>NC_091937.1:33681735-34881735 GCF_041260155.1 Ptychodera flava
GTGTAACAAATCATTAATCTTACAAACGTACTTTTCTTGAGCGATTCCAGACCTTTACAACCGTATACTGACCGTCTATATTCGCTCATTAAATGTAAAATGAGTAGAAATTCCGCTAATTTGAAACTGCTATGCTAATTTTCAGTCCATAGTTTACATGTATATGTGTATTTCTTAGCTTGGAAGGCAATCTACTACATAGTGTAACCCTCTATGCTTGAAAAAATCTAGATACTACTCTTCATATCATTAGTATTGTAATGTACATAATGTATGAAAAAAGAAGAGGTGTAATATATATATATATATATATTATAGTTTATGTTTATTTTTAAAACATTATTTCATTTTTTAAACACAGCATGTAATTTAGGTATATTTATATATTTCTTCTCAATTCAGATAGGAGAAGAAGCTAGAATTTCGAGACCAGTGCAGTACAACCAACTGATCAGTATCCTTTTTGCCCAGTGGACCCTCAACCTAAATGACGCCATATGTCAATCTCATTCTTTAACGGGCCATTTCTTTTTATAGTTTGTGTCCCTCCTTTTTCTGTACTTTTTTGGTGTATGAGCTGGCTCTCGAAATAAATAATAAATAAATAAATAAATAAATTTCTATAAGAGAACTGCTGTGTATTAAGACGACTTTTTCTTTGCAGCAGTTGGTGATCACGCACAGAGAGAGTATGCGTGTAATTGGTAAGTGAAACATGTGGCAGCTCATCAAATATTCTTTTGCATTAGCAAATCAAAATTTGTGATACTTGGGATAGCCATATGGTATATAATTCTCTATATATTGTCTAATAAAAGATGTGATTGCACTTGCATGTTTTAAGCCACAGAGAGTTTTTCACACCCATTAAAGACATCATTATCAGTCATTGTTGCATATGCACCCTCCCTAATAACCTCCACCTTGTTTTTTGACAATTCCCTTTGTTCTGAAGAAAGCTTCTAGCTGTCCTCAATGGCAGCGAAGCTGTCATTAATTTCGCATTTTTGTTCTGTGATACCTATTTTCCATCCGCCTTGCTTTCACAAACCTTTCCATTGGGAGGTGAATATTTTATAATTCAATGAAGGTAATTGTTCAACGGCGTAAATTTTTCTCTTTCATTGCTTTCAGTTAGGTTTGCCTTTTCATGCCTATAGTTTGCAATTATATCAGCTGCTTCATCCACTTTATCACAATTTTCGTCTATATGTAGACATTTTCTTGAAATATTCATCGGTTTAACTTCCGTCTTTGGCTTTTTACATGCAAAAATTCGGTTATTGAACTACTCTTTTTGAGAGTTGCCTCTCCGCTAGGCTACTGGATGCCGTATGTTGTGAGTTTTAACCCGATTGAAAACCAGCTGTATTTTCTTTAACGCTTAAATAATACACTATCCGTCACTCTATCCGATGAACAGATCGCAGCACATAACACGTTGGTGACTTTTCAAACCTAAACTTAAAACTGTATTAATTTCACCTAGAGACATGACATTGTTTGTCGCGAACATAGCTGATGCACTACAAAAAGGAGGAAGACCGAGAATCTTTCTGCGGACGTTGTTATACATAGTTTAAGAGCTGTTCATTAGTTTAACTTAAAGTTCTCCCAAAATTGCAACAGTAAATATCGCTACAATATGCCATAAAAATTGTTATTTTGCATTTGATCTACATACTGTAAATCGTCTGAGTAAAATGTTAGCTCTTACATAAAATGCACGTCTCTGTCTTGCGATGCCCCAATTACCATACCCATCACAACATATTACATGACCTAGATAGGTGTGCACAGTAATAAAATTCAAGTTGTTACCATTATGCTTTACCGAGGGTATTCTTTGAATGTTCTTTTTCTCTCCATTGAAAAATACGCACACATTCTTAATAACATTGTAAATAATAACATATTTCTTGCCATACACTTCACATATCCTGAGAAGATGGCATAAGCCTTTCACACTTGGACTGTATAAAAGTCATGTCCCAAGCGTAACCTAAAGTGTTAGCATTGAAACCACATACAGTACAGCCAGCATTGTATTAACAGAGTTCATTGATGAGATCATCAATATAGACATTAAAAAGATACGGAGAGAGTACGCCTCTTTGTCTTACAACGTTGGGAACAGAAAACCACTCTTATATAACATTGCTCCATTTTACAGAAGGAGTTGATTCTGTGCCAATAGTATAATATTCGTACAGCATTTCTGCCATTTTGCTTTCTTACTTCATTCAGCAAATATTTTTGTTTGTGACGATTAAAATTGTTTGCCATCTTGTCAGCCCTGTTTTGATTGTCAAGCCTTTACAAGCACACAAAGCATGCTTAAAATGAGCTCTGGAGGTTTTCATGATTTAAAAAGGGGTCCTTGTTTAGGTTTACATGGAGCGGGCATAGTCGTGACACTCTTTGAAAAAATCATTCCACCAAGTACAACATGAATTTTCCCAGCATATGCTCTATTTTTCTCAACACCACTTGATCGAGACATACTGATATCTTTACAGACATAAGAAAGCCAGAAAGAATAAGACCCTTTAGGCATCCAGGTCAAGAATCTGAGAAAGCTTAGAAACAGTGCTGATGATGCCAACATCCAAGACGACCTTAACCGCTTGTGTGGTGTTCTGTGGTGTTTATCAAAAGAAGTATGCCATCAAGCTCTGGCACCCAATCATGAGTGGCCATGGTGCTGCTTTCCCCAGCACGCCACGCAGCCAGATTGACTGGGATTTACCGGCCACTCAACCAAAAGTCTCTGAGGAACCCACTGATTAGGGGTACTCCCTGATGAATATCTAGATGGAGTACGACATGATCTAAGTCGAGGGCTTGGCCCGAGACGTCGCTGGGTACTACAACAGTGGCAAGAGCTTCATATACGAGCATGTCAGCCATTTTCGCACAATCCCTTAACTGAAAGCGATACCATCATCAATGGAAATATCTACATTCCCCGCAAAAAGTATGAAAGGGCTGCTCATTCTGTTCACATAGGCACAGGTGCAAGCCTGGCTAGAATCCAGGTTTGAAAGCTTTAGTGTGACAAGCCAGAGGGGTGAATCCCAAGTTTTATATCGAGGGAATAAGTGTGCCTTTCAAAGTATATGGGCGTCTTTATTAAAGGGTACATGCCAAACTGGACAGAGAAGATCTTCACCGTCTTGATGGTCCTTCTCGACTCAAGCCCACTGTGTACAAACTCACCAATCTGCAGGGCAAAGATGTCCTTAGCACGGTTTATTAGTATGAGCTGAAGAAGGTGACAGTTCACAGGACGAGTCTATAGGTCAGAACGGTGCTCAACACAAAGAAAGTAAAGGGCAAAATTCTTCCTGGGCAAGTGGATGGGCAACCAGACAACTTCAACTGATGGGAGCTCAATTTTCGTTCAATTAAAAATTGGAAACTCATTAGCACTGATCCTCAGTCCTATGTAATCTCATAGGGGTGCCTCAGCCTGAAGACTAGCTTGCTGTGTTCCTGCTTCTTCAGCTGGCCGAGCAGCTGCTTCACTTTTTTTTTGTCCGGCTCCCCTTTGATGATGCTTGCTTTGTCTGTCTTGCTCAGAGTGTAGAAAAGCACGAGAATCCCAATGTTCTCTCTAAACCCCTTGGTGATGCTCGTGTATTGCTGCATCAGGACCAACATGCTGAGGTGGTCGCGCCAGGTGCGGAACCAACAGTTGATTAGCTTGCTGCTCGGCTCCTTCATCTAAAACGATAAGGGATACTGTTCCTGCCTGTTTTGTAGACTGTATTCAGCCACTCACTCATGCCTGTGAAGGGGATCAGTAGTATGATGACATCATCTACTGTGAATAGGAATCTCTTGTCGTAGGTTTTGATGATCAGGTGAGTGGGGGACAAGAAAATGATGTACACAAACTTCCGACAACAGGGCCCTGTAAATTGGTTTGTCAGATACTCTGTCTTGCTATAACAGGTGGGCTATGATCCTATTGAAGGGCGGCTCTATCCACGAACTGCTGTCCATCTCTCTTTCATCCACTGTGAGCTGCGCGTGCCTATATTTAGAAGAGGATACTGCTGAAGCGGTTTTGTTCCAACTAAACCTTAGTATTGTCAGCAAATAAACTTGCGCCAGCAGCCTGTTGTATTGATATGCTGAAGCTCCGTACAGTGCTTGGAAGACTCTGTAGTCATCCAAGGCTGTCACGTCCTGTAGCTTCATGAGGATGCTGACATGCTTGGTGTCATTGTTATTCATGACAAGCTCGGGCAAGACGTGGACCCAAGTGTGCGTGTTCTTATGGGTGAGGCATTTTCAATGTCAGGTTTAAGCAGTCCACGATACTGGCCTTTTTGCTGCTCTTCATGTTCAACTAGCAGATGTCTTCCTCTGCCAGCCAGGCTTGAAATTTTCTGTTTGTGAATTCACACCCTTTGCCTCTCTGCAGCTTTTTCGGGCCTCCAGCAACTCTCGCTGATGAAGCTTTTGAGCACTTGAAGAGTGTTTAAGTCTGTCTTTGTTTTGATAGGCGCAGCCTATGCAACCTGCTCAGCATCGATGATGGTCAGTATGTCGCAATAACCCTCTACAAGGTTCGTCTGCTCATCTCTTCTGGTCATGAAAACTTTGAGGGAGAAAGTGCTTCACCTGGCTGGCCTTGGCGGGTGTAGGTCAGCCGCCATGCTAGCCAGTCTTTCAGTTGTTTATTGCTGACCTTCACCCGGTATTCTTTTGCACTTCTCCAGAGAGCCGCCACACCCTGAAACCCCTCTGCTGGGTCATAATTGATCTCCCTGAGGCACTGCTAAGCCTCCAGCATTGCCTCTGCGCCAGTCTGGGCCTTAATCATGCTATACAAAAGGTGCAATGGAAATCATTGAAGTCGACAAACTGACCCTCCTGATCTGTAATCCACCGTCTGATACTGCAGAGGTCCAATCTTTGGCCAGATCTAGTAAGACTTTACCTATTGGCTTTATTTCCGGACGACCATCTGGTCTGGCAGCCTGATGCTCTTGGTCGGGATGTCGATATTGTACTTGCCACGTTACTGCGTCCAATTTTTACCTTACCCAGTTCAAATGCGATAGGTGAGGTGTTGTTCTTTTCAGTCATATTGTACCAAGAATTGTACAGCGTGCAGTGCAAAAACCATATGGTGGTCAAGCCGATGCCTATGTTGAGGTCAAGTGAACCACTCCAGTTGCCCCGTTTGTATATATATATATATATATATATATATATATATATATATATATAATATATATATATTATATATATATATATATAATATATATATATATATATTATATATATATATATATGCAACATGAGCTTGAGGACATAAAAAGATATCTGCTTGGGATGCCCACTGGGACACACACATAGAAACAACCGCAAAGACTTTGTCTTGTAACAATGGCATGCCAGCTGGTCATTTGTCCTCGCCCTGGATGCTGTCCAGCAGCAACACACTGCTTTGTCAGACCTGTCCGATGTTTCTGATTCAACACCTTTCACCTTCGCTTTAAGCAGCACAGCCCAAAAGTTTGTGCCATACGATGTCCCCATAAATCTTGTGGGCCTTCTGATTACCCCTCTGAAGGCTGTGCCACAAGAGCTCCCACCAGATGTGCCTCACATTTTTTTGTTACTATATTAAATGTGACTACTCTAGCAATAAACAACAATGATAAAGTAATAGTAACAAGTGACAGATACACTGTCTTTCGAGGTAAAGGTCAATTACTTTAATACAAGTTGACAGCCTGTAAGCCAAAATCAGCCACTCGGGTCAGACGAATTACAGAGCAAGTTAGTAGTATAAGCATGTAGTGTTGAGGAAGAAAAGAAGGAAAACAAATTTGACGCTAGTTGATGGTTTGGATGGGAGAGTGGGAAACGCTCGAAGGTCAAAGTTAACAATGGTATATCAAGGATGGTCTCGTTCCATGATAATCACACACACAGCCTCGAACCCGCCCAATTTAAACTACAATAAAAAGTATTATTGCACACTTAAATGTTGGCTGCTCTAGCAATAAACAGCAACAATGATATAGTAATAGTAATAAGCGACAGACCCAGTGTGGAAGGGTCAAGGTCAACTACTTTACTACAAGTTAAACTTTCGATTTTTCCACATTGTATACCACAATACCAAATAATAAATTGAAAGAACGCTTGAAAAACATCATCAACCAAGCATTTTTCTACAAAAACGGTTCAAGTCGTTACAAATATGTGGTATTGGGGTATAATTCTACATATTTTGTTAAAAATACATCGAACGCTAAAGTGTTTTATACCGAGAAAGACATTATCAGTATGCTTGATTTCCTCATCGACAACATATTTGTAGAATTTGGAGGACACATTTTCCAACAGTGCATAGGAATTCCTATGGACACTAACTGTGCTCCCTTGCTTGCAGACTTATTTCTGTTCTCATACGAGGCAGAATTTATCCAGAACTTAATCAAACAGAAAAAGGTCTCTGTAGCTCGAACTTTCAATCTTACATATAGATACATATAGACGATGTTATTTCTATGAATAACTCTGAATTCAGTAAATATCTCGCTATGATTTATCCTCCAGAATTGGAGATTAAAGAAACTACAGAAACAGCCTTTTCTGCTTCATATCTGGACATTTTACTTGAATTTGACTCTAATGGTCACCTTTCTACTAGGCTATATGACAAGAGAGATGATTTTAACTTTAGTATCATCAATTTTCCACACCTCATAAGTAATATTCCACTCTCACCAGCTTATGGGGTATACATTTCCAACTTATTCGATATGCTAGAGCATGCATTTCATATGGTGATTTTGTAGAGAGACATGGCCATCTCTCTTACAAACTATTAAATCAAGGTTACACAAGAGCAAGACTTGTCTCTACATTCAAACGCTTTTTTGGCAGGTATCGCAAGCTGGTAGATAAATACAATATCTCTCTTCGACAAATGATCACTGATGGCATCGGTGACATTGGGCCTTAGTTAGTGACCACTACCTATCTGACTTATAGATTGATATATGGCGGGTGCCACATGTGGGGCAGGATGCGCTTACTATTTTCAAAACACCTGACATCACTTCTTGGTCTTCTGGCCAGAGGTCCATATATCTTTCTTTCATGAATATGACTTTGTTTGTGTACCGTCTATTTACTGTCTGTTCTGGCTGTTTTGTGTCTATGTTTACAACTATTGTCCTGCGAATTCTGACCTACTGTCATTGGATTATGGATTGGTATGATTGCGATTATTTTACAGGCTGTAAGTGCAAGTCTGCCAAATTTCCCCAAACACTTTAGGTGAGCGCTAGCCCTTCTCCTGATTACATAATGCGAGGGAAATGGATTTTGTGACTTTGCATTTTGTTTCATGGGACAGAACTGTGAAGTGTTCGAATGTATTAGCGGGAAATCCTTCATTTAGGGCAAATGTGGCATCTCTTGCAGACTTAGTGTCATGAGTAGTCAGCCTGCTTATAGCCACAGTTAGTTGGAATGATGTTAGAGTGTTCTTGTGAATTTCTCATGTAAGGACCAGGGGCAGTCGTGGTGGCTTTTGATGGTATGTAGCTAAACAGATGGTCTCTGGCATGCGTTGTGTAGGAGAGAGTCGCATCATGACCACGATGGCACAAATTGGGCAGAGAAGGGAGTTCTCGATGACAGGGAGAGGCATATTGAGTAAGTGCTGGCTGTACTGGATTTTTAGTGTGTCTGATGAGGATCGTGGATATTCTGAGTATGGTAACGTCGTCTCTACTTAGCTATTTGTTGGAGTCCGGCTAAGTTTATGTTGAAGAAGCAGCATCAATTTCTTAGAAAATGTGAAGAGGGCAAAGAGGCAGGCATACCAAAATGTCGTGTAAATTGTATGGAAGGTCGAGCGTGGTGTAGATTGCTTGAAGCATGCGTGTTGTGATGGGAAGTTTTTGTGCGAGTGGTTTTCATGGGTTTTGGTGGTACCTCGTCAAAAACCAGTTAGCAGCCAGTTGCTTTCCAAGTGGTTTCGGTAGCCTACCTCGATGTGGAGGCGGCAAATGATATTTAAGTAGCCAGCAATGCTCAAAGGTTTGAGTGTCCTCATGAGGAAAACTATGTACAGGTAGACTGTAAGCTAAGTGCATGGCACTGGGTGGAGACCTAACTAAGGCAGAACAGGAAGTAGATGATGCGTTTGGAATTGTATGTGCGTTTTTGTTGAGTCTGCATATGCTGCTTGTTTGTACTTTTCAGTTATTGCCACCCAGTTCCTGGAGTTGGTGCTGCTTCAGAGGCCCTGCAGTAATAGAGAGTGAGAAGCGTTGGTAATATGGTAATGGCAGTTGTGTGATGGGTAAACTGCATACGTGCAGAGAATATCCATGGCCTTGAAGTAATGTTTTACTTTGTGTAAGCATGATAGTGGGTCCAGGAGATAATCTTCTACGCTGATGTATCTTGGTGTAACATAGAAGTTCGAAAGGGCCAAAAGCCAGAACAGATCGTGGAGCCAGGTCATAGCTGAAGTATTGCAGGATGTGCTGGAGTTGATCATATACATCGTGGAAGTATTGTCAGTATATACTACAATGTGGCACTGGTCCCAGAAATGGTGCCACCTTTTGCAAGCGAGCGGTATTGTGTAGAGTTCTTGGAAGTTGATATGTGCATCTGCAATCGTGGGGTGGTCTGTGGACCACAGTGAATAAACCAGTTGTTCACGTAAATGCCTGCTTCTCTCATACAGCACATGTCAGTGGTGAAGATCTGTTGGGGCAACGGTGTTTTTTGCTATGAAGAATGCCATACCATTGATAGTTTAGCTCAAGGTTACACCAGAGCAAGACTTGTCTCTACGTTCAAACGCTTTTTTGGCAGGTATCGCAAGCTGGTAGATAAATACAATATCTCTCTTCGACAAATGATCACTGATGGCATCGGTGACATTGGGCCTTAGTTAGTGACCACTACCTATCTGACTTACAGATTGATATATGGCGGGTGCCACATGTGGGGCAGGATGCGCTTACTATTTTCAAAACACCTGACATCACTTCTTGGTCTTCTGGCCAGAGGTCCATATATCTTTCTTTCATGAATATGACTTTGTTTGTGTACCGTCTATTTACTGTCTGTTCTGTGCTGTTTTGTGTCTATGTTTACAACTATTGTCCTACGAATTCTGACCTACTGTCATTGGATTATGGATTGGTATGATTGCGATTATTTTACAGGCTGTAAGTGCAAGTCTGCCAAATTTCCCCAAACACTTTAGGTGAGCGCTAGCCCTTCTCCTGATTACATAATGTGAGGGAAATGGATTTTGTGACTTTGCACTTTGTTTCATGGGACAGAACTGTGAAGTGTTCGAATGTATTAGGGGGAAATCCTTCATTTAGGGCAAATGTGGCATCTCTTGCAGACTTAGTGTCATGAGTAGTCAGCCTGCTTATAGCCACAGTTAGTTGGAATGATGTTAGAGTGTTCTTGTGAATTTCTCATGTAAGGACCAGGGCAGTCGTGGTGGCTTTTGATGGTATGTAGCTAAACAGATGGTCTCTGGCATGCGTTGTGTAGGAGAGAGTCGCATCATGACCACGATGGCACAAATTGGGCAGAGAAGGGAGTTCTCGATGACAGGGAGAGGCATATTGAGTAAGTGCTGGCTGTACTGGATTTTTAGTGTGTCTGATGAGGATCGTGGATATTCTGAGTATGGTAACGTCGTCTCTACTTAGCTATTTGTTGGAGTCCGGCTAAGTTTATGTTTGAAGAAGCAGCATCAATTTCTTAGAAAATGTGAAGAGGGCAAAGAGGCAGGCATACCAAAATGTCGTGTAAATTGTATGGAAGGTCGAGCGTGGTGTAGATTGCTTGAAGCATGCGTGTTGTGATGGGAAGTTTTTGTGCGAGTGGTTTTCATGGGTTTTGGTGGTACCTCGTCAAAAACCAGTTAGCAGCCAGTTGCTTTCCAAGTGGTTTCGGTAGCCTACCTCGATGTGGAGGCGGCAAATGATATTTAAGTAGCCAGCAATGCTCAAAGGTTTGAGTGTCCTCATGAAGAAAACTATGTACAGGTAGACTGTAAGCTAAGTGCATGGCACTGGGCGGAGACCTAACTAAGGCAGAACAGGAAGTAGATGATGCGTTTGGAATTGTATGTGCGTTTTTGTTGAGTCTGCATATGCTGCTTGTTTGTACTTTTCAGTTATTGCCACCCAGTTCCTGGAGTTGGTGCTGCTTCAGAGGCCCTGCAGTAATAGAGAGTGAGAAGCGTTGGTAATATGGTAATGGCAGTTGTGTGATGGGTAAACTGCATACGTGCAGAGAATATCCATGGCCTTGAAGTAATGTTTTACTTTGTGTAAGCATGATAGTGGGTCCAGGAGATAATCTTCTACGCTGATGTATCTTGGTGTAACATAGAAGTTCGAAAGGGCCAAAAGCCAGAACAGATCGTGGAGCCAGGTCATAGCTGAAGTATTGCAGGATGTGCTGGAGTTGATCATATACATCGTGGAAGTATTGTCAGTATATACTACAATGTGGCACTGGTCCAGAAATGGTGCCACCTTTTGCAAGCGAGCGGTATTGTGTAGAGTTCTTGGAAGTTGATATGTGCATCTGCAATCGTGGGGTGGTCTGTGGACCACAGTGAATGAAACCAGTCGTTCACGTAAATGCCTGCTTCTCTCATACAGCACATGTCAGTGGTGAAGATCTGTTGGGCAACGGTGTTTCCGCTATGCAGAATGCCATACCATTGATAGTTTAGCTCAAGGTTACACCAGAGCAAGACTTGTCTCTACGTTCAAACGCTTTTTTGGCAGGTATCGCAAGCTGGTAGATAAATACAATATCTCTCTTCGACAAATGATCACTGATGGCATCGGTGACATTGGGCCTTAGTTAGTGACCACTACCTATCTGACTTACAGAGTGATATATGGCGGGTGCCCATGTGGGGCAGGATGCGCTTACTATTTTCAAATACCTGACATCACTTCTTGGTCTTCTGGCCAGAGGTCCATATATCTTTCTTTCATGAATATGACTTTGTTTGTGTACCGTCTATTTACTGTCTGTTCTGTGCTGTTTTGTGTCTATGTTTACAACTATTGTCCTGCGAATTCTGACCTACTGTCATTGGATTATGGATTGGTATGATTGCGATTATTTTACAGGCTGTAAGTGCAAGTCCGCCAAATTCCCCCAACACTGGTCGTGGGCGCTAGCCCTCCTCCTGATTACATAATGCGAAGGCGATTGATTTTGTGATTTTGCACTTTGTTTCATGGGACAGAACTGTGAAGTGTTCGAATGTATTAGGGGGAAATCCTTCATTTAGGGCAAATGTGGCATCTCTTGCAGACTTAGTGTCATGAGTAGTCAGCCTGCTTATAGCCACAGTTAGTTGGAATGATGTTAGAGTGTTCTTGTGAATTTCTCATGTAAGGACCAGGGGCAGTCGTGGTGGCTTTTGATGGTATGTAGCTAAACAGATGGTCTCTGGCATGCGTTGTGTAGGAGAGAGTCGCATCATGACCACGATGGCACAAATTGGGCAGAGAAGGGAGTTCTCGATGACAGGGAGAGGCATATTGAGTAAGTGCTGGCTGTACTGGATTTTTAGTGTGTCTGATGAGGATCGTGGATATTCTGAGTATGGTAACGTCGTCTCTACTTAGCTATTTGTTGGAGTCCGGCTAAGTTATGTTTGAAGAAGCAGCATCAATTTCTTAGAAAATGTGAAGAGGCAAAGAGGCAGGCATACCAAAATGTCGTGTAAATTGTATGGAAAGGTCGAGCGTGGTGTAGATTGCTTGAAGCATGCGTGTTGTGATGGGAAGTTTTTGTGCGAGTGGTTTTCATGGGTTTTGGTGGTACCTCGTCAAAAACCAGTTAGCAGCCAGTTGCTTTCCAAGTGGTTTCGGTAGCCTACCTCGATGTGGAGGCGGCAAATGATATTTAAGTAGCCAGCAATGCTCAAAGGTTTGAGTGTCCTCATGAGGAAAACTATGTACAGGTAGACTGTAAGCTAAGTGCATGGCACTGGGCGGAGACCTAACTAAGGCAGAACAGGAAGTAGATGATGCGTTTGGAATTGTATGTGCGTTTTTGTTGAGTCTGCATATGCTGCTTGTTTGTACTTTTCAGTTATTGCCACCCAGTTCCTGGAGTTGGTGCTGCTTCAGAGGCCCTGCAGTAATAGAGAGTGAGAAGCGTTGGTAATATGGTAATGGCAGTTGTGTGATGGGTAAACTGCGTACGTGCAGAGAATATCCATGGCCTTGAAGTAATGTTTTACTTTGTGTAAGCATGATAGTTGGTCCAGGAGATAATCTTCTACGCTGATGTATCTTGGTGTAACATAGAAGTTCGAAAGGGCCAAAAGCCAGAACAGATCGTGGAGCCAGGTCATAGCTGAAGTATTGCAGGATGTGCTGGAGTTGATCATATACATCGTGGAAGTATTGTCAGTATATACTACAATGTGGCACTGGTCCCAGAAATGGTGCCACCTTTTGCAAGCGAGCGGTATTGTGTAGAGTTCTTGGAAGTTGATATGTGCATCTGCAATCGTGGGGTGGTCTGTGGACCATAGTGAATGAAACCAGTCGTTCACGTAAATGCCTGCTTCTCTCATACAGCACATGTCAGTGGTGAAGATCTGTTGGGGCAACGGTGTTTCCGCTATGAAGAATGCCATACCATTGATAGTTTAGCTCAAGGTTACACCAGAGCAAGACTTGCCTCTACGTTCAAACGCTCTTTTGGCAGGTATCGCAAGCTGGTAGATAAATACAATATCTCTCTTCGACAAATGATCACTGATGGCATCGGTGACATTGGGCCTTAGTTAGTGACCACTACCTATCTGACTTACAGAGTGATATATGGCGGGTGCCACATGTGGGGCAGGATGCGCTTACTATTTTCGAAACACCTGACATCACTTCTTGGTCTTTTGGCCAGAGGTCCATATATCTTTCTTTCATGAATTTGACTTTGTTGTACCGTCTATTTACTGTCTGTTCTGTGCTGTTTTGTGTCTATGTTTACAACATTGTCTTACAAATTTTGACCTAGTGTTATTGGATTATGGATTGGTATGATTGCGATTATTTTGCTAACCAGCTGACATCCACTCACCATTGCCTGTTAATGCGGATGTGGTGTGATTGATGTGAAATAGAGTTAGTCAAATAGATGAGACATTGTTGAAATGTGAGACCGCCGCAGATAACTCTTGCTTCCCAATAGAGTTTGCTGACTAGGGCTTAAGCTCCCATTTGTTGCCCGCCATTTGGGCAGCCAATGTGTAAGGAGGTTGATAAGTTTGTGTTGTTGGCCACTGCCTGGGGAATAGTATCTGGTTGGCGTATTTATTGCAATGCCGAGGAATGTTAGTCATTGAGTTAGTGAGGTCACTTTCTTCTAATTGATAGTGAAGCCCAATGTTGCTGTAGTAGTTGAAGTAACGCTTGGAATGTTTGTTCGCATTCTAGTTTGGAGTGCGCTATTATTGAAAATCGTCAAGGTACACTATCACAACTTGGTACCTTTTTCTGCGCATCATTCTAGTGATACTTCTAGTAATACGAGTAAAAGTTTCCGGGCTTTTTCTGCCCTGAAGGGCAGTCTTGTGTCAATCATGTAAGTAGTATACAAACTACCAAATCTGGCACACACCTTCCTCTCTAAGCCTCCATTTCACTCATGGGGCTCATAAAACGCATCACACAATTCGAAAAAAAACTAATTTGGGAATTGGGGCAAAGAAAAAGTTGAGACGGAGCTGCATGTTGCCAACAAAGTTTTTCAAAGCAATATTTTTAATTTAAGATGACGAGGAAACCCTTTACTACATATTTTCAAAAAGCAGAGACTCTAAAGTTTAGTATGTTAGTGGTAGTTTACTCGAAGGATGAAGTTGGTGTATGTTTGGGGTAAAAACCTCGATTTTGGTATATATTAATGACAAATATTAATTTAAGTCATAAACTTGATGCTATTTTCTCAAATGTAAAGTGTCACTTAAAGAAAAGTATATGTAGAAAAAACCTACTTTTATTTTGCAGTGCATTTGGGTTGCACTGCAGATCCTCTCCGTGCAGTGGCTTGGCATCGAAACTGTGCGTTGCTATTGGGCGACAAAAGGCCTGGCCATGATCCTGGCAGACACATGCTAGGCCCACCAGCAAGAAGGTCCACAGAAAAATGATCGCTACCTCTATTTGCTGCCAGTGAACGATGATACCCAGATGCACCTAGACGATACCCAGATGCACCTCAACATTGGCAAGAGCGAGGCCTTCTACAGAGAATGGAAAGAGCTCAACTGGAACCCCTTGCATGTCCTAGAAATCCACCCCTCCCTTCAGTATTCTGGAAACCTTAGCATTGCCAGGCCCTGAACATAGGTGAAGAGTGTATTGAGCCACTGACGTTTATGTATTGAGGCAGAAAACTTTCAATTATTAGGTAAGCCGCGGCAACCAATAGCAAAAATGGGGGCAATACTCCCTTTTTTCAGATACCTGCCACAGGACGAGCCGGTTTGGTAGGAAATAAAGTCTAAGAAGAATGGCCAGTAGGACAACTTCGGAATCGCCAATATTTTTACCTGGAGGATAATAATGACTTCACCCCTTATCTGGAGGGTGCATATAGAGCTTTGAAAGGTTTCCATAGACACAGGCCACCGGGGAAGAACTCGGTGTACTATTTCTTGGTTGGGATAATTTTGTAAGCCTACACTTATTCGATTCGACTCGATTACCAATAGTCAATATTGAATATTTGGTGTACAGTATCTGATTCCTTTCACATACACCAAAGGTGCTTAACGGTTTGAATAAATGTGTGTAGACAGCGTAAAACAAGTGTAACGCTGAAACTTACCCACATGTGATTAGGTAGAGTAGATACTGTTCCAACCCTGAGCTAGACACAGTTTTAAACAGTGCTAAATGGTGGTCAAAACAAAAGACAGAGACCAATGCATATAGCAAAGTAAATTAATCTACGGAACCCGGGAAACAGTGGTATAAATAGTCTATTAACAAATCATTACAATACATCTTTATGTAAAGGTAACCAGGTGAAGAAATAAATCTGATATAATGGCATACTCAAGTGTTCAGAGTCCGACTCTGACCTCTGAACGAACAAACTTAATGAAATGCAACAATATTCCCAAAGGAACAACTTAGAAATATCTGGAATTCCATAATCAAATGACAAGACACTGACGAAATTTGTAGTGATCGTCGCTGTGGCCGCAGGTGTGCTAGTATCCCCAGATGATATCTACAAATCCCATCGCTTACCACAAAGTACAAACTGTCACAACCCCGACCAAAATAAACCAGCTACCATCATCATAGAATTTATTCGAAGATCCATATGCAACAAACTGTACTCATTGAGAAACAATTTAAAGGGCATAACCACCCGTAACATTGGAGCTGCCCGTGATACTCACATGTACATCAACGAAAATTTGACACTATTTTTCCAAGCCAACCAACAACGACGAATGAAACACTGGAAATTCATCTTGACCAAAGACGGAAAAAATTATGCAAGGAAAACAGCCGGCGAGTCTGCAATTCGGATAGCAACCCAAGAAGATCTGATCATTAGAAGCATATCGTTTGATTACAAAATGAACTGCTAAACTCATGAATACAGACACTGACTCTCAGTCCAACAAGTCTAATTGTACATCTCTCTCAATTGAAGAGTTCAATGCAGGTATTAATAACACTAAGAACTTATTAACAACACTAAGAACTTCCTTTCTCTATTTCTATCTTGCAAGAACTTAGAGTGGTTCGATTAATTTACCACACGGGAAATAGGCTTTTGTTAATCTTTCTGTGATACATGAGCCCTCATGGCCTGCACGCCAACAGGAGCCTTCGTAGTTGTGTCTCAGCACAACTGAGGTCTGCGTTGCAGAACAGGCAAAAGTCTGTCATGGTTGTATCACTGATTAGCAGAAGATGGCCAAAACTCAGAAAGCATTCTACTCTCTCTAATACCTCAAAATTGCATCATATCTCAAAGCGGGAATCGGGGGTTGACATAGGCTGTTGAACGGAAGAAAGACATATGAGTGCGCCACATCAAACCGTAACGGTAAATGTGACATACCGTCATTGTTTTACAACAGGGCTACTGTAAGTAGTGTCATGTGATTATTATTCATGAGCTGTCATTACTATTCATGAGGGCATGTATATCTCTCTTAGCCCACGTGTACTCAAGCCAGTCTCCAGCTTAGCATCACTCTATGTACGTAGCTTAGAGCTTAGTGTAATAAAGTAGCATCTTAGATTATATAGTACTCGCTGTTTCAAGTCGTCTTTACATCCCTTCATCATTGGAATACCAGCCTTGCCGGCCCCGACACGCTACCACATAACCGACAATACCAACGTAACCTCGGTTATATCACATTGGAGCCAGCTTATGGGATTCTAACTCACATTCTCAAGACGGACTTGGAGGAAACCTGGTTGTAACAAAGCTTAACCCGTGAGTACTTTAAAGACACTATAAGCCGTATGTAAGACACACTTGGAACTCTGACAAATAACTGTGTGCTACTAAAAGCTGAGAGACTCAGAACGTTGTGTTACCTGACTTTGCTACAAGCAGCAAGTTAAATATCTGCCGGAACTTTGGAAAGTTATCTGCAGTGGGAGACTGTTGTCATTTTATGTATGCATTGGTATGTGGACATACCATCATAGCAGAATCTCCGATACCTGATCAACTTAATACTGGTGCAGACGTCCCCGTGTGGACGTAGCTGATAAACCAGAGACGGAAGTTGGATTTTGTGAGCACTGTCAACCTTGAAGAGAACTCAACCATAAGCCAGTAGAAGCAAGTTCACAGAAGACGGGGATAATTAAAGAGGACAAAAGAACTTTTGTGTGAAGTGAACTTAATTGAACTCTGCCGTGGACACTGTCAATGAAGCAACCGGACTTGCTTTTTTATGACTTTGAAATTTCTTGAAAATTTCTGTGTGCAGAGAATTTTCACAATCTTTTTGTTTCAGTGTTTAATTAATCTTTCAGTATATGCGAGAAGACACACCTGTCGACGCAAAAGACTGTAAGTACTAATATAAACACTTATCAAAACAAAGTCTTAACGATCTAAAGATAGGTTGTTTTTCTGGGGTGAACGCCCCTTAACTAAGTACCTGTGCAAATCGTACGACAGGAAATTTGCATTCCTGTGATTGTGCACTTGTGTATCTTTTCATTAACGGTGAAAAACAAAGATAAGAAGCCGTGGGAAATACTATCATTCAGTTGCATTCAATTAAGAAATTTACACTGACTGGGTGGGGTCAACACACTTTGTGGTTGATACCATTGCATTCTAGGGGTGACCAGGTAAGTGCATATCTCTTACTACAGCCGTGTGCTAGTGAGTGAATGAGTATGTCCGATATTGAGGGTGAAGTAAGCTTTCCCAGTATGACAGAAAGCCAAGGCCCGACAATTAAACAAGAGCCTATTGATGATTATGGCGCAACAAGTGGTTTGAGTGGAAAAGAATTAGCTGAAAACCTCTTGCATCAAAAGAAATTCTTCAGCTCAATTGAATCTGTAAAAACAAGAGCAGGCAAATCACGCGCAGCATTTAAAGAGAGAACGCATGCGTATAGATGCAGAAAGACAGAAACATGAACAAGAAAAACAATTTCGTGAACTTGAACTAAAGGCAGAAAGAGAAAAGCGCGAACACGATTTGAAAATGAAAGAATTAGATGTACAACAAGCGAAAGCAAATTCGCATGATACGGATCGTGAGTTCGATGATTGGACTGCTAAGCTCCCTCAGTTCAAAGAAGGTGACAATGTTGACACACATTTGCGTACATTCGAGAGACTAGCTCGATGTACAGTTGGCCTAAGCGGATTTGGCCAAACAAATTAGCTCCTACTCTTGTTGGTAAGGCCCAGGAGGCGTATTCTAGGTTGAAAGAAGATGATGCCCTGGATTATGATAAGGTCAAAGTTGCTATACTTAGGAAATATGAGCTCACCAGAGAGTCATACAGAGTTAAAGTCGGAGCTTGCAAACATACAGATGAAGAGACATTCTGTATGTGGGGTGATATTGTTGCGATACTTTTGACCGCTGAATGGAAACAAGTGGGGTTCCATCTTTAAGTGGTGAAGAGACCCGTACGAAAGATCAAAACTTGCTACATATTAGTACATATATGTTACAAATTTGCTAAACACTTTAATTGAACATGTGAAATATGCACCAAGTTTGCTCTAGTTTGGTACAAACTAAGGGGATTTTCACCGTCATTGTGGTGGAATTTGTACCAAGCTTGTAGAGATATGTGAAATATGCGTCAAGTTTGGTACTGACTTCAGACTTTTTAGAAACCCCTGTGTTCTTACAAAATGAAAAATTAATACTTTGTAGAGATTTAAATTTTTTATTTAACTTTAACTTGCAACAATTTCTGCTTTAGGCCAATATGTAATGAAAACATTTTTAAAAAAAGCATGACATCCATCAATTAGTCAACTCAGCTGTATATTCAAACAATTTCCTTTGGCGTATTTCAAACGATTAGGTACACAACTTCCAGTTCCTAGACTTTTTTGTTTGAATAATGTACCTCTTATGTGCCCGCCAGAAAGCAAGTCCGGCCTACATTACTGCATGGTCCCCTCGTTGGAGGGACCATGATAATGCCACAGAACCCACAGAAAGGTAATCCAGGCTAATCACGATGGTTACTTGCATTATTGCACATGTCAAAAGACCATGGACGTACACTGACACCAAATGTCTTCAAGTGATTGATTTCAAGAGAATTAAAGTTGGCTTAAAAGTAAAAGAACTTCATTTTTTTACGAGAAACAGACGCTCGGATGCATGACAGTGGCGAAGTCACAAGTCAAACAGATCATTATGTATTCGAACTTTGGCCTTACAATATCACGTGTCGTAAAGCAAGACACTTAATTGGTCAATTTTGCCAAGGCCATCATCGTTCGAATTCAAGTGCATACTGAGTGAGGATAGCCGCCAAATTAATTGCTACGTTTTAAAACGCTGTTTTAGGGAGAAACTGTCGATTATTTCTCTCATTGGACGATTAGGGAACAAAGAAGAGATTCAAGAGTACAACTATTGTTTGAAGGAGACTGCCTGCATTCGACGCTGAGATGTCACGTAAGTTGTAAATACATCGACCAGTGGATCACTTGATGTCCGTTATGTACACTCTAAATGGCCGTGGACACGTTGAGTTGCGGGTTTTTAGTGAGGCGTCGACCAACAGTTTGCTGCATTGACACTTTCCGCACTAAAGAGGACTGTTTCAAACCAAAGTTTAGAACATATGGCGACAAGAAGGGATCTCAGTCCCTATAGATCACTGCATTGGTACTTACTTACGTCGATAGCAACTCTACTGCATGCTGTGTGTAGGATACTAGGAATAACACACTTACACAGTGCAAATCGGACATGATGCAGTTTATTGTAGTCTCAGTTGTCGATGCCTTAATGATGGAATAAATGTTTTTGGACTTGACAGAACTACTCTCTCCAAGTAGTGTTGGATTTGGAGGTTTTTAGTGATTTGCTTTTCGAAGTTTCACTGCTATGTGTCTTATATATCGCTGCAGCTGTTACAGTAAATCAAGTCAAGGTCATCACAGTTTCAATCCTGTTTGTAGCAATGGAATTGTTTTTGATTGAAACTCAACATGTAGTCAAAGATCTCTTGTTTTCCATGTGCACTCCATTATCAGGAAAGGCATTTCAAAATATTTGAAATGAATTTCATTTGTCAACAATATGGTATACGTGTGACAGAAATGCCAGGTTTTTGATTCATCTTTAGATATGAGCAATTAACATAACATTTTTCCATCAATCAGTTTCTTTTTGGTATGCATTTTAAAAATTCGTGATCTGTATGATCTTGCCAGAGCTCTTTAAAACAACAGAATTTACTATTTTGTAATGTAAGTTCCATTCTCAGGGAACAGTTTTAATTATTTCTTAGTAAGTGCCGTACAACATAATGTACATGTACGCCAAAATGAATATCAACAAAAGTACTGAGAATTTTTAATGGATATTTTTCTTACACAAAATTCAATATTGATTGATTTATTATGTATGCATTGGTATGTGGACATACCATCATAGCAGAATCTCCGATACCTGATCAACTTAATACTGGTGCAGACGTCGCCGTGTGTACGTAGCTGATAAACCAGAGACGGGAAGTTGGATTTTGTGAGCACTGTCAACCTAGCAGAGAAATCAACCATAAGCCAGTAGAAGCAAGTTCACAGAAGACGGGGAAATTAAAGAGGACAAAAGAACTTTTGTGTGAAGTGAACTTAATTTAACTCTGCCGTGGACACTGTCAATGAAGCAACCGGACTTGCTTTTTTATGACTTTTAAATTTCTTGAAAATTTCTGTGTGCAGAGAATTTTCACAATCTTTTTGTTTCAGTGTTTAATTAATCTTTCAGTATATGCGAGAAGACACACCTGTCGACGCAAAAGACTGTAAGTACTAATATAAACACTTATCAAACAAAGTCTTAACGATCTAAAGATAGGTTGTTTTTCTTGGCTTAACTAAGTACCTGTGCAAATCGTACGACAGAAATTTGCATTTCTGTGATTGTGCACTTGTGTATCTTTTCATTAACAGTGAAAAACAAAGATAAGAAGCCGTGGGAAATACTATCATTCAGTTGCATTCAATAAAGAAATTTACACTGACTGGGTAGGGTCAACACACTTTG
Source organism: Ptychodera flava (assembly GCF_041260155.1). Classification (NCBI taxonomy): domain Eukaryota; kingdom Metazoa; phylum Hemichordata; class Enteropneusta; family Ptychoderidae; genus Ptychodera; species Ptychodera flava. The sequence goes on from NC_091937.1 coordinate 33,702,556, forward strand.
TGGTTGATACCATTACATTCTAGGGGTGACCAGATAAGTGCATATCTCTTACTACAGCCGTGTGCTAGTGAGTGAATGAGTATGTCCGATATTGAGGGTGAAGTAAGCTTTCCCAGTATGACAGAAAGCCAAGGCCGACAATTAAACAAGAGCCTATTGATGATTATGGCGCAACAAGTGGTTTAAGTGGAAAAGAATTAGCTGAAAACCTCTTGCATCAAAAAGAAATTCTTCAGCTCAAATTGAATCTGTATAAACAAGAGCAGGCAAATCACGCGCAGCATTTAAGAGAGAGAGAACGCATGTGTATAGATGCAGAAAGGCAGAATCATGAACAAGAAAAACAATTTCGTGAACTTGAACTAAAGGAGAAAGAGAAAAGCGCGAAAACGATTTGAAAATGAAAGAATTAGATGTGCAACAAGCGAAAGCAAATTCGCATGATACGGATCGTGAGTTCGATGATTGGACTGCTAAGCTCCCTCAGTTCAAAGAAGGTGACAATGTCAACACACATTTGCGTACATTCGAGAAACTAGCTCGATGTACAGTTGGCCTAAGCGGATTTGGCCAAAGAAATTAGCTCCGACTCTTGTTGGTAAGGCCCAGGAGGCATATTCTAGGTTGAAAGAAGATGATGCCCTGGATTATGATAAGGTCAAAGTTGCTATACTTAGGAAGTATGAGCTCACCAGAGAGTCATACAGAGTTAAATTCATAGCTTGCAAACATACAGACGAAGAAACATTCTGTATGTGGGGTGATATTGTTGCCGATACTTTTGACCGCTGAATGGAAACAAGTGGGGTTCCATCTTTAAGTGGTGAAGAGACCCGTACGAAAGATCAAAACTTGCTACATATTAGTACATATATGTTACAAATTTGCTAAACACTTTAATTGAACATGTGAAATATGCACCAAGTTTGCTCTAGTTTGGTCACAAACTAAGGGATTTTCACCGTCATTGTGGTGGAATTTGTACCAAGCTTGTAGAGATATGTGAAATATGCGTCAAGTTTGGTACTGACTTCAGACTTTTTAGAAACCCCTGTGTTCTTACAAAATGAAAAATTAATACTTTGTAGAGATTTAAATTTTATTTTAACTTTAACTTGCAACAATTTCTGCTTTAGGCCAATATGTAATGAAAACATTTTTAAAAAAAGCATGACATCCATCAATTAGTCAACTCAGCTGTATATTCAAACAATTTCCTTTGGCGTATTTCAAACGATTAGGTACACAAATTCCAGTTCCTAGACTTTTTTGTTTGAATAATGTACCTCTTATGTGCCCGCCAGAAAGCAAGTCCGGCCTACATTACTGCATGGTCCCTCTGTTGGAGGGACCATGATTAATGCCACAGAACCCACAGAAAGGTAATCCAGGCTAATCACGATGGTTACTTGCATTATTGCACATGTCAAAGACCATGGACGTACACTGACACAACAATGTCTTCAAGTGATTGATTTCAAGAGAATTAAAGTTGGCTTAAAAGTAAAAGAACTTCGTTTTTTTACGAGAAACAGACGCTCGGATGCATGACAGTGGCGAAGTCACAAGTCAAACAGATCATTATGTATTCGAATTTGGCCTTACAATATCACGTGTCGTAAAGCAAGACACTTAATTGGTCATTTTGCCAAGGCCATCATCGTTCGAATTCAAGTGCATACTGAGTGAGGATAGCCGCCAAATTAATTGCTACGTTTTAAAACGCTGTTTTAGGGAGAAACTGTCGATTATTTCTCTCATTGGACGATTAGGGAACAAAGAAGAGATTCAAGAGTACAACTATTGTTTGAAGGAGACTGCCTGCATTCGACGCTGAGATGTCACGTAAGTTGTAAATACATCGACCAGTGGATCACTTGATGTCCGTTATGTACACTCTAAATGGCCGTGGACACGTTGAGTTGCGGGTTTTTAGTGAGGCGTCGACCAACAGTTTGCTGCATTGACACTTTCCGCACTAAAGAGGACTGTTTCAAACCAAAGTTTAGAACATATGGCGACAAGAAGGGATCTCAGTCCCTATAGATCACTGCATTGGTACTTACTTACGTCGATAGCAACTCTACTGCATGCTGTGTGTAGGATACTAGGAATAACACACTTACACAGTGCAAATCGGACATGATGCAGTTTTATTGTCGTCTCAGTTGTCGATGCCTTAATGGTGGAATAAATGTTTTTGGACTTGACAGAATTACTCTGTCCAAGTAGTGTTGGATTTGGAGGTTTTTAGTTATTTGCTTTTCGAAGTTTCACTGCTCTGTGTCTTATATATCGCTGCAGCTGTTACAGTAAATCAAGTCAAGGTCATCACAGTTTCAATCCTGTTTGTTGCTATGGAAATTGTTTTTGATTGAAACTCAACATGTAGTCAAAGATCTCTTGTTTTCCATGTGCACTCCATTATCAGGAAAGGCATTTCAAAATATTTGAAATGAATTTCATTTGTCAACAATATGGTATACGTGTGACAGAAATGCCAGGTTTTTGATTCATCTTTAGATATGAGCAATTAACATAACATTTTTCCATCAATCAGTTTCTTTTTGGTATGCATTTTAAAAATTCGTGATCTGTATGATCTTGCCAGAGCTCTTTAAAACAACAGAATTTACTATTTTGTAATGTAAGTTCCATTCTCAGGGAACAGTTTTAATTATTTCTTAGTAAGTGCCGTACAACATACATGTACATGTACGCCAAAATGAATATCAACAAAAGTACTGAGAATTTTTAATGGATATTTTTCTTACACAAAATTCAATATTGATTTATTTTTACTAACTGTTTCAAGAACTTATTAAAATTTTTTATGTTTAACTGTGGATGACAGATCTGTATAATCTTGCCAAAGCGTTTTTAAACAGATAGAATTTACCAAAAGATTTTCATGTTCACTTCATTGTTTACACTGTCGGTTATGTTTCCAACATATTAATGTTTTCTACAAACATTTTGCATTTATTGTCTAATATGATAGATCAACCTAAAAACATTTTATATTTTGTATCAAACCAATATTTATAAAGAATACGGTACATATATTTTACAGCTCATTTTATGGAGAAAGTACTTTTATTGTATGTTTATTATAGAAAATTTTGTTCTATGTTCTATGTTCTACAGCTGCAATACATTATTTTTTTAATGAACAATTTATTGCCCGAGAAGTTTTTTCTTTTTGCAGTATAGTGCATTACATCACAGTACAGTACGTGGAATGCGTTTTAGGATGAGTGCATGTAGTGATATCCTGTCAGCTTTTTCACAACTGTTAATATCTAGCATCTGGATACATGACATTAAGGTGAATTTTAAAATTTGCTGCTCACAAGGTAAACGTATCTAAGGAATGAAAATTTATAAGCCAGTTTAGAAAAATCATTTGTATACAATACAGTGGGGAGAAGCAGCACAACAATGTCATGTACCAAATGCTGTGTAAACATCGCTGTGAAAAAGACATTGTCAGGAATTACAATCATCTAAATCCCCTAAATTTTACCAGGGCAACAGTATTTCTGCTGTTGCTAAGGCAACAGTTACCATGCCCTTGATATGGAAATCCCCCCCCGCACCCCCAAGCTTGGAGGTCACTCCGTATAAACAAAAACATGCAAACTTGGTGCAATGTTCATCACACTCTCAACACATACTTGCTACAAACTTAGCCTATGTTTGAATCAAAGTGTATATAACTGACTAGCAAGATTGATGCTTGTTTGGACGTAAGAATTAACAAGTTTGTAACAAATTAGGAATGCGAACTTTTGGCAAGTTTTGATCTTTCGTAAGGGGAAATATGAATGAGTACGTGAACTATTTATAATGGAGCAAGTAGTGAAGGCGTGCCCAAACTAATGCAAACATGGTTGAAGGAAAGGGATCCTGAAAACTATAAGGAGTCGGTAAAACTTGGTGAGATTTATAGATCTGCACATTCTGGCGCTGCAAGCGATCAGACTGAGAGGAAGCGTTGTTTTTAAAAGTTTTAACAATAAACATAAGCAGCAAAAGGGTGAGGGAAAGAAGTCTGATAACTCATCTCAGAGTGGTGAGAAGTCAACGCCCTCAGCTGCGTGTTGTACTTGTGGGAAAACTGGTCATTTGGCAAAGAAACTGTCCCGAACAAAAGTCTGAAAAAAATGCAGGTTCAGCAAAGACAAAGGTTGTTGGCCATGTCAAGTCAGGATGACAAAGGCTATGATATATGGGCTGAATTTGGTAATGATTATCTACTGGGAGAAATACTTACGTGGGTGTTTAGATGGTAAACAAGTGAATATTCAGAGGGACACAGGTTGTTGTCAAACCTTGGTAAAGCCAGAGTTTGTACAACAATCTAACTATTTGCCTAGAGAGACTTGCAATATTGGTTTTGCAGAAGAAACAGGGCACGAGGCACCTGTTGTCAAAGCCCACATCGAAAGTGAAATTTTCACTGGACTTTACGTGTGGGGTATGGAAAGGTATACCCAAGGACGTTCTGCAAGGTGAGGCGCACTTGCCATGCAGGATCGCCGTGGTTAGTGGTCACAAGACATCAAAAACAAGTCATTGACAATGACATAGTCCCCACTTGTAATAGGAGTATTAGTCTTGATGGGCAGGGAAATGAGGTCATTAAGAAGTATTACTGGAGTGTATATGTTCAGATCTATGGACACATAGGTATATGTCATTGTTCCCAATTTGAAATAAGAGGTATGTCAAAGTTATGGTTCTAAATCGGGAAAAAACAGACCTCTAGCTGTATTGGCCAGCCAAGAAATACATATGTGCATAGTAAATGAGGTACAAGATGTGACATCTAAAGGTCTATTATCCTATCAAAATTGAAGCATAAAGAACTTGTGGTTACTGAGTTATGCATATATATGCATATTCAAGGTCAAAGGTCATTGAGGTCACGTGACATTTTGAAAAAAAACATTGTATTGCTAATTAATCCATATATGCCAAAATTCAGACCTCTAGCTCTATTGGCTTGCCACAATTATATATGGGCATAATTAAAAAGGTAAAGCATGTGTTGTCATAAGGTCTCCCATCCTACTAAATATAAAGGACATAGCACTTGTGGTTACTTATTTATTGACATAATCGTGTATTTTAGGTAAAAGGTTATCGAGGTCACATGACATTTTGTCAAAACATTTCTATCCTATAGTCTATCCCTATATACTAAAAATCATACATTTACCTCTATTGGCTTGCTCAAAATTAGATATGCACATAATTAATGAGGTACAATATGTGGCGTCATAAGGTGTCCCATCATACCAAATATGAAGGGTGTAGCACTTGTGGTTACTGAGTTATGGACAAATATGTATATTTGAGGTCAAAGGTCATTGAGGTCACGTGACATTTTTTCAAAATAATTGTATTGCTAAGTTATCCCTATATACCAAAAATCAGACCTCTAGCTCTATTGGCTTGCTCAAAATTAGATATGCACATAATTAATGAGGCACAATATGTGGCGTCATATGTATATTCGAGGTCAAACGTCACCAAGGTCATGTGACATTTTGTCAAAGTGTCTGAGATATCTGCATGAACGGATGGACTCACAGACTGACATGACCCAAATCTATGAGCCCCCTGGACTTTATCTGTGGGGACTAAAAACTGTGTCACGCATCCTTTTTGCAATATGAATACGATGAGAAACTAATTCTTATTTTTCTTGGCCTTATACATGGGAGTCTATGGACTGCCTTATACATGGGAGTCTATGGACTGCCTTATACATGGAGTCTATGGACTTCCTTATACATGGGAGTCTATGGACTGCCTTATACATGGGAGTCTATGGACTGCCTTATACATGGGAGTCTATTGACTGCCTTATACATGGGAGTCTATGGAGGTGAAAACTAAAAGTCCTCTAACACGGCCAAATTTGATCGCATTGTGAAACAAATTGACGTGCATCTGTATGAGGTAGGGTACTATCCTTGTACCAAGTTTGAACGAAATTGCTCCAGGCATCTCTGAGATATCTGCGTGAACGGACGGACGCACGCACGCACGCACAGATGTACGGACGCACGGACGGACGGACGGACGCACAGACATGACCAAACCTATAAGTCCCCCGGACGGTATCCGTGGGGACTAAAAACGCGGGACGAGCGTGAGGCTATAGTTAAGCGAAATGAAATGGCGTCTGGCGTGAGAGCAATACCTGTTGAGGAATTGCCGACTCTCAGTGAAGCAGAAGAAAGTGATGATGACTTCGATGAGGAAGTAGAATCATCTGATGAAAGTAACAGTGCTTCAAAACACATTGACGAGGTCAATGAAATCCAAGAGGTAAATGGGTCACATGACGAACACGATGATTCACTGGGTATCTCTAGATTGTTTGATGAGGACAATTTAAACGATTGGAAAGCAGATGACGTAAACAGTGAGAGTGAGTGTAATGATACCTCCCATGATGCTCACCCTTGACGAGCCATTTGATGAGACACTACGGCCCAAAAGTGTGCCTCAGTGTACGGTATTCCGCGAAGCATAATTTCTATCGAACAGCGCTTTCTGCCGGTCGCTATTGACAACAGCGAACATTGTATCAATTTATTTTCAATAGATTATCGATCGAAAATCTGTTTGGGTGCCGCTCGTGCCGGGCGCTCGTGTGTTGAGGTCACGTCATAAACATTTCCACAATTACCCGTATATTGACTTATACACTTTAACATCAAGGTATCCGTTGGTTTCCTGTACTGAAAGTATATCGACGACACTTTTTTCAGTTTTGGTGATAGTTTTACGTACGTTTCAGCACATTTTGGCGCACTTCGGCGTAGTTTGGCGCCATTGTGAACGGGGAACTACACGCGAGTGAGTGAGACAACAATGTAACAATTTCGGACAAAAGAATATCGATCGATAACGTTCACTGCACGATTACAGTGGAGACTCTACGCCCGTTCGCCTCTGTTCTGTTATTTTTTGCAGTTTACTGGAATTTTCATGGTTGATATTCGCCAAAATTTGGTGTAAATTACAACAACCTGACAGGTATTTGGTCTGTACAATTTAAGAGACGCTAACCGATTAAAATGCGTCAATATAAGACCCTGATTCTGCATATGCAAACGCCGTAAGATCGCCATTTTATTGAGGGCAAGAGCAAAAATTCAGCGATCGAAAAAATAAAATGCAACTAAAACATGTTTCGTCGAGAAATTCAAAAAACTAAAACGACAGGAATTTTGTATATAAATCAAAGAAACACTGTGCCATTTTTCACTAACATTGGTTCAGAATTGAGAAATTTGAACGAGCGAGAGTTGTACGGTCTGTTCAGTACATTAAACGCCATTGTTTTCTATGGGAAATCGAGCTGATAAGACACATCGTAAAATGAAAAATACATCTGAAAAAAACCGTTGGTTTAACTTTTTCATTTCGCTGTTATTTTTTATAATATTCGGTATGACAGATATCATGAAGGGTAACTAAAACTCTATGGTTTTATTTTTTTGAGTTTCCCTCTTATTTTATTGAAATGACGAGTTGAAGATCGTTTTGCTGTTGACTGTGTTTTTACGTAATTTTGCATATGGCTGTTATCGCTTACGTATTTTTGGAATTCCCATGTGAAATTCTTCCCAAAATATTATAATTGTAAGGGCAGCATATACGGGAAATAGGACCTGTTACTCTTTCATTAATATTTAGCTGTGCAGCAAGGAAATACGGCGAAATTTTCAACATGACGCGGGAGGTGAAATTTACTCTGTGAACGCGCACTCCACGTATGTGTGGCGAAAATTCGGGACGCTAATACCGTACAAAATGGGGCGCCTTTGGGCCGTAGTGAGACTTTATCAGATCTGAGTGACATCAGTGATGACGAGGAAATGATGACGTCACTTCGAAAGTGTCCAAGAATATTTCCACTGGATTAAAATGTCAGCAGGAGTATGCTGAAATATTTTTTAAGATTAGATCGGGATAAGTTAAGAGAACTTCAATCGGCCGATCTTACTCTTGCAAAGGTGCGAGAGCATGCAGACACAAATTAATCATCGGAAAATCAAACTGGATTTTTCTGGCATGAGAAATTATTGTATCTTAAGGAGATTTCTTCACATAAGGTACGCGAAGTTAGACAAATTGCAGTACCAGCAGAATGCCGCAATGCATTGTTAAGAGTGTCACATGACATACCTCTGTAAGGAAACCTTTGCATTGAAAAGACTAAACAAAGGCTGCTACAATTTATATTGGCCCGGTATTTTCAAGGATGTTGCATAATACTGCAGGACTTGTAGTCCTTGTCAAAAATCTGCAAGACGGAGAGCGTCTGAGAAAGCGCCTCTTGTTTTGATGCCTATTATAAATATACCGTTTGAGTTAATCGCAATGGATATTGTGGGTCCCCCGAAAAGAACTCGATGTGGAAATAAGTTTATTTTAGTCATCGTGGATTATGCAACTCGGTATCCAGAGGCTTTGGCTATGCCAGACCAGGAGGCTGAGACTGTTGCGACAGCGTTTATCGAAGTTTTAAGTCGAATGGGACTACCTGGTGAAATTTTGACAGATCAGGGTACAAACTTCATGATATGTGCGCCAAGTTGAAGATATCAAAATTCGAACTTCCCCATATCATGCACAAGGCAATGGATTAACTGAATGTTTTAAAGGAATGCTCAAGGCCACATTACAACGTTTCGTAGTGGAAGACCCAAAGGAGTGGGACCAATATTTGCCCTACCATCTTTTTGCGTATAGAGAAGTACCGCAAGCGAGTACCGGTTTCTCACCTTTCGAGCTAATGTATGGTCAAAGTATAAGAGGACCACTCGCTGTGATCAAGGATCAGTGGACTGAGAAAAGTTCACAGGAGGAAAATTTGGTGCAATACATAATAACGATGCGAGAAAGGCTTGCCGACATGAGAAAAATTGTCAAAAAGAACATGGAAAAAGCCCAAGCTCGACAAAAAAAGTGGTACGATAGGGAGGCAAGGAAACATTCTTTTAGGAACGGGGATAAAGTACTTGTACTCTTACCGTCCTCCACGCATAAGTTGAGTGCTCAGTGGCAAGGACCAATCACTGTGGAGAGGAAAGTCTCAAACGTTGATTACAAATTGAGCGAGGTGGCCGTAGAAAACCGAAGCGGGTTTGTCATATCAACATGCTGAGAGCATGGAAAGAGAGAAATAAACCGGTATATTTTGTTGACACTGTTGATGCTGTGTGCAATAAGGACATAGAAAACTCAATGTACTACACACCAGAGGATCAGAGCACAGAGACTTGGAGAGATGTAGTAATTGCGGATTCGGTAACTGCGGATCAGCGTGTGGAACTGTTACGCTTACTGCAAGAGTACAGTGATGTTTTAACTGATGTACCCCGTTGTACTGATCAGGTAGAACACGATGTGATTACTACTGACGAAACGCCAATTTGTCAGAAACCATATCGTCTACCGCAGGCAGCTAAACAGACAGTTAAAGAGGAACTGCAGAAAATGCTGAAAGCTGGAATTATTACTGAATCAAAGAGTCCCTATGCCTCGCCTATTGTTTTAGTTAAGAAAAAACAGGGCGGAATTAGATTCTGCGTGGACTATAAAAGACTGAATCAGGTTACGGTATCTGACGCATATCCGATGCCTAGACCAGATGAATTGATTGAGGAAATCGGTGGATCGAATTATATATCGACGATCGATCTCACAAAGGGATATTGGCAAATTCCCTTGAGCAAACGTGCTAGGGAAAAGTCCGCCTTTATCACTCCTTTTGGACTGTATGAGTTTACTGTTATGCTATTTGGGATGAAAAATGCGCCAGCCACTTTTCAGAGGCTAATGGATAAGACATTTAATCAGCCCAGAGAAAAAGCATATATGGATGACTTGGGTCCACATGATCCTTCATCGGAAGATCATGTTAGACACCTGCTTAGCATATTTGAGAGGTTACGTAGTGTAAACTAACTGCTAGACCAACTAAATGCTATCTTGATGGCAGTGATGTTTCTTTCATTGGTTATGGTGCTGGAAGTGGAAAATTAAAACCTATGGCAGATAAGGTTAATGCTGTTGTCAATTATCCAACACCAGTGACAAAGCGTGACGTCAGATCATTTTTAGGATTAGCAGATACTGCAGGAAGTTTATCCCAAATTTTTCTGACATTGCGACCCCATTGGAGGCATCATGGGCCAGTGGCTAGAGCAGTGGACTCACGATCAAGGATGGTGAGTTCGAGCCCCGGCATGGCTGTGGTGTTGTGTCCTTGGGCAAGGCACTTTATTCCCAATTGCTTCTCCCCACCCAGGAGTGATGGGTACCTGGTAGGACAGAGGTTGTTATGTGTGCGTTTAGCTTTGCTGCGCTTATTGGCTGCACATGTGAGCTGTTGTCTGCCTCCCAGGGAGTTGAGTGGTATCATATTAGGTTCAGTGACCAGGGGTAATAATAATTGTAAAGCGCCTTGATCACATCTACTTGTGGATATGTGCGCTATATAAGAACCAAATATTATTATTATTATTATTGACTGAGCTGACATGTAAAAATAGCCCAGCGAATGTTCAATGGACTCAGAGCTGTGTGGATGCTTTCCAGAAGCTGAAAGACGCTTTAGCATCATCACCAGTTCTGGCGGTTCATTGACATTGCTTTTGTTGTTGTGTCGTGTGTACAACTCATACTAGTGAGGTATCCACTTGAAGTCAAACGTCGACAACATGTTGAGAAAAACGTTAGGGTCCAAAATTTTTCATAGGGTAGGTCGAATTAATGAAATTCGTATATTTTTTATTCGCCCATAGTATTCTCTCTTGGTATATGATAAACGTTTTTATATCTTTCAACAAACGATCTAACATATAAGCTTCACCGTTCAAAAGGTAGAGTTTTCATTTTTGACTAAGAAGGAAATCACTGCTGAATAGAGTAGTTTCATAATATAGAACCTGTCCAGTACATCGACAGCATTGACAAATAATGTTTTCAACGCAATTTACTCACCTCCTGTGCATTGTAAAACAAAGGAGACGGAGAAGGACAGACAGACAGACAGACAGACAGACAGAAAGTCAGACAGATAGACAGAGATTCACCGTGTCATGTGTTATTTGGCATTGGTATTGTCTCTCGGTATAGTTTTACGTTTTCTTTTGTGGAAACGACAATATACTATACTCTTCTCAATTATAGCATTACATGAAAAGTAGAGCTTTCTTCTTTGTCTGAGAATGAAATAACGGCTCTATAGAAAAATCATATGATATAAAAACTGTTCTGTAAATTGAGAGTTTTGACAAGAGAATCATCTCCGCAATTTACTCACCTCCTGTGTCATTGTAAAATGAGAGAGAGAGAGACAGAGACAGAGACAGACAGAGACAGACAGACAGAGACAGACAGAAAGACAGAAAGACAGACAGACAGACAGACAGACAGACAGACAGACAGACAGACAGACAGACAGACAGACAGACAGACAGGGATTCACCGTAATGTGTTATTTGGCCTTGGTATTGTCTCTCGGTGTGTTCTTTACATTTTCTTTCATACAAAAGACAATATACTATAAGCTTTACAATTATAACATTACATGAAAGGAAATCTTTCTTCTTTGTCTGAGAACGAAATAACGGCTCTATAGAAAAATCATATGATATAAAAACCATTCTGTAAATTGAGAGTTTTGACAAGAGAATCATCTCCGCAATTTACTCACCTCCTGTGTGTTTCAATTGTAAAATGAGAGAGAGAGAGACAGACAGAGACAGAGAGAGAGAGAGAGAGAGAGAGAGAGAGAGGGAGAGAGAGATTTAGTTTTCAATATTCCATTAACATTGTTTGTATCTCAAAGAACTTAACCCTAATATATATAATGTATGATTGTGATGCCTCCTATCAAGTATATAAATATTTCAGTGCTTAAAGAATCCGTGACAAATTGCGTCCATCCCTCCTGATGCTGTGATACTTGTTGTACCGTATTCTAATACACCAGATTTTACATCGTCGATTTATAATCTCGATACCTTGATATCATTGCATTGTAGTTTTGTAATAGACATGTAGGTACCCTCTATTGAGATTGTAAACGATTTCGATAGCCTCAATAAAATAATTGTCAAAAACATAATGCACAAGGACTCAATCATTTAACTGGAATAACAAAAGAAGGGAGATACAAGATATCCCACTTTTTGTAGATTTTAAGACAACGACATCGAACTTTAAATCAAAAAGTCAACTTGTCGTTTTGGCGTGACCATTCGCGTCCTGGTGATGTAACATCTGAAGTCTGTGATTGATTACTCTGTGAGTAATTATAACATCGTGTACACTGTGTTTATCCATTCTACACATTGCAAATGTAATATGTAAAATAATCGCAATCATACCAATCCATAATCCAATAACACGGTTTCTCCCCCTATGAGTTGGTTTAACCCAACAGGAATATTGAAAAAACATAATACAATATATCCTCGTCAGAGATAGTTACTCTGGCAGTAGACCGTATACACGGCTAGTCTTATCAGAAGTCTGTCTTCCACTCCACGTCGTGTGCTCAATTGAACTGCTGTCAGAATATACAATGTCTGTCGTTGTTCTTGTGTTTTGGTTAGTGATTATCCTGAGGTCTGCAAATGTTGCGTAACATCTCCTTGCTCGTTGTTTTGTCACTTTATATGAGACAGGTCAAAGGTACAATTGTTTTACACAACTTCATAACAGTCAAAAAGTATGCAGTAATTCATGTCATATTGTATTATTTCATGCGTCCAGTAGTGTCTGATAAATGTCAATACATGTCGAGTCATCAGCAGTCAATTTCAATGCTTGATAACTAAGTTTGTAATTTTGTCAAACTCAAAGTCATTCCTTCCATTCAGGGGTCACATTAGTAGGTCAAGTTGTTCTGTTGAGTAAATGCTAAAATTTTCTAGTCTGTGTACTGGATATCCAACATTCTGTGAAGTGTACTACTATTAATGAATCTGTTGTAAAACACGTGAGCACATTCAGTTCATATCTGGTTAATAATGTTTGTTACACTTTGTTGCTAAGTGACATCTTTCTTGATTGTTATCATTTCTTTTCCATGGTCCAGTCTACGTAAGATATTGTGAAATTAGCACTTTTCATATTTCTTAAATCAAAGTTGTTACTTTAATGACCGGTCCTAAATAGTGCGCTGGATCAAGAAATTCTTTAAATTTTTGATACAATTTTGATATAACCTAATGTTTACTATAACTTGCTTTGTCTCATGCAATTTATGGTTTAAACTACAAAGCAGAGTGTCACAGTGGTTGTAACTTTGTCATTTATCTGCTACTTTAGTAGCTTGATGCAGTCTGCCAATCATTGTATATTCTGATCCGCTGAAAGGAGCTTCCCCATGATTAATGTGAAATCGAATTAAGACAGTGTTAGCCGGTCATCACGGCGCTGAAAATTTTGTTTCAGCTTACACATTAAATTTATACGCACCCAAGGTGATATCTGAAATGTATTACCAAAACGTCCCGGCGTTACTAGCATATCTGAAAGAAGTGTGCGCAGATTATGTAACAGACCTTGTATTTATCATCACAACATGCGAAGAACTTCATGATTCAGAAGCAGTTGCGATAGCTGAAACGGAAGTTTGCCCGTCGATATAGAAGGAACTATGACTGAGTCGCCCCGAGCAAGATGAGCAACTCAGTGATCAAAGTCATGAAAATCTTTCTCAGTGGCAAAGAATGCACCTATCTTTTTAGAAGCATGGTCTTGTAATCTGGTGTCAGCTCCGATCAAACGAACGGCACGAGAGCCCGCGTCAGGTCACACAGATGGGTTCAAACCCGTATGTGATAACCGATTATGAGATGACCTTATTGAATATTACATTGTGAAGTGCAGAAGGAATAATCGCAATAGGCACGATGTTATAGTTATTCTGCGAATTTTCAACAAAAGATTTCAGATTTAACATCACCTGGACACGATTGGTCACTCCAAAACCACAACTTAACATTATTGAATTTAAAGTTGGATCAATTATCTTGAAATGTATGAAAGTGGGATATCTTGCATCTCCCTTCTGTTTTATTCCAGATAAACGATTAAAGGCTTGCGCATTATTGCGATTAAAATAATCGAAATAACAAATCGAAAATGTCATGTCACGTGTTCTAGAATATGGTATATCAAGTATAATAGCATCAGAAGGGGCGGATGCAACTTGTCACGGATTTTAAAATATATCTCATAGTATTTACGTGTCCTTGAGTACGGACACGTCTTCCATGATACTTGAAATAAGACGTTGTGTCGACATATGTAAGTAGTATTACAAAATATAACTTCTCAACTCATTTCATCATATTGGTCTCTTTTAAAAGTGAAAACAGCTTGTTAAATAAGCAGTAAGAGGTCAGATGGAAGAACGGACAGATATATAATCCAACGAAGTGAGTAAAAGAGGAATGATATGTGAAACGCAAAAGTGAAGAAAACTTGTGATTGAAGGTCATATAGACGCATCAAAAGGTATTCGACATGCGTTAAAAACAAACGTCCAAAGATCTAGATTCTGATGCAAGATGTGATACTGAATTACTATATGTAAAATCGAGAGCGAAAGTCGCGCATGGAAACAGAAATAATAAGAATGAAGTCCAATGATATTCTAGAAAACACACCTGTTTTCCTGTTCCTTTTCCTTCTTCTCTTTTTGACGCCATGTTTGGTCGAGTAATCCACCTATTGTACATTAACATATGTGTCAATGTTGTATCAAACAAATTCCTTCGCTCATCTATGTTGTCATTTGATATACATCATTGACAATTGTGCGTTAGTAAATATCCTCTTTATGTCTTGCAAAATCACAGTTCACAATCTTCTGCTATTTTCAACTTAACCAACTTTCTTATAATGAATCTAATTTAGTGGCTTGCAATTCACTGTCATATCGTCAGATGGATCAAAAGAATAATAAAGCCGCGAAGTTGTGTGAGTGTGCATATTATCCAAACAAGAGAGTTGCTTCTCCTCTGCAAACATTGATCTTAAGTCTTTTAAACTTGTTGAAAATTTGAGGTACGATGCAACTAGAAAATCCGTGGCATCGTCAGGCAAACCGAATTTTCATGTCAAAATCAAAGAAATAATGCTGAAATATCGTCAAATTTCTTCATGTTATTGTCGTTTTAGGGTTTGCATATCCATAGGATATTACATGAAACGCCGTGCATTACGCCAGCATATGTTTGATGATGATATTATAGACCAAAACGTGTACAACTCGAAATCCAGTACATATGCATTGTTTGCATGAAACAAGTGAAAATGGAAAGACCATCGCTTCACAATATGTTTGAAATTCATCGAATACGATGTAAGTACCCAGACAATGTTTTTACTCCATAAGCTTAACCAAGTCCTTAGGGAGCGTTCAGTTTGAATGGCCGGAGGTGGGCCGGCAAATTCTTCATGTGCAACAGTCAAAATAGTGAGCCCCTACCCATTGCATTAAAACATTGATACCCCACCCGTTGCTTGAGTAAAGCTGCACACACAAACACCTCGGTAGAAAGTGATTGAATCAAAATTAAGATTCTCAGATATTTTTCAATGACCCCCACAAACTCAAAATGCATTAGAATTTCCCGTTCTGACCTGTTATAATTTTCTTCAAAGGGATTGAATAGTTGCAATTGGGTGAAATAATCACCGAGCAAAGCGAGGTGATTATTTCCCGCCAAATATGCTAATTTTCACCCAAGAGGTCTTATATCCGAAACCAAATACCCTCGCTTACCGTGTATAGGGAGCCGTCCTTATTTTTGGCCTGGAGGATCGGAGTAATGTGAGAGGAGGTCACTCAAAAATTGAAAACTTTAAGGGGTTTGCTCAAATGTGGAGAGGAAGATGGGGGTAACTTAATTTTTCGTGCAATTATATATATATATATATATTATATTATATATATATATATATATATATATATATATATGTATGTATAAGTATAGTGCTCAATGCATTTCTGCAGGGCGGTAATACTGAGAATCTAGGAACTAGTAGTTGTCACTCTACAGGCTGTTTTCATGCGCCTAAGCAATCATCAGGAGTCTCCTGATGATTGCTTAGCGCATGAAACAGCCTGAAGAGTGACAACTACAAGTTCCTAGATTCTCAGTCTGGAACAGCCTACCCAATATTGTCAAACAAAGTGCAACAAGAGATTTATTTATAACTCATTAAGACAGCATTTCTTAAGTGATACAAGATGTGTGAATTGTGTGAATATTTATCTTTTTTTTTTTCATTTAAAATATAGAATTTTTGATTAACAATTGACATAATTAGCCCTTTAAAACAATATTGCAATGTAAATTTCATGAAAATTGGGCCAGGCTCGATTAGCTCTAAGCTATTATTCCTGGCTCCAACTTGCCTCTTTCCTCGTCATTGTACACTTTGTATACCTTGTATACTTATACTTTTTGGAATTGGCAATAAAGTATACTTATACTTATTTGGAATTGGCAATAAAGTAAAGTAATATATATATTATATATATATATATATATATATATATATATATATATATATATATGTATATATATATATAAATATATATATATATTTCTGTTCAGGACACTTTGTATACAATTCATCGGCCATTTCTTACAAGTCACCGTGAGTTTCAAGTTTAATGTTTCAAGGACTACAAAGTCAAAGGTGACCATAAAAGCCCTGGGGTACTCGTGATATGTCCGAGTTGAAAAAATCTACCCATGTTTATTTCAAAAAGATGACCCATTTTAGAGATTTCTTTGACAAATTTTAGAAAATTTCACCTTCATTCTGTTACATTTGAAGCATGGAACATTTGCTTTGTTATCGACCAATGTTTAGGGTCTTTGGTCGAAAAATCGGCCTGTGTTCAGGTGCTTTAAAATAAATTCTTTGTTTGCTGTACGGTTGCTGGTGCTGGTAGGTTATCATAGAAAATTAAAAAAAAACAACACAATGTTAACACTAGTACAATAAAAATATTATTTTTCAAAAAGAACCCAACTAAAAATTGAGCTTATCTTAAAACACTTGTGTTTTTTGTCTGTGTTTGTTTTGTTTGTGGTGGGTTTCATAAAACTACAAGGACGGCAAAACAAAGGATTTTCTTTAAATGGCCTTAGGGCTTTTTTCGTGAAAAAGTGACCCTTTCGGGTGGCACATACCTTTCACCTTTTCTATGTGAGTACCTTTGGGCATAAAAGTAGTGATTTATCACATTTAAATGCAAAGACCTCCAACTCTATGAAACCTGGTAGTACGGGTACATGATATTCTGAAATGTACAGCTATGCCAGTGCTAAATCGTGTAATGAAATCTCGTTATTCGATTCAGCATTGACACATGTTTTGTGATATGTCTCCTTCACTTTGGTTTTGAAAAACAAACGGTGTTTTTCACATGATGTTTCACCGTGATTCCTCTAAAAAGTGTGACAATTTTGATTATTAAGCTGTTCAAACTTAATTTGAACGTTTACTGGTACTGGTCCTTGTGCTTTAATTTGTCTATCTATACAAGTAGTATAAATCGGATACGGCTAAAATATTCAGTATCCCCAGGATTGGATTCCTTCATAATAATAAGGCTATTCATGGTTGCAGGTTGTTTGCTCAATATGGCCGAATAAGCTAATTTCGGACACTGCTGCAAAGATTTTAAACAAACAATGTCAGTGTTGACACATGGCTGTTGTTGCAGTTTATAGTCTGGTTCGTTTATGTTTTCTCACCTAATCCTCACATTGGCGGTCGCATAATTATTGTATTTTCATTGTTTTTGCATGCGTGATTTAATGAAAATCAAAATATTTACACAAACATTTAGTTTTGCATATTAATGGTAGCATAATGATGATTACAAAAGCCCTATCACGTCGTTAAGCGATATCTTTCAGATTGGTAAAATTTTAGAATTGATGAAATTAGGATTATAGTAATTTTACATTTTATACAGGGCTCAAACTCTATCGACCCCACTACCCTTATAAGAGGGTCCCTAATCACTTTCTTTTGCTAATCTTTCTGTGGCACATTTCCAGTGTTATTGATATCAACAACTTCACTGGAATACACAATGGTACATTCCTGATGTGCTTTAAATAACTCGGCCTTACTTTATTCAGTGTTCCTTGCATATTTAGAAAAAAGTGACATTAATGCTGCAAGGTAAAACGTCACTATTAAGGTTAAGGTCATGTCTTAGGTCAGTACCACGCCCATTTCATGACAGAGTGTTATTGAAAAATCATAAACTGTTCCATTAAAACCCCATTATTGTTGGCTCTTCATCGTGTAAATAGAAGCCATTTTATTCTGTGCATTTAAAATGTCAAAATGTCAAAATTAAAGTTGGCAGACGGTCGATTCGGATTCTGCATTCTGGAATTATGAAAAGTAGAGCGTACGCCAACTTTTCCCCCAAAACGCATCGCGAATTATGAAATATCCGATCAGTTGGTATCTTCATTCGAAAACTCCTGCACAACATCCACCTATGTCCCAAAATGATACCTTACATATGTCTTAAAACGCGCAAAACTTATTTTTGTAAATCTCAGTCACAAAAAAATGAGTGTCCTTGTTAAAACTCGAATTCATCTGTTGATTGGGTCAACGAGGGATGGCATGAAATAACTGACGCGATGAATGATGTGTACACAGCTGCACTAATTGTAGCCCATGGGCCGTGCGGCAGCTTTTACTGTCGTGTTTGGCTATGTGGGGCGGACACTTTTTCTGTCGTGTTGGCTGTACAGTAACCTTTTCATACTTAGGACAAGGTCAGAAGCGTACCAGATCATCAGACAAGTCAACTTTGTAAAAGATTTGTGATGTTGTTATCAGTATTATCTCCACTTTTACATGAGGGCCAAATGCCATAACGCGGAAAATTATATCTGTCGTACTACCATATCGTTGATTTTTCACTCAAGTACACAGTCACTCGTTTGTATAGGTACACGGCGGGCAGCCTCAGAAATCAAGAAGGGTCACAGGGTTGTCAGCGGTGTACTTATTAATAACAACCAGCGACTATACTGTATAAGATAAGTGTCCTCAATAGTATTTCAGAGTTTGTGTTCAGCGGCTATAAAGAAGCATATAAATATGCTATGAAGTTCAACACATTACTGATATTTAAAAAAAATGAAAGGATTACCTGTTCCTACTCTGCAATTGTTGTTTGTTGTGACTTCCTGTTAGTAACGCCCGTACTTATGCCTACTTCACGCATGCGTTGTTGGTAACAGAAATGAATTGTGGGTAGCGTCCTTTCACCAGAATATTGTGCATTTCACTTTCAATGAGACCCACACACTGCATGTACAAAACAAACTGTTGGCTTAAGTATCACAACACATTTCAAAGTCACCGATTCATTGATACAATATGATGTATGATGATACTATATGATGAATAGTACTAAACCATAGACCCTGGAGCGACATGTGACGCTCCAGGGTCTATGACTAGGCCTAGGCCTACACCCAATTTTTTGGGTGTTAGAGTACATTGAATAGCATTTCTGAGTTGTTTATCATATCTTGATGCCATCCTGTCATCTAAATCAGGGGTCAATTCCTGTGGTTTGGTGAGTTTAGAGGTTTTCTGATTTTCGAGGTGATGGTGTCTGACCAAGAACCACACCCTGTTGTTTTGCCGCAATTTGCTTATTCACGGTAATGGGAATCAATGCAATGACCGCAAGACATTTTCAGGTGTCGAGCTCTGTCAGGGAGATCTTATGCTTTGTCAAAGATACAAGAATAAACGCTTTGGTCCTACGGACGGTGCGACAATGCATGGTGGAGTGATGTAGCCAGTGGCAATGCGTTCCATATATAGTTGTCTTGCTTATGAAGATGACGCCAGTAAGCCTTCCTCGCGGCGCACTAAAATTGTTCATGTGTTCATAATGATATCGTTATCAAACGAGCTGCTGTGCTTTATTAGTCCCCACGGACACCGTGAGGACTAATAAAGCACAGCATGCGTGCGTCCGTCCGTCCGTCCGTCCGTCCGTTCGTTCACGCAGATATCTCAGACATACCCCTGGTCCATTTCTTTCAAACTTTGCACAAGGATAGTACCCTACCCCAAAGAGATGCACGTCGATTTGTTTCACAATGTGATCAATGTGATCAATTTGGCCGTGTTAGAGGACTTTTAGTTTACACCTCCATAGACTCCCATGTATAAGTCAGTTCTCCATAGATTCCCATTGCATGTATATAAAAAATTAGTTTCTCATCGTATTCATATTGCAAAAAGGATGCAGTGACACAGTTTTTAGTCCCCACGGATGAAGTCCAGGGGGCTTATAGATATGGTCATGTCCGTCCATTCATCCGTCCGTTCGTCCATCAGTTCACGCAGATATCTCAGATATTTAGACAAAATGTCACGTGACCTCGTGACCTTATGACGCCACATACTGTACCTCATTAATTATGCGCATATCTAATTCTGAGCAAGCCAATAGAGCTGGATGTCTGATTTTTCGTATATACGGATAACTATAGGATAGAAGTTTTTTGACAAAATGTCATGTGACCTCGATGACCTTTTACCAAAATTATTATACACCTACTGCCGTAACCTATGGGAGTTTGACCGTCCAATAACTGTCCGTATTTTGTATAGTACGCGGAGTCCCGAATACGGGGACGCGCGACGCGCCTGTTTGACGTTTGACCTAGCGATTATCGGATGTAAACAAACTTTTTTACGGTGAGCTATAGACATAATAACAACTTCCACCAAAATGTATTCGTAGTATAAGGTTTAAAACACGCTAAACACAAAACTGAGTCTAAATGCAATTGATTTTTATTTTTAAAAACTAATTAAATTGAAAACATTCAGCGAACTGAATATTAATTGGCTTCGTGCCAACGCACAATCGCGCGCGTTCCACTCATATCGCGCGTGCCGCATCCCTCAAAATTTACCATAGATTAGTTTATTACGGACGGTGAATGGAGGGGGGTGTATAATAATAGGGTTATACACAAAATACGGCCCTGTATGGACTCGGGCTCAGTGAGTGACGTATTGGACTCACCTTCGGCTCGTCCAATATGTCAATCACTGAGCCCGAGTCCATACAGGGCCGTATTTTGTGAATACCCTATAATATACGTTTATGTCAATAAATAAGTAACCGCAAGTGCTATGTCCTTTATATTTAGTAGGATGGGAGACCTTATGACAACACACGCTTTACCTCATTAATTATGCACATATCTAATTCTGGGCAAGCGAAAAGAGCTAGAGGTCTGATTTTTGGCATATAGGGATTAATTAGCAATACAATTTTTTTTTCAAAATGTCACGTGACCTCGATGACCTTTGACCTTGATTATACATATATATGCATAACTCAGTAACCACAAGTTCTATACCCTCCAATTTTGATAGGATATTAGACTTTAAGATGTCACATCTTGTACCTCATTTATTATGCACGTATGTATTTCTTGGCTGGCCAATACAGCTAGAGGTCTGATCTTTTTTCCCGATTTAGAACCATAACTTAGACATGCCTCATGTGTTTCAAATTGGGAACAACGACATAGACCTATGTGCCCATAGATCTCAACATATCCAGTGATACTTCTTAATGACCACATTTCCCTGCCCCATCAAGACTAATACTCCTATTACAAGTGGGGACTATGTCATTGTCAATGACTTGTTGTCTGTAAAATGGACATTATGCCTACGGAATCGCTATGCTGATTTCTATTGCGACACTGATGTTGTGGATACCAAGAAACTTTTGTTTACCTTGTCAGTCGGGTTCCCTTTTGACAATGACACCAGATTCATTAGAAGACAAGGTCAGTACAAAAAAGAACAATGTAGGCCCTACAGGACATGTACAATCTATTACAACAACTAGATGCTGAAGAGATACCTAATTTTGTGTCTAAGAATCTTTCAAAATTACCACCTGTTGATATTATCCATATTAATGTGCTGGACTGCTGAGGGACATACGTGCTAGCTGTGCCATGAGGTTGAAATAGCGAAAGTTACCCAAGAGAAACATCAGATGCAGATTGTTAAAACTGAAAAATCTGTCACCAAACATCATCAGGCGGGAGTGCGACGGCATCATGCAACAAAGATGGTGAGGTGATAATGAGCTATACCAGAGTGGAAGCATTATGCTCTCATGTCGCAGCTGCAGGCACTACTTTTTGTAACACCGCTAACCACGTAGATGATGACCAAAATACCAACGATGAAGATATCGTCACTGTATAACGACATAAAAAGGTGAGACAGCAGCCCGTGACGTGCAGCAAGTAAAAAATCAGGGGAGTGAGACCACATCGCACATACAGTATTTTCATCTCGCGGCTACATCCTACGACGTCGGCAGGTGATATTGAACTTGACGCCGGTGAAAAATTTTGAGCTGAGCTGTACAAAGCTGCAAGCAAAATATGACTCGAAGCGTCAGGGAGTGAAAAAATGTTACTTGATTCAACTCAATGGCCAGAAAATGTTCTTGTTAGAAAGTATTATGTTATGGATAAAATGTATTAATTTATGAGTGTTACAAATAGGTTACGCATCGTTTCCCAAAATCGTCTTTGCATGCTATTTATGATCATGAATTATGTAACATTCATGATGTCTGCCTGTTGCAGGAGCACTGGCTTGCCATGGAAGGATTCAAGATTTACACAACATTTATCATGATTTCAATGCCTATGGAGTTTCAGCTTTCGATTTCTAGGAACATCGTGTTGGTAGACCGTTTGGTTGCCAAGACCCTTTTTCTTCGCTTTGGCCTCCGGTCGGAGGCACGGAGGTCAAAGCGAAGAAATAGGGTCTAGGCTAACCGTTTTGGGGAGTTGCGATTCGTTTTTGCGTAATCTTTGGGGAGTATTGCAAAAGTTGTTGATTAGCTATCGGAAGTGGCGATAACAAATTTGTTATGATTAATTGTAACTTACCATTCAATACAGGAAACGCTTGGGTTTAGTGTAATATATGTGGTATATAGGTGCAAATAGCTCATCTATCAGGTGTTTGCAATGCTTTACTCATTGAGACACTCTTGACATGCCACATATGGGGCATTCCCAGAGTAATATTGCTCGCAATTTTCGGTCGTATCTGTCTGGAACTCGCATCGCTTCTTAGTATTTTGTGAAGATTATGGCAATGATAATATCATATGCAATTCAGACAAGACCAATAGTATAGTTTTCAGTTGAAGGAATGTTTAGTTTTAAGAATCCCCACTGTATCACTTTGAAATTTGTTTATAGACATGTTTATTTTAGGACATATTAGAAATGACATGACTGATGATGATGATATTGACAGGCAGAGGCATGCTTTTGTGTTCGAGCCAATATTTTGCTGATACAATGTAAGACTTGTAATGTGGATATAAAGGAAGTGTTGTTTTCTACATATTGCTGAAGCATTTACTGCTGTAATCCATGGGTGAATTTTAAAAAAGGTTAAAAAGGTTAAAATGATATAGAATAATATCTGGAGACGACTCCTAGGAGTTAGTAGTGCTTCCGGTATGTATGTATCAAATTGCTTCATTTCACTTGGTGAAATAATTGAGGGAATTTTTATAAGTTAGATGCAGGATGGAGCGGCCATGAATAAGCTTGTGCAGGCCATATGTTAGTCGGATCGGTACTTTAAGAGTAAGTCGCTACAGTTTTGGAGGGGAGCTGCATAAATGTGATGTATAAAACCTTAATTTCTGTATGATGACCTTAGACTACACGGATTCTGAGACCAGAGTCAGCAATCAAATTTCTTTGTGGATTTGTAAGCTTTTTTCTTTTCTATGGACCATTTAAGTCTGAAATAAACATAATAATAATTAATTTCAGTAAATTACTGTAAACCAGCATGAGTCTGCCGCTCTGTCTGGACTGAGAGATAAACACTTGATCGACAATGTGACTGGTTTTTACAATATCAGCTGAGAGTTGAAGAGCTGGAGCGCTTGTCTCAGCTGAAACTAAATAAAGAACCCAAATATTTTCTAGGCCTGTTTTAGCTTTCAACTAAAATTGTAAAAACAGGTACATTGTCGATAGAGTGTAATCATAGACCCTCTCGCTCAGGGGTCAATGGTGTAATCAACCAATCAGCTATCGGTCTAGACAGAGCGCCCCCATGCTGGTTTACTGTCATTAGTCAAATAAGTCGTTGACTTTGAAATGTGTCGTGATACCCGAGCTAATCTTTTGTTTGTATATTGATTGTATCCGTCT
Source organism: Ptychodera flava (assembly GCF_041260155.1). NCBI lineage: Eukaryota > Metazoa > Hemichordata > Enteropneusta > Ptychoderidae > Ptychodera > Ptychodera flava. The sequence continues at coordinate 33,726,918 of NC_091937.1, forward strand.
CATACTACAGGGTACTGCAGGCATTATTCGTCTAGAAATCATGAATATGATCAATAAATGTATTAAAGCACAACTAATGAAGGGGATTAGGGAGGTAATTAAGAGAAGTAAACTGTTTTCTTTGAAATGATATGCAGAGAAAGCGACAGTCACATAGGCACACAAGCGACAAAAGTAAGGCTTGTACAATGAAAACTGGTTCAATACATGACATTTATTGATCATATTCATAACTTCTGGACGAATAAGAGACTTGTCAGTTTCTTCGGCTGGAGGGGCAGTGGATTATTTTAGGCTGACATCAAAAAGTGGCTGACCCGCCTATTCCAACTTTCGAAAACAGGGTGACCCCCCCCCCCCGCGCAAAACAAAGGTAAAACAAAAGGTGGAATATAAATTGAATAATTCAGTGTGTGTGTGTGTGTGTGTGTGTGTGTGTGTGTGTGTGTGTGTGTGTGTGTGTGTGTGTATATATATATATATATATATATATATATATATATATATATATATATAGATATAGATAAAATATAATAATATACTTTATTAGCTTACAGGCCACCGGCCCATTGCTTGAAACATATGACAAAGAAATATTACATATCATGATTACACCAAATAAATTTAATGTATCACAATGTAAGGAAAAGAGGAAAAGAAAAGTATTGATCTTACACTTCCATAGCTTCTTTCCTTAGTTCAAATGCTTTATAAATAAACTTCCCTAAATTACAAAGAATTTTGCTATCTTTAGTAGTAAAAAGCCATCGATTTTCATTCGCCCAACATGGCAAAAACTTCTCTCTCAAACTTTGAAAGAGTGGACATTCGAAAAGAAAATGAAATTCGTCCTCAACAAGACCTTCATGACAAATTTCGCAGAGTCGCTCTGTGCGATCGAGACCCCTACTACGACCTGATTCAATAGCAAGCTGGTGACTGGAACATCGCATCTGTGATAATGCTTTACGGTGTTTATTTACTGTGACAGTTGATATATAACTTTCAAAATTCGGACGAAACTTAATCTGACAAAGTAAATTCAATCGGCTCATGCTGGACATTTCCCCCCACCATTCTTGTTGCCAGCTATCTTTCATTCTTTGTGTAAAAGTAAAAATAAAATTACGCTCGTTTCCAACACCTTGGTTGATCCATGCATGACCAAAACCATATCTGTTCAGCATTTCTCTAATATGCGTTACCCAGTTTATTTTACCTCTATCATCTTCTCTTAGTAACATCAAGTATGAATGTTTTGCAATGCGACTATCTGGCATGGTCAGAAGTTTTAACCACCATTTTATACAACGAGTAAATGTAGAAATAAAGACTGGCATTCTCCCAAGCTCAGCAATCACAGCAACATTGGGAGTACTCCTTTTTACACCCAAAAAACGTTTACAGTAATTATAATGAACTCTCTCTATACATGTGTACATTTGATATCCCCAAACTTCTGAGCCATATAACAAAATTGGAAGGATCATAACATCAAAGACTTTAAAATACAAGTTACAGGGCAGTTCTCCAAATTTCCTAGTGAAACGGTTAACAGTAAAAATAGCCTTCTTTGCTTGGTCTGCAAGAGTTTGTGTAGCCTTATACCAAACATTACGACTCGAGAATACAATTCCCAAATATTTATAAAAAGATACAACTTCAACTTTCACTCCCTTGTAAAACCAATGTTCTATTTTCTTAAGTTTACCGCCATTTCTGAAAACGATGATTTTTGTTTTGGAGAGATTCACAGTCATTTTACATTTATCCGCAAACAGACTAAGGACATTCAAAAGTCTCTGCAAGCCTAGTACAGTATCTGCAAATAGTGTAATGTCATCTGCATACAATAAAAGAAAAACATCTTTCAATTCTTGCGTTATCTGAATTCCCATATACCCTGCGTTTTCAACCATAGTCTGCAGTTCATTTATAAATATAGCAAATAAAAACGGACTTAGAATGCAGCCCTGTCTTACTCCCATTTTACAATCAAAGTTGTCTGTATGATGACGGCCTACTCTAACACAAGACTTTACATCCTTATACATGCTTTTAAGAATAGTTAACATCTTTCCCTGTACACCACTTTGCAAAAGTGACATGAATAGAAGCGTATGGTTGATAGTATCAAACGCTTTCGCAAAATCGACAAAAACACAATAGAATCTTCCCCTACGCCTGCTTAAGTATTTCTGTATAATAGAGTACAAGGCAAAATGTTGTGGATAGTAGAGAAATTTTCTTAAAACCAGTTTGACATTCAGAAAGTTTTCCTTCAATCTCACCCCATTTAGTGAGCCTTTCATTCAGAACAATGGCAAAAAGTTTACTAAAATTACTTAACAGCGTAATGCCTCTATAGTTATTCACATTATTTGTATCCCCTGTTTTATGAAAAGGAACTATTACCCCCAACGACCAACCTTCTGGAAAGCAGCCAGAATCAAAAATGAAATTGAAAAGTTGAACGAGATATGGAAGAAGAATGTCATCAAAGTCTCTGAAGAAATTCAGCCACAGACCATCTGCACCTGGGGCTTTTCCAGATTTAAGTTTCTGTATAGCATTACGAATTTCTTGTTCAGTGATAGCATTATTTAGGGTTGGGTAGTTTTCACTATCTGTATCATCAATGGTCGGGTTTTGGTTCTCGGTGTCAGTTGGGATAGAGTGGAAAAGATTTTGAAAATACTCAAACCATTTGTCAGTCGGAATGTCAAGGCCCATACATTTGCTCTTCAGTTGCCTAAATCTCGCCCACATCGAATCATTAGTTTTGACATCACTCAATAATTCTTGTTTCAATTCATCTTGGTATGCCTTTTTCTTCTCTTTACATACCGATTTAAATTTGTTTCTGCTTACTTTATAATCCTGAAAATCACTTTCTCTATTCAATATACGGAACCTACGCAAATCTTATTTTTGGCAGACTTCAATTGTTGGCATTCCATATCAACCAAGGTACATGAGTGTAATGCTTTATACATTGTTTAGAACTAATTTTCATGTCTTTACCAGCATGATGAAAAATTTCACAAATATACTTAACAGTATCATTAATATCTGCTCTATCAATTGCAGACCTAACAAGGTCCCATATCTCAGAGGTTCTGACCCGATTAATAAAGGCATCCTTCAGTTCTGGCTTCCACTTGAATTTGACTATCCCCTGTTTACTATTCATATCATTTTGGGGAAAGTTCGGGAAATCAAATACATCTGATTGCAGTTCAATCTTAGAAACAATAGGTAAATGATCAGAAAAGTCTTTTTCAAGTACTATAAAGGATATCACAGATGTAACGAGATCGGTTGAAATTATAGTGTAATCCACAACGCTATAACCATTATTTGTAATACATGTAAACTCGCCCGGAATATCCGGTTCTTTACGTCCATTTAAAATATGAACATCAAATGTTTTACACAGAGATAAGAGGGATTTACCATAGTTTGATACAACCTTATCTTTTGATTTACGAGGTAGCGTCAGTGTATCAGAATTGTATAAATCTAGTGGGAGGTAATCAACAGAGTCATCTAGTATAAAATCGTTTTCTGATGACGTCCTCGCATTAAAGTCTCCGGTTAAAATTATATTTACGTCTGGATAATCTTTCAAAATATCCGCTATACAGTCTTCTAAGAGTACAATGCCGTTTTGCTCAGGTAGCACCTTGTATGTTGTGGAGTACTCAGGTGGGATATAAACACAGAAATAAATTACATCTTTGGTGGGTTTGAAGTGAAAGAAATCATTATGAAAAAGTAAAACAATAACATCTTGGCATTGACAATGCAATTGGGTAACACCCTGTGCAATTTCATTACGAATGTAAACAGCAACTCCGCCTGAGTTACGTCCACGTTTACAACGTTTCGGTCTGGGCATATTGAAACCTGTATAACCAGCTATATTTGGAAACTCTTCGATTCCAAGCCAAGTTTCAAGAAATCCCAGAATGTCATAACTTGAAATAAAAGATTGAAAATCATTGGCATGTAATTTGTTTATATATATATATATATATATATATATATATATATATATATATATATATATATATATATATATATATATATATATATTTAAATATATATATATATATATATATATATATATATATATATATATATATATATATATATACATTCAGTAATTCTGTGTTTTAATGGAATTGTTGTCATGTCAGTTGTAAGATAGGAACTTAAAAGTGTCAATTCTAAAGTTTGAATACAGTATTTTGAATGAGCTGTATGTATTCCAACTCTCTTTATGCATAACCAGATGTCTAGAACTGTTGTAAGAAAAATGTGATTGTGAAATATTAGTGCATGTTGCTTTCTAATACTGAATTCTCATAGAGAAAACAGAAAAGTATCAGGAACTTGTCATGCTTTTCATATGAACTGCAGATTTCATAATGATTAGTACACTTTGCAAAACAGACTTTCAATTTACAGACATCAAGATATTTCTGACATATATCTGTGATATATTAATTTACTGCGCCCGAAGGGCGCGCCGAAAAATATTTAACATCCAGATATCTCTGATATATATGTATATATATATATATATATATATATATATATATATATATATATATATATATATATATATATATATATATATATATATATATGATATATGAAAGTCATGCAGCTGAAGGGCACGCTGAAAAATGTTTGATATTTTAAAGAAATGCGCCCGAAGGGCGAGCCGAAAATTTTAAACATACAGTTATCTCAAATATATATATATGTCTGATATATTAAGATTTTCACTAGGATAGGGCTTTGAAAAATATGTCTTATTATTATTGAAGTTACGCGCCCGAAGGGCGCGCCGAAACTGCAACTGAATGATGAAATTTGTGGCTGGCACAATGCATTTTATGCAAGTATGAGCCCGTGTCGAAATTGAAAAACACACTGACCCCCCCCTTCTATTGGTGACCCCCCCCTATCACCAAACTCAAAAACAGGGTGACCCCCATGAATCCACCCCCCCCAGGCCAAAGAAACTGACCAGTCCCTAATGCTTGGAGTACTCTGTGCTCATACACTGAGTTATGGCACCGAAGTGAAATACGAAACGTTTTGCAATCTATCTTTAATATATAATGTTGAGATAGCGCTAGACTATAGTGTCATGAAAATATTGACGAATAGAACAGTTCGGACATATCCTACACTAATTTGTGTAGGACATCATGTAGGGTTTCTTCCATAGGTTAGAAATTCTATACGAGACACAGCATGAATATGAATATGAACGGAAAGGACAAGATTGCGTATGTCTTGTACAATTACCTGAGTTTTCATTTTCATTTCTCTTGCTAAATTTGTTGTTTATGTCAAATTTGAAATAAAATGCCCATTTAAAAGAATATATTGTGAATTAAAATGTGGGCTTGTATTTCAGAGAATTTTGTTTTGTTTTTAATTTGCTTAAGTACATTTCTACTAATCAACTCCGGTGTGCAGCCAATCAGTGCCTCTTTGTTGAAGCATAAATGCACGATATCGGCTTTAGATTTTTCCCAAACATAGCCTACATGCATTGCATGTTCCTCATTTCTTGAAACTTTGGTTCTGTCTTGTCCACGATGAAAAAGCGAGAGATTGGTGATCAAGAATACACATTTCTTGACAACAACCGTAGTTACTGTAGCGACAATATAAACTTTGTTATCCACAAAAGTAAATGCATGAGTAAAGCTGTCATTTTGATTTCTTCCATTATTTGGATCCTGTGATTACATATAACAGACTGGTGAACAGAAAAAAAAAATTGTGTAAATCGTCATACATACAGTGGACAATAGGTATTGAATTTGACTTCCCACTGCAAAGGGCAAAAGTACTTATTTGTCTAAAGGCCTATCTATATTGGGAAGACAACAGGGAAAACTTATCATTTCGGTATATTTTACTGTCACTGTTACCAGAATTTTGATCGTTATAACGCTCTTACGGTCAACACTAGGGGACGCGGGACGTGAGTTTTAGTTGAAATGTAATGAAACTCTAATATAGCTACTTCATCGAGTTTCGCTTGACAACACCGTCAGGTGTCACGCCCGAAAACAAATACGCCCGAAAATCAGTACACAGGCATAGAAAGGTGGTTGTCTGTGGTAGGTTCTATGGATGTACAAATACGTTCTGTTTGCATGTGAACAATTGTGAAATAGAGAATTCCCTAAAAGTTTACAATGACTTTCGTAACATTGTGCAAATGTAAATGAAAGATTCGCTATGTTTATACAAAGAGGGCGCCCTGTTTTTGACCTGTGACCTTTCTAAGCACAGGCTGGTCGTTCTTCCATAAAGTGGCGCATGCAGCAGTTGTGGTCTAGCACTTGTTGCACTCATCATGCAGTGGTCATTTTGCCTATACAATGGAGTGTGAAGTTGTACAGGTAAAGATGTTTGCCCTGAGGTGTTAGTATTGCCTATCACAGGCCTGCAGCTTGCCGAAATATCGCAACTGTGGCAAGAACAAACGAAACGTGTACAGACACTTTTCGTCATGGGGTAAGCGAGACTGACTATTGGCATTGCTAAGTGGGTATCAGGAGAAGTCGGCCAGTTGCGAACTCGGCCAGCGCCGGCGCCGACGAACTCGGCCAGTGGGAGAAGTCGGCCAGGAGAAGTCGGCCACTCGCAACAAAGCAATATGATTGCATACGCATTCTCTTCACAGTTGAATTCTTTTTACTTTTTAACTTTTTACTAGCATAGTACTTGTTATTTTGTCGGTTTAATCAGAAAACAACACGAAAAAAAAGAGGTCCCACGTACGTCCACCCTGCAAAACATGTACGGTCTGCCTCAGATCGCGCGCGTACCGTATTAAAGTTCAGGCAAACATTACGCCATTTCTTCAGTAAAATTCATGGCTTGATGACTCTTAACTAATTTACTTCACTATATCCTATGACTTTTTAACGAACTTCAAGCGTAACCGCGACGAACGCTGCTGAACTCGCTGCCACGGTCGACCGGTCGTGATACACCGCCATCTTTAATTTTACCCAATCTGCACTGCGCTCAATACATCAGTATGCATGCACAACATGAGTCACGTCGTCACCACCGCGACCGCGGAACCATGCTTTACGAGTCCACTCAGTGATTTTGTCCTAAACTTTACAATTTTTCTTGAACCTTTCGTTATTATTGACATGTTTCAATAGCATAACGTCCATTAATTCCTATATCTATGGGTTTTACGATAGACAAGAGATATGGCTTCTTCCAATTTCGTAAAGTTCTTCAAAAGAAGTCAGGGGTGACAGATGCGCATAAGGACCTGGCTCCGTGCATGCAGGAACTTTGTGGACGTGGACCGGGGCCGGGGAGTCCATATTTCAACTTATTTTGGATTACATCACAAGTGTGAGTCATGAACTTTAAATAAAGCAGCTTAAACAATTAAAAAAAATAAGTAGTAGCCCTGAATTTTCCATGCTGTCTCCCATTTTAAACACACACACACAAACACATTTCACGCATCTTGTAATTCTTGACCACGGAGTGACGTTAGCCCGGCCAAGCGCAAGTGAGCGAGGTGAAATAAGAGATCAGACCGTACAGAATTGTGTGAAATACACATGACTAGAATTTATGTATTTTGAAACTTTGGATACTGGGTTTGTGGTTGAAAAATCCGAACTTCATTGCTTTCTTTTCACAAATGATCGCATTTCGGGGTCTTCAAAGAGTAAAGGGAGACAATTGGAAGGAACGTCTGTAAGCTTACCGGCCTGGTTGATATATCGGCAAAATCATAGATCTAAAAGAAGTGTCGATCGTACCAGTACACACACACACACACACACACACACAAAAAAAAAACCCACAAGGGCTTCATTACATCGTTAGCACTCTCTACCTCCATGCACACAGTGATCGTCACTTTCACTTGAAACAATTTAGGCCGCGGCCGACAATCAGTTGTGTCAATATACTTTCACAGTAATCTGTGTGAGAGCCGTCGAACAATGACTTCAATGGGTGTAAAACTCTCCAATACTGTCAACTGGTGTAATTTCTATAGAAAGGTGTCGACTAGGGCGGAACATCAGAGATTTGTCAGACTATTGTTGGCATCGTACGGGCTTTCGACCCAATGCAGGCGTCCCGCCACTGTTCCCTCTCATTAATATGCATAAATAAATATTTGTCTGCATTTTCCTCATGAACGACGAAAATAAAACCTGCTAGCGTTACAATGGTACTAACATTCACGCTAGTTCGTGGTATTTTATGGCTGAGACTACAATCTGCAACAACAGCCGCGCATGCAACAACAGAGTTTGTCCGAATTTTAGGCAGCGTTGTAAGAAAGTCGCGCGCGTGCAGCTATATTTATTGATAGTAACAAACCTGAAATCGCTATCAACGCTATTGTGACAGCTGAAGCGGTTCGTCTGCATTGAGTCGAAAGCCGGTGGTACATAACAAATTAACATAAACTTGAGCAGTGGCGTACTGGATTAAAGTGATTTTTTAATGTTTCTGGCTAGTGTTGCATTGAGATGGTTCCCGTATGTGATATCTGTGCCATCATTTTGGAGATTGTCGATATCAATTTTATGTCGTCTTCTGTGATAAATCGGTCGCATCGTTGTAGCTGTGATATCGCAGCAGTACTTGTGGCATTGAGGTCATCGCCACAGACCCTGTGTATGACCCCAATGACCCGATCGCGTTCGATATACGCCACAAGTACCGCCGCGCTGTGATATCACAGCTAGCATCGTTGTACCTGCCGGTCGCATCGTTGTAAACAAACGGCTACACAAAATACAGTATTTACGGCAAGATTGCAAGCGACGAGTGAGTGGCTGTGAGGATGTGCGAATGACGTGTTCTTTCTGATTGGGTCCGCGTCCGTTTGATTGGTTCGCTGAGTGCTCTCTAAAGAGAGGTAGTTGTGGAATTTTGAGGTTTTGACGGCAACATCACACGGCCCGTGAAAAAATTAGCGCTTTACTGGAAAGCTTTCAAACCGTTTGGCATCAACTTAATCATTTTCTCGCAAGGTTATGGCCTAATTAACAAACCGTTAGTGGGCGGTGCTTTACGCAAGTCAATGCCATGGTCGCCTGTAAAGAATTAAATTAGCGAGCCTCAATCAATGTGTGCTTTCATTTGCAAATTCGTATATTGTTAGTATCAATAGACAAAATGACAACGAGCGGTGCGTCAAACGTGTGCAAGCACATAAAATGCTCGGCATGATAGCAATTTTCATCATTACACTCTGAAGCCATCCGCTGAACTGACGTCCGCTGAAACTTCTTGAGGTGAGATTCTGTACTGATCATAGTAGAAAACTAATTCTTAGGCTTTCTGTCGGTAGATAAATCTCAAAGTTTTGATAGATATAAGTCTTCTCGTTAGATTCATAGTCAACCTTCTTTTTTTTAACTAGATAAGTATAGTTCAGCAGTTAAGTATAGTTAAGTTTCTTTTTTTTGTTTGACTCCATAGTTCATTTTTGAGTCAAACGAGTCCAACATTTAATTTTCTTGTGTTTACTTGATAACTATAGTCAAGAGTCTTTTTTTACTCGATAAGTATAGTTAAGTTTCCTCTTTGGGCTAGATAAGTACAGTTAAGTTTGACTCTATAGTTCATTTTTGAAGTCAAACTAGTCCTACAGTCAATTTTCCTGTTTTTACTTGCTAAGTTAAGTTTAGTTTCCTTTTTCATCTTGATAAGTAGAGTTAAGTTCTTTTTATTTAGATAAGTATAGTTAAGTTTCCTTTTTGGTTTAGATAGTAAGTTAAGTCTTTTTTGTCTAGATAAGTATAGTCAAGAGTCTTTTTTTACTCGATAAATATAGTTAAGTTTCCTTTTTTGTCTAGATAAGTATAGTTAAGTGTCTTTTTTATTTACATAAGTATAGTTAAGTTTCCTCTTTGGTCTAGATAAGTACAGTTAAGTTTGACTCTATCATTCATTTTTGAAGTCAAACTAGTCCTACAGTCAATTTTCTTGTTTTTACTTGCTAAGTAAAGTTTAGTTTCCTTTTTCATCTTGATAAGTAGAGTTAAGTTCTTTTTATTTAGATAAGTATAGTTAAGTTTCCTTTTTTTGGTTAAGATAGTAAGTTAAGTCTTTTTTGTCTAGATAAGTATAGTCAAGAGTCTTTTTTTACTCGATAAATATAGTTAAGTTTCCTTTTGGTTTAGATAGTAAGTTAAGTCTTTTTTGTCTAGATAAGTATAGTCAAGAGTCTTTTTTTACTCGATACATATAGTTAAGTTTCCTTTTTTGTCTAGATAAGTATAGTTAAGTGTCTTTTTTATTTACATAAGTTTAGTTAAGTTTCCTCTTTGGGCTAGATAAGTTCAATTAAGTTTGACTCCATAATTCATTTTTGAAGTCAAACTAGTCCTACAGTCAATTTTCTTGCTAAGTAAAGTCTAGTTTCCTTTTTCATCTTGATAAGTAGAGTTAAGTTGTTTTTATTTAGATAAGTATAGTTGCGTTTCCTTTTTTTGGTTTAGATAGTAAGTTAAGTCTTTTTTGTCTAGATAAGTGTAGTCAAGAGTCTTTTTTTACTCGATACATATAGTTAAGTTTCCTTTTTTGTCTAGATAAGTGTAGTTAAGTGTCTTTTTTGTTTACACAAAATAGATAAGTATAATTAAATTTGACTCCATAGTCTAATAGATCACTTTGAGGTCGAACAAGTCTTACAGTTGAACTGTCACATCAGTTAATAGTTAGTAGTACAGTCTTGACAAATCATGGCTCAGCGTACCAGAAGATCTCGTCGTCCCAACTCAAGATACCCATCTCTTCAATCGACTAGTTTCTCTACTGATGCCTGTGTGGTCTGTGAGAGAGTGGTGACAGAACGCCAACATGGTCTTTGCTGTGACATTTGTTCCAGGTATGTACAGAGTAAAATTTACAGATAATTTGGATGCGTCTTCACACATTTTGGTCAACTTTGAAATCATCTATAATCTCTGTCAAGTATTTTTGTGATAATATTTTGTCATTTTGGTCAAAAATCCTCTGAAATAGCTGGATGGATTGCTTTGAAAATTTTGATGCTTGTTCCTAGGAAGAACTGAGTTGAGTTTGTTCAAATTACGGTAAACTTTGCATATTTGTATTTTTTGGGTGAATTTTTCTTTTATAAAGCTTCTCTGTAATTGTACTTCGAAATACGTCAAAAAGATTTATGCATCCGCAAATGTTTTCGATGACCTCGTCATACTATGACATGTACCAGCGTAGTATTTGATTTTGGAAATCCACTTGAATGTTGATTCACTATAGAATGAGGAAACCATGAATAAATTTTAAGGCTAGAGTATGGTTGCAAGTGCATGCGTGTGCAAGAAATTTGATTTTGGAATTTCACTGAAAAGTTGATTCACTATACATTCACTTTTTGAGGAAAATATGAATATAAAAGTATTCTTTGACAGTTCAAAGGTCAAATGATAAATCATTGATTCAGAGGGGAGACTCACCCTTTTTCTAGCAAACACTTTTAAAGGGTTAAAATTTAACATGCAGCATCATTTTGAAAAAAACAGTGGCCATCTTTTCTGTAATTTCTTTGATTAGAAGTTACACCACATGGTACTTCAAAATGTGTGACATCATAGATATTAATATTAGCGCAACATGTTTTTGAAAAGATTAAGGGACCGTCTCAGATTGTCGCAGAAGTTCAAAAAGCGAAATTCATTCGTTTAGGGGGGGAGGGGGTTTGACCTCCATTCAATTAGTGAACTTCACTTTCGCACTTTTATTTTGTGATCACAAGTTTTCGTGTGTTTATTTTAAATTAAAGAAAAACTGCACACTCATGCCAACAAATTTGTAACTGTTTCCATCTCGTTTGTGCCCCAAACACAATTTACCGATAGTAACATTGTATCCTAAACCTTTCATCTATCAAATTATACAAAGACAAAAAGTATCATTTTTTAAAATGGGCTGTTTATAAGCGTCTGCTCTAACCACTAGATGTCTTTATTCTCACTTGTTATGCACCTGGTCATAGTCGTTTTAATATGATTGAACATGCCCCCTTGTCAAAGTTTCTCGCTTATTTACCGCCCCTACCAAGTACAAATTGCGTGTTCACAAAGACAAAGAACAGCACAAGAGATGCAAAAAGGGAAAGTAAAATAAAATGAAACTTTTATGCGGTAAAATGCCCTGTTAGTACTCAAATCTGATCGATTACTTTAATTGTAATGTGGCTATAGCAAAATGCAACATTGTACTCTCAGGCAGACATGAACATTTCGCACTTTTGAAGTTTCGTTTAGGGGGAGGGGGGAGGGGGTTCTGATCTAAACGAAGGAATTTCGTTTCTTGAACTTCTGCGACAATCTGAGACGGTCCCTAAGCCACTCAAAATTTGCTCAGATCCCCTGAAATTTTACATAATGATACTTAACATACTTCCTCACAGTCACGGCCATGGATTTGGTCAGCTTTGAAATGGTGAATACCTACTTTACAAAGAATAGAATATCATTTATCATTTTAAGCTAACTCCATTCTATATTTTTTCTCTTGCAGATGGCAACACAGAATATGCAACAGTGGGGTAAGTCATGTTTTATACCGGCGTATAGTGAAGAATGATATAGAAGACTTCCACTGGAAATGCAGTAAGTGCTCAACTTCCTCTCCTCAACCCCCATTAACCACAATTTCTTCACCTGTAGGATCTTCGTTGGCTCAAGAAGATTTGCCACAGCCTGTGGCACACAGTACGCTAACTTCTCCTTCTTTTCCTGCCACTCCCCAACCTGGGGAGTCTTTTGCGCGTGAAGACAGTCCACCACCATGTGATGAACCAGAGGGCCAGCGTCATCAGCAGGTGCAATCTTTCAACATTTCCGTATCTTTTGCTGACCCAAGACCCACCCAGCCACCTGCCAGACCAGCCATAATACCAACCCTACCAGAAACTTTTGATGTTGACCAGGCAGAAGATATCGCGTATGAAGTCGTCACGTGTGCATCCCAGCGATCAGGACGTGTACTTGTGGACTCTTTGGGTTACAAGTACACTGTTAAGGCCGGAGCGAGAAAGAATGGAACACTGTGGCGATGCTGTGTCCGAAACAAGACGCTCGTCTGCAAAGCAACGGTTGACCAGTGTGGTGATGTTTTCACGCGCTCGCTTATTAACCACAATCACCAAGCCGAACCAGGTATTGCAACGAAAGTGAAGATAACCAAGAGAGCACATCAGCTAGCTCGAGAGAATGTATTCCGCTCTGCTGCCGCGATCGTTGATGAGATTTTCATAACTGACCTGCATCCAGAAGACCCAGCCCCAAGCCGTCCTAATCCTGCCAACCTGGTGCGGAGCAGCAACTACCACCGCCAAAAAGATCGTCCAGCAGAACCACAGGACCTGTCCTTTGAAGTCGATGAAAACTGGCTGCCAGAAGATTTCTTGCAGAGAGATATCGTGTTAGAAGGCGCGCGTCATCTTTTTTTTGCAACACCTTCTCAGCTCCGGCTTCTTCGTAGCGCGACCAGCATTTTTATGGATGGCACCTTCAAGGTAGTCCGTGAGCCATTCTATCAGCTATTTTCGATCCATGCATTCCTTGGTGACGATCGGATGGAAGAGGTGAAGCAGGTGCCCATAGCCTTTGTGATGATGTCCCGTCGTCGTAAACGTGATTACAAGGCTATCTTCCAAGTAGTGAAAGACCTGGTCCCAGATGTGACTGTCCTCACTATCACCCTCGACTTTGAGACAGCAATTTGGCGTGCCGCTGAAAGTGTTTTTCCAGGTGTGAAGATCCATGGATGCAGTTTCCACTGGAGCCAGGCCCTTTGGAGGAAGGTTCAGGAACTTGGTCTCTCACCTGTCTACCGATACAAGCGGTCCGGCCCAAGACTTCATCAAGCTTCTGTTTGCGCTGCCATATGTTCCAGTAGAGCACATCGCACCATCCCTCCAGCAGCTCGAAGATAGTGCCAATGACCAGATGAAGCAACTCATCGACTACATACGCCAGACGTGGATGACGGGAAGATGGTCTCCTGAGACATGGTGCGTCTATCGTCGAGCCATTAGAACCAATAACGATGTTGAAGGATGGCACAACAGACTAAACACCAAGGCACAACGTGGGAACATACAGTTTTATCTGCTGATCCAACTTCTTTACAACGAGGCACAGCTCATCCCATTGCAGCAACAACTCATCAGTGAAAACAAGCTTCGTAGGTTCCAGAGAAAACAGACAAGAGTAATGCAAGGCAAGTTGGTTCGATACTGGCGAAGATACAAGAAGCGCGAGATGACCACGTTTGAACTGCTGAAGGCTGCATCTCACCTTGCTGCACCGTAGTCCACAGTATTCCAGCAAAACGAAGCAAACATAAAAATTCAAACCTACTGTAACGCTGACAGTGCCTTCGCAATGCTATATCTCCCCAGTCAAATTTAATACTTAAAATTAGTACGACTCCTACCTTAAATTCAAAATTAAATTTATATTAAATATATTATTATATTATATTTTATAAAATTATAATATATTACAAAAATTATTTTAAATTATATTATATAAATTATATCAAATTATATTAGATTATAGTTAAATTTTAAAAATACACTGACATTCTGAATTAAAAATTGTAAATTTAAAAAAAAGGAGTAAATCTTCTAGTCTCTAAAAAATTGCCATAACTTTGCCCCTTCAAAATTGACCAAATAAATCATTGAAAAGTTTCTTTACTAAAACAACTGGTCAAACAAGAATGTCAAGTCAAAACTTATAAATTAGGAAAAATGAAGCATTTGGCAAGGAATTCTGCTTAAAGTCTGGTACTGTATGTTCTTGATATACATACATGTACATATTCAGACTGCTAGGGGGCGCATCTATACAGATGTGAACGTTCCAATAAAACCGGGACGCCTTGCCTACTTGACGTTAATGCTTAAAGAAAAATAGCAGTTTTTTTACCTCGAAAAATGTCCCTGGCTAATGCGGTCCATGACACTTCAATGTTTTTAATATTCAACTCACAACAATTCTGATTGCTTTACTCAAATACCTAATCTCATATTGTTAGGCGAAACACTGGATGTTACAATATGCCTTATGGGAAAAAACAAAAATATTGAAACCATCAAAATTGTAGCAGCAACTCATACTGTCCTTTTTGTATTATGTAGATAAACAACATGAACTGAACCCAGTCACATAGGTATCATCGAGTAGTAAGTATAATAAGTGCATTTTGTCAAGTGAAGATACATATCTAATTTGCAATATTTGCAGTGTTTACAATTTTAAAGTGTTTTCTCTTTTTCTTTTCCATTTAGGGGAACCAGTACAGTAGGCGTAGTGTGTCAATGGAATGCTGAGGACGATATTAAACATAATATGTGGAACGTACCAATAATATGTCTGATTAAAACATAAGCAAAACATTTATTCTGTGTTATTGAGCTTTAAGTACCTGCTTGATATCAAGAACTTATTAAAATCAGAGAAAATTGGCCACAAAATCAAATTACTGATGACTACTTGCCAACTGAGTTGGGTAGAAGGTCAAAACCATGCATTACCCATCAAATTCCAGATTCCACTGTTCAATGAAATGTTTGAAATAAAGAAAAGTTCCTTTGTCATTGATGAAGTTGCATTAGGGCGAAATTTTTTTATTTTTCTCATCTCCTGATCGATCATAAATTTCAGCTCAGACATGAAAATAAAAAAAAATTATTTGCACTGCCTCTGAGGTGATCATCCTAGCAACAGTACCACCATCATCAAATTGTGTGATTGCAGCGAGTCAGACTGAAAGGACAGAGAATACAGAAAGACAAGGAATTGCATGACAGTGACAGTGACAGTGAATGGACAGAACATTGAACTGAAACAAATACACGTTTTTTTGTACTTAAAAATTGTAGAGACTGAATGGACATAAAATTGAACTGAAACAAATACAGTTTCTTTTTGTACTTGTTTTTTTTTATTTCGACCACCCGCCCTGCCCGAGTATTCCTCTTGAAATGATAACATAAAAAATAAAAGGGTCACCCTTATCCTGGTGTTAAGTATATATCGTGTGAAAGAGAGAACTTTTAATGGTTATTCAAATGAATGTTTTATGTGATTTGACAGTAGTAAACTGTGAGTTAAATGACCTTTTCATGGAAAGCAAAAGTGTACCTTCCCCATACCTCATGCAGCTTGTTCCACACTCAACGAAAGTAACATTGATAAAGTGAAAATGCACATTTTATAAACATCATGACACAAATATTGATCGGCATTTTTTCAGATCCAACCATAACTATAGCAGCTGTCTTGATTTTCACATCTCCGAGCTCAATTTTCTATCTTTATCAATAGGAACATTTGACAGTAAAATAATTTAAGCAGAGAAGAAGCAAAGTTAGTGAAATCATGCAGGTGGTGAAATTCATTACTTTAGTGAGCAAGTACAACGCCATAATTGCCTGCCACTGTTGTGTATGATGTATGTCAGGTGTTGATCGATGACAACCCCTAACTCGCCACGTACAGAAATTTCCAAAGCAATCAACATGACAAACGAATCGAGATCCGTCTCGTTCGACGAACCAACAAAAACTTCCGAATGTGTACGAGTGGGAACGCATAGCATTATGGGTAACAAAATGGCGGTCGACGCGCTGCAGCTATGCAGCCCGCTCGTGCTCGCGTAATCTATATTCGTCCGATGGTTGCTTAAACCTCATATCCGTCAACAAGAGAAGAAGTTGGGATGTATGAAGTTTTATGACATGATTTGATAGTAGTAAATCGTAAAGCAAAACTTGGCTCGCTACCACTCTGTCAGCCGATGTCACCGATGTACGTCAAGTTCGTGTGTAGTCATACGATACGTGTGTTGAACTGCGATCTGTGAAGTTTGCAAACATTACGCTCACCTTATGCATGGCATTTAGATCGCTTTCGCTTAGACTTTGTCGAAACTTCAAAAAAAGAAACACTCTTATAGATCACATATTCTAATACTGTACTGGCCGAGTTCGCAACTGGCCGACTTCTCCAACTGGCCGAGTTCGTAACTGGCCGAGTTCTCCTACTGGCCGAGTTCGCAACTGGCCGACTTCTCTTGTATTCCGGCTAAGTGCCCTCTTGTACAATTCCACAAGTTCGGCTCAATGTAGCTCTGCGTGGCAGGGCTGTGAGCCTCCCTGGTAACACACAGACCTGCCAGGCAGAGCTAGGCTCAATGAAGATGTCATGCTCGCAGAGTGATATCGCGATATCGGTCAGTGCCATGCTGACAAGCAACACATGCTCTGTGCTGCATGCTGTTGTCTGTGTACATGTGTGTAGATTAGCTGCAAAATTGTAGCTCTGCGGTGAGGCGGTCGGTGAGTTTGGTTTTTGCGACATCGCTCACCAGTAGAGCTACAATGTCGAGGTTTCTAGACGTTTCGGCACCAAGTCGTTTCGGCCCAAGACGTTTCGGCCTCCCGATTTTAGGCCCCAAGTCGTTTCGGCCACCGGACCCAAGACGTTTCGGCACTGCTCAGGGCTATCTGAGGGAACTAGTGCTGGAGCGTAATGTTGCAAATCAAAGCACTAAAACAGTAAGTGTCAAATAACATTCATGTACATCATGCTTCACTTCGTGAGAAAATAGTAAGAGACCGTAAGAAAAAACTTCATATCGTTTTTACATCTGTGACACAAGTTATCGATAGCAATAGCCGCCGACACGGCAAATGTTTGAAAGCGGTGCCAAAACAGCACGGCAAATGTCACACAAATGCACAGAAAAGCACTGGTCAGAACGCAAAGGTCACGCTTACGAATATGAAGGATCAGTCAATTACTAAATAGTTTAAAAACAAATCGAAACAGGGATGCCGAAACGTCTTGGGTTGCGGTGCCGAAATGACTTTGGACGGAAATTGCGAGGCCGAAACGACTTGGTGCCGAAACGACCAGTTACCCAATGCCGAAGGCCCTGAAGCATACAAAATAAGTATGCTGCACACTGGCACGGCATTTTGATGTAAAATCCCATATTTTACTGCATTTGGTCATACTGATTTATCACTAACCTTGTCGTGTATGGGTTTGGTATTTGTTCAAATACGTCGATCGCGTTCCAAAAACATTTCTTGGAGCCGCCATTACCAACTTCCAGTAATGGCGGCTCCAAGAAACACGCTCAATTTTTATGGAACGCGATCGACATGTCTGTGCTCATACCAAACCCCATAAACGACAAGGTTAGTGTCGTATGGTGTTTAGTCTTCAGTAGTGATAAATCGGTACGACAAAATGCAGTAAATATGTGGGATTTACATGAAAATGCCGCGCCATGTGTGGTGCGCTTATTTTGTATGCTACAGGGCCTTCGGCATTGTAGCTCTACTGGTGAGCGAGGTCGCAAAAACCAAAACTCACCGACCGCCTCACCGTAGAGCTACAATTTTGCAGCTAGTGTGTAGATCGTATTTTGTTAACCCACCACTAATTATGGCTTAAACACAAGATGTAATATTTGAATACGCTGTTGTGAATTGTTTCCCAATAATTATCTATCAATCAACATCTTTATTGCTCAAAAACACACTTGAAGGGAGTGTGGTATTATCGTAAAAAGCTCAAAGTTACATCAAAATGTTGTAATTTGTATGAGCTGCTGTTGGAACGGGGGGTCGGGGCATGGGGTGGGGGTAAATACTAACTAGAAATATATTTCACAATAATTTTTTTTTCTCGAGGGGCTTCGGTTTTACCTAGCTATGGGTCCATAGTTGTGGTGTTTTACGACTTTACCCCTCCACCGCAGCCGTGGAGGTGTTAAAAGTTGTAAAAGTCAAAATCAGCCCAAAAAAGGCAGGAATCCCGTTTGAGAACACCACAGCTACAGTTATGGACCTACAGCTATGGTTTTACCCTGCTGAGCAAAGGGTGTGGATGAACTTCTCTTTTTCATTCAAATCAAAATTGGAGTCGTATAAACTTACTGCAGAGAAATACAAATGTCTTGGTTAGTCAAGTGCTACATTGTGGACATAGCATGACAAAATGAAATTCATCATCCTCAACCAAGGATTTATAATATTAATAGCTAACATTTCATCTGCAGGAGTTGTTGGAATTAACCCTCTACCTCATTCTATCTGTAAGTTGTGATCATATATTCAAAGTTTTGTCAGCCACTTCCTATAAGTAAAAGTTTAACATCTGACGAATAATTTTCGAATTAAAAATTACATACAATATGAAATAGTCAATACGTTGTACGCGGATTCTTTTGTATATCACATTTCCTTTATTCATTATGCATATCACTGAGCAAAATGTGTGTATATCAGTTACATAGATTACGATCATAAACTGTGTTTGAATGTAAAGTTGATATTTCAAAAAGAAGTCTATGTTTTACTTCCGTTGTACGAGTTCAATATTTTTGTACATATATCAGACCGCTGATTTAAAATTGTAGAACATGTATGCAGACCTTGTGTAGAATATCTTCAGTCAAATCAAGTCTATGCCACTACTTGAGAATGATTTGTCTTATAATTGAATATATAATGGGATATATTCCTAACTCTCCAACATGGACAATGATCAAGTAATAGACGTTACCATTAATTCCATATTTCTTTAATTTCCAAAAAGGCCCAGTATGCCAGACTATGTTAAAAGCTTTCTGAAAGTCTATAGAACACAAAAGACATACTGTTCACTGGAATATTATGACATGATTGAAAAGACTTTAAATGTCAATGTTTCCCAATGGCAGTGTGTGAAACAAAGAGACTATCTGTAGTTCTGTTTTTTTTTTGCTGTGAACCCAAAGTGGAATGGAGAAAGAATATAATTGCTGTTATTCAATTATTCAACCATGAGGTAAATAGGTTTGCTAGACAGATAGTTCTCGCTGTAACAACAACCCTGACCAGGACATCACTCCTTAGAGTCAATGCATCAAAACATAAAATGATTCAACATTCACAACAAAAAAAAAACAAGCCTGACAATACTACTGTAGCTAAAATGATCTTTGATAAGCTTGCTTTCATGTCTGTAGTAAGTACCTGTAGATTCTATCAGTAACAACGAAGCAATCACTAACATCATACCATGAATTAAGTGCCATTGAAACTCAGAACAATTTTGGTCTTGTGAGTATTTTCATTGTGTCAAATTACTTAACATAATCCTACCCATGGCCAAAGTAGAATTTACAATGTAAAGTAATTATATCTTACTTGTGTGTTTGTAAATTAGGACATTACGGCTACTACCTGGCATAACTGAAGAAAAGTAGCAAGGAGCTGATCATGTTATGACTCTGTAAGTTTTACTCGACAAGCTTCACAGTCAATGAAAAGCTTTGTATATGATGTTTATGATGACAACAACTGTGTCATTTTAGTCGTCTTCGTTATGGTATATGGCACGAGCTATTACTTACCTCTTATCTTCCTGAATCAAGAACCCCATCCTTTCATGACTGTCCAGAGCGGGGAAGAGATCTTCGTAATATAGATGCCACAATTCACATGATATGGTACACAATATTTCCGCACTGTCTTAGAATCACTTTCATTCTGGCAGGGTGTCAACGTAATGACTCAAAACCGATCAGAACAATTAGATACATTTGTAACCCTTATGGTTATACATGGTAAGTTCCAACCACCATGGCATCAGAAAATTCATGCTTGAGTATTATTGACTTTGTATACCTAAACTGCGCAGAGACTTCTTGCAAATTTATAAGGTTGTTGCCAGATCTTGCAAAGCTAAGAACCACCAGGTTTAGATTTTTATGTTAGAAATACAATTAATCCATCAAATATTTGATTTCATGGCAGTGTTCTCCCTAGAGCAATTATATAGTGGTGGCCGCCACTCTTTAATTTTTGGTAAACAATGGAAACTCATTACCGTAACAATTACATTAATTATTATGCAAATTAACCGTCACTCTACCAGAAAATCCTGGGGAGAACACTGCATGATGCCTATCAGATTTTAAATAGTGGGAAACTGTTATCAGCAGTCATGATGACTTTGGTAGATATCGAGGACATACTTTTTTAACTTCGTAGGCATACAGAGTTTAAATCAATGAGCATAAATAGAAGGGATGACAGTGATTTCATCACTCTGTCATGTAGAAATGATATCCTTAATAATCCTTCTACCAGGCTTCATAGACAAACTTAAGAAATAAATACCACTTGGGAGAAAGAGGATTAATTTTTAGAGTCCTTTTTAAATGAAGTAGGTATTTAAGTCATCATTAGGGAAAAACTGTAGTTAATTTACATGGAGAGGAACACTATATAGATGATAGGTTATGAAAATTTGATATAAAAGGATGAATTAATTTATTACTTCTATGGCCAGGTACATTTCCAGCTAAAAGATATCATGGCTCCATGTTGTAACAAAATCTGAAAAGTTAACACTTGATAAATTAGTATCTAAGAAATCCAACAACTCACAAATGAAGTCGAACTTTTCTTAACAGTCTCAACTAATAATGTCAAGTTGACAAACTAGGACAAAAGACAGCCTTTGAGTCCTCATGGATTAGGATGATGGTTGTTTCAAGAGAGTAGCATCGTTGAATCTGGCCTGGCTAAGGTTTTAGATTTTCAGTCTTGATGTGTTGTTAGAAAATGACATTGTTGCTCATTGTTGAGCCCTAGCTGTGCAGGAGGCATACTAGCAGGTAAAGGTCACTAGTCTATCAGTGTTTACATATGTCTGTGTGTTCATGTGAACCAAATTTGACCAGTGTAGGTAATTGAATGGTTTGGTAGATTATTGATAGCTGATTGGAGTGTTGCAGATTTGACTTGTACATGTATACAATTTAGACAATTTTGCATGTTTTCATTGATGCAAAAAAAATTCCTGAAATATCTGAGAAATTGCTGTAATACTTGGCATGTAAATTTACTGTCATGCCCTACTTCAGATGTGTTCTTCTTAACCTGCAATTTGTATATTTGATCACTTTTCTCTCATTTTCATTAACATTCTTCGTGAATCACATACAGCTTTCAGAACAGTGGCTTTGATTTGTGTTTTGTATGTCAATTGCAGTTTCTTGGTCTCCTTCAATAGTATATTGAGAAATGCAGTGTTGAGCTTGTCCATTCAGTCTGTAAATAGCACTGTTTTTTATTGAAGAGTCAATACTTGTTTGGACTACCAGTAGAAATTAAATGTAAACAATAACAAGAAAATTTATACACACATAGAGATGCACTGATGTCAAGCTACATAGTTTGCGTTTCAACATGCTTTGGGAAGTAGAACAAGAACTCGCAATTGACATACAAAACAAAAATTTGAAAAAAGCTGCAGTTACTGGCTCTGAAAATTGTTGTGTGTGTGTAGTTGCTAGGGATGCCCCTTTTCAGAAATGTCCGAACAATGAAGAATTTTCACTAAGTAAATGTTTCACTATAATCATCCTGCTTTTGATCAAATTGCCAATGACATGGGCTTATATGAACTTTAATTAAAACAGCTGTTCCAAGTTTTGTTCATGTTTGATGTGACGGTAATTTCCACAGATTCAAGCACAGTCAGAAATGTTCATTGTTGCTAGAATTTTGAAAGCCCATTTTGATTGGATTGTATTCATTTTATCTCAATCATCTCTACTCTATTAGACAGGTTAATGGAAGTCATACTTTTATTATATGCATTGCCATTGTACAGAAAAGATATATATAAAGTGAAATATTATCTATTTTACAGGTATGTATGGTATTCCTTGGGTCTGCCACTGCACATGAAGACTAGCCAAACTCTGGTATAGAAGAATGAATTATCCTTAATCTTATTGTTACCTCAATGAAAATACACTATTGTATCATACCAATATATTGATGCAGGAAATACAGCGATCTGATCGGTCGATACGTGAAAAGAACAATGGTATATTTGCAATACACCATGGCTGGCACACACACAAGTTCTCGACAAGAACAAAAATCCTATTTTGACATTCCATGCCAGAATTTTAATATACTGTTATGATATAATAGCAATAAATTACACCCAGCAGTGGTATACCACTCGATTTTTACCAGTCAACTTCATATATGCACACACTATCACTTTTGCATATATGTCATGAACTGGTCAAAATCTCATGGTATACCATCGCTGGGTGTGCTTTGGTTAAATATACAATAGTATTTATAATGAAACCAAACTCCTCTCTCGTTATTTGTTGATTGTTATGTATTCGCATTTGGCTGTAGATTTTTGACGTGAGAAACCAGAAAACACATTGCGAAATACTTTTAAAAATTTCTTCTGTTGTCTATCAAAGTGTAATACTTTAATCTTCCTTGAAACTTTAGGTAGGTGTATTCATAGGCAATGTAGCCATTGCTGTAATTTTTTCGGCAAAACATAAAAATTTAAATCTGTGAAAAAAAGTGCTGAATATTTAATTCAATTGACCAAAATAATTTTACACACACTCACATCTTGAGTTTCATCAGTCATACAACAAACTCAGAAAACAGTAAATTACTCATTACTCATTTATATCCCATAATAGGGTAGTAACTATATATATATATATATATATATATATATATATATATATATATATATATATATATATATATATATATATATATTATATATATATATATATATATAGGACACAAATTACTTCAAGTACAAAGTAATGAAGTCTATTACGTAAGTTTCATGCATCCTGCAATCCTCAGATAGAAGATTTCAATCTGAGGATTGGAGGAACTTAAGTAATAGATTTCATTACTTTGTAGTTGTAGTAATTTGTTTATTTATAACACTATGCTGAGCATCGAGCACTGTAGCTTCCCACGAGGACATCTGTATACTTCAATATATATATATATATATATACAGTGTTTTCTCTGCATGTTCATTGAAAGGGGCACTTTCTGCCCCATCATCAAAATTAGGGGGCAGACTTGACATTTTAGGGGGCAGTCACTTTTGATGTGAATTTTGCCTTCCTATAAAGCGCTTCCTATAGATATCATTACGGTCGTCACCCAGTTCAGTTGCGTCGTCTATGTCTATGCAGCACAATATGCATAAACATCGACATGATGACGTTTGTCAGCTTTTGATGTGCTCGGCTGCTGTCTATCTTCTGTCTAATTGTCACCTACAAGTTTCCCCGACGCAGGATTTGACCATACATGTTCCCTCGGATACGATTCGGTCCGAATTAGGGGCTTAAATCCATGAAAATATGCACCGATCCCCGTGCGCCGATCAACGATAGTGTTGCATTGCTATACACGTGCCTACAACAATGCTAAAGCTCGAATTTTCCCAACTTCCATCATTGATACACACAGTTCGCTGTACTATGCGCTTTGGTCACCCTCATATATCAATATATGTGGACGTCTTTGCTTGCTGTGTTCTGTGCGCGATTTCGCGCAGTCAGTGACTTTTTCAGGCAGACAATGACTCGAAATGCGCAATTTGCGCAATCGCGCAGTCGAGAGAAACCCTATATATATATATATATATATATATATATATATATCTATATATATATATATATATATATAATATATATATCGAAGTATACAGATGTCCTGCTGGGAAATTACAGTGCTAAATGCTAAGCGGAGCGTTATAAATAAACAATTACTTCAAGTACAAAGTAATGAAATCTATTAAGTTTCATGCATCGTGCAATCTATATATATATATATATATATATATATATATATATATATATATATATATATATATATATATATATATATATATATATATATATATATATATATATATATATATGGACACAAATTACTTCAAGTACAAAGTAATGAAGTCTATTACGTAAGTTTCATGCATCCTGCAATCCTCAGATAAAGATTTCAATCTGAGGATTGGAGGAACTTAAGTAATAGATTTCATTACTTTGTAGTTGTAGTAATTTGTTTATTTATAACACTATGCTGAGCATCGAGCACTGTAGCTTCCCACGAGGACATCTGTATACTTCAATATATATATATATATACAGTGTTTTCTCTGCATGTTCATTGAACAGGACGCAGGATTTGACATACATGTTCCTCGGATACGATTCGGTCCGAATTTAGGGGGCTTAAATCCATGAAAATATGCAACGATACCCGTGCGCGATCAAACAATAGTGTTGCATTGCTATACACGTGCCTACACAATGCTAAAGCTCGAATTTTCCCAACTTCCATCATTGATACACACAGTTCGCTGTACTATGCGCTTTGGTCACCCTCATATATCAATATATGTGGACGTCTTTGCTTGCTGTGTTCTGTGCGCGATTTTCGCGCAGTCAGTGACTTTTTCAGGGCAGACAATGACTCGAAATGCGCAATTTGCGCAATCGCGCAGTCGAGAGAAAACCCTGTATATACATATATATATATATATATATATATATATATATATATATATATATATATATATATATATATATATATATATATATATATATATATATATATATATATATATCGAAGTATACAGATGTCCTGCTGGGAAATTACAGTGCTAAATGCTAAGCAGAGCGTTATAAATAAACAAATTACTTCAAGTACAAAGTGCAATCCTCACATAGAAGACTATTTGAGGATTGCAGGATGCATGAAATTTAAGTAATAGATTTCATTACTTTGTACTTGAAGTAATTTGTATATATATATATATATATATATATATATATATATATATATATATATATATATATATATATATATATATATATATATATATATATATATATATATATATATATATATGCACATACAGAACAATAGTCAAGTGTTTTCATCTAATGTTGTTTTATTTGCATTCAAATTTATTGTCATATATATATATATATATATATATATATATATATTATATATATATATATATATATATATATATAATGCACATACAGAACAATAGGCAAGTGTTTTCATTTAAGTTGTTGTACTTGGGCCTCAGCCCAAGTACATTTGTTTTCATTCCGTGGGAAAAAACTGTAAGGTATAACCATTTCTGGCTGAGACCAGGGAGGGCAAAATGTATTGGCTTCATCTTTCTTGGCATAATAAATGGCGTAATGATGTTAACTGAATGGAAGTGCTGCTCTCAGCCAGTCTTGAATAAGTGAGATGTGAATATAAATGCTTCTCTATCTGAGTTTTTGCCACAAAATCTTCTGAATATAATCAAAATGTGCATCGAAATGCAACAATTAATGCACCCTCCGTTTCCTAGCGATGGCACGACCCTTGCTACACCCACTGGACGAGCCAAAGTGGGAGGGGTAATTTCGGTTTGGTCGAACAGGAGGGCTCGAGACCAGAATTTAACATTTAAACTTGAAACATGTTTAATCACTGACAAGATGTGGATTAGTGTTAATCAAAGAGAAAGTTTGAAAAGGAAAGGTTTTATATCCCGGACACAATGAAAAACATTGCGACTGGAAACTGTACCCCCGGTTGAGAATAGTAATGCCCACAGCGATGAGAACACTTATCCTTGAGCTGAGAAAACCAGACCATCATTTCGAAATAGAGCTGCAGATTCGAGAAGCTCGTTAAAATAGCTAGGTACACCCCATAAAGGGGTGTTTCGAGTCTTGAGGGCAAATTTCGCCTCCTTCATTTAGAAATCGTACGTTTGTTTTCCAGGGGAACACATCATTTGACACAAAATTTGCATGAAAAGGGGTCGCCAGTAAGCACGTGGTCAAATCTGGCATAAGAAACAATATGAAATGTTGGTAAAGCCAGTCCAAAATAAACTGATTTGAACTTTTGTGTTTTGTAATTTATACCACTGCAGTAACATGACTTTTTTTTGACAACATCACACAATGTAATACGTTTTGAAACTGAATACTCCGACGTATTCTGTGTCCCCTTTGCTAAAAAATACGGTATGCCGATTACCATGTAAGGAGATGATGACGTCAAGACAGATTTGTAGAGCGTTTGGTCTTGGATGGTGCACGAAGTTTTGTCGAGGTAGCTTGTGTATTTATTTCCTAAATGGGAGATATTAGGGTCGATCTAAAAGAAGGCCGAAAAATGTTATGATACTCTAAGCGAGCTGAACTCCAATGCGAATGGTTGGATAATTTGGAGGATGTCTTGACTGATCTCGTCTCATTAAGATTATTTGGCGGTCAGTATTGAATTTCAACTGCGTCACAAGTTTGCGTGGAACGGTCAACGAACGATATTTTAGAAATCTGGAGACATGGCACATCGCAGTTTTATTTTAGTATTTTATATTTTACAAAAGATGTAAGAAGCAATGATTTTGTTGAAAATTCTGAAAAAAATATAGGAAGATTTGATCGCGAACACATTTTCACTTGGGGTCAACTAGCCCTGCGTACGATGCTGTGTGTTCCGCTACAGCTAATCGCCCCGCTCACCACAGCCCTGCAAAGACCCGTACGTTGGGTCGGTGACTTCAAATCCATTTTGGGACTTGACGTAAAAAGCCAAATTACTGCCGAAATTCAGCGTTCTTGGGCCCAAGTCGTATCCCAGCCTACCTCAGCTACTCGATCGCTTCAAAAATGACAGTCTTTATTCACTTCTCGTAAATAACCGTCGATGTCGGCAACTCTCTCGCTGGCCCTGCGTACGATGCTGTGTGTTAGCTGTAAGCACATAGCATCGTACGCAGGGCTAGGGTCAACTAGTCTCGCATGCCGACCTCGAAACCTTCGTGCGGCGCGAGCGGCGAGGCCGCGCGCAGCGAGTATCCGCAGGTTACTAGGTCTGGCTAGAACCGACGTGCTATATATACTGTCCATAGAATGCTTCAAAAATCGGCTGGATGAAAGAGTACATCTGTTGTTTATTCATAAATGTAGGTGGAGCGTCTAAAATAGCCTTTTGAATTTGACTGAATGATTGTGTCATTCATCCAGAAATGTTTCATTCGAAGTAGTTTGCGTTGGTTGACCTCAGACAGTACGGCTTCATGAAATCACGGTTACGCTATCCCCAGTGACCATGATGAAAAAAATCTGCAAAAATGATCTATGCCGTTGAAGAAAGTGGTGATGGACAGTCTGAAACCGAAGCAGGAGGTAGCCATGCCAGATTATCTGGAAGGAGACGACGTTTCCGTGAATTTGCCGACAAGATATGGCCAATCTCTAATTTTAAGATTGCTCCGGCCTTGCTTCAATGCTTGCGATTGCATTTTGTTGATCGTCGACATCCTCTATGGAGTTTGCTTTTTCATTTTGCTCCGTTCAAACGAAGCTCAGATTTTGGCCCCATTCAACTGCCGATGAGCTGGTGGTAAATGGCCTCACAAATAAATTCTCGCCGTAGATTTTTGCTCGAGCGTTTTTTCGGCACAGATATGTGAAACGTGGTGGACACGAGTACAGTGAAAATGCGTTATGGCCGTCTCCGTCTGTACGCGGTGGTCCAAAGTTATACTTATTAGCATAGGAAAGACAGCCCACTTTTGACGTCATCACATTCCTGAGCAGTTGGTTCTCGCCAGACCTCGTAACCTGCAGTTACTCGCTGCTCGCGGCTTCGCCGCTCGCGTCGTATGCAGGTTCGAGGTCTGGCATGCGAGACTAGGGGTCACATGGGGTCGCAGCCATGTTGCCTCAAAACTTATTTCTGTCTGCACTCAAAACTCAAAAATGTCGCATATGAACCTGAAAAATCGATGTAATTTGTCAAACTTCGGCGAAATTTCAGC
Organism: Ptychodera flava; assembly: GCF_041260155.1. Lineage (NCBI taxonomy): Eukaryota > Metazoa > Hemichordata > Enteropneusta > Ptychoderidae > Ptychodera > Ptychodera flava. Next base: position 33,755,714 of record NC_091937.1, read on the forward strand.
CTGTAGACAAAATTTCATCTAGGTAAGGTAAATTTACTGAAATTTGATCGACAAATAATCCTGAGCTTAAACGTGACAGCTCGCTTTCTCTGGGAAGTCATGCATCCGGCCAGCTGCCCATATGGCCGGGAGCATGAGATTGTTTTCAAGCGACGGCGGCAGACTGTACGGGGCTCTGGATATGAACCTACCGCCGGTGTAGCTGTAATAACTGTTGCGTTGTTTTGCATCACCACGGACGAAGTCCGAGGGGACTTATAGGTTTGGTCATGTCCGTGCGTCCGTCCGTCCGTTCACGCCTAGTACCCAACCCATACAGATGCACGTCGATTTGTTTCACAATGCTATCAAATTTGGCCGTGTTAGAGGACTTTTTAGTTTACACCTCCATAGACTCCCATGTATAAGGCAGTTCTCCATAGACTCGCATGTATGATGCCAAGAAAAATAAAAATTTAGTTTCTCATCGTATTCATATTGCCTAAAGGATGCAGTGACACAGTTTTTTTGTCCCCACGGATAAAGTCCAGGGGGCTTATAGATTGGCTCATATCCGTCCGTGAGTCCATCAGTGAGTCCATCGGTTCACGCAGATATCTCAGACATTTTGACAAAATATCATGTGACCTTGGTGACCTTTGACCTCAAATATACATTATTGTCCATAACTCAGTAACCACAAGTGCTAAACCTTTCATATTTGGTATGATGGGACACCTTATGACAGTGTTCGAAATAACACCTGTCCGGCAGTCCGAGACTGGTTGTTTTTCTGCCGGACTGGTAAAATAAAAAAGTTACCAGTCCGGCGGACAGGTTGACATAAGCGTGGGGAGTCTTCTTTAACACTATGTCTGCTATTTTTTCTCCGGGCTCCCATTCGAATTTTATGGCAAGACAGTTTTCTTTCCCGTAAATTCATCCTACTCAACAGCGCATAACAAAAATACTTAGGCACACAAAAGTAATCGCAGTATCAGGACTGGTAAGGTTTTGGCAGGACAGGCAACTTTTTGAAGTTACCAGTCCTGGTGACTGGTTGATATTTTCCGCGAAATTCGAACACTGCTTATGATGCCACATATTGTACGCCATTAAGTATGTGCATATCTAATTATGAGCGAGCCAATAGAGCAAGAGGTCTGATTTCTGGTATATAGGGATAAGTTAACAATATAATTTGTTTGACAAAACTTCACGTGACCTCAATGACCTTTGACCTCAAATATACATATTTGTCCACAACTCAGTAACCACAAGTGCTACACCCTTCATATTTGGTATGAAAGGACACCTTATGACACCATATATTGTACCTCATTAATTATGTGCATATCTTATTTTGAGCGAGCCAATAGAGCTAGAGGTCTGATTTTTGGTATATAGGAATAACTTAACAATACAATTATTATGACAAAATGTGACGTGACCTCAATGACCTTTGACCTCAAATATATATATTTGTCCACAACTCAGTAACCACAAGTGCTACATCCTTCATATTTGGTATGATAAGACACCTTATGACACCACATATTGTACCTCATTAATTATGCGCATATATAATTTTGAGCGTGCCAATAGAGCTAGAGGTCTGATTTTTGGTATATAGGAATAACTTAGCAATACAATTATTTTGACAAAAGTCACGTGAACTCGATGACTTTGACCTCAAATATATATATTTGTCCACAACTCAGTAACCACAAGCTACACCCTTCATAAATGGTATGATGGGACACCTTATGACACCACATATTGTACCTCATTAATTATGCGCATATCTAATTCTGAGCAAGCCAATAGAGCTGGATGTCCGATTTTTGGTATATAGGGATAACTATAGGGTAGAAATCTAAATATGCCCATCTAAATATTAGACATCTACCATCGAGAACAAAAGAAATTTGCTGTAATTTGAATATTTAAGGAGTTTAAGCAATTCCCGCAATAAATAAAGAACCCCTGCCTCAAACTCCACAAAAGTTGCTAGACATATTTTGCCGTTGTCATGCCATTGCTTCGTTTAATAACCAGTTAATCAAATGCCTCATTGACAGGAGGAAATTCAAGACCATATTTGAATAGTAGTATATATTGTCCTCAAAATTACTCTATCACGGCCCAAGTACTCATTGCCTTCAGCAATACTGCCTTGTTTTATTTGCATTACATTTATTGTCCTTATTTTTAAATTGGTGTACTTCATTCATTTTAAGCTACTATAGACTATAGTCTATAGAAGCTATTGGGATGGGTATCCGTCTGGCGTCCGTCGTCAGTCTGTATGTATGTATGTATGTATGTATGTATGTCCGTTTGTGAGGCGTCCGTCCACTCAAATATCTTGAGAACCGCAGTACTTACTGATTTGATATTTGTTGTGTAGATGAAAAATATGATTTTGAGAAACTTTTTTTTTAATTTTTTGATATTGTTGAAAATAGGCAAATTAATGCCAAAAAAGGTGTTTTTGGTAAAAAATCTTCTTCTTCATAACCGCTGGTCAGACAGCTTTGTTATTTGGTATACAGGTCCCTAGGGATAACCCAACTTAGATTTGTTCAAATTGTGATGAATATGCAAATGTGTATTTTTAAGGAATTTTTTTGTCATTTTTGGTCAAAGTTTGACTTACATTGTATGTAATTCTTGTACTGTATAAACCCTATCAATTCACCCAGAAAAATTAATTAATATGATTTTAAATAATTGAATTATTTAGGAAATCATCAAAGCCAAAATAATTTTAGTGTGGAATTATCAGAAAGTTCAACTTTTTTTGACAGTTCATAGTGAATTGAGGATTAAAACATGTAAAGGCAACTTTCCTGAATCCCAACTTTGATATATTCTGAACCACCATTTATGTTATCTAAAAGAAATTGCTCATAATAGTTTGTCATGATAGGGTGGTCAAATAAATAGAGATAGAGAAAGTTCTAATTTCCATTTATGGTTGACTTGGTAAGGATAAAATAAGATTACTTTTTGAGGAAAAAAATAGAGTGGTCAATTAAAAGAGTGGTCAAAGTGATAGGGTTTTTATGGTAAAGCTGGGCTGTAAGATTCCTCATGTGCTATTTATAGCAATTATGCAATCTGTGTAAACAGTGCAATGAAAGTGTAACATGATTCCTTATAATGCTTTTGATGACCTTGAACTTCTTAAGTTTCAAACATTTGTCTCTTCAGTGTGCTTTCTCTGAGTACGTACAGTCTCAACTTATTCAATAGAACTTACTTACAATGTTAATTAGGATGAAAATACTACTTGACAGATATGCTGTTTTTTTATGACGTAAATCTTAATTTAAGCAAGCCTTGTTTACTTTAATTAGAATGTAATTAACTCTCGTTTATTTGCTATTATAGACTAATATAGTCTGATGAAATATGCAAATCTGTATTTTTACGGAATTTTTTTCCATTTTTGGTCAGGCCATCCTGAAATGAGCTATCAAATATATCCACCCTCTTCATCAATACATGTGTCACAAAAGGTTATTCTCTACATAACACAGCAGAGCTCTGTCAACTGTTGAGTCGCTTGTTTTTTCAAAACCGCTTGTCAGACAGCTTTAATATTTGGTTTACATGTCCTATGATGACCGTAGTGAGATAATTTCATACGGTCAGGAAATACTTAATTTTGTATCCATGTCTATAGTAGCTTCAGGGACTTTGGCCCTATGTTTTTATAATCTTATGGGTGCCAAGAACAGTAACACCCACATTACTTTAACTTTTTCTCGAGATATCGAGCTTGAAACACAGCATAATCTGATGTCCTATCAATTCTGTACTTATGTGATTTATTCATACTATCGTTTATGAATGTGACATACAGTTTACAAGTGACCAAAAACATGAGACTTCTTTGCTTCACACAATACATGTTTTTTTTCACCCAGAGTTTTCGTATTGCAGAGGTCACATTGATGTTAACTTTTTAGTTTTGTACTTACCAGAAAGAAATCAAACTATGAAACTCAGTTTTTATAAAATTTGTAACAGTTACAAATTACATTTGCAAATAAATTACTCTTAAACCTGAGAAATCTGTGACTGTGGTTCATATAAGTATGGTGAATCATTGCAATGATTGAGAAGGAAGAGATAGATATTCTGTTTTTGTGAAATTTTGAGTATTGTTACATGTCAATGAAGCCTCTTTGTTGCAATGGAAACCACAAGGCCATATGTCATCACACCTCACCCCATAGATTGAATAAGTTTAGCTGATGTATCATAGTACATGAAATGGATGACTGACGGCTGAATATTACAAATCTAAGTGTTCGATGCTCTGGCTTCTCTTGTTAATGGGATATGAATCAAGTGAAGGTCAAATTCCGGATTAAATTTATGTACTTCACAGCCAGTTTAATGCATTGAAAACAATGACGTATAGCATGCCCCACCCCCCAAATACGTTAAGCGGGCATAGAGTCACATCTGTCCCACAACAAACCATACATTTCTCTTGAAATTACGACAGGAGGGCCATTTATTTAGTAGAAATTTGGAACTTAATATCAGTCAAATTCAGCATGGTGCGTGTGGTGGAGAGCTAAATTACCCTGTTCCGGGATACAATTAAAGATCGATTTCCCTGTTGCCCCTCACCCACCTCCCCCTCCTCCGGAACAAGTCATCGTTGATGACACAGTCCCGCTTATCCATTTTGTTATAATCTTTTGTGTTTAGGAAGCTGTGGTCTAGGTCGCTTTGGAATGACATCGATGCAACGGTTGCATCAGGCCTGTGACTTGCATAATAAAGTTATCTGAGGAACATTCAATAAATGACTCATCTCTGCCGGTAATGACCACTGAAGGAACTTTTGATTACATCACACATAATGATGCCCTCACTGCCTCTAGTGTCATGATGGCACATACTATACACATGGTTTGGTGGAATTTTCGAAATGGTATGGGATCGGGTATGTTGTTGTAATCAGCCATCAGCCATTTCGGATCATATAATGAAACAAATTAATGTGCACAAGAATGCAGCCATAGTATTTTATCTTCGTATCACGTTTGAACAAAATCAGTCCATCGAGAGACAGTGACCTATGTTTATGTTTCAAAGACATAAAAAATCACACCAAAATTGAAATCAAATGGCTGTCTATTGACCATATGGATCATAGCACAAAATTAGTAGACATGCATATGTATGCCATAGTACTTTATCTTTGTACCAGGTCTCAACAACATTGGTTAAGGAATATTTGCATATGATTAAGCCTCAAAGACATGAAAAAATCCAAAAATGACCATCGGGCAGCAATATTGGAACATGTCACGAAGTACATTGACATGTATGCCATAGTGCTTGATCTTTGTGCCAAGTTTGGACAAAATGGGTGAATGACCTTTGAATTACGCTTCAAAGACATGCAAAATTCCAACAAAATGGCAGTTCTGCAGCCATATTGGATCCTATCGCAAGGTTAATTGATACATGCATATGCATGCCATAGTACGTGCTTTGCCTTTGTGCCAAGTTTGAACAAAATCGGTTCAAGGATGTTTGAGTTACCGTTCAAAGACATGAAAAAATCGCAAAAAAATGGCCGCCTGTCAGCCATATTGGATCATATCATGAAATAAATTGGTGTTCATATGAAGGGCATAATGTTTTGCTTTTGTGCCAAATTTGAACAGAATCGGTTCAAGGATGTCTGAGTTATGGTCCAAAGACATGAAAAATCGCAATCACGCCCATATTGGATCGTATCGCAATATAATTCGACATGCGTTTGTAGGCCATAGTGTTATGCCTTTGTGCCAAGTTTGAACAGAATCGGTTCAAGGATGTTTGAGTTACGGTTCAAAGACATGAAAAATCGCAAACAAAATGGCCGCCTTGCGACCAAATTGGATCGTATCGCAAAATAATTTGACATGCACATGTAGGCCATAGTGTTATGCCTTTGTGCCAAATTTGAACAGAATCTGTTCAGGATGTCTGAGTTATGGTCCAAAGACATGAAAAATCGCAACAAAATGGCCGCCTCGCGCCCATATTGAATTGTATCGCAAAATTATTTGACATGGATATGAAAGCCATAGTGTTATGCCTTTGTGCCAAGTTTGAACAGAATCTGCTCCAGGATGTCTGAGTTATGGTCCAAAGACGTGAAAAATCGCAACAAAATGGCCGCCTCGCGGCCAAATTCAATCGTATCACAAAATAAATTGACGTGCATCTGTAGGTCATAGTGCTATGCCTTTGTGCCAAGTTTGAACAGAATCGGTTCAAGGATGTTTGAGTTATGGTTCAAAGACAAGAAAAATCGCAAACAAAATGGCCGCCTTGCGACCAAATTGGATCGTATCGCAAAATAATTTGATATGCACATGTAGGCCATAGTGTTATGCCTTTGTGCCAAATTTGAACAGAATCTGTTCAAGGATGTCTGAGTTATGGTCCAAAGACAGGAAAAATCGCAACAAAATGGCCGCCTCGCGCCCATATTGAATTGTATTGCAAAATTATTTGACATGGATATGAAAGCCATAGTGTTATGCCTTTGTGCCAAGTTTGAACAGAATCTGCTCCAGGATGTCTGAGTTATGGTCCAAAGACGTGAAAAATCGCAACAAAATGGCCGCCTCGCGGCCAAATTTGATCGTATCACAAAATAAATCGACGTGCATCTGTAGGTCATAGTGCTATGCCTTTGTGCCAAGTTTGAATGAAATTGGTTCAGCAGTGTCTGAGAAACTGTTGATGACGGACGGACGGACGGACGACGCACGCACGCACGGACGGACGCACAGACGGGACCCAATCTATAAGTCCCCGCCGGACTTCGTCCGCGGGGACTAAAAAATCGAAATGTGTATAACTTCACTGCATTAACGCTTGCTACTTTCTTTTTGCTTACCTGCTCATTGTGCTTTGGGGGGGGGGGGGGTTGAAAAGAAAAATGTATTTCACCCTGCTCATTGTGGTGCTCTACCTGCATAATGAAGAACGCCCCCAACGGTGTCATCTCGTGCTCTAGAATATTATCAGGGTGACCAGGTGAAGCAACGCACATGCAAGAATACCGGCCAAATGTCCAATTATTAAAAAGTTTAGATTTAGATAGTTTATAGTGTAATATAGCCAATTTTCAGCAAAAAAGGGGTTATCATTTTTTAGTTTCGAGGCGCTTACAACCTCTGTCATGTGAACACGCTAGCCGTCCAAATTTGACCTACTTTGGTTGAAGCAACATTTCGCACCTCTGTGTGTCTCAACAGCATATGGTTCATATCAAATTCACCAACGCCAAATAAAAATATGAACAAATCGAAGTATAGTTTCTATAGACTTGTAAATACGAATTTTTGGGTAGTTACGTATATATGCCAGACACTCAAAATCACGAGATGGGTACTGTTGACCTTTTGGAATTTTATAGATAGTTTTGCCCAAAGGTAAATTTACAGACAACATCCGCAAACTACACGATGATAAAGTAAAATGTTTTGGACAACAATCAATTGATGACCGTTGTCATCTCCTGATCAGTTGACCCATCGTTTACAATTGATCATGAGACCGGAATGTATCCACAGATGTCACTGACCACGTTAAAGTTCAATTGGTCAGGATAGTGGAGGGGCATTTTCTTTGGCATTAGAAAGCAGTTGGTGGAGAAAAATATTTTTATGTTACGTGCCACACCTTTTGAACCTGGTGAACTGTGTTTTTGCTATTTCCCGATACTTTTGATTACGTTCATGTCTAACAATTCTGTTTTGCAGAGAGTTTTAAAAAGCATTTACGTGTAAACGGGGAAAATAGATTCCCATTCCAAGGCAATCTCGAAAATATTACAATATCAATGTAGCCCGAGATTCGACGTGTATTTTCGTGTATTACAATGCCATATGACCGTAGAATTAAAGCTCGATATATCCTATTTTGACCAATGAAAACATGACAATGCTACATGGTCGCAAGGACGTAGAAACGAACTTATAGAGATGTTTGTCCACGGAAATTATCGTCACGTGACCCTGTAAGTGTATGGAAAATGTTATTATTTAAACATTCATTTGAAAACCCAACGGAAGGTATTACATTAAAGCAAACAAGCAATTTAACCCGGCAAGTTTTTGTTAAAAAATACAGCAAAATGTTTTAAAAGTCGGTATACTACTATAAAAAGTCCAAACACAGCGAAGCTTAAGACAGGGAAATGTTCAACACATACAGCGACTGGTCTTCTGAAGCATTCACTTTAAAAGTGCTATGTAGTTAGGCGAACTAGGTTTTGTCTTAACTATTCCAAGATGGTTAACGTTGAATGACACGAATGAAATATCTTCATCTGACGAAGCTTGCGCTCCAATGATTTGCTATTCCCAACGAGTATTCGAACACCTTGTGAAACATTAGTATATTGAACATATTTGGAAGAAAAATGCGCCAAGTCTAAATTTTCAAAAGTATAGGGTGGATTTCAATGTTTGAAATGCCAGTTGATAGATGTTAACAGCAAAATACTATTCTTAACTAGTGTAAAGCGAGTTTATCAGTCTACAAGTACTGTTGAGCAATCCCTGATAAATCTGGAAAATCAGTGATGACGTCGTAATTCTTTCCTCTCTGAAAGGCTCTTCTCTCACGGAACACAAACGTCGACCAATTTGATTTTCCAATGCCGATGAACACTTTGCTTCCTGTAATATTAAATGCACTCGTGTAATTTAAAATTTATACAATGTTATGTATGCATTCCTGCAGGATGGATAGATGGATCGGTGTAGTTACAACATACCACAGAGAATTTGAAAGAAAATAATGAAAGAAAGTGCACGTGTAGTTCGAGAGGGGTCTTCAGAATAATATGTTGCGCTTTAAAATACGTAACAGGATCCGGGTTTTCTTTCTTTGCTAATAGCTTGTAATAACTTCAATTGAGTCCGAGAGTGGTAGCCGCTTTGTCGCAGGATGGCGTCCTTTAGCGCATACCTTTTTTGCGTAAACAACAGTAACATCGTAAGAACGGGTAAAACCACTGCACTTGGGCGCAGTAAAAGAGTAAACCAAATTTTTACGATATAAAACGGAAAATCGTATTGGCCTAGTGTTAGCCTGGCTCAGTAGGCCTTGCTTTTTAGGAAGATCGTTGAGGGCGCGTCTCCGAATTGCAGCAGATTGAGCCGTGTAGCGAACGAGAGTCTACATCCATGCATGCCGGCTTGCATAGATGGATAGGCGGAACAATAAAAACACCGACGTTTCGGATACAATCCCAAACGTTTGCTTTTATCACTTCCACTCCTGTGTTTGTGATCCCAATTGTATATGTGTTGTGATTTTACTGGTCTTTTTATCGTCAGTTTAGAGTTTATGTTCACTATTTTGTCGTGTTCTTGGTGTAAGATGAGACGAAAACGCCACAGCAAAGGTATCCCGAATCCGAAAATGGAAATACCGTGATATCCGGTGTTCTGCAGACCAGCTGTAGTAAGATTTCAAGGACTTTGGAAAAATGTTGTCTGATGAGCGCCATTATCGATGTGTCGTCTGCACCGACTTGCAGTATTGAAAATAAGATCAGGGTTACAACTGTTGAACGCAAGTGATGTTCTGCGTATAAAGGGCGCCATCCTTCGACGAAATAAAGTAAATCCTACAATTTGACGGTTATCTTGGCGGGTAACTCGAACCCATGCCTATTGATTTATAATGTTATTCTACTGTTATGATACATTTTACCATATTTGACTCATATTATCCAATCTTTGACCAGTCTAACAACAGATTGCACTGACATGACATTCTAAATTTAACAGACAAATTAGTCAACTTACTTGCGCAAATTTCCTGCTCACTCAAAGAGACGAAGTAATCATTATCGGCAAACGTGTCAAAATCAGGGTTATGTAGATTGATTACGTCATCAATCATGATAACATTAGTCAAATTGTGAGAGGTAAACAGACGTAAAATATTCTGAAAGAGAACAAGTAGGATATGTAAGTTGGAAAAATGTATACAATATATATATATATATATATATATATATATATATATATATATATATATATATATATATATATATATATTATATATATATATATATATATATATATATATATATATATATATCGAAGTATACAGATGTCCTCGAGGGTATATATATATGTATACACACACACACACATATATATATATATATATATATATATATATAATATATATATATATATATATTTATATCTATTATCAGCAAACATCTGTCATCATTCCACAAACGATTCCATGTTTGATGAGGTTTAAGTTTTGTCTAATGCAACTCCTTCCGAATATTAGTGCTTGCTTAGAATACTGCCAGCTATACGTTTTTGACATAAGTTTACCGAAACCGTCATAAAAATTGATATTGTAATCAAAGGTAATTGCTCCAAATATGGAACAAACAAGAACATATTGCATTATCTCTGAGAAACCAAAGACTTGAAGCTGCAAGTAGAGACTGACAACATGTGCATCGGAAACTGCATGGAATTAAGATCGAAGCTCTCTTAGCTGTAACTGTTTATTTTTCCTAAAATTTTGTCTTCGCTCAAACAAACAACATTTGTTCCTTCCCTAAAATTGTGTCTAAATGTTTGATGTTGAACTTATTACAACCTCTGACACATCCGGTATGTGTCCGTTGTTGACATCTGTATTTTTGGTGGCACTAAAATTGATTTGAGGGTAGTAACTTTGATTTTTTACTGGGTGCCTATACTGTGTGATGTTTCAGCAAGACTGGCGCGCTGACGGAGAAAAAGTGGGAAAATCGTTCTAGTTTGATAGAATGAAATTTTGAAATGTCATCAAAACTTACATCTATTTGTCCTAAAACAACGTCTGCATTTATATCTATCAATCTATCGATCTATAGTCTTTATCTATCTATCCATCCATCAATCTACTATATATCTATCTATCTATTTAATAGTATCTATCTATCCATCTATCTTATCATCTGTCTGTCAGCCAATACCATACAACAAACCTGCATGTAAATACACATACCGGTACATGTACATACAGCTGTACCCGTAGTCTTACCTCGCGAGGTTCTCGTGGCGCGCTGGCCATAAAAATACAACCGGCATTTTCCTGTGACATTATCGACGAAATGTGTGACGCTAGACTTTCCAAGATTCTGTGCTGCATCTGCAAAAGCTTTCGGCACCTTGGGTCGTTTTTGTGTGATATCTTACCGACACGACATCTGTCAGAAACAAGAACGATTGATGAGCGATGACAAGTACTATGATATTTGCATGCCAAGGCCAACACCCCAGCCCAGACAACTTTGGTATTCTTGGATCTGTTGCGTCAGAAAACTTGACATGCGCGCGTGTGAATTGAACTTTGATTGCATGTTTAGAAATGGCAAATGAGCAATTCACATCTCCTTCTCGATGTAAAGGCACTGGTTTCCTATAGAGATGTGTATGTGTGCTAAGTAGGTCACCGTATGAAAGGCATTACCCGACAGCCTTATGGTGCGATAAGCTGATAGGTTTTTTTACCGGGACTTAAGCAGAAATGGTAGAGACTCCACGATATGTCTTAGAATTTAATATCGATTGGAAAAGGAAACTGAAATGGAAGACCTGAATATGAGTATGAAACAATCCTTTATCATGCGGGCAATACTTCTTACCATAGACATGCTCAATGAATATTTCAGTAGTGTATTATTTTGCTGACAACAGAGATGTTGAAGCAAGCTCAGGAATCATGAGTGCGCGAGGTAACGTATTCTTTCATCTTTGCACTATATGGAATATGATTGTAATTCGTCGTGTCACGTGATGTACTCACTGTTCGCCCGTCTTGTTCCTCCAGTGAAAAGCCAATATTGCTTTCCCATCACACATCCGGGGTAGCACGTCCTCGACAGCTTTCTGCAAAAACGATGTCCTCGCCAAATGCCCGTCGATGGCGTCCGATACAACGGCCTCGTTGGGTAGGGCCACTCTTTCAAAAGCTAAAGGCGATACCATCACTACGCACTGCTCATCGGCAGTTTTCTCTATCGCTCGCCAAGATTCTGATATCGAATTCGGAAAGGTGACTGACTTGACATCCGGGATATCAACATTCGCCCTTTCACGTAGCCAGTCTCTGCTACCTTGATAAACATCGGCGATTGACGACGACGAGGATCTTCTCGGGTGATAGAAAGTCCAAACGGTATTAACGCTTGAACCACATTTCTCTCTGAACTGTTTTACGTTAACAGCTGGCATAAATTTGTTTAATAAACTGATATTAAATGTTTCCTCAAAGTGAACACTACTGACGTTATATTTGCTGCGATGGTGTCTGAAATCTGATAAAACTATTGTTCTGTTTGTGAAAACTGCAAACTCAAGAGACGTTTTAAGCTGTCTGAACTGGAAATTTGGCCCACCTCCAAAAAGCACTACTGGAAATAGGAAACGGTGTTTCATCACCTGACGTAATTCACGCGGTAGGGTATACGAGTAATTTCTTGGCTGTGCGTATTTTATAGATTTTGTAGTTTTCAATGCATCAGCCGAGTACGACGTCCACGGTGACCCTGTCGTGAAATCCGATTCAAGCGTTGTGGGCATGGTTGTCGTCCCCACGTCGTCTGCAACAGTTACTGGAATATGATATATAGCATTGTCGGGACGAAGCGAGGGTATGGATTGACTTGCAGAACCTGCCCTCGTTGTTGAATTCGGGTTCTACAACAGAAATGGGAAATTACAAGCATCATGATTAATACACTAGGCAAAGCATTAATGATAAAGCGAAAAGTGAACCGAACAAAGCCCGCAGCCATTTGAGAAGTGATGTTCCTGGAGCTAAGGTTTGTAAAGGTAACCTGAATAATATAGATAACGTACTGCTCAAAAGTACCAGACACCTTAAGCGTTTTATCATTCCTTGCGTGGGGAAATAATACCGTCGGGCGAATACTTGTCAGGTTTGAGACACTCTAAGTTGTCAGTGATAGAAATTCACGTTCACAGATGCATCTGTCTGAAGATTGCAGGATGCATGAAACTTTAGTAACATATATTATTACTTTGTATTTGAAGTAATTTGTGTTATTATTTATAACGCTCTGCTTTAGCATCGATCACTGTAATTTCCCACGAGGACATCTGTATATATTATATATATAGAGAGGAGAGAGAGAGAGAGAGAGAGAGACGAGAGAGAGAGAGAGAGAGAGAGAGATGTATGTGTGTGTGTGCGTGTGTGTGGCTGTGTGTAGTGTGGGTGTGTGTAGTATCGAATGTCCTTGTTAGAAATTACAGTACACGATACTAAAATCAGAGCGTTATAAATAATAACAATAACACAAATTACTTCAAGTACAAGGTAATAATATGAAGATTGTAAGATGGATGTTACTTTAACAGATTTGTAACAGATTATTTTCAATTTGTATATTTGAAGTGAATTAGGATATATATATATATATATGCGCCTTCTCCTTACCTTCTTGCTAATGCTGATCACGGCATTTTCATTGCTCCAGTTTGATGCTTTCCTGAATCCATACTTTGTTCTGCTGACTAACGAATGCAGTACGGCGAACACTGCCGATAAACAGATGAGACCGAGTAAAATTTGTTTTCTTTTATTCATGACTGAAGAACTCTCTCTCCCTGTATCGCCTGTACCGTATAGGATGTTGTGGACGGTTGCTGAGTGGCGTAATTAATGACAAAATAATGGATCTTCAGGTTGTCGATCTTCTCCTTAAAAATGTGTTTTGTGGATAAAGACCTTTATGAAGGAACACATTGTCGGTGCTGAAATGCAAATGTTGCTATGGCCAATCACTGAATAATAAATGGACAGTATTTTCTATGCTGCAATTATTAAACAAAGATGAATACGATTGATGGGGGAATGTCATCGATATTCATAACAAAGGGGAGTGATATATCTCTGGAGGAGCAAAAGTGAGCTCTCGTGGGTTGGGTTTCAGATTTCAGAAATGCCACATGTTCCTTTGCAGCTGGTGATGTAAATCCATAGAGGGCAAATGATCTAAAGCGACTCCTGCAGATCGCTTACCAACTGAATGATACAACGCTCCGGGAACTTGATCCAGAGTATACGTTATAAAGGTCTGCGTTGTTGACACGCTATCCGGTGTATTCTTCAGAACTTTGACTTATCTAACATCCGCGAATATAATGGCGCACATTTTGTAAAACATTTTTAAGCGTAAGAAACTTCGAATTGATAGATATCAGGAGAGAACGTTCTTGACGAATATTTTGAACTGGTTACGAAATTAAATATTCAGAAAATGTTTTTTGTTAAATGTTTTCTCCCAAGTAGCTGATAGCGAATCATCAACGCAGATTCCTTTTCTCCCGTTAATACAATCAATAAGTTTGGTTTAATTTTTTCGAAAATTCATTCACTAACACCATGGTCCCAGTCGCATTAACTGTAATAATTCTATGTATTCACTTCAAGACATCTTAATATCCGCATAGGGCACTGCAACCAAAACATCGCTGAGGTGTGTCCAAGTTTGCACACGTCCACACAACACATATGTATTCACTGCGGTAAGGGTTTTCAACAGGATTACTGGACTGGATCTGGAAGCGTGGCACTACGTACCGGAATATAATAATCAACAGGGATGAGGATTGCCGGCGCGCCCTTTTAGTAAAATCAGAAATCAGTGCAAGAGGATTGTAAGTCATACCATTTTAATTTGTCATCAAAATCATTCGTTCTTGCACAGACTAGGAAAAGCACGAAAACCACACATCCTTATGATGTCTTTATGATAACCGTGATATAAGTAATAAAGACGTATTTTCTACCACACTCCCACAGTGTATTTCTATCAGCTGCCTTAATACATAGAGAAAATAATAGATGGCGTCGACGGCCATCTAAAAGTGGTATCTGTGCGACGGGCGGTCGTTTGTTGCGATTCATTGGAGAAACATGACAGGTAAACGGTTGGTAAAATAAAGTCTTTCCCTTCAAGTAACTCAAGGAAGCAGAGCTCGAAGGGTCGGAAACTCAAGTATCAGAACTGTAGTTTCTCCACGATTTACTTTTGTTTACTGATATGATTCTCGAAAAACTGGACTAGAAATCCTGGCATCATTTACCTAATCGTCGCGTATTCAACATAATATTTGTAAATAAAACGTCGAATTTGTTCCCTGTGTCATCGTTCTTAGATTCACGATAGTCAATGTAATTGAGAAATGTCAAGCTAGCTTGTCACCTATGTATCTATTTATCTGTCTAATGAATCTATCTAATTATCTGTCTATCTATCTATCTATCTATCTATCTATCTATCTATCTATCGATCGATCGATCGATCGATCGATCGATCGATCGATCGATACCTATCTATCTATAAATCTATCGATCGATCGATCGATCGATCTATCGTTCTACCTATCTTTCTATCCGTGACCTGTCTTTCTGCCTGTTACTCAGTCAATCTTTCAGTATTAAATTATTATGCGTCTGCAACCTATGGCGTTTCATCATACACTAAGTTTCGGTATCCGAGAACGCGAAGTCCAATAACTTTGACGCAGAGTGCAACAACTATAGGTGTTATTGGACGCTATTTGACCTTTGACCTCAGAACTCTTTACGTCAGCACGGGAAAAACAAGAGAAGATTTTACATTCTTTTACAAAAAAGTATACTTTGAAACATTCAGTACTTCACGATGTGAATGATGGTCATTTCAAAACCTGTGAATTTGAGTGAAATTATGCCACCCACCTAGTACGTACAAATTTTACCACGCGCACTCTTGACTCGGAAATTTGGTTCTATGCAGACCGTGTCTGCTCGCGCTCGCTCAGTGCAGTACGCAACGGACATCCTAAAACGCCCTAATTTCGACTTTTTTTGTGGTAAAATTGGACTAAAAAGGTGTATAATAATAAGGTTATCCACAAAGTACCGGGATTTATGTCCTCGTATACATTGTCCTCGACGCTACGCGTCTCGGACAATACCTCCGCTGCACGATGACTCGGACATAAATCTCGGTATTTTGTGAATGACCTTACATTATCTGTAATAACTGATGTTAGAAAATAAGTTATGAGGTACAAGTCATGCACTGACCTAGTGGGACATATTTCTGATTAATACTGCGAGGTTTAATGATTGCCCCAGGCTATTATTTTGTATTCAACATGGTTTTTTTTGTTTGGTTTTACATTGTATTATTTACAGCTGTTTTCTTAACAAACAAGGCTAAGCTGAAAATGGGATTTTGTCGCCAGATGGCGACTACAGAGTCGGCAATTAGACTGTGTTTTCAGAGAATAATGAGGCGACACCTGGGAAGCTGCTTAAACCGGGACCACGGATATTAAAGGGGGTCAGCATCGGGGGGAGGGGGAGATACGTAATTTTAGTGGAAAGGGTAAACAGCGTACACGGGAGCTCCGCAAAGTGATATCGATGTGCTATATAGAGGACTTTTTTGACAAAAATTCGTACTAGATAAGCTCATGAATATCAATCGCACTATCTTGTCAAATGAAGGATTTTGTTGCCAAATAACAAGCTTAGAGTCGACAGAAACATTGCACTGTTGCGACTGTTACGAATTCAAACTGCTATCAATCATGAGGAGTCACAGGGTTACGAAAATTTTTGCTCAGTCAATATGTTCTCAGCATCACGCCTCTTTACTATAAACGAAAGAATAACGGTACACTGATTGCATTGGTAACCGTTAAGTGGTAAAAGCAAGTGTACACGTACCACAAGACACATCTATGGACAAAGTGGAGAATTTTAACAGCGATAAATCGTAAATACATGACACAGATCGACGGATTGTCGAGTGCGATTTATCTCTTTTCCGGACAATTAAGTGACCCTATCAAAAGCGCCGTTTTGTCTGGGTGCGTTTGAAGCATATATCATGTATATACTTTAGGTCTGCCTAGCCATGTCCATATAGTTTTTTTCGTGCCGGTAATGCCGACACTCAGCAACAGATACGCTCACTTTAGGTCTGGCTGGCCCATGCCCATAAGGTTTGGTTTCGTGCTGGTAACGCATGGTCGACATGAATGATGCCGACACTCGGCAACACAGAGGTCTGTCGGAATAGTTTGTCTGGTGTCAGGTATATTGTACCCTTTTCGATTTTCATTTGTATTGATAGAACTTTCCTCCAATATTCCCTGCCGTCTGCATTTATCTCCCAGTCACTGAGACTGAACAAAGCTGCGAGTGCTGCTTCTAGTCCTTCGGTATAGAGTTAGATTCACCGATATGCAAGACTGTGGTGAACAATTAGTATAAACCCTGGTGACGTCTTTTCCAGAAAAATCAGCCCTCTAAATCACCTTCAATGCTAGACTTGTTAATCGAATTATGAGGCTTTCTCTGCTGCAACATGATCACAAAATAAAAATGGTTGAACAAGTATTAGTGTCAAATAGTACCGTGCTTTGCTTTTCCTCTAGAATATGTATGGAAAACGAGCTAAAACGTTCATCAGGCCGACTTCAAACTGAATTGGCAAATACAATTTTGAGCGTCATGCTGCCGTCATGGCAAACCTCCGTCATGCATCTTCATTAACGTCATGCCAAATACCATCACACTGGACAGGCTCAGGTTGTGAAGGGTCATCAGACTCACGTCAGCTGCGCAGACTGTATTGCCAACATAGAGACCCGTGTTTGCATTGCACTGTAACACACGTATGCAACTGATGTTACAAGCGTTAAATTCCTTCATCATCAATCAGCGGGGAAGGCTGTGTTCTCGACCTTTAAATGCTCTTGTTCGTATCAGCCTTCCGGAATGGCAGTGACACACTGTTAAAGATATAATATTTTTATTCAATCGGATCAAATTTGCTTTATTTTTGAATGCAAGCATTTTCTTTTCCTGAAACTGTGATATTTATAGGCTATATGTAAAATACGCTTATTTTTCCCTTGCTTAAGCATAAAGATACAGTAAGCTATGATGATCGCGTAATATGACAGAACCCCATGGCCTTGGAGGGCGCTCTGTGGCGTTCCGAAGGTATTTCCAGAGGGATACGGTGTATTCTGCCGCCAGTGCTTTTTCGGGCGAAGTAAGTACAGTCCGGGTCAGCTCCAAAATTGGAGCGCTATACCATAATATTTCCCCACTCTCATTAGCCAATCAGCGGCCAGCGCGCCATCAGTAAAAATTGTATTTCCTGGCGACCTCCACATGCGTCCTTCGTTACGTACGCCATACTGTGTCGAAACTCCCGCGCCGTATTCTGTCATAATGTCGAACAGTTGTGTGGCCACTCTGTCAAAACACAATTTCAAAAGCGCGTACCAGTTTTATTCTGGCTAAGACAACCAAACCCCATATATCGCTGTGATTCCTAGACTCTGGCTTGAAGTCCTGCGAAATATAAATCGTGTACCTACACAGATCGTTCAGAATACCCCATTTGTATCGGTGATGGCAGCGATACAAATTCTACCGTATGGGGAACAGTTGTGTGGCCACTCTGTCAACACATTTTCAAAATCGCGTACCATTTTTAGTCTGCGTTTGACAACTACAAAACAGGTATCGTTTTAAAGCTCTGACATTGCTCTTCTTCCTTGCAAAATGTTATACGCGTACCTACACAAATAACCTTTATAACAGTATTTCTAATAGAGATGACGAACATCCACAAAATGATTCTCGGTACTCGAGCGAAATCGATAAACTGGGGGTAGAAATGAATCGTCAATATTTCGAATATTTGTTCACTAATCGGACTCCTTGTTGGACATGACCTTCTGCAGAACACGTGGATTATGTTGACTGTCGAAATTCGTCGAAATTCACAAGACAGGGGCTTAATAAGCGGCCCAAACTGCCGATCACACTTGGTGGGTAATTTGTGACCCAGCGTGACCTGTACTTTATTAATGATGTAATCTGGTCGATGATTGGCTGAATGCCGGAATACATTATCATAATGAGTCTCCAATTTTGGAGCTGACCCGGATGTAGTAAGACGGTCTATTTTCTGTCAACTATTCATTCACCATCGGACAGACAATGGTGTGCCAGTGATTGTGTAGCAGTATGGGATGAGATATTGGGACGTGTAGATGCTCCTATTTATTTGTCTCCTAGTATAAAGTTGGATGATGTATTTCAAAATGTAATTGAAGGTTTCACACAAAAACCTTTAACTTTACACAAAATACAAAATATACTGCAGACACTTTGCTCTTATTTGCTTCAGAGCAGCCTGTTTGATTTTAACGAAATGCAAGTGTATTCAAAATGAGCTTTAGGGAGCCTTTAGTAATTACAGGGGGTGGGCCGGGGGAATCCCGTGCACATCTGTACTGTAAAATGTGACCCTCCCCTATCCTCCTGTCTAAAATGGGACGTACCACCTCCTGTCAAAATGGGACGTACCACCACTGTCAGACATTCAAAAACTTGACCCTCCCTCAAACCACTGCAGTATTCTCTCAAGAAATAATTGAAAGATTATCAGCTAATTTACATAACAATTGGTTTAACCATTATATAAGTTAGGGACAGAAATTACATGGGGGGGTTGGCGTTATAGTAGGGAGGGTCGCAATTTATCACGCAAGCATTTTTGAAGGAAGACATGATCATGCATTTTAAGGCGAGTCACCATATTTTGTGCAACTATAAGAAGGCCAGATATGGTGATATAGTGCTTCAGCCAAAAATATCAAATCATAATACATGGAAGTCTATCAGGCAAATTATTGACAATTTCCCCCACAAAACAAGCTATATCTGTACACGTATATAAGTTTTAATAATATATTTAAATGTAATTTGCTTGAAGTGGGACATGGACAATCGAAGGTTTGGCCGTAAAATCAGCTTCTGTTAAAAGTGACCATCTCCTAAAGGTAGGTTTATAAAAAGTGACCCTCCCCCTTGGACAGCTTTCTAAAAGTGACTCTCCTCAAATTCCCCCGGCCCATCCCCCTGTAATTACTGAAGGCTCCCCTATTGTATGTGATTTATAATCAAAAATAGGAAAGTTAACTAGGTTTTACATACACAGGACTTTGAAAACACAACATACTGCAGGCATTTTTGTTCTTTTTTCCTCAGAGACACAGAAGGAAAAAATGAAGGCATGGGGACGACATGGATACCCAAGACAATGACAAAAGACAGTGACGTCATCAGTATCAACAGTGTTTTGTTATAAGACACCAATTTATTTACACTTATGTACATGCTAAAAAAGGCCTTTATTTATATTGCACTTCATAAGTCAAAACAAAAGAATACCAGTGCATTTCCATAATTGTTTTAACAGTTTCATGTCAGTCTATGCTTTGACAGAAACCAATGGCTTGGTAATGGAAAATGATGAATTAAGGTAGAACGCACCTCGGGGACAGAAATTGGGACCTTCAAATTTTATCAATTTTCTTCTGACCTACCACTTGTTGGGGCTCATTTTGAAGATCTTGGCAAAAGAGAAGCTTTCACCGTCTTAGTGTTTCAAAAATCGAAAATTTATTTTTTCCCATAGAGTTAACACAGGGATGGCGGCCATTTTGAATTTCAAATATCGAGAAATTGCAAGTTATTTGTCTCTCTAGTACCAAAGTTTGCACGGTGACCCCTGATTTTTATTCTTGCTTCGATAAGAGAATGGTTGAAAGTTTCGCTGAGGAAAGTTTTAGCAAAAGTTTAAGTCTTTCACTTTCGAGGTGCAAATTACCTTAATGAGGGTCTCCTATGAAAATATGTTGGCGGCCATTTGAATATTCAATGAGGTAATATGACCATAATGTGCATATTTTGGGACAAGTGTTTTATCAAATATCATCTCCACCCAATGGTCTTGTGGTGCAAAGGGTTTATCAATATAATCAGATGAATAATTTGGAGGAGGGTCACATTTTACAATTGATGGATTGGCGGTCATAAAATACTTTGGAGGGGGTCGCTCTTTTGCATTTCATTTGTGGCTTAAGTTCCACCGGAACCCCCCCCCCCCCCCGGAAAATACGCATGCTCCCTAAGCTGTGAATGGTGAAGCAATTCCAAACCACACAAACCCACGAAAGCTGCAATAAATAAGAGGATTCAAGTCATGAAGCTTACATTTCTTTTTTAATTTGTGTGTCGAATTCGATTTCTTCACTTTATCACATTACTGGGTGAGCACATTCTACATTAAGCTTGTCTCCATGGTGATACGATGCCGAGTTCCTACAGCCATGTCAAAGTCACCACGAAAACTGCTGACGTACGGGCCAATTACGGGCCGTTCGTTGAAAGCTTACTTATGGCCAAAATTTAGCATTTTCGACCGAAATCGTTAACTTCTCATGTCGCATCGTTCGCAGTCTGAGGGCTTGTACAGCGCCAGCTTCCAGCTCTCGCACTCAAGAGTGCTATGCATGTGAACTCAAAATGACTTCAGTCTTTATCTAAAAATAAAGGAAAAGGTGAATTCCATCGGTGTAGTAACATGGTTATTATTTGTGGGCAATAATTAATCATGTATTCCACATTTTGCATAAAAGATTAAGATCGCGACAGCCAGCCTGGAGTGGGCCATATCCAGAGGGCCGTGCCAACCATGTGCATTTGCATATATTATCATCAACATTTCTCCAGTCTTGTTCACCAAGGTTTCAATGTATTCATGGTATTCGCCATAGGTACGTCCATTATGCTCACGGAAGATGCCGTCACATTGGACAGATTCAGGTTTGCTGGGCGGTTCAGTTATACTCGTGTCAGCTTCAAGGGCTGTAATGTGAGAGAGAGAGACGCACAAGCACTGCACAGTAACAGACCTGTGCAACAGATGTCGCATGATTTGTATTTCTCCCTAATTGATAAATGGAAGGTTACTCATGCGACCCTTTCATTTATCGTAAGATTAGACTGTGGATTTGAATGAAAGATTATCACGAGGTATTTAGGCGTGAGTAATGTATCATCAATCAAACATATACATTTTTAGCTCACGTGTCGCACACGTGGGCTTATGTCGCAGCGATGGTTGTTTGTCTGTCTGTCTGTGGGCCCGATATCTCAAAAACGGCTTATCAGATCAGAATCAAATCTGGTACATAGATTCAGTTAGCAAATGGCAAGAACTGATTAGTTTTTGGTGCGTGTGACTTGCATACTGCTTGCTCATTTGCATAATTAATGATTTTAGAAAAAAAAACGGATAAATTGAGAACGGCTGCACACAATTTGATTAGGTTTCGTACAAATGTTGATCACACCAGGATATGTCAGCCGTGAAAGGTATCAAGGGGTGACATGAAAGATAATTGCTAATTTGCGTATTTAATGAACTTTCCCTAATGGGATATATATCTGAATTGACTAGACCAATGTTGACGAAACTACGTATGTATATCGAAAATACTATATGATTTAAAAATATTTAAAGTTATTAAGCATTTTTACATCAGCCAATTTTTAATTTGCATATTTAATGAACTTTCTTAATTAAGGATATATATCTTGATTGAGCAGACCAAAGTTGACGAAACTTGCCATGAACATTGAAGATACTATGATCAAAGTCATTGAGCATTTTTACGTCAACCAATTCCTGATTTGCATATTTAATGAACCTTCCTAATTAGGGATGTATACCAGGATTTACTTAGTCAAAGTTGGTGAAACTTGCAATGTACACTGATGATACCAGGTTAAAACAACATTGAAAGTCATTTCGCATTTTCATGTCAAGTAATTTATAATTTACATATCTAATGAGCTTTCACAGTTTGGCATACAGAGCTTAGAGGGCTTGACAAAAGGCAATTACTCTTGTTATATAAAGTGGTGATACAATGACAGCAGTAAAAAAAGTATTTGAATTTCAGCTAATTACGTATTTGTATACTTAATGGCTGTAAGGAATTAATCTGTTGTGAATATTGTTCATGATGTTGATCATAACAGCTTCAATGAAGTTGCAAACATGTAGCAAATGTTTAAATTTACACACAACAACAATATAAAATGAAACACTTGAGCATTTTCAGTTCACATCTTGTCTTTCGTGTCGATAATGTATTCGTGCTTTGTTCATTGCAGTGACTCATTGACAGAGAGTTCTACACATTACTTACTGATACTTTGTTCGAACGTCTATATTTCGAATGTCTATGTATGTATGTATGTATGTATGTATGTATGTATGTATGTATGTATGCATGCATGCATGCATGCATGTATGTATGTATGTACGTCTGACGATCGATCTGTCTATCCGTCTGTCACTGTCGATATATATATATATATATATATATATATATATATATATATATATATATATATATATATATATCCGACTTCTCTGTCTTTCGAACTGTTTGTCTATCAATGTCTGTCATTCTGTCAGCTTGTTCTTTTTGTCAGGAGAAAACGAGATTAGTGCATAGCAAATCCTTCAGATAACAGATTTTTCAATAAATATTGGATTAACAGTCGAATCAAATATGTGTTATAATTTGTATAAAAGTTAATTAATTATGTCAGACTGGCTTTCTGCACGATGACAATCAGATAAGCGTATGACTAACGCGCCATATGACACATATTATATCAGTATGGGATTAAACATTGTAGCATACACAAACGCGCACACCATGCACACAGACAGACAGACACATATATCTACATATGTATATACGTATTATGTATTCGTGTTGTATATATTTGTTATATATATATATATATATATATATATATATATATATATACCACTCTAGGTCATGTGACCTATTGTTCTTGCAGTGCATTTATTCTCATAAACTCACACGTTTTCTATTGTATTTATGCAGATTATATTATCGGCCACACTTTTTCATTTGTTGATAAGATATCACCACACTTTTATGAATAGACATAATTAACATATCAAAAAAAGAGTGGTGATAACTTATCAACATATGAAAGAAAGGTGTGGCTGATAACAAAATCTGCATACAAGTAGAAACCACCTGAAAATTCAGAATTCCAACCATTCATACGCATATACAATGAACACAAAAACCACATAATTTTTGAAAGGCATATAATTGACAGACACTGTCTAAAAATGGATATTCATCTTTTCGAACAATATACAATGAACACAAAAGAGCCATGTAATTTTTGAAAGGCATGTAACTGACAAACACTGTCTAAAAATGGATATGCATCTTTTTTGGACCATGTTCAATGCGAATCAGAATACAACCTGCAGATTCCTTTAGACACGTAGAAATACACAGTGCAACTTGGCAGAATTGACTGAGAAAACTTTCTCCCACAACTTACATTCTCCATCTCATGTGTACGCGGTGCTTGTTTTTGTCGACCCCGATACCACGTCTATCAATTTTTTTCACAATTCGGTCAATTGTATGGTGGAAATCCTGAAAAATGTGCGTATTGGTGTTCATAAAATTCAGGTCTCGCCGACGACATTCTACACCCAAATACCGCTGAATGCTGCAACACAAAGCTCTCAAACTTTGCGATGGATATTCAGTCCATTCCGCTCGACGAACTTCAACCACGAAACGACAAAGCCAGAATTGAGTTCCCTCGCTTCGATATCATACGATAATGCAGGCACAAATGTAAACACTTCACTACTTCCACAGCATGATTTACTGATACGTTCATTCCTCATCCGCAGGTATCGCAGACTGTAACACCCCGATTAATCGCTCTCCTCGTGTTCTCTGGCACACGTGAACGTTGAATTTTAGCGACATTTCCGCGCCGACTAAAAATGCAAAACGTGATTGCTCTTGTGTTTTGGTCAGGGTGAATGCTTCCTCCTCCGCTATTTCCTCGTTGGTATCTGCTTTATCATATTGTGACACAAAACGTTCAATATCGCTATCATAGTCAAAAATATCAGAATATTGAGCAGCGTCCATGTCTGTTCATCAGGAGCCCAACAGAAACTAAGAACTTTAGCGAGGGCAGTGCACGTGGTAAGAACTTCATGAACAATTAATTGAGTTCAACCAATCACATTAATCTCTAAGCGTATGAAACTAAAATAAGCCAATCAGAAAATAATAGCCCATTCAGCATCACCTGCACTTGCAAGGGACGATTAGAAAAAAAGACGGGAGCCTGTATAAAAGAGCCAATCAGAAAACAGTTTCTTTCCTCACAGATGCTCTTTTTAGTACTTGGTTCTAATTCACATGTAAATGAACGGTCGTCATTCAAGTGACAATCGAAATGATGGCAAAGGCAACCATCGCAATGCTGGCCAAATTTGTGTGTTTGTCGTGTTATAAGTCGGTTATCACAACTCGTAACGGTGGGTTTACGGTTGTTATCACAACACTTTTGGTCATCAGTTTGTAAAAGTCAGTCGGCCTGCGGCCTCGTGACTTCTACAAACTGATGACCAAAAGTGTTGTGATAACAACCGTAAACGCACCGTTACTCGTGCGATAACCTATACATATCACAAATTACTTCATGTACAAAGTAATTATATCTGTTACTTAAGTTTCATGCATCTAGCAATTATTAGACTACTTTTACCCTTAGGATGTCGGCCTTAAGGATAGAGTAGACTGATGATTGCAAAGATGCATGAAACTTAAGTAACAGATATAATTGAAGTAATTTGTGTTATTTTTTATAACGCCAACCCATTCTAGGGAAGTTCTAAGCACAAGAATAGCAGAAAACAGAACATCGAGGGGATATAATGAATGTGATGGAACAAACTCAATTAATCATTCAAATCAACCGCAGCTGACGAAATTTGTTCGTTTGGAAAGATTTTTAGAAAACAGCAATGACTGATCGACAAGCTCACTTTTCGGACCGTCAGCAACACATAGCAAACAGAAAGTTGAGTAACACGTGGGATTAACATCTGGCCATGTTCTTTTTTTAATTTTATCTAAATCCTCATGAATACACGTTGCCATTCCATTACACACAGACTTTAATCGTTTGAAAATTATTATCAAACAGAGAAGTACCTTTATTTTCCCGAGATTTTCTTTTTCACCCAAAAATCAAACAAAGATAGCTGGCCTATACTGTGTGGGGAAGAATGCCTGCAAAAGTTCGCCCATGCAATGCTGTAGTTCGTTTATGCAATACCGCAGTTTGCCTATGCTATACTGTGGTGCGAGAATGATATGATTCAATTATAACACGAAATACTCTATGCTTGAATATTATTATGATTTTCCTTCTTTATGCACTGCCTGAAATTTTACAACCCTGGCAACTGCATTGTTTATACATTGTTTAACAATGAAGCAATCACATTACAATGAGGCTCTAAAACATCAAACGTTCTCTGTTGAAAACATTACTTGTAACTTGGAAACTAATTACGGAACCAACAAAGACAACCACAAATTTAGTTCATTTTAAAATGAATCTGACAATCACAGCAATTTATATTGATGTAATCTAAAGAGCATATCATCGTTGCTGAAGTTATAACTGGAATATTGTCCATAAAGAAAGTATGGTTGCGATATATCATGAGATATCAGAGAAACATCAGCTGCTGATGGGCACAGAATGGACGACTCATGCATGGATGTCATTGACAGACCCTGCATACTGTTTCAGACCCTGATAAATGACAACATTATCATAAAATACACGACACAAAACATTTCTCGAGAAACAGGAACATTCAGTTATAGATCGGCGATTTGTAGCATTCGATTTAGGCGCGGAAATAGTTGCGGATTCATAATTTCAATATGTTTGATTCTCTCCAGTAATATAATCGCCAGCTCAGTGCTTGGTTGCATGGCTTATTATCGAGACATAAGGTCTACAAATGCAAGCTGTCACGCTAACAAATCATCATCATTCGACCGAAGGAAAAATCCCACTCAATATGCACAATATTCAGTTTTGCCTGAAATAATCTGCTTATTATATTCAAAAAGCCGTATTCCCTTTAGCAAATATTTTAACTGAATACTAATTTCGACGTAGGGTGCTGTACCAGTGCTATTATTCAACAAATGATTATGGCTTTTACATCACACTAGTCAATACTTTAATTTCCTCACACTTTGACTATGCCTCAGTCCATATTGAGAATGCTCTCCTCCGCCATGGGTAGATTCAAACTAACTTTCCTCTGTCTCGTCTGTTCGGCGATGGTTCTTGCTGCACTGTATTCACCACTATGCGGCAAATACTTTGGAGTTGGGAAGGTGTTCAACTGGAGGAACGAAAGAATCACTTTCATCAACCGGCATAAGGTAAGAAAAGAGCATGGAGCCGTTTTGAAATAGACTCTACTTCGACAGTAGGATTTGATAGTCAACAAATTATTACTAAAGCAGTTGCATCTATCGACATAAAACCACATTTAGTTGATAGAATGTTTGTTATATTTTCATGATTTCGGTGAAAATCAGACGATGTCTCAACTACGCCCGTGGAGTTAAACTTAGCGTAACTCTGAGTTGCATCACTTTTGGCAACGGGTTACTCGCAAGTTTAACAGTCAGTCCATATCGACGCACTTGTAGACTAACTCACAGTGTTTTAACTGTCATCAGCATTAATGAGAAGTAGTTTATCTGTTGAACAAATGTTGTAAAATTTTACGTCGGGAGGAATCGACCAGACTAAAACGTAAAAAACACTGGTACAACGTTAAATATGTTTTTTGTTCTTAAACATATTTGGATGATGTTTTCTGTGGGGACGCAGATACTGTTCTCAACTGAACTTTGTAAGTAACAACAAGCAATCAGGTTAATCACCGAACTTAGCAGCATCAACTTGTTCTGTGACAATGATACATGATGACGTACTGACTCTCATCGCTGGCCTTAAATATAAAATGTTTCGAAACAACAAATACATACTCTTCAAGAATAAATAAATTAAATGTTTGGTTCAATAGTCGTCCTTTAGACATGATCACGAGGAGTTTTGTCCTCGTCTGTATTTTACCTTACCTTTTGAACAATTGCAATGACATTGTTGCATGTAAAGGTTGGTACTTGGCAGTGTGCAATAATGTGGGTAAACAGAGTTGAAAAATTTATAGTACGCACTGTTCCCTTTAAAACACAAGACGGGGAGTCAGGGAACCTAGAAAGGTACACGAAGAATGCTTAAACCAGGCTTCCCAAGCCTTTTAAGATTGTCAATTTCACGTTGTCAAAACAAGATATGTCACAAAACCAACGTATTTGACATCGTTAATAAAGTATTTCTGACAACTGACAAATGATACCTTAAACACGATGGCATAACTTTTACCGGTAAAAAAGAATATTAACCCCAATAGACGGGCGAGCGCATTCCGTTGGACGCAGCTCGAATATAAAACACTTAAAGTATTTTTTCTAACTTTCGTCAAGCTAACTTTCAACTACGGTCCCCAGAGGGACGCCGTGTTTCAACTATTCATTCTCTTTCAGAATCAAGAACAAAAATCGAGCATCACAGTGCAAATTGTGGTACCAGAAACACAAATTACCCAATATTACCCAATATTAACCGACATTTGAAATTCGAAATGGCACTCTCACCACGTTATTTTCAAAGGTCATTAAGAATATAAATATGTAATTAGCTGAAATAAAAATACTAAATTTCTTTGACTGCTGTCATTGTATCACCACTTTAAATAGCATTTGTACTTGCCTTTGGTCAAGTCCTTCAAGTTATGCCATGATGTGACAGCTCATTAGCTATAAAAACTATATATAGCTAATATGAAAATGCAAAATATCTTTCAATTATACGACATAATTGTCTCATCAATATACAATCCAAGTTTCGTACACTTTTTAGAGTCCTTACAGTCTTATATCCCTATATAGGAAAGTTAGTTAAATATGTAAGTTAGTAGTTTGCTGATGTAAGAATGCTAAAACACTTTCATTAATATTTCATCATATTTCTCCAATGAACATATAGGTTTCATCGACTTTGATGAAGTCAATCAAGGTATCTCCTTATTATAATGCTCATTAAATATGCAAATTAGTAAGAAGATGTTTTACAAAATGAAAACTTACTTTTGGTAATATTATATCATAATATCTATAATATACTTAGCACATTTCGTCAACTTTGGTCGAGTCAGTCCAGATATACATCCCTAATTAGGAAAGATCGTCAAATACGCAAATTAGTAATTAGCTGAAATAAAAACGCTAAATGACTTTCAGTAATGTTGTATCATAGTATCTTCCATGTACATAGCAAGTTACGTTAATTTTGGTCAAGTCAATCGACATATATAACCATAATGAGGTTCATTAAACATGCAAATTAGGAATTGTCTGAAGTAAAAATACGTGATGACTTTCAATAATATTTATCGTCGTAGCTTGAATATACATACCAAGTTTCCTCAGTTTTGATTTAGTCAATTAAGATATATATCCCTAATTAGGAAAGTTCATCAAATATGCAAATTAGCAATTAACTTTCATATCATACCTTGATGTCTTTCAAGGCGGATGAATTCTTGTGTGATCAAATCATTTATTATATGCAAATGAGCATGAGATAGCAGGTCACACTAACCGACATCTAATAAGATCTTGTTATTAGCATATGGTATTTGTCTACCGAATCTGACTTGAATCTGTTCAGGCGTTCGTGAGATATTGTGTAAACAAACAGACAGACAGACAGACAGACATCGGTACGACATTAGCTAACGTGTATGTAAACGTGAGGTAAAAACAAAAAAGTTCATTTTGAAATCAATCTGACAATCACACCAATTTACATAAATGTAAACTAAAGAGCATATCATCCTTGCTGAAGTTATAACTGGACTGTTGTCCTAAAGGTAGAATGCGCCTCGGGGACAGATATTCGAACTCTCAAACTTTTACAGTGCTTTTCTGATCTACCAATTGTGGGAGTTCACTTTAAAGCTCTCTGTGTCAGAAAACGTTTTACCGTCTTAGTTGTTTTGAAATCGAACATTTTATTCTTCTCTTCAGAGTTAACAAGGGAAGGGCGGCCATTTTGAATTTCAAATATCGGTAAATCTTGGGTAATTTGTTTCTCTAGTACCAATATTTGCACGGTGATCCAAAATTTATTTCTTGATTTTGAAAGAGCATTGTTGAAAGATTCCTTGGGGAAAGTTAGAGCAAAATTTTAAGTTTTTCACTTTCGAGGCGCATACTACTTAAAAGACAGTGTGGTTGCGATACATAATGACATATCTGAGATACAGCTGCTGATGATGATGGACATAGAATGGACGATTGAAGCGTGGCTGTCATCGACTACCCTGCCTACTGTCTAAAGCTGTGATAAATGTCAGCTTTATCATAAAAGAAGAAACGACACAAACTATTTTTCGAGAAACAGGGACGTTCAACCGTAGATTACCTATTTGTAGCATTCGATTGGACCGTAGTTGTGGATTGATTTCCGAAAGTACTGTGCAGCGCCAACGGATTGTAACATAATTTCAATGAGCTGCAGTACTGCAGCTAAATTCATTTACACTGAGTTCACAAATAACGGTGAGGAGCAGGTCGGGGTATTGCGATTGAAATCTTATTTTTTTCAGATCGCCCCCAATACTCTCACAAAATTTTCAATTCCCCCGTCAATATAATGAAAATTATCCTATAGCCACATATTCATTAGGGATGCACGCAAAGAAAAAATAAATATGTATTGGGTAGTTCTATTCGACAGATATTCGACACTTCCTGTTATTGGCAGTTTGTAGAGCCGTATTTCAAAGCCAAACAAAATTAATTGTGCTGTTCCGATAATCAGACCTACCCTATTTTTTACCCGCCGACCCTAGACTTTTTAGAGCTATGTAGACGCGGAAGTGAAAATAAAGAAAGAAAAAATCCGTAAAATCACGCACGCGAGAAATAAAGAAAAAATCACGTGAGAAATAGCGCTAAACCTATGACGTCATTCATCGTTGCACATACATTACAAACAATATGGCGGCCAGCGATAAGCACAACGTTTCGCAAAGGTCGTTGTTGTCTGCTGTAAATCGGAAACGAACTTTCAAATAAATTCTTGAGGAAAACGACCAAGGTTTTTCTCAATGTAAAACATACTCCACTCGAGTTCAATTTGCCAGTATCGCGGCTGGGCCGTGGTTTGAAATTCAGCAGATAAATATCCAAGTTGGCGACACTACAATGAACTTCAACGTGAAATACATTCACTAAGTGACCATGATCCACTTTTATTGTGAGCGATAGCGAAAGTTTGTGAATTACTAGAGCAAGAAAACCGTTGATGCATTTCAAGTTCTGCTGGCGGGTGACCAGCAGTTTGCACTACCGAAGACAAGCAGGTCTGAAACCGGACTGTACAATTTGCTGTCAAAAGAATTATAATTCTGCCAGTTCAGTTTCTATGACATTCAAACAAACCTACACGTCAACCCGTACTCTAATCTGATGATGAAACTGTTAGCAGCTGCAGGGTTTGAAATCCTGACAGATGCGTATTTAAAAATAAATATATTTTGAAAAAAAAAATCCAGCTTGCTAACAAAGCCTGTATATGTGTAATGTGCATTAGTATAATCGACAAATGACTTTCAGCCTGGACTCTTATTCAATTATCATCCATATTTATATATACATGTTTTGTCGACAAACTGAATATTGTGTGTTTATACATGCTGTAGGGAGTCAGGAAAAAACGGTATTTGATATATTGCATATAGCAATATTGAAAAACGTTATCAACAATTGTGGCTGCCCCGTTATTAGGCCCACTTGTTTGTTTGTATTTTACGAAATTCATACATGTTTAGATTTTTCGAGATAACGTTATGGACGTTAATGTAAAAAGTGAAAGGGAACCAAAATATTTTCAGGTCCCTCATGCTAAGGGCAGATCAAATTTTTCAAGCCCCCTCATCATCCCAATTTTTTTTCGAATCCCCCCTGAATTCCCTCCCCCCCCCTGCCGTTTTTTTCGTGAATGCAGCCTAAGCATGATCCTCTCCACTGGTGTAATCGCGTTCTCAGTGCTCGGCCTTATATCTGATTACCGAGACATAATTGTAGGCTGTTATGCTAACAAATCATTTTTCATCCGAAAAAATAAACACTCAATATGCAAAGTATTCAATTTCACCTGAAATAATCTGCTTATTTATTTAAAAAAGCCGTCGCCTTTCCTTCATTTAAACTTAACACTAGTCACAGCAGTCAATACTTGAATTTCCTTGCACTTTTACTATACCTCAGGCAATATTGAGAACGCCCTCCTCCGCCATGGGTAGATTTAAACTATATTTCCTCTGTCTCGTCTGTTTTGCGGCGGTTCTCGCTGCACTGTTTTCACCACTATGCGGCACATATTTTTGATTTTGTAAGGTGTTTAAGTGGAGGAATGAAAGAATCACTTTCATCAACTGGCATAAGGTAAGAAAACAGCATAGAGCCGTTTTCAAATAGACTATACTGCGACAGTAGGATTTGATAGTCAGCAGAAACGTGAAAAACAGTGGTACAACGTTGAATATGTCCTTATTGTTCTTAAGTTTCCAAAACATATTTGAATGATGTTATCCGTGGGGACGCACATACTGTTCTCAACTGAACTTTGTAATTAACCAGAAGCATTAAGCTTCACCACCGAACTAAGCGATATCACTGTGGTCTGTGGCAATGATACATGAAAAGTCCTTATACTGCTTGCTGGTCTTAGATGAAGCACCGACTCTCCTTGTTCGTCTTAAATGTAAAATGTTTCAAAACAACAGCTTCACAGTATCAAAGAATAAATTAGATGATGATTGGTCACTCATCCTTTAGACATGGACACGAAGGGTTTTGTCCTTATCCGTCTTTTACCTTACCTTTTGAACAATTGTAGCGACATTGCTGCATTTGAAGGTTGGTACTTGGCAGTGTGAAATAATGTGGTAGTCATGAGTTAACAAATTAAAAGTACGGACTGTTCTCCTTAGAATAATATACAGAGAGGGGAACTAAATAGGTGCATGGTGAAATTGGTTTTACATGCTTTTCAATGTCTTGGATTTTTGAAATTCGCTTTTGATTTCGCACGATGAGCCTTTAAAGTGTCAACTTGACGATTTTTGTATAAATTATCAGTCTTTGTTCACTTTTGTGACGATATCTTCACGTCCAGGCTTTTTACCGGAACTCTGAGACACGGTCATTCAGTTTTCATTCACTGTCAACAGATGAAAAATCAGGCAAATCTGTCCAGGTGCCGCTCACTCATACTCATTTGAAAGTACGCACTGCCAAAAACGGAACTTAGATTATCTCAGTTCGTTTACACAACCTGTTGATTATCAACGATCTGTGTAAACGACCGATGCGTCGCACTTCGTAGCCAAGAAGTCCGACTCACGACCTCGGCCGAACCCAGACTCTTCACTATGTTCTTGATTGTTTTTGCAGTATGAGCCAAGGTTGGACTGTCGTAAATCGACCTTTGCGCACGTTTCCGTCGATTTCTGATTCGCTTTAGTGGCCCTCGCTTCCGTTTTCGACTGTACTGAGTGCCAGCGCCGGATTTGGTCTGTTGGACGTGTTTGCCAATGCTTTCTCGACTGTCTATGATTGTACCGATACTGGCTGAGTTCAGAATGCTCAGCATTGCACTGAGGGTAGCGGATGCGCACTATATCGAGAAAAAATACATAATCTCGGTTTGTTTATCAAAGATATCGTGGTAGGTAATCCGGGGCCGTTAAGACAAAAGGAAAATAATGGCACGCGGTGTAACTGATTATAGTTTGCCATTTTAGTGGTATTTCAGGAATATTTCGCCAAAAGAATGTCTACGTGTCAGGGGTTCGAAATTTGGAAAAAAAATTGCTAAAATTGATCTTTGAACCGGAGTTGACAGCGCCCTCAAACGCCCTGCATGCAGGGCATCCAATTTTAAGCAGCACATCCAATTTTAAGCAATCAATGTAATTGTCGGTTTAGTTGTATTTTCTTTTGCTTATACTTGCATGTAATTTTTGTTCAGCAAATTTGTTAGTTCGAGTTGTTTGGTTTATTTATGCTACATGAACACAGGCGTCGCATTGCAGCGCCGGAAACAAACCATGCCGCTATTTGTCCGCCATTGTGACGGTTTGTCTGTTTCTATAGGGTTTTTGTCTATTTACAGTTCCTCATACGGAGCGACTGTTTTCCATTGTACCATGGACATATCGTCCGTGATTGTACGAGTTCTGAGGTGGAAGATACACATACTTTCCTTTGTTTGCATTGTAGCTGTAGCGATATAAAAACCAGAAGATTTTAATATGGAATTACTAAAGACGAAAAAGAAAAAACTATCTTTTCTATAGAAGTAGGGTTGGTTTTGGTAGGTTTGCGTGAAATCGTTAGTGTGTTGTCGAAATGTCGAAATTCCTACTGCTCTGAATAATACCACTGGGTATTCTTGTTGAACGGCGATATAGGTCTTCGACTTTGAAAGTAATGCAGTTTTTATTTTAAATTCGGATGGGATAGTATCGTCCGACCGAACGGAATATACTCGTGCCTTTTACTGACTGCGAATTTTTGGATAAGAATACTTACATATCTAATCCAATTTCCATTTATCTTAAATTTTGTTTCTTTTT
This sequence comes from Ptychodera flava, assembly GCF_041260155.1. Taxonomy (NCBI): domain Eukaryota; kingdom Metazoa; phylum Hemichordata; class Enteropneusta; family Ptychoderidae; genus Ptychodera; species Ptychodera flava. The sequence continues at coordinate 33,790,338 of NC_091937.1, forward strand.
TGTATTCTAAGACACGAATTCTAGTCGAGAATGACATTGAAAGCCATGGCATGACAAGGCTAATTATAACGCATTGTAAGCTTGGCTCCTTTATATTCTTTGGTCTATCGTACGGAAAGGAATCGACAAACCCTTCAATGAAATTTGTGACGATGTCAGTTATCTAGAAACCTCTCTACGTGAAAAACTTAATACTTGTACGAATTGGTTCTCGCGTTTTGTGCAAATTTCACCACCAAAAGTAATACATTCAAAAAACTTGAACGGCGCCCTGAAACGGTTCATTTGAGGGTTGGTTGTGACAAATGACGAATATCAAGTCGCCGAATATCGGGACACGCATCTCTGTAATTTTATTTTTCATTTGACATACTTGTGAAGTGGCTTATATAGTATTATTAATTTGTTTTCCTACAAAAGACAATCGTAGTCTCGGCCTAGCTTTTTCCAATATTTCCTGTATTTTCCCGTAACGGTTCCGTGCTTATGGTTGGAGCGGCTTACTGGGCCTTGCTACTTGTAACCGCGGAGGTAATAGACTGAATTACCGCCCTCTAACTCCGCCGTCCCTTGGTATTCGGTTGTCCAGTGAAATTACATAACATGGCTTCCCAGTGGCTTCCCTACGTCGATTCACAACTCCGTCACTCAACAAAGTACCTGTGTTCACGATTAGCTCTGTCAACTCCGAACTAAGCTGTTCGTGCAAAAAGGTGTTCGTGCGAAGTTTTTCAGCGGGCGGGCAAATTTAAAAACTAGTAAGCGGGCGGGGAGAAAAAATCGATATTTTCTGTGGGCGGGGAAGAAATTTCACTATTTTCAGTTGGCGGGGAGAAAAATTTTAACAGTGGGTACCGGAAGATACGTAGAGGGAGGGGAAAGCGGAGTGGTTGATAGAACTTGAGGGGAGATTTAGCGCCTAACTTAGAGGGGAGCAATGTTCCAAGCTATACTGCCAGCTGCTCCCACGGTTTGCGTTGATCTGGGTTGCCTAGTAGGCATCTAGTTGGCAATGGGAAATTTCAGTAGTGGGGAGAGGGCAGAGGGGAGCTTGAAATGTTGTGGGGAGTGGGGAGCGGGCAGACTATAGATACTGGAGGGCAGCGGGCATCAAAATTCAGTTGGAGGGCACATTTTCCGTGTATGCCAGAGGGAGGGCAGTTACGAACAGCTCTACTTTCCCCTCCAAATTTTAGGTCAAGGTCAAAAATAAGAAAAATCGGCATATCAGCCTTCAAAACATGTTTTGCGACGATTTTGCGAAATTCATGAAATTTACCAGTTGGCGGCACCTCAGTAAAAAACATGCAAGACCATTCTCACAATAACAGAAACATGTATTACTTCGCTGTTGATATTTTTGGAATTTGCTTGTGTGAATTGCATCGGCCTTTCGGGAAACTGTCAAACATCTCCACTGTGACAATCAAGTGCATGGTCGGACCCGGGCACACGTTTCACATATGGAAATGCTGTATGAGCTGCGTTACTATCAGCTTGGTCATTTCCCTGGTTAAACTTTTTCTTTTCTGCATTACATACGTAGAAAACGGGTGGCTTGTCGATGGTAAAATAACGGCACCGGAGAGAGAGAGAGAATGTTCGCTACCATGATTAAGGTGGCAAGTTTAAGTTTAAATTTAAAGCATTTTGAACTGAAAACCGTACATCTACATGATTTTATGGAAACCACGGGGAATGTCCATTGTTACACCAGTCTCCTTGTTTGAAAGGCTTCTATAATAACCAGATATGAACTGAAAATGCTCACGTGTTTCATTATATATTGCAGTTATGTGTAAATTTTAACCTTTCCCACATGTTTGCAACTTCATTGAAAATATTATGATCGACGTAATGAACAATAATCATCGTCGATTAGGTCATGAAGTATACAAATATGTAATTAGCTGAAATAAAAATATCGAAGTTCTTTTACTGCTGTCATTGTATCACCACTTTATATAGCAAGAGCAATTAATTGGCTCAAGTAAAAATGCTTAATGATTTTCAACAATGTTGTATTACGGTATCTGCAATATATGTAGCAAGTTTTGTCAACTTTGGTCAAGTTGTTTCAGATATATCTCTAATTAGGAAAGTACAAATAATATGCAAATTAAGAATTGGCTGAAGAGAAAATGCTTAATGACTTTCAATAATATTGTATTATAGTGTCTTTAATGTACATAGCAAGTTTCATCAATTTTGATCAAGTCAATTCAGATAAATATGCTTAATTATGAAAATTCATTTAATATGCAAATTAGGAATTGGCTGAAGTAAAAATGTTTTTTTGATTTTCAATAATATTATATCACAGTATCTTTGATGTATATAGCAAGTTTCAACAACTACAATCAAGTTAATTCAGATATATATCCCTAATTTGGAAAGTTTATTAAATATGCAAATTGGGAATAGGCTGAGGTAAAATGTTTAATGACTTTCAAAATTGTTGTATCATAGTAGCTTCAATACTAAAGCAAGTTTCATCAACTTTGGTCCAGTCAATTTAAATATGTATCTCTAATTGGCAAAATTCATTAAATGTAAATAAGGATTGGCTGCAGTTAAAACGCTTAATGACTTTCAATAATGTTAAATCATAGTATCTTTAATATACATACCAAGTTTGGTCGATTTTGATCGAGTCAAATCAGACATATATCCCTAATTAGGAAAGTTCATTAAAGATGCAAATTAGCAACTCTCTTTCATGTCAACCCTAAATGGTTCCCACTACAGATATATCTTGGTGTGATCTACATCTGTAGTAAATCTCATCAAATTGTGTGTAGTCGTTTTTAATGAATATCTGTTTTTTCTAAAATCATTAATTATGCAAATAAGCAAAAGTATTGAGCAACACCCACCAAAAACTAATCAGTTCTTGCCATTTGCTAACTGAATCTATGTATTAGATTTGATTCTGATCTGATGAGCCGTTTTTGAGATATCGGACCAACAGACAGACAGACAGACAGACAGACAGACAGACAGACACACAGACACACAGACAGGCACAGAGACAGACACACAGACAGGCACACAGACAGACACACAGACAGACGGACATCGCTGCGACATATGCTCACATGTGTAAACACGTGAGCAAAAAACTGAACAAAGTTTTAGTTTCCTGACAATTTTTGGCGATTTCACGTAAATAAATATCGATGAATTTGAAAAATTTCAACTTTTAATCTTATATACAAAAAAAGATTATTTTATGTGTTTTGTTTCTCTTAAATCGTCTCTAACTTTGAGTTAATAATCAATACTTTGTGAGTGAACATGAAGAGTATGATCTTGTCTGATTTCTGTTTTAGAACCCGAATTTAACAACGCAAGGTGAGCCAAGTGACTCTGCAGGGTCCATATCCTCTCTGAGTACCGACATAGCTTTACATCATACCACTGTAGCAGGCGATGTCGAGACAACAATCAACCCGGAGACATTTGCACCGGATTACACTTTAGGGTTTTCGTCGTACTCAACCGCAACGTTAACGGATTCTTATGAATTGAAGTCAACAACGTCTATAAAATATGCGCAGCAAAGCAATTACTCGTACACGCTGCCGAGTGATTTACGTCAAGCGATGCAAAATCGTTTCCTATTCCCCATACTTCACTATGGGGGCGGACCTAGTTTCCAATACAGACAGTTGAAACTCGCTATTGAGTTCGCAGTTTACACAAACAGAACCATCGTTTTATCGGATTTCAGGTATCATCGCAAAGGATATATCGCTGGGAGAGCTCTCTTCGAAGACACGTTCAATGCGCGCGTATTCAAAAAACTTATGCCAGCTGTAAGCATACAGGACTTCCGAGAGAAGTGTGGACCACGCGTTCGAACCGCTTGGACATTTTATCACAGCACGAGATACAAGGATAATAATTCAGTCGCTGACCTCTACCAACAAAGCAGACAGTGGTTACTTGAGAGAGCAAATGTGCAAATCCCGGATGTAAAGTCAGTCAGTTTCCCGAAATCTATTCCGGAATCCTGGCGCAAGCTAGAGAAAACGGCCGCTGACCGCTGCGTTGTAATGGTATCTCCCGTAGGTTTTGAATCAGTGCAACTGCCTAATAAACAGATGATGTCAGACGCCATCGACGGGCATTTGGTGAGAACGTCGGTTTTGCAGAAGGCAGTAGTGGACGTGCTAGCCAGGATTTGTGATGGGAATCCAATATTGGGCTTCCATTGGAGGAATAAGACGGGCGAACAGTGAGTAGATCACAACATTCCATTAAAATATACCTGTTCGTACTGAGTGTTGACTGTTGTCTCTCTCGCCGCAAGAGGGCACTCATTAGAGGTTATCACCCAATATCGCATGCTCTTGTGTCGTATCAGTATGAGTAGCATTTGTACTGCGGTAGACATAAATATAAAAATATTTGTGTAAACAGGCTTCATTCATAAACTATAGGCCTACCTCCTGCTTTTCGCAAAAGTCAAAACAACGCGCGACAAATCATCCGTATCACAATAAATACCATATTAGAATAGATACCTGATGTCAAAGATAGTCCCACGGGAAGAACTTGATATAATACTATATGTTATTACGGTTGACCGAAAAATAAACCTACTTTGCTCGGTCTAGAATTGTTTATGTAGCTTTATACCAAACATTACGACTCAAAAATACAAAGCCCAAATATTTATAGTAAAATACAACTTCAAGTTACACTCCCTTATAAAACTACTGTTCTATTTTCTTAAGTTTATGATTTTTGTTTTGTTTTTACATATATCCGCAAACAGACTGAGGATATTCAGAAGTCTGTGCAAGCCATGTACAGAGTCTTCAAATAGTGTAATGTCATCTGAATACAATAAAAGAAAAATGTATTTCAATTCTTACGTTAGCTGAATGCCCATATATCATGCGTTTTCAACCATGGTCTGCAGTTCATTTATAATTATAGCAAATAAAAACAGACCCAGAATGCAGCTCTGTCTTACTCCCATTTTACGATCAAATTGTCTGTAAGATGTCGGCCTACTCCTACACAAAACTTTACATCTTTATACATGCTTAAAGAATGGTTAGCATCTTGCCCTGACACCAGTCTGCAAAAGTGACGTGAATAAATATGAACCGTCAATCGTTTCACTAGAAAATTCCGAGAGCTCCCCTGTTACCTTTATTTTACTAAGTCTTTGATGTTATGATCCTTCCAATTTTGTCAATGAATATGTTTCAGAACTTTGGGGATATCAAATATATACATTAGAGAGAGTTCATTATAATTATTGTAAACGTTGTTTGGGCGTATACTCCCGATGCTGCTGTCATTGCAGAGCTTGGGAGGATGGCAGTCTTTATTTTTACATTTTACTCAATGTATAAAATGGTTAAAACTTTTGACTATGCCAGATAGTCGAATTACAAAACATACTTGCTGTTACTAAGAGAAGATGACAGAGGTAAACCGACAAGATGAGAGAGTTAAAACGAACTGGTTGACGCATATTTGACAATACTGAATATATATTGTTTTGGCCATGCATGGATTAACCAAGGTGTCGGTAGTGAGCATAATTTTATTTTTACTTTTACACAACGAATTAAAGATAGCTGGCAACAAGAATGGTGGGGGAAATGTCAAGCATGAGCCGACTGAATTTACTTTGTCAGATTAAGTACTGTACGAATTTAGAAAGTTGTACAACTGCTACAGTTAATAAACACCGTAAAGCATTATCACAGATACGACGATCCAGTTATCAGTTTGCAATTGATTGGGTCGTAGCAAGTGTCTCTATCGTACAGAGCAACTCTGCGAAATTTGTCTTGAATGTCTTGTTGAGGACGAATTTCATTTTCTTTTAGGACAGGAGCTTTTGCCATGTTGGGCGAGTAAAAACTATAGTCAACAAACTTTAATGAGGCTTTTTACTACTAAAGATAGCGAAATTTTGTGTACTTTAGGGAAGTTTATTGTAAAGTATTTGAACTAAGGAAAGAAGCTATGAAAGTGTAAGACAAATACTTATTCCTCTTTTTCTCACATTCTAACACATTTGGTGTAATCAAGATATGTAACATTCTCTATTATATGTTCCAAGCAATGGGCAGGTGGCCTGAAAGTTAAGAAATAACTATATTATTATCATTATTATATGTTATACAATCGTAACACTGCATTCACAAATAATGGGAAGGGGGTCTGGAGGAATGGCGATTGAAATCTTAATTTTTTTTAAGATCCCCTTAATACCCTCAAAAAATTTCATATCCCCAAACACCAGCTATATGATCAAACTTTTTCAAGGCCCCATCCTCCAAACTATCATATAGCCGAATATTTATTGCGGATGTTCGCGAAGGAAAAAAAATACACAATTCAGCTTGCAGATGTTCGAGACAACCTTTTTTCGACGCACACATGAATATTCTGTAGTGGTTATAGAAATGTGTTTGAAGAGCCATATTCCTTAGGCAAGTTCTTAAATTGATTCATTTTTAAATGCATCAGTGGACTTGTTTAATTTATCAGTCTGAGCCGATTAGAGTTAATCGAAATCTAGTCCGGTCGATGGAATCCGCTGAAGAGCAACCAAAATGGCGATCATGAGAGAGTATGCAAATTGTGAATTCCTGGCAACATCTTTTCCAACTAGTGAAAACGGACCATGGTGACCTACTAAAATTATTTCTAAAAAAATTGACAATAATGGAAGGTTGAAATATTTCATCAAATAAAACTTTTAATCTCCGCACTTTCGGATATAATAATGGCAAATTGATAAAACAATTTTAAAAATTCCATTCATTCTTAATTTTTCAGCTAAATTAGAACCTTTAGTGTACAAAGTTTTCATTTTGTGTTATTGTACGATGAAAATGATAACATCTTATTCACTGAATGAACTTGGGAGAATGGTTATATATATTGGTTTTATGTGATTTTCGTGAAAACAGCGACTTTTCATCATCACTAAACCAAACTAAGCATGGTAACCCATGTTTTCTTTAATTTTTTATTATTCTCATGTACCAAAATTCAAAAATCCTATTTTAAAAGTATAACATCTTGAAAGTCACAGTTTTTCTGATCGTAATGGTAAGCAAACAATATTACAAACATCAAATTTTGATATTTTTCAGTAGTAATGTTGCTTTTTTGCATTACCTCCAATATCTTGTTTTATATCTTATCATCTTGAGAGATTCAGAAGTACGCCTAGTCAAACAATCTACGTATGTGTTACATACGCTTATATTGCCGTAAAGTTGCATTTCATATACATCGAAATGTCAACTTATACAATAAGACTATGCAGATTAATACTCAGGCTGTGTGAATAAGTTTAAAGCATTTCAAGTTTAAAGCACTTCAACATGATTTTTTAATTAATTACAAAAAATGATAATGATACACAATACAATGTTGAAAAATATCAAGTTTAACATATCTACTGATCATTCATATCTTTGTTACACTCTATTGACAGTGTATTCATTGCAAAATGACAAATCAGGTACCCATACAAGGGAAGAAATAAACTGTACCATTATATTCAAGGAGAGGCACTCTTTTTGTGTACCATAGTCAACACTTTTTTGTGAACAGTGATACACTGATTGTCCAATTTTCCATTCTCTACTGATAATTGTCAAGTCTACAGGGGTTCCATATGTGGCTGTCCGGCCTGATCTTGTGTACAAGTATGTTTCACTGTCATGAGCGTCAAATGACCCAAACTCTTTTTCAACTACATCAGAATCATATCTATCTCTGTCATTGCCACTGCCGGTATGCAGTGAGAGAGACACTGCACGGCAGTAGCTGTATTAACAACAGACAAGGAAACTTTTTTCCTTGTGTGTGTATTACTCTGCGTTCACAAACTGGTTCGGAGGAGGGCGGCGCGAGAATATTAAAAATGTAAAAAATTCTGAGTACCCCTAGCGCACACCCAAAATTTTCAAATCCCCCTTCTCACAATGGAAAATTTTGAAATCCCCTACCACACCTACCCACATTCTGTTTCCAACGGATAAGAAAATGTCTCGTTGGTTTACACCCCGCAAATGTTTTTTAAAAGCCTGTTCACACTGCAAATTGACAATTTTCCCCTACAAAAGAAGCTATATCTGTACTTTTATATATGTTTGAAAATTTATACTTTGCTTGAAGTGGGAGGTAAAACAAGAAATTTGATTTTTGGATTCCATCAAAAATGTTGATTCACTATACATGGTAGTCTACAAGAAAACCATGAACTTTTTTTCCAATATAAAACTAGCAACATCTGTGCGTTTATAGACGTTTGATGTTTGAAATAAATGTACTCGCTAAGAAAGTGCATATTGTACAAGAAATCTGATTTTGGAATTTCACAGAACTGTTGATTCACTTTATACATTGTAGCCTATGAAGTCTTGCTGTCGAATCTGCACACACGTTGATTCATGTCAGCTACGGGTATTGTCAAATTATCATTTACTTGACGCATGTTTCGAATTAATGTGGTGCTTTCCGGCCACAGCGACAATGATGATGTGACTCCCTCGTTACTTCAAGAGGGCGTCAAACAATTAAATATTACTTAGCTTCGGCTGCACTATTTTGACGAAGAACACGTTTTTTATTTGCTGTTTAGAATATCCTTTACTTATACCTAAAGCTCTGCATCGTTTTCTTTCACAGGTGTCGCATAGGCAAGAAAGGACAGTCTAACGACCCCGTGTGCAATGGGCTTTTACAGGGACAGTATAAAATTGTGGAGAGTATAGCATCACACATGTCGTCAATAATATCACAGGAGGAAACAGGTTGCATTTTCATGGCCAGCGCGCCGAAAGAACCTCGCGAGGTAACAGCTGCGGAAGAGACTTATTTTTGTGACCTTTATCCCTGATAACAAAACCACTCACACGATGTCTATATTTTCTTCGTGAATTCTATATCAACAACTTCATTTTATCATAAGCTCATAGGAGTAGGTTGAAAGTAGCGGAGGCTTATCTTTTTTTAAGATTGGATGCTTAAAACCCTACCTCTAACACTAGAATGGACATGAAAAAGACTAACTTTCCATCACTCAATTTCTTACTAATTATCTGTTTGGTTTGTTTCAGAATGTTTTACGTCAACTTGCTGCTCACAAGCTCTCAAAACTCATTACGATTGATGACGTTATCAACCTACACAACCCTTATATTGACACGTTGGGTGATGATGATTACTTTATATCCTTGATTGAACAGGAACTTTGTGCAAGTATGTCTTTCAACCATTTGATGTGTTGGCGTTTAAGTCTGGGGGAGATAATATGTACCTATGTACGCATGCATGGATGCATGCCAAGGTGCTTTTCATTGATTAAGTAAGAAAAGGTGATATTATTAAATTGGTAAGAAATTGTGTGCATGCATGCATGTATGCATGCATGCATGTATCACTCTATCACTCTATCTCTCTATCTATCTATCTATCTATCTATATTCGTTCTATCGTCTGTCGGTCTCCACTTTACTTTGTCCTTCCACCTCCTATTACCTGAGACACCATATTTTGGCTAACCGGATAAATACTTCGTGCCAACCTAAAACCATTCATGTTTTTAGATACACCAAAATCTATTTTTTTGTTTCACTATCATTCTACAGGAAGCAAAGTATTCGTAGGCACTGGAATGTCGAATTGGTCGAATTTTGTGTTCCGTGAGAGAAGAGCATTTCAGAGAGGAAAGAATTACGATTTTACTAAGGATTTCCCCGATATATTAGACATTGGCAAAAGATACTCCTAAAACGAGATGCATTGTATTCATCTGAAGAAGAACGCCACCAGATTCCAGGTGCAAAAGAACTAGACAGAAAACTTTAATATTTGACCCTTTTAGTTGACAAGCTAACTGTCCTAGTCCGAGTTGCAATATAATTACATAAACACATGACATTTCTTGTTCAATTCTAAATTACACAAGAGAACAACAGGACAAGACAGTGCGAGCATGTCTAACCTGACATTTGTAAGAGTGCGGTGATATCATAGTATACGATGGCAGAACGCCTCTGGGAGAATATAACATATCCGATTACAACACAAGCTGGAGTACGTCGCTGAGCACATGCTGACAGTGAGCATGTGTAACGCGGCAAGTGTGTAGTCTTATATAGGTAATAAGTGTACATTAGTCTGTCGGGTTTTTTTTAATTTTTACCGTTTATTATGTACTGCCTAATGGAAATGCCTACTTGGTTTCTGTCGAGCGAAAATGGTACGTAAATGATGTGTTTGGGTTTTGGAAAACCGGGTGAAATGCGTATGTCCGTCAGGAGACTGGTCTTCAAATCTAGTCACCGCAGCATTGTTAACGTGATGATATATGATTGATACAGATAATCTGCAGCTGGATTGATAGCAGTCACTTTAAAATGTCTACATACTCTCAACTGATATCCCTCTCATATCTATTGCTCAATGTTAGGCTCGGTTCTTTTTCAATTCCATAAGTTTTCAGGTAGGTGCGGGTAGCGGAAGCTAGCAAAACCAATTAATTATCCCCCATTATCTCCTCTTCAAATTACTCTAATACTTTGAATATACAAATCGTTGGTAACCAAATATGATAAACTAGAGTGCGACTGGTTTAAATACTATATTGAATCACAAAGAAAGTTCTTTTGCCCGCTTGAACAGAGCACTGCTTAGTATGAGCCTAATATCGGTATATGTCCAAAATTGGGGTGACCCTATTTGTTTGTTTGTTTGTTTGTTTCTCATCTCCAGAGGAATACTCAAGCAGCGCGGGCGGGCGAAATAAAAACAACAAGACCAAAAAAAACTCTATTTGGTTTTTCCATTTAGTCTCTACAATTTTTAAGTAGAAAAAATGTGTATTTGTTTGAGTTAAATGTTCTGTCCATTCAGTCGCTGCAATTTCTTGCCTTTCAGTTCAGTGTTCTCTCATTTAAGTCTCTTCAATTTTTTAGTACATTGCAGTGTTTCATCTTGGATACTACACTAGGACAAGTTCCCTTCTACAGGAATTTTGAGGGGGATTTTAAAAATTTAATTTTTGGGGATTTAACTGAAACATCTACTTTACACGTAAGTTTTAATGTTGCAATGATGTCACTTGTGATACACATATTACAAGCCATAAATCACTTGCTTACACAATCCAAGCTGCTTGCTGCAAACGCCATCCTCTATAAGATTTTTTAAAAGTCATCAAATTTGAGTAACACTGTTGTGAATTTATAGGGCTTCCAGGAGTGGCGGTTAGCTCATTAATATTCATAAGCATTAATATTCCTGAAAAAATCTTAGCATATTTTGTATGCTACAATATTCTGTATGTTTGTTTGTACATATTCTGTATGTTTGCTTTCTTAAGGCTTGAAGTACATTCAAGCATAATTACAAAGCTAACCATTTCAACTGTACCTGCAAGGGATTTATTTCATTTTTAACTGAACTGTATGCACTGACACAAAGCAAGAAAAATCTTTAGTAGTTATAAAGGAATGTTTTGTAGCTTCTGAAAAAAATAATTCCTTGTTTGTCATGTTTTTACTGTGCTTATATTATCCCTAACCATTGTAAAGTTTGGATCAACATTGCCCTATACAAACCAGTGAGCTGTCTTTTTCTGGTGACCTAGCTGGTCTTGTAGTCTTGTGCGCAGACTCAGTAGAGTTTAAAACGAACAAAAATAATCGCAATCATACCAATCCATAATCCAATAACACTAGGTCAAAATTTGTAAGACAATAGTTGTAAACATAGACACAAAACAGCACAGAACAGACAGTAAATAGACGGTACAAACAAAGTCAAATTCCTGAAAGAAAGATATATGGACCTCTGGCCAAAAGACCAAGAAGTGATGTCAGGTATTTCGAAAATAGTAAGCGCATCCTGCCCCACATGTGGCACCCGCCATATATCAATCTGTAAGTCAGATAGGTAGTGGTCACTATAACTAAGGCCCAATGTCACCGATGCCATCAGTGATCATTTGTCGAAGAGAGATATTGTATTTATCTACCAGCTTGCGATACCTGCCAAAAAAGCGTTTGAATGTAGAGACAAGTCTTGCTCTGGTGTAACCTTGATTTAACAGTTTGAAAGAGAGATGGCCATGTCTCTCTACAAAATCACCATATGAACTGCATGCTCTTGCATATCGTATAAGCTGGGAAATGTATACCCCATAAGCAGGTGAGAGTGGAATATTACTGATGAGGTGTGGAAAATTAATTATACTAAAGTTGAAATCATCTCTCTTGTCATATAGCCTAGTAGAAAGGTGACCATTGGAGTCAAATTCAAGTAAAATGTCCAGATATGAAGCAGAAGAGGCCGTTTCTGTAGTTTCTTTAATCTCCAATTCTGGAGGATAAATCATAGCGAGATATTTACTGAATTCAGAGTTATTCAATGAAATAACATCGTCTATGTATCTAAATGTTAGGTTGAAAGTACGAGCTACAGAGACCTTTTTCTGCTTGATAAGGTTCTGGATAAATTCTGCCTCGTATGAGCACAGAAATAAGTCGGCAAGTAAGGGAGCACAGTTAGTGCCCATGGGAATTCCTATACACTACTTAGGAGGTCGGACTGGTCTCAGCCATGTTTTGAATGTGGAGTTTCTCGATGTCAGATTTGCTCCAATTGCTTTTTGTCAGTCATTTTAGAATGGGAAAATAAAAAAACAGAAAGGCTGGTTGTCACCGACAGTTAACTTTAGGGTTTATTTGCCTGAAAAACAAGTCAGTGTTTGTTCATTTAATTCAAAAACTGGACCCATTGACATCACAGCTTGCTTGTGACTTTCATTGCATGCAGTCCCGTCACAGTGCCAATGCCATTCACTGAACTCCGGGACTGAACTGAACACGTACGTTTCTGTAACAGTAAAGTCAAATTTTTCGTGTCAATTTTTGCTACCACAATTATTTTCATATTGTTGTGGACATTCATACCGTGCACAAAAACTTTAGTTGTCTCTCAATCGTATAGAGATATATGCGACACAGAAACCTAATCGAGCTAGGTCTCAACTGTCTGACAGGCTTTCATATGCAATATCAACGTACCAAATGCAAATTGACGCGTGGTATTGTTTCAACAGCATTTCATTGAAGCAGTTCAAAAAGTATCAAAATCGAAATAAAATTAGTTCATTTCATATATATATTCTTCCTACACTATACAATGCCTGTTGCCACACTATTAACAGGTGCCGATAACGGGTCAAATGCATCGAAGTGTGACACCTATGATATTTGGTATGCCATTCCAGCCAGCTCAGTGCAGTGTGCGATGGGACGCCCCTCCCATGTACAATTGGCGGCCCCCAGCACACCAAAGAGGGGAATCGCGCAATCGCGCAGCCCAGATGAAAAATACATGCTAGGATGATCCTTTCAGAGGCGGCGCAAATAAAAAAGGTTTTATTTATTTTCATGTCGGAGCTGAAATTTACGTGGGTCGGGAGATGAGAAACACAAAAATTAAAAATGTCGCCCTTATGTTATTGCAATTAGAAAGCATTTACTTGTTATAGCCATGAGTGAGCAAGCAAAATCCAGGGGGTCTGTCCACAATTGAAAACTCAAACGGAGGTAAATGTTTTTTCAAACAGCGTAGAGGGCGGTGTGTGGGGTCACTTGATTTTCAAAAATGACCACCCTGTCAAACAGCCTCGTTGAAGTGTACAAAACTATTCCGCGAAAAAAGCTGAACCAGGTTATCCTTCATTTTTCATTCTTTGAAGTCAGTACTATGATTTGAATATAAGTACATGTATTTTCTGTCTTAGTAACTTCTTCTCTTGGTAAGTCAAAAAGTGTACAGGCTTGTCTTACAACAGCTTTTACCAGCAGATTGTGAACTGCAGTGCTATGGATGAACTAAGGCAAACCATAGGTGCAAGCTATGAGATGTTGCTTATAGTATATGTAACGCTTTTCCTCGTAAAGATTTTACCTCGAAGCGTCCCTCACGTGGCAAAGGCGTGTGAAGGTTTGTTCAAGATCGTACGAGTCTGAAGAAAATAGAAGATAGCGCCATACCATTAATTAATTGGTAAATATTTCAATATGAAAAATAGAGTACGGGATATTCCACGGTGTCATCTCGTTTAATCTTAAGAATCAATCAAAGACTGGCGGGAAATTTCCATGAGATGACCATTGTATAACGATGATAATTTTGTAGTTATGTAAGTTAAGAATATTATATAACTTTGTGGAGAATGTACATTGACACTTAGAACTCGAGACCTGGAAGGTCACGTTTGCCATCTCGAAATAAAGATTTAAAGTGGTGGAGACAATAAACATCTTGGTGTGTCAGCTTCAGCGACTGAAAGCATTACGATCCAGACTGGTGCCTCGACTCGTATTCCCGTAAGTAAGAGCGCGATACATATACCTTATACATGGGCACATGTAACGCAAAGCATATTATGTTGACACAACTTTTTTTTTTTTTGCTCTCAATGTGATTGAAGTTTCAACATCAGCAGCTTTTTTATTTAAAAATGAGACATGTTTACCTGTGAGACATGGCTTATTTAACACCTTATACATTGCGGCCGATATTGCGCAAAATATATGATAGTTGATACAAGTTATTTTTACTCCATGGTGTATCTGTATCAGAGTAAAATCGATTTAGGATACTACATTTAGTACACTAAATTTACTGTTAGTTTTAATAGTAACATCCTTCTAATGAAAATCTGGGAAGTGCTTATCTATGATATGTGATTTAGACTGTACCATATACATTGGGGCCCATAAAACACACAAAAAATATGATATTTGACATAGATCATTTTTACTCCATTTGGGATTTGTAGCAAATTAGGATGTATTTAGAATACTAACTTTAGTACATTAATTTCAAGTTTCAATAGCAATAGCCTCTTAATCATTTGGAAGTTTACCTATGATACATGGTTAAGCCGATACCCCATAAATGGGCCAATATTGCACAAAATATTTGACACTTGGCTCAAATTATCTTCACTCAATGGAGGACGTGCGGCTCTGCGAAAAACATGAGTATACGATGACGTCGAAAAGAGACAAATTCCTTGGGATTATATATTTATCACGTTAACAGTCTTCTTGTTTTTCTTTTGATGTGGATGGATAAAAGTTATCGTCAAAGATTGCAAATTTTAATTATCGTCACAATCTGTGTTTCATTTTCTCGGGATTAGTTTTATTTGATGAGTAATTTTAAAACGGGCTATCGCCCTGGAGATATGCAAATGATTATAGGGTACTTCCATTCATAAATCCGACCAAGTTGAAATTTTCATACATCGAAAGTCGTCTAAACCAATCATGATATAGATTCGGTCAATCAATTGCCATTGTTTCGCGCTGTCCTGATGCAAAAAGAAGTCAGTCATCGGCTGGCGGGGAGGCTTCACCGCACCAGCGGGTAACTATGCAGATAAAGCAGGTAAGCAGGAAACTATGCAGATAAAGGGGAAGGTTTGGAAGAAGGTATGTGGAAAAAGGTCAATTTGTTCAATTGCGTAATATTTACCACAAATCTGCACTCTGAGCACCCCCTACTGTAACAGGATAACAGCTTGACACAAATTTATTTTCTTTCACAATTTACTGAGGCTAACGTTGAATGGTGCAATTTTCCTTACATTTGATAGAAAGAAAGGACAAAATAAATTTCCATCCAAACAAAACTGTCATATAGTTAAAGAATTCTTTAGATTGAAATGTTTATCAATATCTATTCAACTCACTGTGTTTAAAAGAAGGTGTTTCGAGGTCAAAGTTGAGCAATGACTCTTTATTGCATACTTAACCGCTATGCACCCTTTTACTCTGTTGAGGTATACGCATACGTTACCGTAAAAGTTAACACAGCAAAGTGTAACACTTTGCAGCAGGGGAAATACGTACCCGTTATCGACGCGATTACATATGCAAATCTTAATGGCACAAAGGTTTCAAGAACCATTTTGTGACATGCTCATACGCATAAAAAGTCGAGCCTAATATTGAGCAATAGACGTAGGAAAGCAATCAGTTCAGAGTATATGCATTTGCTTTTCTGAAGACAATGTTATCAATAAAAACGGCAGAGTGCTTCATTGTAAAATAGAAAGACAATTAACAGATCTGTTTGAGTACCAAACCAGGTTTGGCATGACATCAGGAAAAATATTGATTCAATAAATTCTATATAAAAGGATATAGAACAATGTGCATTCTATCAGCAATGTAGAAGTACCGTTGTCGATGAAGTCAGAAAGGCCAAGATATCTTACGAAAATGTTTAGTAGGCCACATAAAATATAAAACTAAATCAAAGGGCATCTTTGCATACACCAACTCAAAATACATAAGTAAGGACATACATATACAATTCTTAATGATATTGCAAGGTTTCTGGAATACTTATGGAGTGTTGAATATTGTTTCATATTTTCGTAAGGCTATATAAGAACATATAAGGAAAGAAAAAGAAAGGATAAAAAGAGATGAAATATTATTATTAATATATAAAAAGAATCTGATGAATCTGAGGATGTGACACGTACATTACAATTAACGAATCAGGTTTGGAACGGGCATAAAGCGTTGGGTTTTGCCATTCAAAAGAGAGGGGATTCTATCATAGACCCTTGAAAACAAAGCTACAAAAACTAGGGTATTAGAAGACGAATTTTTAAGAATGTGTACTCAGAAGAATCGATTGGCAATTGACAATTTTAGATGTTTATTTTACATGGGATGTGACTTGATAAGTGCAAGAGAAATACCAGTCTGTCAAGAAGCAAGAACAGAAAGGAAGTTTACAACCAGACGGAATGGCATTGTTCAGGTATAAGAATTTGGAACAAAGAACAATCAGTCGATACAGGGGAAGAATGTTGTATAAATACTGCACTAAATTATTTATGTTCAAAAAATTCTGAATGTCTATACTGAGACAATTACCATTACTATCCAATGCTATAAGAGTTTTAATGACCCAATTACCAAAGGCCGTCGCATTAATAATAAATTCGAAACGTCAAAAAAACATCAAGATACATTTAAAGACTACGTTATCTTGTGTATGTACCAACGCCCAGAGTAAAATAAGCCACCGGGAGGAATCTGTCTGTCTGTTTTCTGTCTGTCTGTCTGTCTGTCTGCATGTCTGTCTGTACGTACGTACGTACGTACGTATGTATGTATGTATGTATGTATGTATGTATGTATGTATGTATGTATGTATGTATGTATGTATGTTATGTATGTATGTATGTACGTACGTACGTACGTACGTATGTATGTATGTATGTATGTATGTATGTATGTATGTATGTATGTTATTTAGCGTAAATCCATTCTGGCCTACATGTCTGTAGCCGGAGGCTATATTTTGTAAAATTTTGTTGTTTTTAACCTAAAATTGTGCAGTTGCTGCAGTTAGGTTGTTCACTATGTTAACCAAAGGAACCCAATGTGATGTCGGCAAAGAGTTCAGCTAGGTATTAAACATTATCATATACCTACATTCACGTGCCTATGCAAAGCTATGGGGCAAAGCGCCCTCACATCCATTCATTTTTTACTTATCTCGTGCATTTCGTGCATATCATGCATTTCTGCTACCCGTAAACCATTCGTACAGAAAGCCATCACAAGATTAGGTAAACGTCTGCTCACTCAGATCGTAGTTGCGCTGGAGTCGCGACGGTGACATCGGCTTTTATTTCTAAATTCTAGTGAAATCCTTGTATACTAAGTGCGTGCCTGTTCAGTGTAAATTACAATAAATTTACATCACGCTTTTGTCCTTTTTACACCTCGATTTCAGCCTGAATCTCTGTTGGTCACGTACTAGTACGCATGTTGCTTTGTGCGTTTTAGAATTCTGCAGGTAAACAAATGATGTCATCATATATGTCAATCCGCGACGGGAAGCGGCCATCGCTTCTCTGAAAAATTGACACAAATGGCGATGAATTTATCTCCAAAACAATGCTGAATATTATGTAAACTACATATTTATCATTCCATAAGGCATATGATAAAACCTTTACGGCCTTGGTCGTACGGCGTACGGGGCCCTCGCTCGCTTGGGCCCTTCCACCGTACGACGTCGGTCCGGAAAAGCCGTATCAGGGCCGTAAAGATTAGTACAGTGTTTACTTGTCGGTAGAAGTTAAAGCTGGAAAGTGAAGTAGTTATGTTGGTATTTTTAATTTAACGTCATAGAATTGCAAGTTGTGAGAATAAAGAAGCAAAGCAACCTGGCCTATCTTCCTCAGCGAAAATGCGTACGATGACAGAGTTGTTATTAGAATTCTGTTTACTCAAAAATGTTAACCGATACCATGAGAGTTTTGATGAGCTTACTTACTAAATGGCAATAAATTGACGGTAAAATATAAAACTCAAACGACATCAAGATAACGTTTACAATAGATTTATGGAAACAACGTTAACTAGATAACATGAAGACGACCCCGGCCATCTACCAACGCCAAGAGAACAACAAATAAGCTGGACGAACTATCCGTTTTAATCATAGAAAGAAAGTATGACATAAGGGATCGTTCAGTTATTATAGCTTGGGTGTGGCTAGCAAATTCGTCTTGTGCTTCCATGAAAATAATACGACCCCTCCTCTTACCAACCCCAAAAAATTGACGACCCTTCTTAAAAGCTGATAAAAATGTGATGACATCCCTACACACGCCATTGCTAAAGGAAATTTTGATATTTTATCAATTTAGTCCTTTGTGTAAAAACTGCCTGTATAGTAGCTATCTTGTAACGTGTTATTGTGCATTGTTTTCGGTGAAAAATAAATTTGAACCTGACTTTGATTATCAACACTAAATAACACAAATATGTAGTCAATGGCAACAAGCTGAGTACTGTGTATCTCATCACTCTACGGGAAGTACACAACTAGAAACTGTTGACGACACATGCAACAAGACCCTGGACCTTTACAAAATTACCAAGAGGAACAGTTATTAGGACTTTAATTACACATGTTGCAATGAGCATCATTTGGTGTGGAATCACAGTCTGGGTATACATAACGCGATCGGAGCTAATTTGGGATAGTTGGATGTTGAAGTAATTTCGGTTTAATATGCAAGTGTAAGCTCATCTGCTTTCTTTTTAAGTTATACACTTGTTTTATGAGCAATTTGTAATATTACATTTGCCACCCAACACTTTTGAGAAATTTGAAAATAAGAAGATCCAATTATCCAAAATTAGTTCTTATCGTGGTGTATTTATACACAATCTATTTCAACGTATTATTTGAAATCAATTCGTAACAACAGAATAGCACATCTGTGTCAAAGAGCTTACTGGTTCTCAAAATATTTGTTATGGAACTGATGAGAATGGAACTTAAAATAATATATCCCAATTAATATATCTGACATGGGTCCTACTTTAGGTCCTACCGTAGTGAAAATAACTTGAGCCAAGTTTCAAATGTTTTGTGCACTATTGGCCCATTTATAGGGCGTCAGCTACGCTATATGTCATATGTAAACACTTCCCAATGATTTTAAGACTGTTGGTATGGCAAATTCAATTCAAATAAATTTAGTGTACTAAATTAAGTATTGTAAATCCCGAATGGGGTTACAATAATCGGTGTCAAATATGATATTTTTGAGTTATATGAGTCCAAATGTATGAGGTGCAGGCTACACCACATGTTTCATAGGTCAGCGCTTCCCAAACTTTCTCTAGAAAGATGTTGCAATGAAACTTCAAATAAATTTAGTGTATTAAATGTTGTATCAACCATGGAATAAAAGAACTTTTATCACATATTTTGTGCAAGATCGGCCACACTGTATGAGATGTTGGTTAAGTCATGTCTCACAGGTAAACATGTCTCCTTTTTAGAAGAAAGCTGTTGATGTTGATGTTGAAACTGCAATGACTTTTTATTGCAAAGAAAATGTATTATCCTAACTAGATCCTACTTTGATACAAATCTATAATGGAGTGTCAACTCCATTATGTTTTGCATTACATGGACCCATGTAAAAGGCATATGCTATAATGAACGTCTCATACCTTGCACTTATGGTTTGCTTACTTCAAACATAGCATGCCGAGAACCTGCAGTTCACACTCAGCTGGTAAAAAAACTGTTGTATGACAAGCATATACTGGTACATACACTGGTACCGAGATAAGAAATGAGTAATACAGTATCCCGATCATAGTGTACAGACAAGAGAGAATGAAAACACAATACAAGGAGTGTCAACTTTCTATCCCGGAATTCAGCTTTATTTCCCGTAATATTTTGTACACTGTAACACGGTTTTTAGGAAGAGTGTTTATTTTTGAAATCAAGTGACTTCCAAACACCTCCATCCCTATGCTTTTTGATAAAAAAACATGACGCCCCTGGAGTTTTCGACTTTGAAAGGACCCCTGGATTTTGCTAGCTCACTCCATGGCTACAGCAAGTGAAGTTTCCTTATTGCATTAAAGGTATACAGTCACCAGTAATCTAAATATGTCCATATATGGTCAAAGAGGCGTTCCTTGGTATTCCAAATGCCCATGTGAGGGCGCTCTTTTTAAAAGGCGACCACGCGCTTAAAATCTGTGATTGGTCAGATTTTCTCTTTCCATTGTAAATGTAGCAAAATTGGAACATGTGACAGCATACCTTTAACAGAATCGTGGACACATACTGATAGTTGGCCCACACTCAGTGGTGTTCTCTTCAAGTGACCAAAACTGCGTCTGCTTCTATACAGTGTAAAAACGAGTTGCACTCTACTTTATTATGTTTAGTTGTCTAAGATTTATGTATGCAGAGTGTTGAGAGTGATTTTGAAGAGACAATGAGGGAAAGTTAGTAAGTTTCGATACCTTCGGGCACCAGTCACTACCTGAACGCTCATGGAATTATTAAAATAAATCAAGCCTTACATTTAAGAATCTAAACGGAAGGGAAATCAATTCTCGAATCAGAATATTGGACTTTTTAAAGACACTGTTATCAACGCAACATTGATTATCTGCATTAAACATACAATCATCACGTTAACAATGCTGTGGTGACTAGATTTGAAGATCAGTCTCCTGCCGGACATACTCATTTCACCAGTTCAGTTTTTCCAAAACCCACACACATCATTTACGTACCATTTTTGCTCGACAGAAACCAAGTAGGCATTTCAATTAGGCAGTACATACTAAAGGGTACAAATTACAAACAAAGGCAAAATAATGTACACATAGGTAACAGAATAATATACACTTATTACTATGTAAGTCTACATACTTGCTGCGTTACACATGCTTACCGCCAGCACGTGCTCAGCGACGTACCCAAGCTTGTGTTGTAATCGGATATGTTATATTCTCCAAGGGGCGTTCTGCCATCGTATACTATATGAATCACCGCACTCTTACAAATGTCACCGTGACAGTCTAGCATGCTCGCACTGTCTTGTCCTTCTGTTCTCTTGTGAAATTTAGAATTCAACAGAAGACATCATGTGTTTCTGTCCTTAAATTGAAAGTCAGACTACGACAGGCAGCTAGCTTGTCAACTAAAAAGGCTCAAATATTGAAGTTTTCTGTCTAGTTTTTCTGCAACTGCAATCTGGTGGCGTTCTTCTTCAGATGGAATACAACGTATCTCGTTTTAGCAGAATATTTTGGCAATATCTAATATATCTGGGAAATCACTGACAACGTCGTAATTCTTCCCTCTTTGAAATGCTCTTCTCTCACGGAACACAAAATCCGACCAATTCGACTTTCCGATGCCGACAAATACTTTGCTTCCTTTAAAATGAAAGTGAAAACAAGAAAAAGAGATTTATTTTGGGGTCACTGAAAACAAGACTGGTTGTAGAGTAGGGCAAAGTATTTATCCGGTTAGCCAAAATATGGAGCGTCAGGTAATTAAAGATGGTAAAAAAAAGAGGAATGGATAACAAAAAGAGATTGTCAAACGATGTAATACATACATCCATACATTCATACATCCATACATCCACACACATACACACACACATACACACATACACACATACACACATACACACATACATACATACATACATACATACATACATACATACATACATACATACATACATACATGTACATACATACATACATGTACATACATACATACATACATACATACATACATACATACATACATACATACATACATACATACATACATACTGATACTCAAGGTCCCCACCACAACTTTGTTTGCACCAAACAAAATAGAAACGTTTTCGAAATGGATACATGCCACACGATAGGTAAAGTTGTGCAGCTTCTCATCTCCTTTATGTATATGTCTCCTCGGTTGGAATTATTTCACGTTATTTCATGTTTGACAATACATACATACATATATACATGAACACATACAAATATTATTCTCTCCCTCCAGACTTAAATCGTGTGAACGCCAACACATCAAATGATTAAAAGACGTACTTGCACAAAGTTCCTGTTCAATCAAGGATAAAAAGTAATCATCATCACGGTACGTTTCAACCTGTGGGATATGCAGCTTGATGACGTCATCAATCGTTAGGATTTTTGAGAGCTTGTGAGTAGCCAATTGACGCAAAACGTTCTGAAAGATAGCACACAGACAGTAAGAAATGGCGTGGTGGAAGTAAGTCATTTTCATGTGGGTATGGAGGTTAGGTTTCAAGCACAGGCACGAGCAATGTTGCCAATTAAGAGCGCCTCCCACGGCTATTCATGTGAGGCGAGTGTCTGGCCGATCCGTAGTGGCTCTCCTTACCACTACGGCTCGACCAAGGCCTCGCCTCGAATGGATGGCAGTTGGAGGCTCTCTAACCATAGTTTTCTTGGAGGGCCTATGCTCCAACTTAGCAACACTGCACGTGCCTGTGGTTGCAAGCATTCAGAAGATCGTCCTCCGGTTATTTCAGTCGTGACCTTTGGAAGGTCTATATGTAATATTTATAAGTAGGTAGTTGAAGCTCACTTGAATAGGCAAAATTCTACTCATTAATTAGCCTTGATGCTTCACTGTCATAGAGCAAAGGTGCAAGTACTAAGCGATGCATTTACCATGGCATGCATATGACATTCTAATTTTTCAAGACTTGCTTCAATATGAAAACTGGCGCCTCAGCATTGAAAAGCTATATACTCCTATTAGCTTACGACCAAATGAAGTTGTTCATATAGAATTCAAGAGCGAAGTACATACATCGTGTGATTGGTTTCATCATCAGGGATAAAAGGTTATTAATAGGTCACGAAAGAAGGATTTTCTGAAGATGTTACCTCTCGAGGTTCTTTCGGCGCGCTGGCCATGAAAATGCAACCTGTATCCTCCTCTGATATTATCAACGACATGTGTGATGCTATACTCTCCACAATTCTGTACTGTGCCTGTAAAAGCTTACGACACACGGGGTCGTTAGTCTGTCCTTTCTTGCCTATGCGACACCTGTGAAAGAAAACGATGCAGAGCTTTAGGTATAAGTAAAGGATATTCTAAACAGCAAATAAAAAACGTGTTCTTTGTCAAAGTAGTACAGTCGAAGCTAAGTAACATTTTATAATCTGAAGCCCTATTGAAGTAACAAAATATTCAAATGATCAAGTTGGTTGTGCCTGGAAAGCACCACATTAATTTCATACATGCGCCAAGTAAACAATAATCTGGCAATACCCTCAGCGATTATGAATCAACATGCGTGCAGATTCGACAGCAAGACCAAATATTTCGTTCTGATTATCATTTTCTTCGATTATTGAATAACCTTTCCCTTTATGTCTTAGTTTTCGACGTTTTCACACTTCTAATTGTATTCCTTCAAGTTTGAACTTGTGGCCCTTTTCATCTCCTTAGATATATAATGTTATAACATTATGATCATTTCAATACACGGGCGACGCAATGATAGTTTTTGGCATGTTTAGTCCGATTCCTAAAAATGTCGACCAAGGTATGCGCCAATGTCACTTTCCACTTTCTTTAGTTTATTGCATGCCTCGATGTGAGTGCAAATCAGTGCATTAATTTGAATAGGAACATCCGGGTAGTTAGCGGTCAATGTGAACGATGTACTGACCAATTTCCGTAGTTCACGGTCCGGTGACACCTTTCAACGTTTTTGAAGTCAAAGTAGACGTTGAACGTTAGATGTGAAATATCCATGAGTGCACTGCTATTTTGACTTTCGTTAAAATCTCTTTGATGCTGGTCGATAATCGTAAAATTGTGTGGGGAATGCTCTGTAACTAAATGTCAAATAGCGTTAACTGGGAAGAGGCATGTAATAAAAATATTATTGCCTGAATACATGGGTTTATGTGCCCTCGCAGCAGGAGACAATTTGCCCATCTGGCGTCGGGCAAATTGTCACCTGCTCTCTGGTACATAAACCTATGTAATCGGGCAATGATATATAAAGTTGAAATTTGCTTCTAAATTTGGACTGCATGTATTCTTCTGACACATGATTTCATGTCTTGATAACAATGTACGTCGCGTATGCTGAATGTTTGACTATGAAATAATCAAATTTCTTTAATTGTAGCTTATTCATTTCCGTAAGGTTCAGTGGCAGTACGCTACTTTTTCTTTGAATGTTTAATGAATGCATACCTGGGTTTCCTATAAAATAAATTAAAACACGACACATTGTATTATCATATACGAAAGCCCATGTCGCTCTATTCTGGTGACGTTTACCGTTAATACCACCATTGATAGTTTTGAAATGCACATGAAAAACGTCATATCAGTTTTGAAGTCTTTCCGAACTACATTTGCAATTGGATAGTACACAAAGTGAACAGACTGAATGGCTATGACCTACGATGCGATGTTGCCCTCATCATAAAAATTTGAAGGGCTTTGAGGAACAGGGATATTTCAGGTAGCTAAATATGGGAATAATATGTGAATCTTCTAAAGTCATCCCGTGGTTATTGTAATTTTTAGACAAGCTCTAGCAAACATTTTGCACGGCATGGTCTACCTCCAGATAGACAATCTCTGACAATAATGGATAGCTATAACTTTGCTAGGGTGTCTGACCAAGGGCCACAATCTGTTGGGTGCGAGGTCAACAACTAAGGTTCTCCTGCTATACGCTAAAATGCCTGTGTTGAGATTGCCGAGTAGGTGAGCGCCCGGCTATGTCTCTTTTGACATGACAACTCTCGATGTATACAAACGAAATATCGAAATAGTCTACAAATGTATTGCTGCCATTGAATTTTCATAAAATAGTTCTTGCTGTCTCCCTATACAGCATGCTGAAACGCAGTATTCAATTTGTTGACAAAGTCTGTATATGTAAACAGTATTAGTCGATAATTGAAATAGAGTCAAGATTGAAAGTCATTGTTGGAAAACGAGTTAGACGCATTAGGCAACCTGAATGGATGAATACCGGTATTTCAAATGTAATGCATGAAAGAGATTCTCTGCTAAACCATGGCAAGTGAAATCGGACCCTAGTAAACTTTGTCAGTATAGATTGGCAAGGAATAAGGTTGTTCAAATGATTGAAAAAACTAAACGCGAGTACTTTCTGCAAGAACTAAGAAGTAATGATTCTAATCCTAAGGCAGTTTGGAACATTTATAAAAACAATGCAAAACCTGCAAAAGAAAATTCCACACCAATAATGGTTGACAGTACCCTTGCCTCGGACCCTTCTGTTATTGCTGATGCGGTTAATTCCTTCCTCGTGAATATTTCAAGTTCTCTTATTGTTTCCGTCGACAATAATATATATTTTTCTCCATTGGCAGAACATCTCTGTGGCAAATGTGACGATTTATGACGAAATATTGACAATGGTCGTCTCTCAGCAGTCCTTTTTCTAGGTATTTCTAAAGCATTTGATCATGTTGATCACGGCATTCTTCTTAAGAAATTGTCCCTGTATGGGCTGAAAGGTAAAGATCTAAAGTGGTTCAAATCTTACTTGTCTGGTCGTTCACAGATTGTCTGTCATAGGGGCAAGCTCTCAGAAAGACAAAAAGTCATGGTTGGTGTACCACAAGGCTGAATACTTGGTCCTTTGCTCTTTACAATTTTTATCAATGATTTACCATTGTCCCTAACTTGTAGTTCTAACTTAGACATGTACGCCGATGACCAGACTCTTCTTTCATCTAGTCCTTCGATTTCCCAAGTTAACAATTCACGTCAATCTCTGTTAACAATTGGGTCAAAAGTAACGGTATGGTTATGAATGCGAGCAAAACAAAAGTTATGTTAACTGGGTCTCGCCTGAAACTGCATAATGCAGACTCAAATGATGATAAAATTGAATTGTTATAAATGATACTTGTATTGCTAATGATACCTTTCAGAAGATTCTTTGTGTAACTCTTGATAATTTGGTCTCTTGGGATAAGCACATTGACAACTTATGTGCCACTTTGAGTCAAAGAATTGGTTAACTTAGACGTCTACAAACATTTATTCCTTCCCATCTTCGAATGATCCTATACTATGGTTAAATCCAATCTGCAATTGACTTCTGTTGCGTTGTTTGGGGAAATGCAACCTTGAAAAATATCGATAGGGTTTGTAAACGGATAGAGTGAGTATATATATATATATATATATATATATATATATATATATATATATATATATATATATATATATATATTATTCACACTATCTATGCAACACCAGATTACCAGATGTCCAGAAGTCTCCCTGTATACATAATTGATGTCAATGACTTATATCGAACAGAGAACAGTTGTAAATCAAAAACGTCAGTAGGTATACTGTTTGCAGCCATCATGTTAGGTATTTAGAAATCCATGCTTGGCTCATTGAAAGCCTGGTTTTTCCCCATTTTTTGTAAAGCTAAATTATTGAAGGGACATTTATCTGTATCTTATCAATCCAAAAAGTCCACTGATGCGTTTAAAAATGAATCTATTGAAACCTGCAAACTGCTGAAATTGCTATAACACCTCGAAAAAAGGTATTGTCCAACATCTGCGAGCAATACATGTTTATTTTTTCTTCGTATACATCCCTAATAAATATCCGGCCATATGATAGTTTAAGGAATGGACATTTGATAATTTTTGATCATATAGATGGAGTTTGGCATTTGAAACTTTTGAGGGTATTGAGGGGGGTCTAAAAGAAAATATTTAAATCGCGATTCCTTCAGACCACCCCCACCATTATTTGTGAATGTAACCTTATACGATTGTAATGACATACGTTACTGTACACCTGCGTCTGTAACCTATTGAGTTTTATCGCACAGGAAGTTTCGGTATCAGGGGACGGGGATTCCAATAACTTTAACAATGAAGCCTGTTTACACTAATATTTTTATATTTATGTCTGTCGCAGCACAAATGCCACTCACACTGGTACGACACATGATCATACGATATTAGGTGATGACCTCTAACAAGTGCCCATATGCGGCCCGAGACACCAGTCAACAACCACAGCCGCACGTGGGCTGGGTTGTCTGCTTGATCCATCGATTGCCTGTTGGATCTATTGACCGCTTACCCTTTGCTCTGCCCTTCACTGCAACTAAAATAGCTCAAGGAATGAAACAGAATCACTCAATCTCCATGCTACCTGATTTTCAACGTGCCTTGCGCTCACGCAAAACATTCAGAATTATCATTTCATATATCTTGTTGGATCATAAAATTAGCCATCTTCCCGAACATGACGCCGAAAAACATGTAACTCGCATCATCTTGAAGGAATCGGCATCGTTTTGAGGCCATACGTTGTGAAACACGGTCTCCAGAATGGTTCTACCGTAGATAACGTAATTTATTCAAATCCTTTGCTGCTGATTGGTTAATCGCTTAATATGAGCAGCGCCTCTGTCGACCAAATCGAGAGAGACAATTTAAAATAAAGCAAGGCTGGATCTCCTCGTGTGGGAAAATGTTAGGTATATCGAAAGCAACACAGTGTAATTCGCTCCTAGACCCTTTGACATAAGTAATTCGTGATGTATCGGTTATTGAAATACGTCACTTGGGCTGGATTTAAGTCGCCGTGGAGGGCGGAGGAAAGAGTATGAGATCGATAGATCGAGCAGATCAAGAAGACTACCCAGCCCACGAGCGCCTGTCTCAAAAGCCCAGTATGAACAGGTATATTGAAATGTTGTGATCTACTCACTGTTCGCCCGTCTTATTCCTCCAATGGAAGCCCAATATTGGATTCCCATCACAAATCCTGGCTAGCACGTCCACTACTGCCTTCTGCAAAAACGACGTTCTCACCAAATGCCCGTCGATGGCGTCTGACATCATTTGTTTATTAGGCAGTTGCACCGATTCAAAACCCACGGGAGATACCATTACTACGCAGCGGTCAGCGGCCGTTTTCTCTAGCTTGCGCCATGATTCCGGTATAGATTTCGGAAAACTGACTGACTTTACATCTGGGATTTGCACATTTGCTCTCTCAAGTAACCACTGTCTGCTTTGTTGGTAGAATCCAGCGATTGAATCATACCTGTATCTCGTGCTGTGGTAAAATGTCCAAGCTGCTCCAACGCGTGGTCCACACTTCTCTCGGAAGTCCTGTATGCTTACAGCTGGCATAAGTTGTTTGAATACGCTCGCATTGAATGTGTCCTCGAAAAGAGCCCTCCCAACGTTATGTCGTTTGCGATGATACCTGAAATCCGATAAAACGATGGTTCTGTTCGTGTAAACTGCGAACTCAATGGCGAGTTTCAACTGTCTGTATTGAAAACTAGGTCCGCCCCCAAAGTGTAGTATGGGAAATAGGAAACGATTTTGCATCGCTTGACGTAAATCACTCGGCAGCGTGTACGAGTAATTGCTTTGCTGCGCATATTTTATAGACTTCGTTGGCTTCAATTCATAAGAATCCGTTAACGTTGCGGCTGAGTACGCGTACGACGGAAACCCTAAAGTGTAATCCGGTGCAAATGTCTCCGGGTTGATTGTTGTCTCGACATCGCCTGCTACAGTGGTATGATGTACAGCTATGTCGGTACTCAGAGAGGATATGGACCTTGCAGAGTCACTTGGCTCACCTTGCGTTGTTAAATTCGGGTTCTAAAACAGAAATCAGACAAGATCACAGTCTTCATTACACTCACAAAATATTGGTTATTAACTCAAAGTTAAAGACGATTATAAAGAGAATTAAAACACAAATAATAATCTTCTTTCTTGTATAGAGGTTAAAAAGTGGAAATTTTGCAATTACATCGATATTTAGGTAATATGCCACGTAAAACTGTTCATAGACCCTAACTCCGTTTTTAGGGTCTCTGATCTCTCAGGAAGCCTATTATTTGTTCATTTTTCATTTAAGAAGCCTTTCCATCATATAATTTTCAAACAAGGAAAATGGTGTAACCATGGACATTCTTCTTGGCTTCCTTAAAATCACGAGGATGTACCGTTATCCACACTTCTCTCTCTCTCTCTCTCTCTCTCTCTCTCTCTCTCTCTCTCTCTCTCTCTCTCTCTCTCTCTCTCTCTCTCTCTCTCTCTCTCTCTCCACTCTATGAAAGTCAAACGAACAAGCCCTAGTCGGGCCTACAACTTGTATGTACAAATTAAAACACATCAACAACACATACTTGAACACAAATATAAGAAATATATGAATGTGATATATGAAGTTGTCATTCCATAGGAAATACCATGGCAGAGAAGTGGTCGTTTTTACGTCAGATTTTAATCAGAGTGTCTCAAACCTTTATAATCAAGATGTAACAGCCGCACTGGTAACTTTAATAACCTCATTGGCCCATTTCGAACGGCTACGTAGTCTACAATGTTAACAAAGTTATCGATACTCGAGTGAACACAAAGAACAAGTGCTGTCTGAGAGGAGATTAGGGAGCAGTCATAATTTAGGGCCTTGGGGTCGGAGGAATGTGAGAGGGGTCACTCAAAAAATTGAAAACTTCAAGGGGGTGCTCAAAATGTGGAAAGGAAGAAGGGTATTACTCAATTTTTTTGTGCAAAATAAATTGTAACACCTCTCGGATTGCACCATTGCACACATCAATTTCTCAAAATTCTCGATGCCAGAGGCGGGACACCCCTCTCGTTCTCTCCCCTTTGGATGTTCTAACAGTTTTACTAGTAAACGACAAATTGAAAACAACTCTCAGATTGCACTAGACTGCACCATTGCGCACATCAATTTCTCATTATTTTCCATGCAAGATAGGGAACAGCCCCTCTGACACTCTTCCCCTTAGCGTCTGGCGTGTTATCCCCATGTACTTTAAAATTCTGCCCAGTCAGATATCATAGAGAAAACCTTGTCATGATACCCATCCAACTTAAACAATACTATGTGGTTGGATACTGGTTATAGCGTAAGCTTTTATATCTGTATTTTGTTATCACTTTGAACTTCATTTTGTTGGTTTCACTTTTTTCAACCGTCATTAACCGACGATAATCTAGCAAGGTACACCAGGATTTGAAAGATCTTTACTAATGCTCTACATGTACTTTGTAAATTTTACAAATATTGGTATTTAACTTTTCTAAGGGGGTAATCAAAATTTCGTAGTTAGGGAGAGGATTACTCAAATTCGTCATGGATGGCAGGAGAGTTACACGAAATTTCGGAGTTTTCAATGAAATTCCTACGACCCCCCAGGCCGTCAAAACTGGTGGCTACCTTACAACGGTCTACTGTGCGGATGAATGTATATGTTTGGTAAAATTCTACTGACTCAATCATTTCCCAAGATTCAACAACAGACCCTAGGCTATTGAATGAGCTCTGAATTGTCAAAACATATTGTGTGTTGCGGGTAGTCATGGTCGGCTTTCAAGTTGATCCATACACTCTGGGGTAGAACGTCGGGCCGCGGGGTAGAAGAGATGGCAACAGGTACACAGATATACTCTAAGTCGGCGTACTTTATTAGTTGAGTAACGTACTAGTTACACGGTAAGCTTCTATGACTATATACTAGTCTAACAATAGTCGTCGGGTCACAGTCGAAAGTCGTCTCGGGACGTCTCAACAGGTTCTCCATCTAACACACTAGAATACACAGTTTACATTGAGTGAGGGTCTGCGTATTGTCATGACTTTGGTATGCCTCTATAACTAACTAAAGACAATCGGCAAAGTGGAAGGCAGGAAGGCCGTTCCATCAGTAAATCTGTCAACATAGTGTCGGTTCAATGCTAATGGCTTGAGCAGACATCAAAACAATACATTCACTAAAGAAAATGAATAGTTACTTCAAAAGATCACGAAAATAAACAAGGATGATGATTCTCACTATGCACCACGTGCAGAAGGGGTTATTGTCGGTCAGTTCATTGTTAGTTGTTACAATGAAATTCAAGGGTAAAATTCTGAGCTGTCATCGGGCTATATCACAATATTTTGAAACGTAAAACCAAAAAGCAAACATTCAAGACATTCTGGTTAATTTCTTTCGGCCCGAGAGGCAAGGTATCGAAACGTGACTAAGCATTTATCCTTGTCTAACAATAAAGGTACTGTATGGCTTAAATGGTCGGTAACCGTAACTTTTGTGAACTTTTCACTACATATTTCAACAACAGTTTCTTGTTCTACTCCTGAAAGCATGTTTAGAAGCAGAGTGTTTAGCTAGCTGACCAAGCCTTTACATTTATTAACGGAATCGTCATCGTTTACAGGTGAATTCTAATTGGGTCTACAATTCAAATGTCAACAAAGGCAATGCACTTAATACGTATAAATGCTGTCTTCACAAGCTGGATACTGGGCGTTTCATCATGCTTTGGCGGTGGTACAAGAATTTGCTTATGACTTATTAAAGACAAAACAGTGAAAAAAATAATTAAACGCTAAAGCTACTGCCCTTTAGAGTAACCATGATAGATCCTATTTTATCGATATCGATGAATATCCGATTGTCGTCTTGAAAATAGAGGTTACCTGACGGGAGTGCAGTGATAAAACCTTGTGTAACAAAAGATTGCCAAGCAGAAAAGTTGATTTAAGGTAGAATGCACCTAGCGGACAGATATTACATGTAAGGCACTCAGACTTTAACAATGTTCCTTTGGCCTGTCACTTGTTTGGGCTCTTTTTTAAGCTTATCGTCCTATTGGAGTCCTCTATTGGGTCAAATGTTCTTTTTTATCGGTAAAAAGTATCATGTTGAAGCTATCATTAATCAATTGTCAGGAATGATTTACTGACGATGTCTTACTGTTTCATGACATTTCCCTTGAAATTGACAACGCTAAAATGTGTGTAGAACCAAGTTTAAAGGAAAAGTTCAAGAAAACCATTTATCGTTTCTAACTTTTGGAGAATGTTGTATCCATCCAATTTCGGGCAAAACCACGCAAAATATACGAGTCATTTCTTTGGAAACACTCTTTTTCGCCTTATTGAAGCGTCATCTAGCGGCTCTTATGGTGTATGATGACGTAGGGGTCTTGCTAGGGCGTCTTGAAACCTATGAACAACAAGGTCATACACGGTTAGACCCTAATATGGTTACAGTGGCAATGAATACGAACATTCTCGACCTTCAACCTTACTGTTTTCAGCCTAAATTTAGCGACTCAGAACTGATTCAGTCGAAAACACACGATTTCGATGATTGCTCGTCCATGCTTTTATTGATTCCGAGGGTACACTTCCATCGACAATGCTCTACGAGGTATGTGACCGGCCTGTAGCATATCGTCCACAGGTCAATGATCACTAAGAGAGAGTATTCGTTTATTACAGGGAGGGGTTGGTCGGGGGAACGTAAGTGATATGTTTTGTTCACATCTGCTCTTTCAAACTTAATTTTCTCATCGCGTACATTTATATCAATTGTCAAACATTAATAAAAACACAGATTTATGGTTAATTTTCCCAATAGACTACAATGTAAGTGAATCAACATTTCAGTGAAATTCCACAGTCAATTAATTTTGCACACGCATGCACTTGTAACCACCCAAGTCTAATCAGGTACATTAATATCAATAATCAAGCATCTAAAAATACACAGATTTAGCTAATTTTTTATTGATAAAATCTTCATAGTTTCCTCATAGACTACAATGTATAAAGAATCAACAATTTTGAATTGACGAAACCAAAGGTGACGAAACTTTATATGTACATTAAAGATACTATGTCCTAACGACCCCGGATCACCCACCAGGATTTCTTTGATAATCATGCAGAGATAATGTACATTCTTCTCGATATAGAGCGCACGCGCTACCGTCAGTGCAATGTTGAGCGTTCTGAACTCAGCTAGTATCGGTACGATGCATTGGCAAACACGTCCAGTAGACCAAAGCAGGCGCTAGCGCTCAGTACCGTCGAAAACGGAAGAAACCGGGGCCACGAAAGCGAACCAGAAAGAGACAGAAAAGTGCGCAAAGGTCGCTTTATAACAGCCCGACATTGGCCAATACTGCAAAAACAATCAAGAATGTAGTGAATAGTCTGATTCGGACGAGGACTCGTCGTTAGTCGGACTTCTTGGCTACAAAATGTACCGCATCGGCCGTTTCACAAATCGTTGATTTTCTCAGTTCCGTTTTTGGTAGTGTGTACTTTATTCAAAAATTGGACAGTGAATAATGAAAACTGAATGACCGTGTCTCAGAGTTCCGGTAAAAAAGCCTGGACGTGAAGATATCGTCACAAAAGTGAACAAAGGCTGATAATTTATACAAAAATCGTCAAGTTGACACTTTGAAGGTTCATTCTGCCAAAACAAAAGCGGATTTCAAGATTCTAAGACACTGAAAGGCGTGTAAAACCAAGTTAAAACTTTCACCATGCACCTATTTAGTTCCCCTGACTCTCTGTATAGTGTTTCAAAGAGAACAGTCCGTACTTTTTAATTTGTCAACTCTGACTACCCACATTATTGCACACTGCCAAGTACCAACCTTCACGTGCAGCAATGTCGCTACAATTGTTCAAAAGGTAAGGTAAAAGACGAACAAGCGTGTTCATGTCTGAAGGATGACTAATGACCAAGCATCTAATTT
Organism: Ptychodera flava; assembly: GCF_041260155.1. Classification (NCBI taxonomy): domain Eukaryota; kingdom Metazoa; phylum Hemichordata; class Enteropneusta; family Ptychoderidae; genus Ptychodera; species Ptychodera flava. The sequence goes on from NC_091937.1 coordinate 33,824,375, forward strand.
ATTCTTTAATAGTGTGAAGCTGTTGTTTCGAAACATTTTATATCAAAGACCAACGAGGAGAGTCGGCATTTCATCAGTCAGTCTGCAAGTGCGTCCATATATGGGCTGACAGTCAAATTTGCGAGCTACCATCTGCCACAACTCATTACGGCGCTAAGCCTAACTCCATTGGCGCAGTTGTTACATCGTCTGAATTTTATCACCGAAATCATGAATATATATACAAACATTATATCTACTTAAGGTAGCTTGATACCTTGTAGACACTTTCATATTTTTATTTTTTCTAAGTTAAAGAAGTCCCAAATCCCAATAAACTAATACTATATATTTTCTGAAAGCCCTGATATTGGGAAATCCGACCGTGCACAGTACACAGTCATTATTTGTATAATAGTCAAAATTTGTTTTTCCTTCCCTTAGCGAACACGCTGCACGATTTCCGGTTGAAATTTATGCATTTACAAGCCTTAGCAATACCCTTCAAATCCATGTCTGTGATTTTTTCTCCGAGTCTCCATTGAAATTATATGGCGCGACAATTACAATTCCTTGAAAAGCACCTCAGTCTTACACCTTTAACTGTGCATAACAAAAAAAACAAAAGCAAATAAAGGAAATCCCAGACACAGATTTGAAGGGTATTACCAAAGCTTGTCAATGCACAAATTTAAACCGGAAATCGTGCAGCATGTTTGCTAAAGGGAGGAAAACCCGATTTTGGGAATGTTCAGCTAAAAAAGCTTGTCACGTGATGGCTATGTACTGTGCTCGGTCAGATTTCCCAATATCAGGGCTTTCAGAAAATATATACTTTATTGGGGTTTGTAACTTCTATAACTGAGAAAAAAATAAAAATCTGAAGTTGTGTATTAGGTATCTAGCTACCTTAGTGTGGTTTCATGATTTCGATAGATGTAACTGCTGTAGTAATAATTTGTTGACTATCAAATCCTACTGTCGAAGTAGAGTCTATTTCAAAACGGCTATATGCTCTCTTCTTACCTTATGCCGGTTGATGAAAGTGATTCTTCCGTTCTTCCGGTTAAACGCCTTCCCAACTCCAAAGTATTTGCCGAATAGTGGTGAATATAGTGCAGCGAGAACGATCGCCGAACAGACGAGACAGAGGAAAGTTAGTTTAAATCTGCCCATGGCGGAGGAGAGGTATAGTAAAAGTGCGATGAAAGTATTGACTAGTCTGATGTACACAATTATAGCACTGGTACACGGTCCCTCCACAAAGGGAGGGACCGTGACTGGTACAACACTCTGCGTCAGAATTAGTATTCAGTTTAATGTTTGCTGAAGGAATTGCGACCCTTGTTATATAAATCAGCAGATTAATTTTGAATACTGTGCATGTTGAGTGTCTGGGGGTTTTTTGGTGTGTTATTGTTCCCGAAGTGAATTTTACCTTAAAGACAACAGTCCATTTGTAACTTCAGCAACGATGATATGCTCTTTAGCCACATCAATAGAAATTGCTGTGATTGTCAGATTCATTTCAAAATGAACGTTTTACTTTTTATTCATTGGTGTTCCAGTCCCACGTACTGTTTTCGCCACAGAACTTTTGATGGTACAAGGGGTTCCTGATTCTAATACTATTGTCGTACATAAAGAAAAGGAAAATGTTGGGGGAAAAATCAAGAACACGCCTTTTTTACAAATGAACTGCTGATTTTGTGTGCTGCATGTTGTAACTGGATAATTGCATAACATAATTGCAGTTTATCATCAGTATGTCATAATTGCATTCAAGCATACTGTCATTTTATGATTGAATAATATCGTTCCAGCACTACATTATTGCATAGACGAACTGCAGTATCCCATTGGTGAATTTTGGCGGGCATCCTACGCCATATAGTATGGGTCAGCTATCTGTGTTTGATTTTTGGAGTGAGAAGGAGATTTTTAACTTTCTGTTTGCTATGTGTCTGCCGACGGTCCAAAATGTGAGCTCGTCGATCAGTCACTGCTGTTTACTAAAATCGTTTAACGAACAAATTTCGTCATTGTCGATAGATTATTGCATTTGCAAAGTTGCCTTTGGTTTCACATCGAAATAAAGCTGCAGTGAATTTGGATGATGAAACGAATTGGAGTTGCGAATACGTCAGCCCTGTACTGCAGCTTACATGTTAGGGATTCGTGACGCCTACAGAAACAACAGTCAAGTGATTTGATACATGTAATCTTTCATTGTATACAGACTGAACAGAATAAGCTTTTATCGGAATGTACTGGTTCTGTACGACATAAATTGTTTCCGGATCAGCAAAACTGAGTTAACGAGTTTTAAGATTTCAGATCGTGTTAGATAAATATTGTGCATAATCAATATATACAAGTTACATGATGACTATGCAAACAGTGACATTGAGCCTGAATGAGAGGTAGAATTATGTAGTGTTCTCAATGAAGGGGAGAAGAATTAATATTGTGACTGAAAAAGGTGATTTTGATGGGGTTTTTTTGGTTTGTTTTGATTTGTTTTGTTTCGCCATCCCTGAAAAATCTTTGATCTGCAGTCTCTGGCACAGTGAAAGCTGATCAAATGCCGATCTGTACAGAATGTGTGAGGCTGTCATTTGTCTGCAGCAATTCGAGTAACTCTGAAAGACGAAATGCAAATTTGTGCAGCTATTGGATACATATCATAGGGATACATATCTGAATTGACTTGATCAAGGTTGATGAAACTGGTTATGTACATTAAAGATACTACGATACAATATTATTGAAAGTCATTACGCGCTTTCACTTCAGCCATTCCTTATTTGCATATTTTATGAACTTTCTTAATTAGGGATATTTATCTGAATTGACGAAACCAAAGGTGACGAAACTTTATATGTACATTAAAGATACTATGTCCTAACGACCCCGGATCACCAACCAGGATTTCTTTGATGATCATGCAGAGATAATGTACATTCTTCTCGATATAGAGCGCACGCCGCTACCTTCAGTGCAATGTTGAGCGTTCTGAACTCAGCTAGTATCGGTACGATGCATTGGCAAACACGTCCAGCAGACAAAAGCCGGCGCTCGCGTCGAAAACGGAAGAAACCGGGGCCACGAAAGCGAACCAGAAAGAGACGAAAAAGTGCGCAAAGGTCGCTTTATAACAGCCCGACCTTGGCCAATACTGCAACAACAATCAAGAATGTAGTGAAGAGTCTGATTCGGCCGAGGACTCGTCGTGAGTCGGACCTCTTGGCTACAAAATATACCCGGCGCATCAGTCGTTTCAAAAATCGTTGATTTTCTCAGTTCCGTTTTTGGTAGTGTGTACTTTATTCAAAAAGTGTAAGTCCTCGCCGAGGACACCGCGACATTGGCACTATAGGCATTATCGGATAATATTTTCTAAGTTATCTAAGTTAGAGTCTAATATTAGAGGGATTTGGAAGTGGCTGATGCCAGATATACTGTTTTATCGGATAATATCCGATAAAATCGATAATATCGTCTAAACTCTAAGTTTAGTCTAATATTAGACGAGTGGGGAAGAGGCAGATGCCCGACATGCTGTTTTATCCGATAATATCCGATAAAATCGATAATATCGTCTAAAATCTAAGTTAGAGTCTAAAATTAGACGGGTGGGCAAGAGGCAGATGCCCGACATGCTGTTTTATCGGATAATATCCGATAAAATCGATAATATCGTCTAAACCCTAAGTTAGAGTCTAATATTAGACGAGTGGGAAGAGGCAGGGCGCGACATGCTGTTTTATCGGATAATATCCGATAAAATCGATAATATCGTCTAAAATCTAAGTTAGAGTCTAATATTAGACGAGTTGGGAAGAGCAGATGCCCGACATGCTGTTTTATCGGATAATATCCGATAAAATCGATAATATCGTCTAAAATCTAAGTTAGAGTCTAATATTAGACGAGTGGGGAAGAGGCAGATGCCCGACATGCTGTTTTAATAATAATAATAATAATAATAATAATAATTTATTGTTTAAAGACCACTACACACCTTGTCTCAGTGGTCTGTACATTACAGAAAATTACTGGAAGAACTAAAATTAACGCAGAAAATACAAAATAAGTCACAGAGGAAAGAGTGAAATTAAAAACAATCGATAAAATCAAGCAAGCTAAAATCTAGACTAAAGGATCCTACCTAAAAACAGCAAAGAAAGTAGTTTAAAAAATTTCACTAAAAATGATAAAAAAATAAATAAACTATAAAACATGCAGGTAAAAATCGGATTATATCCGATAAAATCGATAATATCGTCTAAATATAAGTTAGAGTCTTGTATTAGACGAGTGGGGAAGAGGCAGATGCCAGACATGCTCTTTTATTGGATAATATAGTTGCCACTTCACTACCCGTCTAATATTACACTCTAACATAGATTTTAGATGATATTATCGATTTTATCGATATTATCCGATAAAACAGCATGTCGGGCATCAGCCATACCTCACTCGTCTAATATTAGACACTAACACCTAAGTGAGAGTCTAAATATTAGACGAGTTGGGAAGAGGCAGATGCCCGAAATGCTGTTTTATCGGATAATATCCGATAAAATCGATAATATCGTCTAAAATCTAAGTTAGAGTCTAATATTAGACGGGTGGGCAAGAGGCAGATGCCCGACATGCTGTTTTATCGGATAATATCCGATAAAATCGATAATATCGTCTAAACTCTAAGTTAGAGTCTAATATTAGACGAGTGGGGAAGAGGCAGATGCCCGACATGCTGTTTTATCGGATAATATCCGATAAAATCGATAATATCGTCTAAAATCTAAGTTAGAGTCTAAAATTAGACGGGTGGGCAAGAGGCAGATGCCCGACATGCTGTTTTATCGGATAATATCCGATAAAATCGATAATATCGTCAAAATCTAAGTTAGAGTCTAATATTAGACGAGTTGGGAAGAGGCAGATGCCCGACATGCTGTTTTATCGGATAATATCCGATAAAATCGATAATATCGTCTAAAATCTAAGTTAGAGTCTAATATTAGACGAGTTGGGAAGAGGCAGATGCCCGACATGCTGTTTTATCGGATAATATCCGATAAAATCGATAATATCGTCTAAAATCTAAGTTAAAGTCTAATATTAGAAGCAGATGGGTGGAAAATTCTAAAAACGCTGTTTTATCGGATAAAATCGATAATATTATCCCTATTAGATCACTTTGGTCTCATGTTCCTGGAACTCTCTAACTTAGAAATTTTAGACGATATTATCCGATAATAAAGAAAAAGCCTATATCGCGCCTTCATGTCCTCGGCGACGTGACAGATTCGCCTGATTTTTCACCTGTGGACAGTGAATGAAGATATCTGAATGACAGTGTCTCACAGTTCCGGTAAAAAGCCTGGACGTGAAGATATCGTCACAAAAGTGAACAAAGACTGATAATTTATACAAAATCGTCGAGTTGACACTTTGAAGGTTCATTCTGCCAAAACAAAAGCGGATTTCAAGATTCTAAGACACTAAAAGGCGTGTAAAACCAAGTTAAAACTTTCACCATGCACCTATCTAGTTCCCCTGACTTTCTGTATAGTGTTCTAAAGAGAACAGTCCGTGCTTTTAATTTGCTGACCCTGACTAGCCACATTATTGCACACTGCCAAGTACCAACCTTCACGTGCAGCAATGTCGCTACAATTGTTCAAAAGGTAAGGTAAAAGACGAACAAGCGTGTTCATGTCTGAAGGATGACTAATGACCAAGCATCTAATTTATTCTTTAATAGTGTGAAGCTGTTGTTTCGAAACATTTTATATCAAAGACCAACGAGGAGAGTCGGCATTTCATCAGTCAGTCTGCAAGTGCGTCCATATATGGGCTGACAGTCAAATTTGCGAGCTACCATCTGCCACAACTCATTACGACGCTAAGCCTAACTCAATTGCCGCAGATGTTACACCGTCTGAATTTTATTACCGAAATCATGAATATATATACAAACATTACATCTACGTAAGGTAGCTAGATACCTTGTAGACACTTTCATATTTTTATTTTTTCTAAGTTAAAGAAGTCCCAAATCCCAATAAACTAATACTATATATTTTCTGAAAGCCATGATATTGGGAAATCCGACCGTGCACAGTACACAGTCATTATTTGTATAATAGTCAAAATTTGTTTTTCCTCCCCTTAGCGAACACGCTGCACGATTTCCGGTTGAAATTTATGCATTTACAAGCCTTAGCAATACCCTTCAAATCCATGTCTGTGATTTTTTCTCCGAGTCTGCATTGAAATTATATGGCGCGACAATTACAATTCCTTGAAAAGCACCTCAGTCTTACACCTTTAACTGTGCATAACAAAAAAAACAAAAGCAAATAAAGGAAATCCCAGACAGATTAAAGGGTATTACCAAAGCTTGTCAATGCACAAATTTAAACCGGAAATCGTGTAGCGTGTTTGCTAAAGGGAGGAAAACCCGATTTTGGGAATGTTCAGCTAAAAAAAGCTTGTCACGTGATGGCTATGTACTGTGCTCGGTCAGAATTCCCAATATCAGGGCTTTCAGAAAATATATACTTTATTGGGGTTTGTAACTTCTATAACTGAGAAAAAAATAAAAATCTGAAGTTGTGTATTAGGTATCTAGCTACCTTAGTGTGGTTTCATGATTTCGATAGCTGTAACTGCTGTAGTAATAATTTGTTGACTATCAAATCCTACTGTCGCAGTAGAGTCTATTTCAAAACGGCTCTATGCTCTCTTCTTACCTTATGCCGGTTGATTAAAGTGATTCTTCCGTTCTTCCAGTTAAGCGCCTTCCCAACTCCAAAGTATTTGCCGCATAGTGGCGAATACAGTGCAGCGAGAAACGATCGCCGAACAGACGAGACAGAGGAATGTTAGTTTAAATCTACCCATGGCGGAGGAGAGGTATAGTAAAAGTGCGAGGAAAGTATTGACTAGTCTGATGTACACAATTATAGCACTGGTACAACACTCTACGTCAGAATTAGTATTCAGTTTAATGTTTGCTGAAGGAATTTCGACCCTTGTTATATAAATCAGCAGATTATTTCTGAATACTGTGCATGTTGAGTGTCTGGGGGTTTTTTGGTGTGTTATTGTTCCCGAAGTGAATTTTACCTTAAAGACAACGGTCCATTTGTAACTTCAGCAACGATGATATGCTCTTTAGTTACATCAATAGAAATTACTGTGATTGTCAGATTCATTTCATAATGAACGTTTACTTTTTATTCATTGGTGTTCCAGTCCCACGTACTGTTTTCGCCACAGAACTTTTGATGTTACAAGGGGTTCCTGATGCTAATACTATTGTCGTACATAAAGAAAAGGAAAATGTTGGGAAAAAATCAAGAACACGCCTTTTTCTACAAATGAACTGCTGATTTTGTGTGCTGAATGTTGTAACTGGATAATTGCATAACAAAATTGCAGTTTATCATCAGTATGTCATAATTGCATTCAAGCATACTGTCATTTTATGATTGAATAATATCGTTCCAGCACTACATTATTGCATAGACGAACTGCAGTATCCCATTGGTGAATTTTGGCGGGCATCCTACGCCATATAGTATGGGTCAGCTATCTGTGTTTGATTTTGGAGTGAGAAGGAGATTTTTAACTTTCTGTTTGCTATGTGTTTGCCGAAGGTCCGAAATGTGAGCTCGTCGATCAGTCACTGCTGTTTACTAAAATCGTTTAACGAACAAATTTCGTCATTGTCGGTAGATTATTGCATTTGCAAATTTGTCTTTAGTTTTACATCGAAATAAAGCTGCAGTGAATTTGGATGATGAAACGAATTGAAGTTGCGAATACGTCAGTCCTGTACTGCAGCTTACATGTGAAACAACAGTCAAGTGATACATGTAATCTTTCATTGTATACAGACTGAACAGAATAAGCTTTTATCGGACTGTACGGGTTCTGTACGACATAAATTGTTTCCGGATCAGCAAAACTGAGTTAACGAATTTTAAGATTTCAGATCGTGTTAGATAAATATTGTGCATAATCAATATATACAAGTTACATGGTGACCATGCAAACAGTGACATTGAGCCTGAATGAGAGGTAGAATTCTGTAGTGTTCTCAATGAAGAGGAGAAGAATTAAAATTGTGATTGAAAAAGGTGATTTTGATGGTTGATTTTTTTTTTTTTTTTGCCATTCCTGCAAAAATTTTTTATCTGCAGTCTCTGGCACACTGAAAGCTGATCAAATGCCGGTCTGTACAGAATGTTTGGAGCTTTCATTTGTCTGCAGCAATTCGAGTAACTCTGAAAGACGAAATGCAAATTTGTGCAGCTATTGGATACATATCATAGGGATACATATCTGAATTGACTTGATCAAGGTCGATGAAACTGGTTATGTACATTATCGATAAAGATACTATGATACAATATTATTGAAAGTCATTACACACTTTCACTTCAGCCATTCCTTATTTGCATATTAATGAACTTTCTTAATTAGGGATATTTATCTGAAAAGGTGACGAAACTTTATATGTACATTAAAGATACTATGTCCTAACATAGACTTTAAAAACGGATCCGTTTTTAAGGTCTATGGTCCTAACGACCCCGGATCACTCACCAGGATTTCTTTGATAAACATGCAGAGATAATGTACATTCTTCTCGATATAGAGCGCACGCGCTACCTTCAGTGCAATGTTGAGCGTTCTGAACTCAGCTAGTATCGGTACGATGCATTGGCAAACACGTCCAGCAGACCAAAGCCGGAGCTCACGCTCAGTACCGTCGAAAACGGAAGTAAGGGCCACGAAAGCGAACCAGAAAGAGACGGAAAAGTGCGCAAAGGTCGCTTTATAACAGCCCGACCTTGGCCAATACTGCAAAAACAATCAAGAATGTAGTGAATAGTCTGATTCGGACGAGGACTCGTCGTTAGTCGGACTTCTTGGCTACAAAATGTACCGCATCGGCCGTTTCACAAATCGTTGATTTTCTCAGTTCCGTTTTTGGTAGTGTGTACTTTATTCAAAAGTGTAAGTCCTCGGCGACGTGACAGATTCGCCTGATTTTCACCTGTGGACAGTGAATGAAGATATCTGAATGACCGTGTCTCAGAGTTCCGGTAAAAAGCCTGCACGTGTAAAACCAAGTTAAAACTTTCACCATGCACCTATCTAGTTCCCCTGACTCTCTGTATAGTGTTTCAAAGAGAACAGTCCGTGCTTTTAATTTGTTGACTATCCACATTATTTCACACTGCCAAGTACCAATCTTCACGTGCAGCAATGTCGCTACAATTGTTCAAAAGGTAAGTAAAAGACGAACAAGCGTGTTCATGTCTGAAGGATGACTAATGACCAAACATCTAATTTATTCTTTAATAGTGTGAAGCTGTTGTTTCGAAACATTTTATATCAAAGACCAACGAGGAGAGTCAGCATTTCATCAGTCAGTCTGCAAGTGCGTCCATATATGGGCTGACAGTCAAATTTGCGAGCTACCATCTGCCACAACTCATTACGGCGCTAAGCCTAACTCCATTGGCGCAGTTGTTACATCGTCTTAATTTTATCACCGAAATCATGAATATATATACAAACATTACATCTACGTAAGGTAGCTAGATACCTTGTAGACACTTTCATATTTTTATTTTTTCTAAGTTAAAGAAGTCCCAATCCCAATAAACTAATACTATATATTTTCTGAAAGCCCTGATATTGGGATATCCGACCGTGCACAGTACACAGTCATTATTTGTATAATAGTCAAAATTTGTTTTTCCTTCCCTTAGCGAACACGCTGCACGATTTCCGGTTGAAATTTATGCATTTACAAGCCTTAGCAATGCCCTTCAATCCATGTCTGTGATTTTTTCTCCGAGTCTGCATTGAAATTATATGGCGCGACAATTACAATTCCTTGAAAAGCACCTCAGTCTTACACCTTTAACTGTGCATAACAAAAAAAACAAAAGCAAATAAAGGAAATCCCAGACAGATTTGAAGGGTATTACCAAAGCTTGTCAATGCACAAATTTAAACCGGAAATCGTGCAGCATGTTTGCTAAAGGGAGGAAAACCCGATTTTGGGAATGTTCAGCTAAAAAAGCTTGTCACGTGATGGCTATGTACTGTGCTCGGTCAGAATTCCCAATATCAGGGCTTTCAGAAAATATATACTTTATTGGGTTTGTAACTTCTAAACTGAGAAAAAAATAAAAATCTGAAGTTGTGTATTAGGTATCTAGCTACCTTAGTGTGGTTTCATGATTTCGATAGCTGTAACTGCTGTAGTAATAATTTGTTGACTATCAAATCCTACTGTCGCAGTAGAGTCTATTTCAAAACGGCTCTATGCTCTCTTCTTACCTTATGCCGGTTGATTAAAGTGATTCTTCCGTTCTTCCAGTTAAGCGCCTTCCCAACTCCAAAGTATTTGCCGCATAGTGGCGAATACAGTGCAGCGAGAACGATCGCCGAACAGACGAGACAGAGGAATGTTAGTTTAAATCTACCCATGGCGGAGGAGAGGTATAGTAAAAGTGCGAGGAAAGTATTGACTAGTCTGATGTACACAATTATAGCACTGGTACAACACTCTACGTCAGAATTAGTATTCAGTTTAATGTTTGCTGAAGGAATTTCGACCCTTGTTATATAAATCAGCAGATTATTTCTGAATACTGTGCATGTTGAGTGTCTGGGGGTTTTTTGGTGTGTTATTGTTCCCGAAGTGAATTTTACCTTAAAGACAACGGTCCATTTGTAACTTCAGCAACGATGATATGCTCTTTAGTTACATCAATAGAAATTACTGTGATTGTCAGATTCATTTCATAATGAACGTTTTACTTTTTATTCATTGGTGTTCCAGTCCCACGTACTGTTTCGCCACAGAACTTTTGATGTTACAAGGGGTTCCTGATGCTAATACTATTGTCGTACATAAAGAAAAGGAAAATGTTGGGAAAAAAATCAAGAACACGCCTTTTTCTACAAATGAACTGCTGATTTTGTGTGCTGAATGTTGTAACTGGATAATTGCATAACAAAATTGCAGTTTATCATCAGTATGTCATAATTGCATTCAAGCATACTGTCATTTTATGATTGAATAATATCGTTCCAGCACTACATTATTGCATAGACGAACTGCAGTATCCCATTGGTGAATTTGGCGGGCATCCTACGCCATATAGTATGGGTCAGCTATCTGTGTTTGATTTTGGAGTGAGAAGGAGATTTTTAACTTTCTGTTTGCTATGTGTTTGCCGAAGGTCCGAAATGTGAGCTCGTCGATCAGTCACTGCTGTTTACTAAAATCGTTTAACGAACAAATTTCGTCATTGTCGGTAGATTATTGCATTTGCAAATTTGTCTTTAGTTTTACATCGAAATAAAGCTGCAGTGAATTTGGATGATGAAACGAATTGAAGTTGCGAATACGTCAGTCCTGTACTGCAGCTTACATGTGAAACAACAGTCAAGTGATACATGTAATCTTTCATTGTATACAGACTGAACAGAATAAGCTTTTATCGGACTGTACGGGTTCTGTACGACATAAATTGTTTCCGGATCAGCAAAACTGAGTTAACGAATTTTAAGATTTCAGATCGTGTTAGATAAATATTGTGCATAATCAATATATACAAGTTACATGGTGACCATGCAAACAGTGACATTGAGCCTGAATGAGAGGTAGAATTCTGTAGTGTTCTCAATGAAGAGGAGAAGAATTAAAATTGTGATTGAAAAAGGTGATTTTGATGGGTGATTTTTTTTTTTTTTTGCCATTCCTGCAAAAATTTTTTATCTGCAGTCTCTGGCACACTGAAAGCTGATCAAATGCCGGTCTGTACAGAATGTTTGGAGCTTTCATTTGTCTGCAGCAATTCGAGTAACTCTGAAAGACGAAATGCAAATTTGTGCAGCTATTGGATACATATCATAGGGATACATATCTGAATTGACTTGATCAAGGTCGATGAAACTGGTTATGTACATTATCGATAAAGATACTATGATACAATATTATTGAAAGTCATTACACACTTTCACTTCAGCCATTCCTTATTTGCATATTTAATGAACTTTCTTAATTAGGGATATTTATCTGAAAAGGTGACGAAACTTTATATGTACATTAAAGATACTATGTCCTAACATAGACTTTAAAACGGATCCGTTTTTAAGGTCTATGGTCCTAACGACCCCGGATCACCTACCAGGATTTCTTTGATAAACATGCAGAGATAATGTACATTCTTCTCGATATAGAGCGCACGCGCTACCTTCAGTGCAATGTTGAGCGTTCTGAACTCAGCTGGTATCGGTACGATGCATTGGCAAACACGTCCAGCAGACAAAAGCCGGCGCTCGCGCTCAGTACCGTCGAAAACGGAAGAAACCGGGGCCACGAAAGCGAACCAGAAAGAGACGGAAAAGTGCGCAAAGGTCGCTTTATAACAGCCCGACCTTGGCCAATACTGCAACAACAATCAAGATGTAGTGAAGAGTCTGATTCGGCCGAGGACTCGTCGTGAGTCGGACTTCTTGGCTACAAAATGTACCGCATCGGTCGTTCCACAAATCGTTGATTTTCTCAATTCCGTTTTTGGTAGTGTGTACTTTATTCAAAAAGTGTAAGTCCTCGGCGACGTGACAGATTCGCCTGATTTTTCACCTGTGGACAGTGAATGAAGATATCTGAATGACCGTGTCTCAGAGTTCCGGTAAAAGCCTGCACGTGTAAAACCAAGTTAAAACTTTCACCATGCACCTATCTAGTTCCCCTGACTCTCTGTATAGTGTTTCAAAGAGAACAGTCCGTGCTTTTAATTTGTTGACTATCCACATTATTTCACACTGCCAAGTACCAATCTTCACGTGCAGCAATGTCGCTACAATTGTTCAAAAGGTAAGGTAAAAGACGAACAAGCGTGTTCATGTCTGAAGGATGACTAATGACCAAGCATCTAATTTATTCTTTAATAGTGTGAAGCTGTTGTTTCGAAACATTTTATATCAAAGACCAACGAGGAGAGTCGGCATTTCATCAGTCAGTCTGCAAGTGCGTCCATATATGGGCTGACAGTCAAATTTGCGAGCTACCATCTGCCACAACTCATTACGGCGCTAAGCCTAACTCCATTGGCGCAGTTGTTACATCGTCTGAATTTTATCACCGAAATCATGAATATATATACAAACATTACATCTACGTAAGGTAGCTAGATACCTTGTAGACACTTTCATATTTTTATTTTTCTAAGTTAAAGAAGTCCCAAATCCCAATAAACTAATACTATATATTTTCTGAAAGCCCTGATATTGGGAAATCCGACCGTGCACAGTACACAGTCATTATTTGTATAATAGTCAAAATTTGTTTTTCCTTCCCTTAGCGAACACGCTGCACGATTTCCGGTTGAAATTTATGCATTGACAAGCCTTAGCAATACCCTTCAAATCCATGTCTGCGATTTTTTCTCCGAGTCTCCATTCAAATTATATGGCGCGACAATTACAATTCCTTGAAAAGCACCTCAGTCTTACACCTTTAACTGTGCATAACAAAAAAACAAAAGCAAATAAAGGAAATCCCAGACAGATTTGAAGGGTATTACCAAAGCTTGTAAATGCACAAATTTCAACCGGAAATCGTGCAGCGTGTTTGCTAAAGGGAGGAAAACCCGATTTTGGGAATGTTCAGCTAAAAAAGCTTGTCACGTGATGGCTATGTACTGTGCTCGGTCAGAATTCCCAATATCAGGGCTTTCAGAAAATATATACTTTATTGGGTTTGTAACTTCTATAACTGAGAAAAAAATAAAAATCTGAAGTTGTGTATTAGGTATCTAGCTACCTTAGTGTGGTTTCATGATTTCGATAGCTGTAACTGCTGTAGTAATAATTTGTTGACTATCAAATCCTACTGTCGCAGTAGAGTCTATTTCAAAACGGCTCTATGCTCTCTTCTTACCTTATGCCGGTTGATTAAAGTGATTCTTCCGTTCTTCCAGTTAAGCGCCTTCCCAACTCCAAAGTATTTGCCGCATAGTGGCGAATACAGTGCAGCGAGAACGATCGCCGAACAGACGAGACAGAGGAATGTTAGTTTAAATCTACCCATGGCGGAGGAGAGGTATAGTAAAAGTGCGAGGAAAGTATTGACTAGTCTGATGTACACAATTATAGCACTGGTACAACACTCTACGTCAGAATTAGTATTCAGTTTAATGTTTGCTGAAGGAATTTCGACCCTTGTTATATAAATCAGCAGATTATTTCTGAATACTGTGCATGTTGAGTGTCTGGGGGTTTTTTGGTGTGTTATTGTTCCCGAAGTGAATTTTACCTTAAAGACAACGGTCCATTTGTAACTTCAGCAACGATGATATGCTCTTTAGTTACATCAATAGAAATTACTGTGATTGTCAGATTCATTTCATAATGAACGTTTTACTTTTTATTCATTGGTGTTCCAGTCCCACGTACTGTTTTCGCCACAGAACTTTTGATGTTACAAGGGGTTCCTGATGCTAATACTATTGTCGTACATAAAGAAAAGGAAAATGTTGGGAAAAAAATCAAGAACACGCCTTTTTCTACAAATGAACTGCTGATTTTGTGTGCTGAATGTTGTAACTGGATAATTGCATAACAAAATTGCAGTTTATCATCAGTATGTCATAATTGCATTCAAGCATACTGTCATTTTATGATTGAATAATATCGTTCCAGCACTACATTATTGCATAGACGAACTGCAGTATCCCATTGGTGAATTTTGGCGGGCATCCTACGCCATATAGTATGGGTCAGCTATCTGTGTTTGATTTTGGAGTGAGAAGGAGATTTTTAACTTTCTGTTTGCTATGTGTTTGCCGAAGGTCCGAAATGTGAGCTCGTCGATCAGTCACTGCTGTTTACTAAAATCGTTTAACGAACAAATTTCGTCATTGTCGGTAGATTATTGCATTTGCAAATTTGTCTTTAGTTTTACATCGAAATAAAGCTGCAGTGAATTTGGATGATGAAACGAATTGAAGTTGCGAATACGTCAGTCCTGTACTGCAGCTTACATGTGAAACAACAGTCAAGTGATACATGTAATCTTTCATTGTATACAGACTGAACAGAATAAGCTTTTATCGGACTGTACGGGTTCTGTACGACATAATTGTTTCCGGATCAGCAAAACTGAGTTAACGAATTTTAAGATTTCAGATCGTGTTAGATAAATATTGTGCATAATCAATATATACAAGTTACATGGTGACCATGCAAACAGTGACATTGAGCCTGAATGAGAGGTAGAATTCTGTAGTGTTCTCAATGAAGAGGAGAAGAATTAAAATTGTGATTGAAAAAGGTGATTTTGATGGTGGATTTTTTTTTTTTTTTGCCATTCCTGCAAAAATTTTTTATCTGCAGTCTCTGGCACACTGAAAGCTGATCAAATGCCGGTCTGTACAGAATGTTTGGAGCTTTCATTTGTCTGCAGCAATTCGAGTAACTCTGAAAGACGAAATGCAAATTTGTGCAGCTATTGGATACATATCATAGGGATACATATCTGAATTGACTTGATCAAGGTCGATGAAACTGGTTATGTACATTATCGATAAAGATACTATGATACAATATTATTGAAAGTCATTACACACTTTCACTTCAGCCATTCCTTATTTGCATATTTAATGAACTTTCTTAATTAGGGATATTTATCTGAAAAGGTGACGAAACTTTATATGTACATTAAAGATACTATGTCCTAACATAGACTTTAAAAACGGATCCGTTTTTAAGGTCTATGGTCCTAACGACCCCGGATCACCTACCAGGATTTCTTTGATAAACATGCAGAGATAATGTACATTCTTCTCGATATAGAGCGCACGCGCTACCTTCAGTGCAATGTTGAGCGTTCTGAACTCAGCTGGTATCGGTACGATGCATTGGCAAACACGTCCAGCAGACAAAAGCCGGCGCTCGCGCTCAGTACCGTCGAAAACGGAAGAAACCGGGGCCACGAAAGCGAACCAGAAAGAGACGGAAAAGTGCGCAAAGGTCGCTTTATAACAGCCCGACCTTGGCCAATACTGCAACAACAATCAAGAATGTAGTGAAGAGTCTGACTCGGCCGAGGACTCGTCGTGAGTCGGACTTCTTGGCTACAAAATGTACCGCATCGGTCGTTTCACAAATCGTTGATTTTCTCAGTTCCGTTTTTGGTAGTGTGTACTTTATTCAAAAAGTGTAAGTCCTCGGCGACGTGACAGATTCGCCTGATTTTTCACCTGTGGACAGTGAATGAAGATATCTGAATGACCGTGTCTCAGAGTTCCGGTAAAAAGCCTGCACGTGTAAAACCAAGTTAAAACTTTCACCATGCACCTATCTAGTTCCCCTGACTCTCTGTATAGTGTTTCAAAGAGAACAGTCCGTGCTTTAATTTGTTGACTATCCACATTATTTCACACTGCCAAGTACCAATCTTCACGTGCAGCAATGTCGCTACAATTGTTCAAAAGGTAAAGTAAAAGACGAACAAGCGTGTTCATGTCTGAAGGATGACTAATGACCAAACATCTAATTTATTCTTTAATAGTGTGAAGCTGTTGTTTCGAAACATTTTATATCAAAGACCAACGAGGAGAGTCAGCATTTCATCAGTCAGTCTGCAAGTGCGTCCATATATGGGCTGACAGTCAAATTTGCGAGCTACCATCTGCCACAACTCATTACGGCGCTAAGCCGAACTCCATTGGCGCAGTTGTTACATCGTCTTAATTTTATCACCGAAATCATGAATATATATACAAACATTACATCTACGTAAGGTAGCTAGATACCTTGTAGACACTTTCATATTTTATTTTTTCTAAGTTAAAGAAGTCCCAAATCCCAATAACTAATACTATATATTTTCTGAAAGCCCTGATATTGGGATATCCGACCGTGCACAGTACACAGTCATTATTTGTATAATAGTCAAAATTTGTTTTTCCTCCACTTAGCGAACACGCTGCACGATTTCCGGTTGAAATGTATGCATTTACAAGCCTTAGCAATACCCTTCAAATCCATGTCTGCGATTTTTTCTCCGAGTCTGCATTGAAATTATATGGCGCGACAATTACAATTCCTTGAAAAGCACCTCAGTCTTACACCTTTAACTGTGCATAACAAAAAAACAAAAGCAAATAAAGGAAATCCCAGACAGATTTGAAGGGTATTACCAAAACTTGTCAATGCACAAATTTAAACCGGAAATCGTGCAGCATGTTTGCTAAAGGGAGGAAAACCCGATTTTGGGAATGTTCAGCTAAAAAAGCTTGTCACGTGATGGCTATGTACTGTGCTCGGTCAGATTTCCCAATATCAGGGCTTTCAGAAAATATATACTTTATTGGGGTTTGTAACTTCTATAACTGAGAAAAAAATAAAAATCTGAAGTTGTGTATTAGGTATCTAGCTACCTTAGTGTGGTTTCATGATTTCGATAGCTGTAACTGCTGTAGTAATAATTTGTTGACTATCAAATCCTACTGTCGCAGTAGAGTCTATTTCAAAACGGCTCTATGCTCTCTTCTTACCTTATGCCGGTTGATTAAAGTGATTCTTCCGTTCTTCCAGTTAAGCGCCTTCCCAACTCCAAAGTATTTGCCGCATAGTGGCGAATACAGTGCAGCGAGAACGATCGCCGAACAGACGAGACAGAGGAATGTTAGTTTAAATCTACCCATGGCGGAGGAGAGGTATAGTAAAAGTGCGAGGAAAGTATTGACTAGTCTGATGTACACAATTATAGCACTGGTACAACACTCTACGTCAGAATTAGTATTCAGTTTAATGTTTGCTGAAGGAATTCGACCCTTGTTATATAAATCAGCAGATTATTTCTGAATACTGTGCATGTTGAGTGTCTGGGGGTTTTTTGGTGTGTTATTGTTCCCGAAGTGAATTTTACCTTAAAGACAACGGTCCATTTGTAACTTCAGCAACGATGATATGCTCTTTAGTTACATCAATAGAAATTACTGTGATTGTCAGATTCATTTCATAATGAACGTTTTACTTTTTATTCATTGGTGTTCCAGTCCCACGTACTGTTTTCGCCACAGAACTTTTGATGTTACAAGGGGTTCCTGATGCTAATACTATTGTCGTACATAAAGAAAAGGAAAATGTTGGGAAAAAAATCAAGAACACGCCTTTTTCTACAAATGAACTGCTGATTTTGTGTGCTGAATGTTGTAACTGGATAATTGCATAACAAAATTGCAGTTTATCATCAGTATGTCATAATTGCATTCAAGCATACTGTCATTTTATGATTGAATAATATCGTTCCAGCACTACATTATTGCATAGACGAACTGCAGTATCCCATTGGTGAATTTTGGCGGGCATCCTACGCCATATAGTATGGGTCAGCTATCTGTGTTTGATTTTGGAGTGAGAAGGAGATTTTTAACTTTCTGTTTGCTATGTGTTTGCCGAAGGTCCGAAATGTGAGCTCGTCGATCAGTCACTGCTGTTTACTAAAATCGTTTAACGAACAAATTTCGTCATTGTCGGTAGATTATTGCATTTGCAAATTTGTCTTTAGTTTTACATCGAAATAAAGCTGCAGTGAATTTGGATGATGAAACGAATTGAAGTTGCGAATACGTCAGTCCTGTACTGCAGCTTACATGTGAAACAACAGTCAAGTGATACATGTAATCTTTCATTGTATACAGACTGAACAGAATAAGCTTTTATCGGACTGTACGGGTTCTGTACGACATAATTGTTTCCGGATCAGCAAAACTGAGTTAACGAATTTTAAGATTTCAGATCGTGTTAGATAAATATTGTGCATAATCAATATATACAAGTTACATGGTGACCATGCAAACAGTGACATTGAGCCTGAATGAGAGGTAGAATTCTGTAGTGTTCTCAATGAAGAGGAGAAGAATTAAAATTGTGATTGAAAAAGGTGATTTTGATGGGTGATTTTTTTTTTTTTTTTTTGCCATTCCTGCAAAAATTTTTTATCTGCAGTCTCTGGCACACTGAAAGCTGATCAAATGCCGGTCTGTACAGAATGTTTGGAGCTTTCATTTGTCTGCAGCAATTCGAGTACTCTGAAAGACGAAATGCAAATTTGTGCAGCTATTGGATACATATCATAGGGATACATATCTGAATTGACTTGATCAAGGTCGATGAAACTGGTTATGTACATTATCGATAAAGATACTATGATACAATATTATTGAAAGTCATTACACACTTTCACTTCAGCCATTCCTTATTTGCATATTTAATGAACTTTCTTAATTAGGGATATTTATCTGAAAAGGTGACGAAACTTTATATGTACATTAAAGATACTATGTCCTAACATAGACTTTAAAAACGGATCCGTTTTTAAGGTCTATGGTCCTAACGACCCCGGATCACCTACCAGGATTTCTTTGATAAACATGCAGAGATAATGTACATTCTTCTCGATATAGAGCGCACGCGCTACCTTCAGTGCAATGTTGAGCGTTCTGAACTCAGCTGGTATCGGTACGATGCATTGGCAAACACGTCCAGCAGACAAAAGCCGGCGCTCGCGCTCAGTACCGTCGAAAACGGAAGAAACCGGGGCCACGAAAGCGAACCAGAAAGAGACGGAAAAGTGCGCAAGGTCGCTTTATAACAGCCCGACCTTGGCCAATACTGCAACAACAATCAAGAATGTAGTGAAGAGTCTGATTCGGCCGAGGACTCGTCGTGAGTCGGACTTCTTGGCTACAAAATGTACCGCATCGGTCGTTCCACAAATCGTTGATTTTCTCAATTCCGTTTTGGTAGTGTGTACTTTATTCAAAAAGTGTAAGTCCTCGGCGACGTGACAGATTCGCCTGATTTTTCACCTGTGGACAGTGAATGAAGATATCTGAATGACCGTGTCTCAGAGTTCCGGTAAAAAGCCTGCACGTGTAAAACCAAGTTAAAACTTTCACCATGCACCTATCTAGTTCCCCTGACTCTCTGTATAGTGTTTCAAAGAGAACAGTCCGTGCTTTTAATTTGTTGACTATCCACATTATTTCACACTGCCAAGTACCAATCTTCACGTGCAGCAATGTCGCTACAATTGTTCAAAAGGTAAAGTAAAAGACGAACAAGCGTGTTCATGTCTGAAGGATGACTATGACCAAACATCTAATTTATTCTTTAATAGTGTGAAGCTGTTGTTTCGAAACATTTTATATCAAAGACCAACGAGGAGAGTCAGCATTTCATCAGTCAGTCTGCAAGTGCGTCCATATATGGGCTGACAGTCAAATTTGCGAGCTACCATCTGCCACAACTCATTACGGCGCTAAGCCGAACTCCATTGCGCAGTTGTTACATCGTCTTAATTTTATCACCGAAATCATGAATATATATACAAACATTATATCTACTTAAGGTAGCTAGATACCTTGTAGGCACTTTCATATTTTTATTTTTTCTAAGTTAAAGAAGTCCCAAATCCCAATAAACTAATACTATATATTTTCTGAAAGCCCTGATATTGGGAAATCCGACCGTGCACAGTACACAGTCATTATTTGTATAATAGTCAAAATTTGTTTTTCCTTCCCTTAGCGAACACGCTGCACGATTTCCGGTTGAAATTTATGCATTTACAAGCCTTAGCAATCCCCTTCAAATCCATGTCTGCGATTTTTTCTCCGAGTCTGCATTGAAATTATATGGCGCGACAATTACAATTCCTTGAAAAGCACCTCAGTCTTACACCTTTAATTGTGCATAACAAAAAAACAACAGCAAATAGAGAAATCCCAGACAGATTAAAGGGTATTACCAAAGCTTGTCAATGCACAAATTTAAACCGGAAATCGTGCAGCGTGTTTGCTAAAGGGAGGAAAACCCGATTTTGGGAATGTTCAGCTAAAAAAGCTTGTCACGTGATGGCTATGTACTGTGCTCGGTCAGATTTCCCAATATCAGGGCGTTCAGAAAATATATACTTTATTGGGGTTTGTAACTTCTATAACTGAGAAAAAAATAAAAATCTCAAAGTGTGTATTAGGTATCTAGCTACCTTAGTGTAGTTTCATGATGTCGATAGATGTAACTGCTGTAGTAATAATTTGTTGACTATCAAATCCTACTGTCGAAGTAGAGTCTATTTCAAAACGGCTCTATGCTCTCTTCTTACCTTATGCCGGTTGATGAAGTGATTCTTCCGTTCTTCCAGTTAAGCGCCTTCCCAACTCCAAAGTATTTGCCGCATAGTGGCGAATACAGTGCAGCGAGAACCACCGCCAAACAGACGAGACAGAGGAAAGTTAGTTTTAAATCTACCCATGGCGGAGGAGAGGTATAGTAAAAGTGCGAGGAAAGTATTGACTAGTCTGATGTACACAATTATAGCACTGGTACAACACTCTACGTCAGAATTAGTATTCAGTTTAATGTTTGCTGAAGGAATTGCGACCCTTGTTATATAAATCAGCAGATTATTTCTGAATACTGTGCATGTTGAGTGTCTGGGGTTTTTTTTGGTGTGTTATTGTTCCCGAAATGAATTTTAACAGTCCATTTGTAACTTCAGCAACGATGATATGCTCTTTAGCCACATCAATAGAAATTGCTGTGATTGTGAGATTCATTTCAAATGAACGTTTTACTTTTTATTCATTGGTGTTCCAGTCCCACGTACTGTTTTCGCCACAGAACTTTGATGTTACAAGGGGTTCCTGATTCTAATACTATTGTCGTACATAAAGAAAAGGAAAATGTTGGGAAAAAATCAAGAACACGCCTTTTTCTACAAATGAACTTCTGATTTTGTGTGCTGCATGTTGTAACTGGATAATTGCATAACATAATTGCAGTTTATCATCAGTATGTCATAATTGCATTCAAGCATACTGTCATTTTATGATTGAAATAATATTGTTCCAGCACTACATTATTGCATAGACGAACTGCAGTATCCCATTGGTGAATTTTGGCGGGTATCCTACGCCATATAGTATGGGTCAGCTATCTGTGTTTGATTTTTGGAGTGAGAAGGAGATTTTTAACTTTCTGTTTGCTATGTGTCTGCCGACGGTCCAAAATGTGAGCTCGTCGATCAGTCACTGCTGTTTACTAAAATCGTTTAACGAACAAATTTCGTCATTGTCGATAGATTATTGCATTTGCAAAGTTGCCTTTGGTTTCACATCGAAATAAAGCTGCAGTGAATTTGGATGATGAAACGAATTGGAGTTGCGAATACGTCAGCCCTGTACTGCAGCTTACAAGTTAGGGATTCGTGACGCCTACAGAAACAACAGTCAAGTGATTTAATACATGTAATCTTTCATTGTATACAGACTGAACAGAATAAGCTTTTATCGGCATGTACTGGTTCTGTACGACATAAATTGTTTCCGGATCCACAAAACTGAGTTAACGAGTTTTAAGATTTCAGATCGTGTTAGATAAATATTGTGCATAATCAATATATACAAGTTACATGGTGACCATGCAAACAGTCACATTGAGCCTGAATGAGAGGTAGAATTCTGTAGTGTTCTCAATTAAGAGGAGAAGAATTAAAATTGTGACTGAAAAAGGTGATTTTGATGGGTGATTTTTTATTTTTTTATTTTTTGTTTCGCCATCCCTGAAAAATCTTTGATCTGCAGTATCTGGCACACTGAAAGCTGATCAAATGCCGATCTGTACAGAATGTTTGAGGCTGTCATTTGTCTGCAGCAATTCGAATAACTCTGAAAGACGAAATACAAATTTGTGCAGCTATTGGATACATATCATAGGGATACATATCTGAATTGACTTGATCAAGGTTGATGAAACTGGTTATGTACATTAAAGATACTACGATACAATATTATTGAAAGTCATTACGCGCTTTCACTTCAGCCATTCCTTATTTGCATATTTTATGAACTTTCTTAATTAGGGATATTTATCTGAATTGACGAAACCAAAGGTGACGAAACTTTATATGTACATTAAAGATACTATGTCCTAACGACCCCGGATCACCCACCAGGATTTCTTTGATAATCATGCAGAGATAATGTACATTCTTCTCGATATACTTCACGCGCTACCTTCAGTGCAATGTTGAGCGTTCTGAACTCAGCTAGTATCGGTACGATGCATTGGCAAACACGTCCAGCAGACAAAAGCCGGCGCTCGCGTCGAAAACGGAAGAAACCGGGGCCACGAAAGCGAACCAGAAAGAGACGGAAAAGTGCGCAAAGGTCGCTTTATAACAGCCCGACCTTGGCCAATACTGCAACAACAATCAAGAATGTAGTGAAGAGTCTGACTCGGCCGAGGACTCGTCGTGAGTCGGACTTCTTGGCTACAAAATGTACCGCATCGGTCGTTTCACAAATCGTTGATTTTCTCAATTCCGTTTTTGGTAGTGTGTACTTTATTCAAAAAGTGTAAGTCCTCGGCGACGTGACAGATTCGCCTGATTTTCACCTGTGGACAGTGAATGAAGATATCTGAATGACCGTGTCTCAGAGTTCCGGTAAAAAGCCTGCACGTGTAAAACCAAGTTAAAACTTTCACCATGCACCTATCTAGTTCCCCTGACTCTCTGTATAGTGTTTCAAAGAGAACAGTCCGTGCTTTTAATTTGTTGACTATCCACATTATTTCACACTGCCAAGTACCAACCTTCACGTGCAGCAATGTCGCTACAATTGTTCAAAAGGTAAAGTAAAAGACGAACAAGCGTGTTCATGTCTGAAGGATGACTAATGACCAAACATCTAATTTATTCTTTAATAGTGTGAAGCTGTTGTTTCGAAACATTTTATATCAAAGACCAGCGAGGAGAGTCAGCATTTCATCAGTCAGTCTGCAAGTGCGTCCATATATGGGCTGACAGTCAATTTGCGAGCTACCATCTGCCACAACTCATTACGGCGCTAAGCCGAACTCAATTGCCGCAGTTGTTACATCGTCTTAATTTTATCACCGAAATCATGAATATATATACAAACATTACATCTACGTAAGGTAGCTAGATACCTTCTAGACACTTTCATATTTTATTTTTTCTAAGTTAAAGAAGTCCCAAATCCCAATAAACTAATACTATATATTTTCTGAAAGCCCTGATATTGGGATATCCGACCGTGCACAGTACACAGTCATTATTTGTATAATAGTCAAAATTTGTTTTTCCTCCACTTAGCGAACACGCTGCACGATTTTTGGTTGAAATGTATGCATTGACAAACTGTAGCAATACCCTTCAAATCCGTGTCTGCGATTTTTTTCTCCATTCAGATTATATGGCACGACAATTACAATTCCTTGAAAACACCTTCTGACAGCTGCACCTTGATTTGTGCATAACAAAAAAACAAAAGCAAATAAGGGAAATCCCACGGATTTGAAAGGTATTACCAAAGCTTGTCAATGCACAAATTTCAACTGGGAATATTGTAGCGTGTTTGCTAAAGGGAGGAAAACCCGATTTTGGGAATGTTCAGCTAAAAAAGCTTGCCACGTGATGGCTATGTACTGTGCTCGGACAGATTTCCCAATATCAGGGCTTTCAGAAAATATATACTTTATTGGGGTTTGTAACTTCTATAACTGAGAAAAAAATAAAAATCTCAAAGTGTGTATTAGGTATCTAGCTACCTTAGTGTGGTTTCATGATGTCGATAGATGTAACTGCTGTAGTAATAATTTGTTGACTATCAAATCCTACTGTCGCAGTAAAGTCTATTTGAAAACGGCTCTATGCTCTCTTCTTACCTTATGCCGGTTGA
This sequence comes from Ptychodera flava, assembly GCF_041260155.1. Classification (NCBI taxonomy): domain Eukaryota; kingdom Metazoa; phylum Hemichordata; class Enteropneusta; family Ptychoderidae; genus Ptychodera; species Ptychodera flava. The sequence continues at coordinate 33,849,187 of NC_091937.1, forward strand.
TGAAAGTGATTCTTCCGTTCTTCCAGTTAAACGCCTTCCCAACTCCAAAGTATTTACCGCATAGTGGTGAATACAGTGCAGCGAGAACGATCGCCGAACAGACGAGACAGAGGAAAGTTAGTTTGAATCTACCCATGGCGGAGGAGAGGTATAGTAAAAGTGCGAGGAAAGTATTGACTAGTCTGATGTACACAATTATAGCACTGGTACAACAGTCTACGTCAGAATTAGTATTCAGTTGAATGTTTGCTGAAGGAATTGCGACCCTTGTTATATAAATCAGCAGATTATTCTGAATACTGTGCATGTTGAGTGTCTGGGGGTTTTTTGTGTATTATTGTTCCCGAAGTGAATTTTACCTTAAAGACAACGGTCCATTTGTAACTTCAGCAACGATGATATGCTCTTTAGTTACATCTATAGAAATTGCTGTGATTGTCAGATTCATTTCAAAATGAACGTTTTACTTTTTATTCATTGGTGTTCCAGTCCCACGTACTGTTTTCGCCACAGAACTTTTGATGTTACAAGGGGTTCCTGATTCTAATACTATTGTCGTACATAAAGAAAAGGAAAATGTTGGGGAAAAAATCAAGAACACGCCCTTTTTTACAAATGAACTGCTGATTTTGTGTGCTGCATGTTGTAACTGGATAATTGCATAACATAATTGCAGTATATCATCAGTATGTCATAATTGCATTCAAGCATACTGTCATTTTATGATTGAAAAATATCGTCCCAGCACCACATTATTACATAGACGAACTGCAGTATCCCATTGGTGAATTTTTGGCGGGCATACTACGCCATATAGTATGGGCCAGCTATCTGTGTTTGATTTTTGGGGTGAGAAGGAGAGTTTTAACTTTCTATTTGCTATGTGTTTGCCGACGGTCCGAAATGTGAGCTCGTCGATCAGTCACTGCCGTTTACTGAAATCGTTAGATTATTGCATTTGCAAAGTTGCCTTTGGTTTTACATCGAAATAAAGCTGCAATGAATTTGGATGATGAAACGAACTGAAGTTGCGAATACGTCAGCCCTGTACTGCAGCTTACATGTTAGGGATTCGTGACGCCTACAGAAACAACAGTCAAGTGATTTGATACATGTAATCTTTCATTGTATACAGACTGAACAGAATAAGCTTTTATCGGAATGTTCGGGTTCTGTACGACATAAATTGTTTCCGGATCAGCAATAATGAGTTAACGAGTTTTAAGATTTCAGATCGTGTAAGATAAATATTGTGCATAATCAATATATACAAGTTACATGGTGACCATGCAAACAGTGACATTGAGCCTGAATGAGAGGTAGAATTCTGTAGTGTTCTCAATGAAGGGGAGAAGAATTAAAATTGTGACTGAAAAAGGTGATTTTGATGGGTGATTTTTTTTTTTTTTTTTGCAATTCCTGAAAAATCTTTGATCTGCAGTCTCTGGCACACTGAAAGCTGATCAAATGCCAATCTGTACAGAATGTTTGGAGCTGTCATTTGTCTGCAGCAATTCGAGTAACTCTGAAAGACGAAATGCAAATTTGTGCAGCTGTTGGCAAATCGAAAAGCCGTTATGCAGCTTAATATCGTCTGAGGTGAAACTTTATTAACACTACATATGTCACGGCTCATAACTATGAGTGTTTCATTTCAGCAAAAGTCTACAAGTGAAGTGCGATTATTAGGGGGTATAGAATGTGTTGTGTCTGTTTTCGATCTCGGCTCAGATAATTTATTATATCTTGGAGTACGTATAAAATGATATACCACGTATCCTATGTGCACGTATGCACGCGTAACGCAGAAAAGCCCTGTAAGTCAATGAGAAGTTTAAATCACGGCCAACTGACAGTTATCAACGTGTCTTCCTCAGAATCATTATTCATTCGATGTTAGTGTTTTGAAAAGTTTGCTCCGTTTTACCTTTGTATTTTTAGTTCCGAACAAACGATATTATTTTCGCTACTCCGCACAGGTCGAACATCAATGCATACTGTACACATCGTGTGTGCACAAGTGTTACATCGCCGTGTCAGCCGGGCTGACACATGCATGACGACGTAGATTTATCACTTGAAAATCTGTCCGCGATTGATCGGATTTACTGAACAACCAAGGTCGATTCACTATACATGGAAACCTATGAGAAAAGGAGGCACCGTGGCCCAGTGGTTAGGGTAACGGATTCACTGTCAGAGGGTGGTGAGTTTGAGACCCGGTTCAAGACCCGGTAGGTCCAGAGTAACGGACTCACTGTCGGAGGATTGTGAGTTCGAGACTCCAGCACGATGTTGTGCCCTTGAGCAAGGCACTTTACTCCTCAGTGCTCCATTGGGGGAGTTAGTGGGTTATTACCTCATCCTGTAATTGGGCGAACGCCTGTTGGATGATGGACTGAATAAAATAAAATAAAATAAAACTGAACGCGTATTTTCCTCACTGTATGAGATGTTAACGTTGGTTAAAGTGTCTTTGCGACCCCTAAAATAAATTAATTTAAAATCAATCTCTATGCTTTGGAGATAAGTTCTAACCATGTCGGACATTGAGAATTGCGCGCTGTAGATACTTATTAGCAAGTAAAGGTTGCAGGTGGGTGTGTACCCTAAAGCCAAGGCGGTCAACTTTTTTCGCCTTTCCGAAGTTCACACGAAGGTTTATCTAAGTATTTCACACCTCTAAAGCTCTCCTTGAAAATAACTGAATTGCGAGGCATTCTGTTTACACAATGACCATACCGCTGAACTATTTCACTCAGTACTATTTCTTCACTGTCGAGTTTGAGTAGTCACTTCATAAACGCTGAACCCGTCGCTCCTGTTTATTTTCCGGTCAGCCAGGTGCAACAATTCGTGACGATTTGGAATTTTGTCAAATGAACGCGGGAAATGTGGGAAGATCGTACAGCAATTCACAGTTCTCTTGGCGATTGTTTGAGACCTAATAAGCTTGCACGATTTCAACTAGTTTGTGTGATTTGCTGAAACTAACATAGACATCTATCTGGTCAATTGCTACAATATTTCGTTCCTGGGATGAAATACCAGAAAGTGATCGTCCCAGAGGATTTTAGAGTACCGGGCCCGATGTCCTTTAATTTTTGCCGATATTTTATCAACCAGCAGCCCGATAACGTATCTGATATCTTATGAAACTGCACGTCCAATGAACTTGAGGTTTTGACGTCGGCCATTGTATTTTTATTCATAAAATCAACGCCTCTGAACTAAACATTGTAATATCGCATTTGATTGAGTACAGGGTGCAGTTGATGTTCGAACTTTCATGGCGTGCCTTGCTTGAGCGATTGACACAACGGCAATATAGAGATGTTAATGAGATATCGGCTGAAGCAAAATAGACGTTGGGCAAAGAACGGTCGCTTCAGAGGGACCGTGGTACCGACAATTATGCTGTTCGACGCGGACCACCAGTAAAATAGATCGGTATGGAAACTCAATATATTTGGCCGCAGTTTATCAGACCTTTTTTATGAATTTATATATCTTTCGAAGTGACAATCACCCCATGTCTGATGAGCAAGCACCCAATGGAAACTAACCGTCGATTCAAGCGGTATCGTGACTGAATGACGACGAGTATTAGTATTACTGCCTATAGGTAACCGACCAGTGCCGAACAATACCGGAGATAAACCGAGTAAGATTTCCAGGCTGCGTGAACACGAAAAAGGAAATCTGCTGTTGAAAACGTTGTCTTCATGCAGCTTTTTCGGACTATTTCCGGTTGGTAGGCACGCGGTAGAGTTTTGAGCGAAGGGATTTCACGTTATCTCATTATTTAAAGCACGATATCGCCAACAATGCAAATTTTCACCACGATCTTGTACTAGTCGCGTCGCTCAGTTGTGTCACAATCATGTCGTCACTTGTGTTATGCTCCATCATGCATGGACGTACGTACGTATAAGCGAGACGCACTCGTTAGGTGGAAGTGTAATACTAGTCTCTTCGATGTGAGATTTTGTCAGTCGTGAACGATCTTGCACAAAATAGGTAACATCATAAAATTATAAAATTAAATGTTCAAATCGGGGTTTTAATACGTGTGGTCAGAACATGGAAGTAGCGGGGCCAGCATAGCAACAGATGTCACGTCGTCAGCCCGGGAAATTTCAGAACAGGTAGTGGGTTGTTTTTTGTTGATGAACATGAATAAATTCTAAATTGATTTAATTTTTCTTTTTAAGTTAATAGTCTGTCTTTTTTTCTGTACAACTAATGCTTAACGCGTGCTGTACAATAAAACTGTCCGCAACACAATAATCCCCGGAACAACTTTCCGTCGAGTCAAAAGATTACCATGTCATAAACCACGCGTCTCTTTACGACAACAGCTTGACGCTACCCGTAAGATTTTTGCATGGCGAGAATGCTGCATATTTACTGTTGCACACATCCATGGCGATGACTGTTAATAACAGTCATCGCCATGGATGTGTGCAACAGTAAATATTACTTTATTATGATGCTGGTTGCTGGTACTTTGTTGCTTGTCCCACAGTCCATCATGTGCTTGTCCTGAGCGTCGCGTCCACCGGACTGTTTTGATTTTAGCGTTATTTGTGAATCGGATTTTAGAAGTAACGCTATGTTTGTTTTACATATCATGCATATCAATTAGGACGATTGACGTCATTCGTCCCTGGTCAACAGTATGCAAATACCTCAGCTTGCTTCAGAGACTCAACCAACCGAGCCTATACTATAGCACGGTCCCTCCACAAAATTTTGTGGAGGGACCGTGACTATAGCCAGGTGCCTGCCGACGTCCTACAGAAGTAGAAATGTCGCGTATTTTTCAGATTCCACATACGGCATCCTTCATCGAGGAAACACCGTTGCCCCAATAGATCTTCACCACCGACGCACTCTACAGCAGGAGCAGGCATTTAGGCGAACGACTCGTTTTGTACGCGAAGGTCAACGGACCACCGCGGCACAGCTGCACCGTGGCCCTACAATTGCAAAGTCAATTTGCAAGGGCTGCGTTCGATTATGATCCTCGGGGAGCCCTAAGTGACGTCATGACGTTACGATGGGGCTCCCCGGGGAAGTGGGAAAATCGAACGTTACCAGGGGATCAAAATGTCAGACGACAACAACAATACATCCGGAAATCAAAGATTTCGCTACAGATTAGCTATTTTTTTGCCTGTTTATTTTCAACAACTTCACCATGTCACGTCAATTGCTTTGATTAACTGTACCAACCAATAGGGCGATTTTTCTCCATGAGCACTAGTGTTGTCTGTTTGTCGTCGCGTCCGCCATATTTCATGTATTTGTTATACAGTGCCCCACATTTCCCCGACTCGACGAGCAGGGGCGGTGAAATCTACCCCGAGGTACCCCGACAATGACGTCACACGATAATCGAACAGAAACTGGGTCGCCCCGGGCCGCCCAAGGGCGCCTCGAGGAAGATAATCGAACGCACCCAAGAACACTGCACAATACTGCTTGCTTACAGACGGTGGCACCAATTCTGGGACCAACGCCACGGACAATATTACGACGATGCATATGATAAACTCCGGCACGTCCCTCAATACTACAGCCATGTCCTGCCTCCGCGAACTGTTCTGGCTTTCGCTCTTTCGGCCCTTTCGAACTGCTAAATTACAGCAAGATACGTCAACACGAACCATAATCTTGCGGCCCGTCGCCCAGCCAGTGGAAAAATCACTTCATGTTCCTACCGCCAGCGGCGCACTTTGCACTGGCGAAGCGACGAGGTCTGGAAGCGAGACTACCGTGCCCAGCCAGTGGAAAAATCACTTCATGTTCCTACCGCCAGCGGCGCACTTTGCACTGGCGAAGCGACGAGGTCTGGAAGCGAGACTAAGTGTATATGTGCTCGTGTATTCTCATGCTCGTGTATTCTCACAGATACCATGTGGACTTTAGCGTGTATATATGTATGTCCGTACGTATATACATGTACAAACATGTATGTATGTATGTATGTATGTATGTATGTATGTATGTATGTATGTATGTGTGTATGTCATTGTCTATGTATCTGTATGTCTGTCTTTCTGTCTGCCTAACTTTCTATCTGTCTGTCATTTTTAGCTCACGTGTTCACACACGTGAGCTAATGTCGCAGCGATGTCTGTCTGTCCATCTGTCTGTGTGCCCGATATCTCAAGATCGCCTAATCAGATCAGAATCAAATTTAGTATATAGATTGTTTGAAAATGGCAAAAACTAATTAGTTATTGGTGGGTGTGGCTTGCATATTTCACGCTCATTTGCATTATTAATAATTTTAGTAACAACAGACATCCAATGAGAACGGCTGCACAGAATTGGATGAGATTTGCTACAAATGTTGATCACACAAGGATTTATTCGCCATGAAAGACATAAAGCTGTGACATGAAAGTAAATTGCCAATTTGCATATTTAGTGAACTTTCTTAATTAGGCATATATACCTGAATTGACTGAATCAAAATTGACGAAACTTGGTATGTACATTAAAGATATCATGATTTAACATTACTGAAAGTCATTAAGCATTTTTACTTCATTCGATTTCTAATTTGCATATTTAATGAACTTTTCTAATTAGGGATATACATTTGGATTAACTTGACAAAAGTTGGCGACACTTGCTATGTACATCGAAGATACTATGATAAAACGTTGAAAGCCATTAAGCATTTTTACTTCACCCAATGCCTCATTTGCATATTTGATGAACTTTCCCGATTAGGGATATATACCTGAATTAACTTGATCAAAGTTGGCATAACATGCTATGTGCATAGAAGGTATTAGATTAAAACAATATTGAAAGTCACTTAGCATTTTTACTTCTCAGCTGATCACTTATAGCTTGCAGGACTTGGCCAAAGGCAATTACACATGATATGTAAAGTGGTAATACGATGACAGCAGTCAAAGAAATTTAGTTTATTTATTTCAGCTAATTACATATTTATATCCTTAATGACCCTGTACTTAATCTGTGATGAATATTGTTCATGATGTTGATCATGACACTTTCAATGAAGTCGCAAACATGTGGGAAAATTTTAAATTCACAGACAACTCCAATGTATACGGAAAGACGTGAGCATTTTCAGTTCATATCTGGTGTCAGCTTAGCTTGTTTTTTTTTGTCGGTAGACAACGAGATTAGTGCATGACTAATCCTTCAGATAACAGATATTTCTAATAGATTAACTGGCAAATCAAATAATTTTTATTAAAATGCGTAAAAGAAAATTTATTTTGTCACACTGGCTTTCTGTACGACAACAATCAGATCAGTGTATGAATAACCCTCAATATGAAACATATGTATGTATGTATGTATGTATGTATGTATGTATGTATGTATGTATGTATGTATGTATTCCTTCTATCGTCTAACAATCTCTTTTTGTTATTCATTCCTCTTTGTCTTACCACCTTTTATTACCTGACGCTCCATATTTTGGCTAACAGGATAAATACTTTGCCCTACTCTACAACCAGTTTTGTTTTCAGAGACCCCAAAATAAATCTATTTTTCTTGTTTGCACTTTCATTTTAAGAATACGACGGTGTTGCCAAATTCGAAAGAAAATTCGATTGCTGGACATAACTTAATACCGCTGCAAGCCTTTCAGGGGAGGGGGTTCAGTTTCAATTTAAACTAATGAAAGCAAAGGTTGAGCTAGCCGTTTTCAACAGACACTGTCCCTCAACCGTCTCGGGACTGCGCATGAATATTCGCTATTTATTGCCTGAAGAGGACGCCCCTTTTCGAAGGAGAGGGTCCTTGTAAGAACATTGTCGCATTCGATATGTAAAGAATAATTAATCCGTGGCCATCAAGAATATTCATCTATGGTTCGGCAATCGTCAGTGTGACTATAAAGGACGTTTTGCCTTTTTTGCGTGTCGGGTAACTACCAGTAGAGGTGCTTTTTGAAACACAATGGATGTACCAGTATATGGTATGGGAAACTCGGCAACAATTCAACAGTTCCCTTGTATAACAGGGAACAGCAGTCAGTCCCTTTGGTGGGAGAGGGGTGAGTTCTTTGTGCAAAGTTTTATTTTATTTTATTTTATTTTATTAATTTTGACTGTGATATTTCAAATAAAAGATTTCAACCCCAAACCGTCTGACTGCTTTCTTTATTATTACAAGTAATTTAAATAATTTTGACTGTGATATCTCAAATAAAGATTTCGACTCCAAACCGTCTGACTGCTTTCTACCTACAAGTCCTTTTATCTTCTCCAACCTGTGTACATACCACTTTAATCGCTCCGCAAACATTGCCAACTGGCCAATCGGCTGTCCGTATCAGCGGATTAACTGATTAAGTCTACACAACAGTCGTCCCACACGTAGTAAAATATATCTTATTCTACAGTTCAGCAAATCCTTTATTTGCAATATTATTGCAGATGCCTTTGTTTAATAAGGCTATTGTAGGGGCTATTTTAAAACACTAACCGTGTAGTACCTTGTTTTCAGAGTTTGTCATCTTTTTGTTGCAGTAGATGGTAAAATGCAGTGCAGGGGGAAAACCGGATATTCGGTTGCCGTGGCGACAATTTCAGGGTTAAAAATATGAGGAAATTTGTGGCAAAGATATCTATTGAACGAAAAGTCATACAACAACCGAATTTTTTCTGTAGCATTCAGATGTATATGTATTACAATATGAACCTAAATCTATGACTGTATAAGATGTCAATATAAATTAAATCATAGTCATCTCGGTAAGATTGAAAAATTAATAAATTTCACAACTTTCCGTCAAGTTTCTACTATGACATGATTGGATGACCTTGTTTTTTGAAGTTTATTTTGTAAAGTATTTAATTTCACATATGTTGGCTGATTTTCATTGCATTCCAACCATTCTTTCAAGAGTTATTACTGCCACAAGAAACGAATGCAGTACAAACACAATTTTTAGGAGTATTGGATTGAAATGTTTACAACATAAAGGTGATACTCATACTTCATGCAAAGTTTACGACCTCAAAATAGGGTATTGGACAAGTTTAAATTGTCAGTTAGAATTCTATTTACAAAAGCCTGGTTGTAATTGCTTTCTAAGTGAAAAATGAACTGTTAATTATCAAAAAAACATTGATTTTATAATCAGCATGATAATGAAATTCATGTGAGATTCTTTACTTGTTATGTATATGGACACCATAACGTCTAATATGGTTTGTTTTCTGGTTTAATTGCTATACCCGAATGAAAATCTTCATATGCCTTACAGTAATATCCACACAAAATATAAAACAGAATCATTTGTTGCAAATTTCTTCCCGATTACTCATTGATCTGGCTTTTTTAGACTGCAATTAGTCTCAAACTCACAATTTCCACAACGCCATATTTTTACCTCTGAAAAAGCTGCTTCAATAAGCAAGCAAATGGTCACTACTTCATACATGATGCCATAACTCAACAAAGTTTTTAGGCAACCAAAAATAGCGATTTACCTGTTTTGAATATATAATTAGACTAGATAAAATTTGACCAGGGTCAGTGGGAAAAAAACGCGATTTTTCTCGATTTTAGTTAATATTTTTTGAAGAATGATATAGCTTATTTGAAAGTATACATGTCGAGGGTGACAATGAAGGAAAAAAATAAAAACCGATTTTTTGAGCATTTTGACCGACATTAGCCCAGACGATGGCCTTATTAAATGGCTTATCCTGAGCCCTAGACTGGAAGATCCGTCGCTCGAGGGCCTCTCATACGCTCCCCCCTCTTATGACCCCCTATATCGATAACAATGCTTGACTTCTCTCATTCGCATTCAGTGTATCAATCAGGTAAACTATTCACTTTTCCCTTTGTCAATTTGTCACCCTAACTCTACCGGTATTATCCTTGTCAGAATGTCACTCCTTCCTAAATGCTGTGATACAAAGCCGTACGGTAACGCTATTTGGCTAATGTTTAAAACAGCGCCATCTTTTGGTCTCAGTTACGGTGGGACAATATTCCCATATTTGTGTCTATCGCTGACTCATCTGAAAGAATGAATTCTAAAGAGTATCATGTTAAGGTATCATGTGCCTCGAAAGTGAAAAACTTAAACGCTTGCTCAGACTTTTCTCAGGGAAAATTTAAAACATTGCCTTTCAAAATCAAAAATAAATCAGAGGTCACCGTGCAAAATTTGGTACGAGAAAAACACTTTACCTTTTAGTTGCCGATATTTGAAATTCAAAATAGCCACCGTCCCTGTTTTAACTCTTTTCGGACAGAAATAAGACCGGAACAAATTTATTTAGTTCAGAAGCTTCAAAATTACCCATAAGCGGTAGATAAAATCTTGAGCGTCTCAATATCCCCGAGGCACGTTCTACGTTAATTGACTGTCTGGCTATATGAAATCATTTGGAATAGATGGGCGATACATGTGTATATCTGAGTAGAATAATAGACACCGGACCGAGCGTCGATCTTACTTAAGAGTCTGAACAACAAATTGATGTTTCATTTCGAGAAAACAGCGAAGGACAAATTGCATTTTAAAAGTCACAAGTAGTCAACCAAATTTCCAGATGTGTAACACTTGGACTGACACGCTCTCACGATGACAAAGTCCTGACTTCCGGTCATAGATACAGCTTAAATACAGTTACAACCTTTAACGTTGTTAGTTTGTAATAAAAAAGTTCGATAAAATATATCAGAATAGAGAGATTAGATTGTAAGGAGTATACGAAATCAGAGCTGACGACATAGCACTGACTGAGTTCTTACACCTCGTAAGAAGCCATCAACTGCAATACAATAGACATGTTCATCTTTCATTACGTAAGTATTGTGGTTTGCTTCTGACGATTTCTAGTTTTGCAACCCAAGGGTTAACAATTAGTTTGGAATTTAAAAGTTACTAAAGCAATTGTCTGTTCTTCAGAGTTCATCACTATCTAGCTGTCAGTCATGTAAATCTACAGTGTCGAATTGTTTTCAAGAATTGTCATGGCACTCTCAAAGGATACAATAACGATCCATTCCTACGCTTTCAAAGTTGTTCCTTTATTAGCCTTTGCTGCTTGTTGACTTTCAAAGTTATGTTTACATAGAAAAGTATGCATTGTAAAACTATCTTTTTATGTATGTATGTATGTATGTATGTATGTATGTATGTATGTATGTATGTATTGTTATGACAGAAATGGGCAATATGGGACAAAATTGTCGATTTTTTTCGTAAAACTAAAGCCAAAAGGCCATACTACGTTGAAGTACTCTTCTTAGCCAAGCCTCTCACCAATCCCGGCACAAAAAAACACGTTCGTTTTGATACGTTGCGGCCACCTAGAAAAGCTGTTTTGTAAATAAACTTTAAAAACAAAAACGTTGGCTATTTCTGCTGTGCACGTGACGAATACCACCAAGATTGACGACATATCCCGAGAGTGCACGTTTGAAGGGCGATGTCGTCACAATAACAGAACTTGACATATATAATGAATAATTCATAGCTAACTTTGATAGCGTTACAATGTTTCGGAAATATACGTATATCGACGTGATAAAGTACAGCTCTACAAATGATCGTGGAATCGATTTTTCTCACCGATACATCAGCGCCGCGCCATATGTATCTGTGTAAGTTCGATCGAGCGTCCAGACCAAGTACATCGTATATATATCATTCCGTTTTTGTTCACCGCGTGCCTATCAGCGTTTCCGCAATCCTCTCCCTGTCGCAGGTTGTTATTTCCATTATATTTTTCATATTAAAAGGCGAGGTATCTGCATTCTATATTTATTTGACAGCTTTGCCCAGTTCAGTATCATCCAACCCCCGGCACCCGCCACTGCAGAGATCGGCAACGATCTTGCCCCTAACTCAGTCTCTCGTCTGTATAGACTGGAAGATCCGTCGCTCGAGGGCTCTCTCTAGTGGAGCGTAGGGAGCGTGCTCGAGTGACGGATCTTTCTTTCTCACGTTCCTGGCCGCTCGGAGTGCGGGATCGACGGTGGAAAAATCGATCCCACACTCTCAGAAATCGTCCCACACTCTGCAGTAAATATTACACCACAGGGAATTGAGTAATCTTATTGTTTGTTGTTGTTGTGTTGTTATTGTTGTTGTTGATGATGATGATGATGATGATGATGATGAAGATGATGATGATGACGGTAATAAAAAAATATTAAAAAAACAATGTGTCATTCCTTGCTGTTGTTTGTCGATGTTGTAGATAATTGTAAACGAAAACTGTAATCGTGACAAAAAAACGACGTAGGTCGCCCAACGTCACTCCCGTCCTATTATACAACCAAGGGTGGAATCGAGATGCCCCTAATCAAGGCTCATCAGCCACCTTCAAGGACCAGAAAAAACACCCCATTCACGAGCGATCGATTGAAATGTGCTATCACAGGCACTGAAATTTATATCACTGACCTAATTTGGCTCTGAACCATGCAGAGTTCAGTATACAAAGTTCTCAGTGTGGAGGTCTTGAAGTGATTTCTGTGTCGTCCTTATTTATACTCAGTGACAAGTAGGTAGGTAGGTAGGTAGGTAGATATAGGTAGGTGAGGATTCATTGAAGATTGGGTCATAATTAGTTGTCGTACTTGCAATATCTGCCATGCGTGCTAAGAACAATTTAGACCAAACAATCTTTTTTTTCTGCCATCTTGAACGAGAAAATGTAATGTTTGATTCCCATTCGAGTTTCAGGACTATCGTCAATTTACACATGTGAGATAAAAAGACTTCTTATGTTTAAGTTCAGCTGTTAGGGATTTGACCCGACAAAGTCCCTGTTCAACGAAATGATTTTACTTTTACAACAATTGGAACTAATTTGGGATAATGGGATCTTCATATTTTTCAAATTTCTCAAAAGTGTCAGGTACCCTATAGCTGAATGTTGCAATATTACAAATTACTCATAAAAACAAGTGTATAGCTTAATAAGAAAAGCAGATGAGTGAACATTTTCAGATTAAACCATCATTACTTCACCATCCAATTATAACAAATTAGTTCTAATCGTGTTCTTTCAAATATTAGTATGATACCCTGTGAGTAGTATAATTTTCAAGGCCGTGGGTAGAGGGTTTGAGCATGCAAATTTGTACTCTCATGTGCATACTTTGAGGTACGACTGTTGAATTCGGTATGCTGTGAATTTGTGATTCTACCTCTTATCACAGTCAGTTGTGGAGATGACGAAATGCGAAAGTTCACACAGCTGTCGCAGACTGCCCCGTTTGAGAGCAGCTTGCGTCGGAGCACACAAGCAACATACGCTGGACATATGTATTCACGAGCACGAATTTTAATGAACAGATTAAGATTTTTCTATGGGGTTATATACCAGCTGTTATCCCGAAATGACAGATACCATTACAGATGCAGAGATCATCTCTAACGCTCTCTCTTGTACATAAAGCCTGCTGGTGATTGATGTTTTTATTGTTACGTGGTAATGTGCTCTCATCTGCATTACCATAGACTGTTTGATCCTATATAGGGGTGGTCAAGCCATTTGGTTTTTCCCTTCAGAATTTAAATCTCCGTGGAAGAAAAAATGAAATTACGATTCATTTCGATGATGTTACTTTTCATACATTATCAGTGGTCTGTAGCGAATCTGTTGCCAGTCTGATTATTTTCTCATCGAGATGACATTGCCCGCCCCCAAGATTTTGCTTGGTGCAACCCTTCAAACACTGATGTTGATCCACTGAAATCGGAAAAGATCGTCATATATGTGACATTTTCGCGGAGTAAAATATAAGAATTGCGGCTCGTTCCTTTCTTCTCTTCCTATCATCCAGCGTGGCTTTCGTTTTGAACAGAAGATGCAGATGAAGTTGTTACTGTCGATTATCATCATTGCAGACGTCTTCATTACCGTAACAGTTTTCTTCTGCTTAAAAGAGGTTTACTTTCGCGCTCAATATGAGTGGATCGCGGGATACAATGCTGAAGTGGATCGGAGTGAGCCCGCCACAGTTCGTCCAGGCCCTGTAAGTGATTTTTTTATTCTCCCATTATACCGTACGGTGCCATTACTAACATTTGGGGTTATTGGTGAGAATTATCACCAAACTATCAAACACATCAACGAAACGTATTTCGAAAGAATATTTATGACTAGCAAGATACAGGTGTATGTTAGTATTGTTTCATCTCGCACAAAGTTTCCCAGGAGAGATATTGCCAAAAGTGAGTCTTTTAAAATGGAGTCTGACTCGCTTTTTTATAACGGATTCAGTGCCGCCAATGAAAAAGAAGAGGATGTTTCCAGCTGGCGTACATTTCACGAACGCAACACTCCCATCACAGAAAAAATGAAATACTCTTGTCTTGCTTCTTTAATGAAGTATATTTCCAAAGTGGTTATTTCACATGCGTATGACTTGGATTTTTAGTTTGCCTTGTCAATGGCAAGGCAAAATGGCCAATGTACAGGATAATGTGATTTCCTCAGTCATGGTGGGATGTGCAAGTGAACAATCTGTCGACATTTCATATGTTGATCATATCAACGCAGTGAACAGATTTACTGGGGATTAAAATATTCTCTCTTAGATGGCTCGTACATTAGCACACTCGCGATTTACGCTAAATGCTCGTAAAATACCATGTGCAACCGTGATATTAGGAGCGAGATGATAAGCTTAGGAAAGCAGGAGCGTATGTAAAAGAATTCTCCGTAAAATAGGAAAAGGGGCCATTACAAATTACCTATTTTACGGTATAATTCTTCACAAATATTTGCACACATTCCATTACTATTGTTTGTGCACTTGCCGATAGATATGTATCGCGAAGGAAATATACCGTTTCCAGCATTTTTCCAGAATATAGTTGGGGAGCAAATTTCCTGATCAAAATGTTCCAAGGCTAAGCACCGTTTTTAGAAACTTGTAGTAGAAGGAAAACACTGTAACCTGAAACTTAATACGAATATAAAATATATTAAATCAAAGTGGGTTGGGTTTGGAAAAAATATTTGGAGTCTGTAACTGCTGCTGGAAAAAAGTCCCCTGCTAAAGGAATAATATTTATCTTTCCTGGCGGTTGCCGGGATATATAAAACAGTAAACAATAACCGTTTGGGAATTGGGGAATTGATTACCATATACACGTGTAGATCCAACCAGCGTTAACAGGGTCATTTATTGAATACATATTTAAAAGCAAAAATTCATTTCAGAATAATTATATTTTGATTTCTGGCACCTGTCAAGTTTTGCTAATCAATACAAATAAAAGCGTTTGAAATGTACAAATTAGAAAACATAAACGTATGTCCATCCACGGCTGAATCTTCTCCAGCCGCAAATTAGTTTTAGAAGAGTAATTTCAATTTCTGGTTGTTGGTTTCCCTAATCCATTTCTGCTATATTTTAGAAATCGATGCAAATAATTCAGAAAATTGATAAATATACATAAGCGTAGTCCGTTCCGAGATAAAAATATTCCTGTCAAACCAAACAAAGTTTTATCGCTAACATCTGCCAGGATTTAATAATCAGTAAAAATAAAAGCCTTTGAGAATTGGAAAATAGATATTGCTATGCATTTACATTACTACTATAAACGAGTACGTATGTAGCGAGTCAAAATTTCTCCAGATAATATGGTTTGAGAGTTATGTCTCTATTTAAAACAGCCAGATCCGCACCTCCGCTGAATAACCATGCCTGTGGGTGACGTGTCAAATGTAGAACACATTGTCCTACGCACAAACACATCGATTATCTGACACCCTATGATATTTTAATCCCGAACATATAGACATTGCTTATAGACTCATCAGCCACACAAAATGAGTCACATAACTGAAGCTCGTGACAATTTCGAAATGCACAGGACTTAAGAGAAATATCGAAAACCATTACTTTACATAGGTTCAAACCTACTGAATGACATCCAATTGTAGATGTGAGCCCTGGACTTCTCCTCATAGATCTTTAACCCTTTGAGTGCCAAGGTCCACTTTTGTTGCCAAATAACGCCGACAATTTTTTTCAGATGTAGGCATTTTTTCTGAATTTTCACAAAATTTTGGTCAAAAAGTGTAGCCCATGAAAATTTATGTCCACCAAGTCCAAAATCATAGAAAAAATTACAGAAAATTTCATAAAAGTTGGTAAAATGTTGCCCTAATATTTTGAGGGTAAAAATTACAGTGCTCAAAGGGTTAATCGCGTTATGACATCGTATTTACTTTAAATGAGGTGGTTAAAATTATATTAAAAATTCTTTAAACTCCATTAGGTCCACTGGGACATTTTACAAGAACACTACTGAAAGAGATCAAGAAAAATTCTGAAGTGGTAAAACTCTATATTCTATATGGTTTCTAAGGATAAGTATTCCGCATTTGATCGATGGGGATATGGAAACAATAGGAAACCACGATGTAAAATGCTATCATGCATCACGCCTACAAAACATTGTTAAATAACCGAATTACGTTGTTTACAAGTTTGATTATGACCCCTGAACTCAGCTCGAAAGAGTAAAATCATTGATCATGCAGATTCGTTACTTGATTCGATAGTCTGACAATAAAATTTATTTTTCTCACTTCTGATATTTTGTTACAAAGAGTCTCCTTATAGCACAAGTTACAAGACAAGTCTTCTTAAATCTACCTTGATATTTGGCTACTCTTAATCTTCTCACTCACATATTTATCTCATCTCCTTTGTTACCTGATAGAATTATCTTAATACGTGCATATACCATGCACGAGTTTAGCTCCATATGCTTTTTTCAAAACTCAAATATGCAAAAACTAAAAAAAAAAGCGTTGGGACATGTGCAAAATGCAGGTAAGAAAGTACAGTTCCAGTATTACACTATGATTTCAAGTGATGGGGACGTTGCTCCGACGGCAATGATTAATGCACGTTATTATCTGACGACGTCACAACACTGACGTAATCGAGTCTACTTGAGGGATCGCCATGTACTCTACTTACTGACAAAAATACCGACATACATCTCATTTATCTATGTGAACCTCTCTATAAAGACGTGAATCAAAAGCTGTTTCAGACATGCTATATCCTTGAAACAGGGATGAGTGTCAAAATTGACAATCAAGAAAATCATTCTTTTGACTGGACTGTCGATAATTTAAAAATGATTTTAGCGCCACACTCACAAAAACAAAACTGCCATTGAAGTTTTCGAACATCACGTTATCACAATTTTGTATACCTGCATGAAAACTAGTCAACGGCGTTTCATAGATCGTTGGAACTTGATTGAGAAGGGCATTATAGACGCTTATTTGGGCGTCAGTATTATTGCAATTAAGATTTGAAGATCATCGATGACTGAGCGGTCAGTCTTCAATAATAGACCTACGTCACTCGCGCCACCGTTCGCAAAAGACAAAGCCTAAAGAAGACTCTTCTTTTCTGTACCTATACCCCTCTCCACATTGAGCATTATTCAAGTGCTTTTGCAGTTGTTCATCTGACGATACTCCCTGTCTCCCTTAAAAAGCTTACCTCATTCAACAATAAGCGTCCATTATATTTGGTAGAGATAAGAACATACTGCATGGAGTCGACTATCTTTAAGTAATATCTAAATATTTAAAACTAAACTCAATGCATAAGATAATTCATACCCAGGGACCATTTTATTTCTCTTCAACTCTACTGAGACGGTAAAACAAATATATATATATATATATATATATATATATATATATATATATATATATATATATATATATATATATATATATATATATATATTATATAGATATATTACAAAATGCATTTATAGTTAAAATAAAGACAAATAAAATAGTCCTATGTTATATTATAATGCATTCATTTCACGGTTTTATGAGCCAGTGTATATTTTTATGACCTCGGCTCATCATCCGGATTTTGACTATGCTAGTATTTCTGTAAATGTATCTATCTGGTACATTTTAAATGATGTATGTTTCTTACGTTCCGTAGGTGGAATCTCAGGCATGGATATTTGAAGGTAGTAAAAACGATGTCCAGGTGGAGAATGATAATAAAAAAGTGTCTGCGATGAAAATCATGGAAGGTGATGTTGTCAGCATTAGACAGCCTGAGAAGTTTGTCAGCGTTAGTCACATTAACTCGACGGTGTTAGAGCTCCTGATAAGAGCCGCTGGCTCTCCCCGCTACGACAAACGAGCACCGTCTGCAGAAGGTGCCTATACTCTTCCGGCTGAGCAGCGACTGGCTATGAAAAATCGCTATCTCTTCCCATTATCGGGTTTTAATGGCGGCCCGAGTTACCAGTACGAGCAGTTCAAAGACGCTCTTCAGTTGGCTGTGTTTACAAACAGGACTATAGTTCTTCCCGCGTTCAAGCATCATCGGGCTGTGCTAGGTCACGGAAGAGTATCTGCCCAGAACACGTTCGATAGTGATCGCTTGAGGGAGTTCATACCTACAAGAAGTATACACGAGTTTTTATCCGAATGTGGCACTAACATCACCGACGTGTGGACACTTCCGAGCAGGTTCAAGGGTAAAGTACTTGAACGCACATACCGATCCCAAAAGGCATGGCTCAGAAAGCAGTTGCAAGTAGAAGTGCCACATCAATCAAACATTCCAAAAACGGCTTCCGCCAAGTGGAAAAGGGCGTTCGAAGACACAGCACATTCTCCCTGCGTTATTGTGACAAACCCGATCAAAATGGAAGCAATGCAAGTACCTTTCCCAAACAGAGACAAAATCTCAGTCGCCATCGATGGCCATCTGGCGAGGGTGCCATTCCTCAGGAAAGCAGTCGATGACGTAATACCGAGGCTGTGTGACGGGCAACCTTTCGTGGCAATGCACTGGAGGAACAAAACGGGCGAACGGTGAGTTAAGTTGTTGAGCAGCTCTTGAGTAAATATCCAATTATCCAAACATCATGGTAAGCCACTTGTAGACTTCGTAACATTTTGATAGCACAGCTCAATGAATGAGGAACAATCGAAAGCAGGCTTTGATGGATGTTTTACATCTGATTAGCCAATAAACGAAATGACTTCTGTGATGAAAATTAAATGTAAATCGCGTTAAATGATTGAAATCTCTTCACTGTGATTATAATCCGTAACAAATAGCGACCAACCTATTTACCGAGATCAGATTTCAATAAAGGGTTTTGCAAACAGATAATCATTTTTTCTATTATTCTAAAATCTATTGAATAATAAAATATACTCTTATTTCTATTTCCTATTTTCAATATAAATGTATGATTTCGAAATAAGCATAATGGTTCTGGATAGCATGTTGCGGCCAAACGCGATGTCTCATTTATTCATCAGTCCCCCGTAAATATCATTTTCTAAATATGAAAAAAAGAAATACAGTCTATTTTTCTGTATTCAATTTGGTGCAGACATGCACAGTGGCATACTGCACCGCCAACGCAGACATCAAAGACGGTGCCTTGCACGGTAATTGTTACACTGTGGGTAAGTTGCATTCATCGAATCATCAGCCTGCAAATAGACTCGTATGTGGAGCCAGATTTGCTCTTGACAGAGGGTGTATAACCCCGATGGTGCCCTGTTTGTTCATCATCTAGGTCCGCCTCGGAAAACACGAAAAAGGAATACTTGTTTTGCAAACGTTGATCTGTGACATGATTAGAATACTGAAATCTGGTAGATAAATTTAGCCATGCCTGCGCAATGCTGAAAATGTAATTTTGAGTTCTGAGGGCATCATCATGCAATCTCTCTTCGCAAAAGTTATCTCGTTACTTCAGACTGTAATAGTCATCAGCTGTTAGATAGCAACAAAGACTACATTGATGCGTCAAGACAATATCATTAGTGAATTTATGAATTATTTATTACCCAGAAAAGTTACATACAATATGAAAGACAGCAACAAGTTTGAATAAGTCAAAAATGATCTGGGCAAAAGGAAACAGGATATAGCTGGTAGCTAGTCGAGCCTGAACCCCGACATGTGAAAATTGAGGTGTAAAAAATACTTAACGAGGGCTCACAGAATGAATACATTAAGAAATAAAAAATAATTTACAAACAACAAACCAAAACAAAAACTTATGGAAAACATGTAAGGTGCCTATCAAACAAAAGCTAGAAAGCTGTCACAGAACCAATCAAAGTCCATACAAAAGATGGCGTTTGAAATATTGCCTAAATTTGTACAGTGAGACAATTTGTCTAATATGAACTGGAATATTATTCCATACATTTGCACCTGAAAAAGAAATGGCAAAGTGACCTGAATTTGACTTAGCATGATATGGTCGAAGGTGCGTCTGAAGGCTCATTCTAGTATTATGTTCATGCTTATAATCACTGAAATAGTCTGCTATAGAGTGTGGTGAGTTTTGATGAATAAGACTATGAATAAAAGTGCCAAGGACACTTGAAGCTTGAAAATGTCTAGGATGTTGATCTGGATAAATAATGGTGCTGAGTGGTCCGTCTGTTTTTTAAAAAGTATTGTTCGAACAATCATCTTCTGAGCTGTTAAAATACAGTGCAAGTGCGTTGGGTAGGTATTACCCCAAATCTCGATACCATAACTTATGTGAGGAAGTATAAAAGCATTATAAAATAACAACCGAATGTGTAGGGCAGGATGTGTCTCAGCCTAAACAAAATACCACATTTCTTCCTAATGATCTTATTACTTTATCAATATGGTCAGACCAAGAAAGATGTTTATTTATCAAAATACCAACAAATGAAACTACGTCAGCCTCCACAATGTGCTCACCACTGATTGAGACAGAGCCACACACATTTAATTTCGTCTGACGTCCTCTAAATACACTAAAATTGGTCTTTCCCCTATTTATAGTTAATTTGTTTGCATGACACCATAACTGGACATCGTCTAAATGATGTGAAACATTTGTGAGGTCTATGCATTCAGCAGCTGAATAAGTGTGAAACAGGTTTGAATCATCTGCAAACAAACGAAAATCAAAAAACGTGGATGAATTTGGAAGATCATTTATGTAAATTAAGAAAGAGTGGGTCCTAACCGACCCCTGAGGGACACCATGACGGATAGGGGACCTTTCCGATGACTGGCCATTTGAATAAACAAATTGGGAACGGTCCATAAGATAGCTTTTTATCCACTGCTGGCAGAGACCCCTAAAACCATAATGTTCAAGTTTCGACAACAAAATAGAATGATTTATGGTATCAAATGCTTTGCTAAAGTCATCAGTCTATCATCAGTCTATAAAACATGGTTGTAACTGTATTTGAATTATCTCACCCACACTTAGCTTTAATAATAGGTGGTGTTCTCTGGTTTATATTTCTTTGATATTGCAAACAATAACAGTGTGGATTTTTTTAAATATCCCAGATAATTGGTGTTTGAAATTTAGCGGAACAGACATTGGTAACCAGCCATTCCTGTGAGTGCCTCCATCGAGGTTATAAAAGAGCCTCGACCATGCAAACATGGTCTGCTATGTATGAATCATTGCATTTATCAAACCAAACGAATGCCAGGGAGAACTGTTTCTTCTTCACATTATCAATCAAAGCCCCCACCTCTTGTCAGGGGCTGGTTGGGACAGGGCAAACAAAATAAACGTTGCTTGGCTATCAAGCGTGTTATTTTAGGTCAATTTCCATTTTGTATTTAACTGAATTATGATCACTTAAAGGTATACAGTCACCTGTAATCTAAATATGCCCATAAATGGTCAAAGGGGTGTTCCTTGGTATTCAAAATGCCCATATGAGGGCGCTGCTTTAAAAAGCGGCAACCCACTTAAAATCTGTAATTGGTTAGATTTTCTCTTTCCATGGTAACTGTGGCAAAATTGGAACAGGTGACAGTATATCTTTAAAGTCATGCCATGCCAATAGGAAGGTGGGCAAAGATTACGTGGGCCATTCGTTCAAGTTAGAATAGGGTACGACATGTTTGATCTGTCGTCGCTCGTTTCGAGGTTACTCCAGCATGTGCCACTGTTACAATGGTCAGTATATCTTCACGCCAAAGTCTGTTCAATCCGTGGGATAATTTTTAGAGACATTTTGTTACAATGTAATCATTATTATCGTGTCGGATTGTCTTCGATGTCTAGTTTGTCGGCGCTACATGTCATTGCACATGTCTGCATCAAATTGAAAACAGGAAAAAGACTTCAATTCCTATGTTCAATTTACGTGAGCCTGATGAATAAATAGGACAGCTTATTTTGAAAAATCATAAATCGATATTGAAAAATAGGAAATAGAAATATGGGTATATTTCAGTGTGCAATATATTTTAGCTGACCAGAAAAATAGACAAAAACTATATTTTCAAATTTCTTTATTGAAATCTCATTGTAGGAAACAGCTTGGCCGCGATTTGTCACAGATTGATTGTCTACCTGAACGTAAATGGAGTACCGTTCACACAACGGTAACAATCGTGACAAATGCTTTAAATTCTCCTGAAATTCTGAATTATTTTAACGACGTGAAATTACAAGTACTTTTTAGCACACTGAAAATTCATTTGTTGCTTGCTTTAAAGTATTCCAAATTTCTGTCCAGCTCTCTCCGATGTCACATCTGTGGATTTGTTTATTTGTGATGCTGTGACACTCCTAAGATCTCTTTCAGGGGCAGAGGGAATATTTAGATTTATTTATCTGCAACACATTTTTACGTTTGGTAAGAAGTCTAATTAAGCTATAAAATCATTTGAATGGGGTCTTTTATCTCAAGAAGTGTTTCTGCTGTTGCTAAGTTAAGGCGTAGTTACTTTCAAACTGGCGGCAAATATGTCAGAACCTTTCTTGTCTATCAAATAGTACCAAGTGAAATCAACTTCTTGTTTTTACTGTTGCTGTTTTTCTTTTGTTTTGTTTTTTGTTTTTGTTTTTGCTTTTGTTTGTTTGTTTGGATTTTTTGTTGTTGTTGTTTGTTGTTGTTGTTTTTGGGTTTTTTTGAAATGTTGCCATGCTAGTAGCAGATGCTGATGTGAAATTACGTGTAACAGTAAGAGGGAGAGTTTATGGAAGTTGCTTAAGGGAAGCGACGACTATTTCAATTGATTTTCAAGAGAAACTAATTTAAAGCAATGTGATAGATGTCCATCTGAAGGCTTTCTTGCCTTGCAATGGCAAGCTTTAAATACTGTTTTTACTCTTTGTTGAAATAACCTGCTTTCATGAAACGAATGTTTCAGCTGGCTGCCAAAAGTGCTATACTTACGCGTGATTTCTGAAGACAAGGACGCTGGCTCAAGCGTAAGGAGGAGAAAGAGTATAAAGTCAAAATATTGAAACAAGGAGGTGACAAAACTAAAAGCGACATCAGACTTTTAAACGGATTAATTATTAATTTTATTTAGACAAAATACAAACTCAGTGTTTCACACTTGCCACTCCCCTCCATCCCCCCACGAAATATAGCTTCCACTAAGCTTAATTTTTTGCACCGTCTATGTTGTTCTGCCGGTTCACAGATGTCGTGTCAACCTTCGTGGGTTTGGACATTCCACATTGTGCCTTGACTTTGCAAAGTATTCGCATAAAATCAAAGATCACATCGCGACAGATGTCAACAGAATCATGACTCGACACAGACTGAGCTGCTTGTACGTTGCCCTTCCTCCTCGTGAGATCCAGGTAAGTTCAAAGGTCGTTATAGGCGTTTGCTTTCTACAAGACAAATTTGAAGAAGACAAGTGCCTATTTTCACATGTATTAAGGTCACAGGGCATAGATAAAAACTCTTTCTTTGCAAACCTTTTGCTACATCTTGGTCAGTTCCCCTAGGCTCTATACGGAGCAGAAAACATACACACATACACACATACACACATACATACATACATAAATACATACATACATACACAAATACATACATACATACATACATACATACATACATACATACATACATACATACATACATACATACATACATACATACAGTGTAATTATATTTTTGCATCGCTCTGTGATATACATCCAGGTACAATATAATGTACGTTTAAATGGCGTACCGTCAAAATTCTTATTTTTCTAGACAGTATCTTTAACATTTATGCGATTTTATTTTACCAAAAGAAACTTACATTTTTTTGATGTAACTCTATTTTATGACTGACTAAACTTTCTAATTCTGACAGTACAACTTTACTTTTATCGATAATGGGCACAACTCATAACGAGAACAAAAACTAATTCTGGTAGACGCAACTTTAATTTTGGCATGTACAACCCTCTAAATATTTTAGGGCACAACTCTAACACACTTGGCCTAATTTTATTTTCAAGGTAAGAATTCTTTAAAAAATGTATTTTTTGTGAGTTAACATAATGTTTTGTAAAAGTTTATTTTTACAACGATTAATGTTTAATATTTGAAGTAATCTTTCCTATCGTATTTTACAAGAGTAAGTGTTTAATACTTAAAACAATGTTTATTTCTGAAGACTGACATTTTTTGTGTTTTATGAAGAGTACACTTTTAAAGCTATTTTAATAGCCGTTATTTGTTCAGAACACAGAGAATAAAAGCTTAACTTTGAAAAGCCAACTTTGGTTTTTCCAAGACTAAAATTTATGTTTGTGTTGCGATCATGTTTCTTTAGTTTTGGATATATGTGAAATAGGATCCCAGCATTACTATCCGCTTGTTTGTGTTACAATAGTGTTTGTTTCTTTTTCAATTTGTGTAGAGAAGTTAAGATTATTATGTAATAAAATGTTTTGTTTGAATGGGGAAAGCTTATGGCAAGACGTAGCAGGACTCAAAACCGTATGACTGCTTTTTTTAATGCCTACAATTCTTATCTCCTCTCCAACCTATGTTCACACCACTCTAATTGCTCCGCAAACATTGCCAACTGGCTAACCAGCTGTCCGTATCAGCTGATTAATTGATTAAGTCAACACAACAGCCGTCACACACGTAGTAAAATAAGAGCTACGTGTGTGACGGCTGTGTTGTTGACTTAATCAATTAATCAGCTGATACGTAAAGCTGATTAGCCAGTTGGCAATGTTTGCGGAGCAATAAGAGTGGTGTATACAAAGGTTTGAGAGGAGATATGATGGACTTGTAAAAAAGCAGTCAGACGGTTTGGAGTCGAAATCTTTATTTGAAATACCCAAGTCAAAATTAATAAAATTACTGGTAGTAATAAAGAAAGCAGTCAGACGTACCGGTTTGGAGTTGAAACTTTATCGCTAATATCACAGTCAAAACAAAATCAAACAAAGTAAACCTTTGGACAAAAAGCCATCCTTCCCCACCCCTCTCCCACCCCACGGACTGACTGTTGTACCCTATGGTGTCACAAAAGTTGATAGAGTGGCCCTTTGACGCTTGCGTTTCGAAACCCGGACGTGGTTTCTCATCAGTCGCAGTGTAGATTCTTTCCTCTGTTTGTGCAAAGACCCTCGTTTTCGTCGAGGGTCTATGGTTTGTGTTTATGAAATTTTTTAAGTGTATTTAAGTCTTCTTGCTCTTCAAGTAGCGAAGCAAGTATATCAATGGTTGGATCATGTTGTAAATCCGTTTGGCGATCTAGTTTTTTTGTTTTATGTTTACATTTGTTTTGACTAATGTGTCTTTTAAATTTTTGTTTCTCATAAAATTCATCATAAACCTACCGACGCACAAGCTATCAAACATAATAGCACTAGGCAAAGGCCTAAAATTTATTCCAACACCAACAAAACCAAATAAAAAGCAAGTACTGCATAATCATAACAAATACAGTCGAAAAACAAGACTACGATACATCACTAGACATAAACAATCGCAACAACACCCATTCAAAATAAAATCAAACTGAACTCCCAAAATAACATAAAACACAAAACTTGAAAGTTATCTCGAAGCAACTACACTTGCTCTTTTAGATATACCTTTTCAGGTCGGGTGCCCAAAAAGTCGCAATAAACTTACGAACAATAGATAAATTACTATAAAACCCTTCGACAAGGGTCCGTGCCATGGTCATTGTCACCACACAAGAGATTACGCATACGAATGAGAAAAACAACTACGCAACACTCAGAAATATGCAGATCCCCAAACGGACTTACAACGCGATCAAAACATTAATATACTAACTTCAACACAAAAGATTACGTACACGAATGCGTAAGACAATTACGCACCACTCAGAAATATGCAGATGATTCTGCGTTAGTAGATCTATCGAACTCTACTTTAGTGAAGTTGAAAATTTTTCGAAGTGGTGTAAAGAAGACTATCTTGATTTGAATGTGAAAAAGACAAAAGGAACGGTTATTGATTTCAGGACAAAACCAAAAGTTATTCCCAGTCTTTTGATAGATGATGTTGCAGTAGAAAGGGTCACTTCATACAAATATTTAGGTACTATCTTAGACAACAAACTCAATCTAAAGCACACATTGATTATTAACTCAGTGTGTAAGTCCAGGATTCATTGCCTCCAGAAGCTTAAATCACTCAGTGTCAATGCTGCAATCATAAAAACTTTTATCGTACTTTTATCGAATCCGTGTTAACATTTTCATTTTTAGGCTGGTGTTGAGCAGCCTAAACAATCGGATAGTAATGTAGGAATCCTATTTAACACATATTTTTTGTGTTTCACAACTCGAGTCACCTATCTTTCATCCGAACTAAAAACCAAAATTAGGATCATTGGATCCAACACACCAACCAACCAAATTACCTGAGCTAACAACCAATCACAAAGAATCTAGGTGTGATAACCTACCAATCACAATACACTCCTATAACAATAGACTTCCTGTCCGTCTACCATAAAAAGGGCCAAAATTGGCCTCCTCTGGCACACATCTGCTAGAATGGAGGCTACTCAACAACCAGAAACACAAAATC
Source organism: Ptychodera flava (assembly GCF_041260155.1). NCBI lineage: Eukaryota > Metazoa > Hemichordata > Enteropneusta > Ptychoderidae > Ptychodera > Ptychodera flava. The sequence goes on from NC_091937.1 coordinate 33,876,051, forward strand.
ACTCCCAACCTGACGACGAAGACCCGACCATCATCCTAACAACATGAAATTTATCAAAAACCTATCGACTCACAAACTAACAATCATCGAAATAATAGTGCAAGGAGGAGGCCTAAATTTATTCCAACACAAACAAAACCAAACAGAAAGCAACTACTTCATGATCTTAACAATAGTCGGAAAACAAGACTACGATACATCATGACACTCAAATAATCGCATCAACACCCATTCAAATAAAAATTAAACTCAAATCCCCGAACGACACAAAACACAAGACTTTAAAGTTATCTTGAAGCAACTTAACTTGCACTTCTATGTATAGATTTTCATGAAAAAACTAACCATGTCGAGTGCCCAAAAAGTTGCCATAAATAAACTTACGAACAATAAACAAATTATCATAAAACCCTTCGACAAAGGTCAAGGCACAGTCATCTCAACACAAAGATTACGTACACGAATGCGAAAAACAATTACGCAACACTCAGAAATATGCAGATCGCCAAATGGATTTTAACGCGATCCAGATATACATATACTGGCTTCGCTACTTGAAGAACAGTAACGTTAAAGGGCCAATCTATCAACTCTTGTAACACCATAACTCCGGCTGCGTCTCGCCATAAGCATTTTAGACAAGGAAAACTTAACTTTCAAAAGCCAACTTTGGTTATTCCAACTTTGGCTATGCCAACCATGGAGCTTTCTAGTTTCTCGCTCCATGTTCCAACACTAAAATTTTGCATGAATCTTTTTCCCAAGAAATAAAAAGAATGTCGGTTTTCGAGATAAAAAAAGTTTATATTATATGGAAGTCTTTTATTTTAAAAATGTTTTAATTTCTTAAGGATGTGTTTCATTTTTGAAAGGAAAATATTTTTCTGGGTGAAAATTTTCTTTTACAGCGATAAATTATAATTACTATTAGTACAACTTCTGTTAGGGCGTACGCGTTTTCTATGGTACTGACTAAGTCTTCTACATGAGAGTGTTGTTCCAGGCTTCAGCGTTCAAACTTTCCTTTGAGATGACAACATATATTTCGAGACAGAAAAATACTTTTTTCTTTGCGGCGGAAGTGAAGGTATCCAACAATGCCCGTATTAGGGGCCGTTGAAGGAGTTCAAACTCAGCAAAGAGAAGGCTATGCTGCACTGAGCAAGTTCTGGTTTATTTCATGGCCAATTACCTCCGTGTTTATTTTGACGGACTGACGTATCGGTCAAATCTGCCGGACCCTCAGCTTCAGTCACAAGTGACTAACTCTATCAATAACGTATCTGCCGTCACCTCTAAGAGGGAAGATGGCTATCGTACAACCAAACGGAAGGGATACATAACAACAGAGCGACTGGATGATGAAGGGGCCCAAATTTCGTTACCTAAACTACTTTTCTTTAAAGAATGTAGGTTTGCTACTCTAAAAACATAAAGTATATACCATCCATTTAAGAAACACAGTTCGTGCTCAGAAAAATATCTTAACAGTTGGTACTCTTGTACAATTTTTAATTCTGTTTTACGTATTGTACGTATAGTGTGTCAAATGGTCACCAAGAGAGGGTGAACTACATAGTGCATACATAATTAACACTGAACACTGCTGTGCCATGACTCAATGCAAAAAAAAACGAGGAAAAATATGGCAAGAGAAAAAAGAACAAGGAAAAAAGGCTCGTTCACAAGACAAAGTTTAATAGCAGTATTCTTCATTATTTCTCATATTTTAATGAACCATTCTTGTGCCCCTGTGCACCAAGCAAGTCTGGACGGGAGTGGAAATTAGATGTCATGGACTTAATTTGAATGAAACATTAAACAAAAAGAGGAAACATTAAAATGAACGACATTTGGTTAGTACTCGATTCATAAGAATTCCATCTGGCCCAGCACATCAAGGCTTATCAAGATAGGTTTTTGAATGATTAATGCGTGAATGTATAAATGCATACAGCAGACGCCGCGACTACAGTAACGTTTATCGTTTCTGAATCATCGCCTTTCAAAAGTGTAACCCGTGTTTCATATTATTCCCTCAGGAAATCCTTCCACTACTTTCGGAAAGAATTCAACGGATCCACCACCTCGCAGACGTGCTGCAGCTTCACAACCCACTCATAGAACTTTTCAAAGATGACGACTACTACACGTCTTTACTGGAACAAGAAATTTGCTCAAGTAAGACAAGTGAATTTATCTAAAAAAATCTCAGGTTTTTTGGTGATTTTTTGAATACGCTTAATCATCTTTTATTTAGCAAAACACAGCATATACCTAGAAAACGAATCGGATGTTGTCAAACTATCTTTTCATATAGAGTCAACCATTTGAAATTACGTTTTGCGACAATTAAAATGCCCTGTAAATATAAGCAACAAACATTTGATGGCGTGAGGTCAATGTCGCGTCATGTTGTTCAAATCAGCGGCGGATATTCTGTTGTAATTTGCCACTGGGTGGCGTCTTCGCACGGTGCTAGTTTGGCGAACTGTCAATGGATCCTGATCAGCAAAAACCGCAGAATATGGGTCAACTTTCCTTTACTGTTATGCGTTAAAATACAAAGTTGGTTCCGTCGTTCGATAGAGTGGGCGGATGAAGCATGCTTACACGAAATGATGCAAAAATTAAGACAAGTTTTAAAGTCTACCATATTCTACTAAGCCGCAAGTTATAACGTATGCCCGTTTTAAAATCATTCTAGTCGTTTACTTTAAGATAGTAAGTGCCACTTAACTGAAAGACAAATTTTTGCTCAAACTTTGCTGGAGGAAACTTTAAACGATTGTCTTTCAAAACCAAGAATACAATTCGAGGGTCACCATTCCCATTGTGGAACTGTGGAAACAAATTTCCGTAAGTTTACCGATATTTAAAATTCAAAGAGGCTGATATCTCTGTGTTAACTCTGTTGGATGAATTACATTTGCGATTTCCACACCAACAAGGATGTGAAATTTTGTGTAGCCTCACTTATTCAACAAGTCTCAAAATGAATAAGCAGCTAGTGGGCCAGAGAAGTATTTTGTGAAAATTTGAAAGTGTGAATATCTACCCTAAAAGGCGCATCTCACTTAATATGGAACAACTGTTGAATGTAAGTTGTCCATAGTGTGGCTCAGCCGCTGACATTTCTCAATACATGAAACATGTTCATAATATGATTCTCGTTCTCATTCAGGGTCGGAGGTGTTCATCGCAAGCGGAACTTCCAACTGGTCTGCCTTTGTCATGAAAGAGAGACTGGCACTTGGAAACATGACGACCTACGACCTGTCCGATTTGCCAGGAATTTCCGCCGAGTTGCTGAAGTGAACACGCAACATCTCCGAGACAGCGCGCCAGTTTGCCATTATTTATGTAAATTTATGTAAATTACCTCTTAAAATAGTACAAATTTGTGAACCGATTGTGAGACTGTGTGTTATTTTTTAGTGACGACGATAACTATTAACTTTAACAAAAAATACTTTGTTGACAGCCATGTTGAGAAGACACCCGTGTCATACCTTACCTTCGACATATCTACTGTACTGGAAGAAAATAAATAAAACTTAGCAATTATTGATAGTAGTCTTTCGTCTTAGATATTTTATTAGCCCACAGGTTTCTAAACACCAAAGGCGAAATGACTGGTTCTATAATTCGAGCGGGCTCGACCAGATTATTGCCAGTGCTCTTCGATTGGGATTTTTATTTATAGGACTGTAAGATCTTCGATATATGAATCGATCAAGGGAACTGAATTTCCGTGCAAGCTCTACGTATTGACTTATGTTTTTTTCAGTATTTCGCAATCAACTTGGTTCCAAAGGTTCATACCCAGTAATAGCATAGACGCTCGTGGAAAAAGAGCTTGGTCTATCGAAGACAGCTGCAATGGCTGCACAATAGGCTAAGTACTAGACTGAAAGATCCGTCGCTGGAGGGCGCTCTCTACGCTCCCTCGCCCTCATAAAATATTAAACATGAGACCAAGACATCAAAGGTTGGCAGTATAAATCGTTATTGGCAATACGTATCATAGTCAAACGTACTAAAAATAAAATAAACAATAGCAAGGAGAAACTTGTGCTGAGACCAGAATACCTCATCTCCACCCCTCCACAGAGGACGGGTATGTAAGTAATTCCCCTATGGTTGCAATGGTGGCAACCTTGTTAGAGCGCCGCCACCGCTTGCCTCGGTGCACGTCGCGTGGGGATTTGCTACAAATTGTGATGATTTGCTGCATATTTTTGGGAACACGAAAATTGAAGAGCGTCCGACAACTTTCTGTGCAAGATAACTTTTATCTTTTCTAAAAATCAAAGAATATGCCAAACATGTTTTGCTTGGTGTAAAACGTTACCAAGTGCAAAATTGTGGGCTACGGTTTTTGGTATGGTATCTAAGACATCATGCTTAAGTCACTTATTCACACTCTGTGTTTATTTTCATTTTCACTTCATAGCTTTCAATAAACACTTTACATCGTCACGGTGACGTGCTATTTTCAAATCTACTGTTCTTATTTCGCTGTGTCTTTCCACTAAACATTACATTTCAAAGTCATACACATGACTGCTGTATGCCACAATGGACGGGGCCATTGTAGCCACTGCGCAACTGTGCACCTATTTGTAAACTTCCAGTCTGGGGCTACTATTGATCTCTCTCCACGATCTTTGGTAGAATGTTTCCATACAGATCACAATAATTCACACTGGCAGTTTCGTAAAACATTACTTTCTGAGTATTACTCAGTGTGGGCAGACGAACAAAAGAATAACACTGACCCCATATCAGTCTCCCAACTTCCAGTGTTTTCAACGATTCATTACCTTGATCTCTCCGTGTGTTAGGAAAAGTCTCTATAACTCGATGACATTTTCAATGCATCGCAGCTTCAGTGTATAAAATGTCAAATATTCACATGAAAATAAAGACTGAATAATTCAGACGCCCTATGGACTTATTAAAATCGATGCTGCATGGCGTCTGACAGTTCTGCAAAGTCAGTGAGTATATCGAAATTCGGCCCATATGAGAAGGCTCTTCTTTCTTGAAATACGAACGTCGACCAGTTTGATTTTCCATTTCCGACGAAAACTCTTGATCCTGAGAAAAGTGACGACGCACAAAAACAATCGATGTTATGAAAGGTTTATGATCAGCTGAAGGTCATTATTTGACCTGGGGAAAGTGTCGTTCTCGGCCACCGTACGTTCTACTTTGAAATCAATAATTCTAACTGCGACCATTCCTTGTTTTACCAGATATCACATTGGTGTAGCGTACAAAATAAATTCTACGGATAAGAAGCAGAGAAAAGGGCGTGGACCGACAATAATGTAATGAAAGCGAAAATTAAAATTTGTCGCTCAATATTACCGTGAAAGGTAAAAGGTCAATGACACGAAAAAAGCAATAGCACTCAAATACATGCCCTTACTTGCAGAGATCTCTTGCTCGACGAGAGAAATGAAATAGTCATCACCATTGAGCGATTCGATATAAGGATGGTGCAGTGCCATGACGTCATCAATAGTGAGGATATTCGACAAATTGTTTGATCGCAAAAGATGAATTATGTTCTGAAACGATATGACAGGAGAAATATTATGTGGTAATCTGCAATGATTACTTGCGGTCATCGTAAGAGTTTTCATTGTGTTGTGCTTGTTAGTCGTCCGGCTGACTTATAGGTTTGGTGCCTTGAGTGTGTGCCGTGCGTCCCAGGTCAGACATGGCCCAGTCGATTACTTATAAACTTGGTACAAGGATAATACCTCCGCTGGCCGCCGAAGGCTCACTGATACGCATGCGTCACTGTAGTGTGATAGAATAAAATACTAGTAGGCACAAGACCACTAAATTATTTCCCACAGGCCACCACAGTAGCGTTGCGCTAAATTTTCCTATTTTAGAACATTCAGCGGCAGGAATCCAGTTGGCAGGTGTTAGGTTAATGTCAGTTTGACAACTGACGATTTTTTCGCGTGGGCAAGCCCAAGGAAATTTTGAATTATTGATGAAAATAGCGCCCTCAGTGGTGTTTTTTGCAGAAATACACGCTTATTGCTATGATTGCAATGGGCCTTGTAACTCATCATATTACCACAGAATGCTACAACCATTATTCACAACAGTGTGCATTTTGATTCAAGCAGGCAAATATCTCTAAAAATATACTTCAAATTTAAGTTCAAACCAAACACGCACCCATGCAGGAATCAAATCTATTTTAACCCAACTATCGTCGTAAATGAATTAGCGGTCTTGTGCCAATATAGTGAAACTCTGCACAAAGTTAACACCAATGAAAGTACTTGTAAATCTGACCCAAACTTTAAAATGAAACAAAATTTACCAATGGTTTCACCAATGAAAGTACTTGTAAATCTGACCCAAACTTTAAAATGAAACACAATTTACCCTCTGGCAGTTCTATTGCTACACCTCCCTAAAGACATACACTCAATGATCTTATGGCAGCAATATGTGTCATCTTTGAACCAAGCAATATGACGTAAAACACTCTCCTAGAAAAAAGTTTGTGTCGTCCCAAGCACTCATTTAAGAATATTGTTGAAATTGCTTGATGGTGTTCTTCCTATAATAATTGTTTTCACAAATAGCAATTCCTCCAAAAAATTATACCGTTAGATATGGCCTAAGCCGTGCGTGCGTCTAAATATATATATATATATATATATATATATATATATATATATATATATATATATATATATATATATATATATATATATATATATATATATATATATATATATATATATATATATATATATACACACACACACACACACACACACATATCACCCGTGCATCTGGCCACTTTCTGACCACTTAACGAGAGCAATTGCAATACAAGAGGAAGAGCTCACTCTACTCATTCATGAACCTACCATTAAAGACAAACATTTTGGATTGTTTTGCTGGCACCCTCAGGAGGAGGGAACCCCTCGCTTTTGACCAATCCCCCTCGTATTTGGACGAGCAATAGCGAGTGCGTATAGGAAAAATATCCTACGGTTTACCCGTCCCTTGGCTTTTTATTTTTTTTTATTTAGTAATCTTATATACACCGTGGGGCAGTGGTTAGGGGCTCAATATCGGAGGATGGTGAGTTTTTCGAGACCCGGTAGGTCCAGAGTAACGGACTCACTGTCAGAGGATGGTGGGTTCGAGACTCCAGTACGGTGTTGTGTCCCCGAGCAAGGCCCTTTACTCCTTATCGTTCCATTGGGTAGTGGGTTATGGGTACCTCATCCTATAATTAGGTTTGCCTGTTGGATGAGTAATAAAATGAAAATTAAAAATATATATTACGCAAAACCATTACCGCTGATTCGGTTGGTGGGTAGGCCACATACATACACCCAATATTGTTGTCCCTGGCGATTCTTTGCAAGTACAACGACAGGCTATAAGTTAAGTTCTCATGAACCTGCTGCAAATCAAGACATCGCGGGCTTCGTCGGACGCTCAGACGGCCGATACTGCATCTGAAATTGTGTGAAATCAACTTTGAGTTAAAAAAACCGTTATGAAGGTGGTTTATCTTACACCGAGTAATTGCACCAGTAAAATGATCAACTAAAACACGGTGCCTCTACGTGATAGAGGGACCGTGACTAAAACAACAGGATCTCAATTATAAGTTGATTTGCACACAACCGAGACACACACACAATATTGGCGGCAAATGCACAGAGACACTTGCTGCCATTTACGAGGATGTTTACGAAGCAAGGACGTAAGGTATTAAAATAATGAAAATAGCTAACACTTAATGAAGAAACATGAAAGTTTCACGTGATGAGTCTGTAATGTGTCACAGTGACTTGTAAATATTAGTTGTGACAGGTAAATTGAATATCAAAAGATACATTGATGCTTATGATTTGACGTGTTGTTTTATCATTACAATCGTATGCTCAAATCACACCTTAAACATAACAAATAAAACCAAATTACTAAGGTAGTATGCGCCTCGAAAGTGAAAGACAAACTTTTGCTCAAACTTTCAAAGAATATTTCAATCATTCTCTTTCAAAATCAAGAATAAAAATCGGGGGTCACCGTGCAAATTTTGGTACTAGAGAAACAAATTACTCAAGATTTACCAATATTTGAAATTCAAAATGGCCGCCATCCCTGTGTTAACTCTATAGAGAAAAATAAAATTTTCGATTTTCGAAAAACTAAGCCAGTGAAAAATTTTCTTACACCAAGAGCTTTAAAATGAACCCCCACAAGTAGCAGATCAGAAAAAAATTGAAAAAGTTTGAGAGTTCAAATTTTGGTCCCCGAGGCGCGTTCCACAGAGGGATGCTTAGGACAGATACGAGGACAGAACGACCAACGAGTAAAACCAAAGGCATTTAGACAATGGGAGAAGCGTATCTTGGACTATGGCACCTGTCAAGCTTGTCCACCGAGAAATAAATTCTACGTAGCACCAATGAACTCTGAACGTCTCATGCAGTCAATACTTTGAAGATTCCTAGTACCTCTTAGCAGACCAAGACGTGTTAACGGGTAAATCATCCAACAAGCACGAAAAAACGAATGGTAATACAACCGAACAAAATAGATAATGTATAACCTTGGAAAACAGCTCTTTATGATAATTGTAACTTGAAAGTGCTAAATCTGTCGTGATAAAAATCTAATTCTGGTCAAGTGCACTCCTGTATGAAACAATCCAGATATGTCGCAAGTACTTTCGTTCTGGTCTTCTGGTCTTGTTGGTTATCTCTTTACCATAAATTCAATAAACTAATTAATTGGCATTGCAGTGTGTTAGTCTTCTCCTTGGCTGTTTTCGTTCTTACTAATCAGCCTATTTTTTATATGTTATTTGTTATACCGAAAATTGTTGTCAGTGTAAGATTGGTTTTGTGTAATTTGGCCACAATTTTGCATATTGAAAGATATTTGCAAATTGGTTAACCAAATATTACGCAAGTCACTTTGCACCTGGAATGTCCAGGTGTTAAGACGGCACTTACTGCAAGATACGAGGTGGTTTATTACTTATTTATGCAAATTATATTAATGAGCATTGCTTCGGTATTAAAATTGTATGTTAATGATTCCTTATCAATGCGGAATATTCTTGAACCTCGTATGTTGCATCAGATTGGTTTGTAGTGAGCTCTTCATTTCATTCCCAACTCTCGTACATAACAGATGGATGAGGTGTAGGCATAATATTAAGTTATCGGACTCGCACAATTAAGATTAATTTACCTCATTCATTTTTACTCATTGGTATTTTTGATGCAATTGATGCCGCATGCTATTTTGTAACCCTAAAGCGATATCACATGTATCTTCGCGATTAATCGTTGAAAGAATGCAGGATTTTACAATATGGCGATAACATGATTGTTATAGCAAGTTTGACAGTTTCATTCAGAGAACTGAAATCTACAAATGATCCAAAGACAATTCAAACCCGATCGGACACGGTGCGCCAAGTGATATCCAATTTGAAAAGATAGGTTTCAAGAATGAATCCAATACTGCTACTACGTGCCAATTTTCTCCAACGCAACTATTCCGTTTCGGGTAGCGATGTTCTGTCGCTTGGGTGAATTATGTCAAATAACACCCACCCTAGTATCCCACGAAGTCATTGATAAATTAAATGGATATGTTTGAATTGTTTTTTTATTGCAAAATGTACAGTTTAAGACGAACTTCAAACCTCTAAAGTTGTCCTTCTTCAACGTGGAGTAAGCAATACATTGACATGACACTAAAAGCGCACTGCTTGGCGTAAAATAAAATCACAGTCCCTTAGCTTCTCTTTGTCTTATATTTTTCAGATGCTATACATATTACTAGCATAGACATGGCGCTCGTACCGATATGCAGTCATGAGAATAAGTTTTTATAATCCATGTGTACAAGTACAACATTTTTTTTTTTTTTTTTTTTTTTTTTTTTTTACAAAAAATCACTTTTATTCATCTCCCAATTATTTTTAAACTGTACACAACTTTCCCAAGACAATTCAATTGGAAAAGTCAGCAAAGGAAAAAAACCCAACAACAACAGCAATGAAGAAAAAATACAACGCAACAGTATTATTCACAAAACTAATCCATTATAAATACTTTATCATTTCTTCTATGTAGTTACTCTTCTTTGTGATTTTTAGATACATTAGTTCTTCCTTCAGAAAACGTTCAATTTATTTTTCATTCAATATCTTTGTCTTGTATACTGCAAAGGTAGCTATATTTATAACTATATTCATCTCTTTAAACGTATCAATACCTAACATATAACCATACACCACGTGTTTCCACAGTATTTTAAAGTTCGTTTTCCACACCATATTAATAATCTCATTGACTTTTTGCCAAAAACGGATTGTAGTAGTGCACTCAAACAGGAAATGCTCACAATCGTCCTTCTTATGGCATGTCTTACACTCAAAGTGGTCTTCTATTTTCCATAAGTTATACATATGCGGTAACTTATCATGTAACATAAAATAATTAAACTGGGCAATTTTCCTTATATACATCACCTTCAGCTTAAAACACCATATCTTTTCCCATATATACGTCTCTCCACAAGATCTTTCCCAGATTCTATAAGCATATGATTTTTCTGATTTTGCCTAGGCAAAGTTAAAATAGTAATCTTTACAAGAGCAGTGTAATATATTTCTATATTTGCCATCATCACATCTCATCAACATGTCTATTCCTTGTCTTTTTACATGTATCTTTCTTTGTACTTTTTCCATCTCCTCAACCCACGTCTTTGGAATAGCCGTTCTCAACACTTTTAGTTGTGAAAACCACTTTCTTTTACATTTCAAATCTCAAATAAACTTACAGGCGATATAAAGTTCCCATTACTAAACACATCTGCTACGTAAATTATTCCAGAATCTATAAATTCTTTGAAAACAGAGCCTTGTTTTCGAATTTAATGAACTTATTTCCCATATGATCTGCTCCCGATGCTGTTTGGTGTTAACTTCATATAAACCGTTCTTTTGTTTCTTACCTCCATCCAGTTACTCAAAATCTCTTTATAAAAAGTAGGTAAATTCTTCGTTATTGTATTAAGCCAAGCTTTGTCTAAATCATATGTAAAAACAAGAGAACTACCTCCAAATTTACTCAGATAAGACTCAAGAATGGTTTTCCAAATTTCATCCCTACTATTAATGATTCTTGATACCCATCTACACGTGAGTGCTTTAACCATAGATTCCACATCAATCATCATCAATCCCCTTTTCTATTTTGTTTATCACAATGGCTCTATTAACTTTCCCCCTTTTCCCCTTCCATAAAAACTCGTAGAAAAGCTTACTAATTTCCGTGACACATCTTTCGGCATGACTATCATCGACGCACAGTATAAAATTTTAAACAATGCCAAACATTTAAGTATGGCAATTTTCCCTAAATACAGAGAGGTGTCTTTTTTCCATGAATCAAGCATTGATGTAATATTTTCTACCTTTTTTTCCCAATTCAGTTTTTTCAGCTCGTCTTCGTCATATCCAAAGTAGATGCCTAAGGCTTTGATCGGCTTGTTTGGCCATGAAATCATCCCTAAATCTTTTCTTCTTTTCCAGTTACCCAACTTCATACCTTCGGTTTTATCTTTATTTAGTTTCAAACCTGCATATTTACCGTATTCATCTATTAAATTGAGGACCCTTGCTAGTGACTTTACCCTACTAATATATATTTGTGTATCATCTGCAAGCTGTGAGATTTTTAAAGACTTATTGTCTTTCCCCACTTTAATGGTGAATCCTTCCAATTCTGGATCGTTTCTAATTACATGTCCTAAAACCTCTACAACAACCAAGAAAAGTAGTGCTGACAGTGGACAACCCTGCCGGATGCCCCTCTGCACTCTAAACTTTTTTGAAATACATCCATTAATTATTAACGCGCTGCTACAATCATTGTAAATTGTTTCTATCCATCTAATAAAATCTTCTTCAAAACCAAATTTCTTAAGTGCCAATAACATGAAATTATGTTCTACGGAATCAAACGCCTTAAAAAAATCTAAAAACAAAATAGCTCCCCCTTTCTTCTTTTCAGCAAAATCAATAACGTCTTCTATGAGCCGAACATTTTGTCCCACAAAGCGCCCTTTTAGATATCCAACCTGCCCACTATTAATAATAATTGGAAGCACTTTTTTAATCCTATTTGCCAATACACACGACAAGATTTTGTAATCGTGGTTTAGCAACGAGATCGGTCTCCAGTTTTGCAAATTTGTCCTTGTGTCTTTCTTATGTATCAAGGTAATCAGACCAACACACTGAGACTTTGCCAGACATCCCTTTCTATAACCTTCATTAATCGCATTGACTACAAGTTCCCCAAGCTCATCCCAGAAAACTCTATAAAATTCAATAGGTAATCCGTCTAACCCTGGGGATTTTCCCGTTTTCAATTGCCATATTGCTTTCTTACACTCAAAATTGTCAACTAATCCTTCACAAGCTGTACTTGCCTCCTGATTCAGACCAACATTGATACCAATATTGTTTATGTAATTCTGAATACAACTGTTATCTACTCTTTTTGAGGTGTATAATGCCTGGTAAAATTCAACGGCAGAATTGAGAATTTGTTCTTGATCTGTAACAATACTGCCGTCGACCAAGAGCTTATTGATTTGCTTTGATCTGCACGACTTTTTCTCCAAACCAAGAAAATATTTGGTGTTCCTCTCCCCCTCCTCATACCATTTCACCCTCGATCTTACTTGTGCTCCACGTAAATTACTAAGATACAGCTTATCAAGCTCTTTCTTCTTTTCCAAATATCTTTCTTCTAGCTCTGTATCCCTCCGCTTACGTTCATTCAAATCTCTCTCTAAATCCCGTATCTGTTCTTGCAGTAGATCCCTTTTATTCTTTGTCTCTCTTGCTTTATTCTGTGCAAACCTTATGGTATTTTCCTTAACCTTTATTTTAAGTAAATCTAGCACATATCTTTGATCATTTTCTGATTTATATTCCTGTATTGTATTACGTATCACATTCTTTACCATGGTTTGATAATTTATATCCCTTAAGAGACTGGTGTTCAATTTCCAATATCCACCTCCCTTACAATGCGAGGTAAAATCAAAGACTAGCGAGATGGCATTGTGGTCAGTTCTTACTGCTGGGCGGATATCTGCCGATTTAACACCTGACAGAAGGTGAACAGACATTAACCAAAAGTCTAAACGACTTGCAAGACCCATTGAGACTTGTCGCCATGTGAACTGCTGTTTTGAGGGATTTAGCTCCCTCCAAATATCACAAAGGCTAAAGGATTTAATAAACTGAAGACTCTGCTTGTCTTTTCTGGAAGGCACTTTGGAGGGCGTTTATCTAAAGTGTGGTCTAAAACACAATTAAAATCACCTCCAATAAATATATTGTTCTCGTCATCTACATGTTTGTAAATCCAGTGTTTCAAAGAAACAAAAAAATTCTCTCTGGTAACTTTCTGATTTGGTGCATAAACGTTCACCAAAGTTAAATTTTCGCCATTCAAATCAACATTAACAAGTATTTTTCTCCCATCTTCACCATATTTAACCTTCTTAATTACACAGTCAGTATTTTTATCAAATAAAATTGATACTCCTCTGCTATGATTATTACCAAACGAGTGAAAAGCTTGCCCTTTCCACTCTTTTCCAACAAAATTAGCCACGTTTTCATCCCAATACGTTTCCTGTAGAAAAATTATTTGCGCTTTTTGATATCGACACCAACATAAAATTTGCTGTCGTTTATCCTTTCCTCTTAAACCTCTCCAGTTTAATGACAAAAAATCTAATAATAAAAACACAGAAAAATAAATTAATTCAGAAAAAAGACAGATCAATTGTATCTTAACTCTCTACTGTTTCTTTCTTCTCTTCCCCTTCTTTCTTTTGTTTTTCTTTACACTCTCTCTCAGACTTGCTCTCGATTCGAATGCTGCGTCTTCTCCCTCGGCAGAAGAGAGTTCCTCACCAGATATCTGTGTACCGGCTGATAATTCAGTAGATGTGCTAACATGTTTTCTTTTCTGATCTGCGACACCTTCCTCCACATGTTGTTGCCGTTGTCCGGTGGTGAAACTGGTGATTTTCTGTTGAACAGTGCTGACAGTTTTTGTTCTTTCACTGATGCCTCCCTCGCTCTCTTGGTTGTTATACGATAATATGGCTACAGATTTTTCAACCATATCTAATCTCTCTTTTCCCTGACCAGCAGTTGTCTCGCTACCTTCACTTCTCAATTGAACTTGGACCTTTTCTTGGCAATTCACCTGAATATGCCTAACTTTTCCACACCGCCGACACACTATCTCGCTTCTACATTCTCTTTTCAAGTGGCCAGGTTGGAGACAGTTTGAGCAGCGGGATGACATACCTGCTTCAGTTTGTTGCATTGAATTTGTCCGTTCTCTGAACATAATTAACACTACAAAATTCCCCATTTTAACCTGCCATTCTGGAGGTATTGGTTTCTTCAATTTTTCTACATACACATATCTATCACCATTGTCAATGTTTGTCAGCTTACCATCAATTCTCCGTTTAGGACGGATTATTTTCCTTACTTTCATGCCCAGCTCTATGCATTTCTGCTGAATCACGTCATCGTTGACAGAAAGCGGCAGGTTTCTCACTATTATCTTGTCGTTCTGCTCTCTTTGCATTGAGATGAACGGGTTTTCATCAAAGACTGGTACACACTTGCCACGTAGATTAATGCCATGCCACCTGTTAGCAGAATAATTCTGTCGGCATTGTCCTGCACGTACAACCTCCATAAACCTTTAATTCTCTGGATGCCCGTGATTCCATCCGGATCAATGACTTCTGCCATCGCCTTGTATATTTCTGGCCCAGAGAGTATAGATGCATTTGGTCGCACTACATCGAAGTGCTTCAAGAAGACGGGTTTGACCCGCTCCTCGTTGCATTCCTCAAAGTTACCTTCTGCATTATTCTCAGTAAGTAACGGGCTGCCATTGTGTCTATTCACGTCGCAAGATGACTTGGCTCAAACTTTCCAGTGCAAACAGTTTTCTCTCTGTATTGCGCCAATTGTAAGGGATTTCTGCCTATAAACGCTTCAGTGTGGCTCTTTGGATGTTATTCGACCTTTTAAGGCCTGAAATAGCCTGCCAATTCTCCTTGAGTAACCTAGAATAAACACACACGCGAAGCGACGGGTCTGGTCCGTAGTTCAGCCTCGCTTTCGCTCTGAAGTACAACATTATTATTCTCGCATATTATTTTTCACGAAGTGGACAATCCTTTCTTCAATTACAGGCAGGTTCTTTTGGCGTACATTGTCTAGCAATTAAGCTGATTAATAATTATCGTGGCAAACGCTATCCTATATTCGAAAAAATATCGGCCCGAAGAAAGTGTACCGGTATGTCAACAAAGGAAAGCGCAGATGTTGACTCGGACAGTTTTTTCCTTACATGCATAATTAAAGGCCCGATATATAGCTGTAACTCTTGAATGTTATTGACCTCGAATTATCGTCCTATTCTCTCCTGGACATACAATGTCACAGTAGAAAACATTCACCTCTGTGCATTACACTGGACTACTCTGTGCAGTTTAAGTGAAGATTTCAGTGCATATATGCACAGTATCCACGCTTTTCCCGGGGCTGCGATATAATGTTTGGGCAAATATTTAATCGCGGTGTAATCTTTATCCTGTTAAAAATTGTACATATAGTCCAAGCGGGTAGTTAATAATAAGTGCATACACACGCTTAAATTAGTATATTCTCACAAACTTGTTTTAGTTCGATAGTAAAGTCATAAAAATACTGCTAAAATATAAAGCTAGTGAGGCTTTAACTTCATTGGTTGTCGTTAGTACGTAAGCTTACAACTTGCAATGAACAGATGTGGACTATTTTCTTTGAAATAATATAGACAACAAGGAAAGTGATTAGATGTATGTATGTATGTATGTATGTATGTATGTATGTATGTATGTATGTATGTATGTATGTATGTATGTATGTATATGTATGTATGTATGTATGTATGTATGTATGTATGTATGTATGTATGTATGTATGTATGTATGTATGTATGTATGTATGTTGTTACGTGCAGAGAAAACGAACAAAAGGGTGAACTCAGCAGTTTAAACGTTTAAACAAAATTTATTACGAAAATAAAACTAATTGCTAAGTCAGGGATAGAGTACAAGCTTTAAAAGTGTACAGACTACTTATCTCAGCTGGGACGGCAAAGCTCCAGTCTCAGAGTTGTAACAGTCAGTCGGATGAATGAACAGTCCTTGCAGGTTTGAAGCTGCACAAAGTCCACAGTATAAATCCAGCGTTGGCAGTGAAGGTCTTGGAAAGTCTTGAGAATGACTACTGCTGGAGTTTAGTAACACACAAGAGACACGATCCCAAAAGTCTGACTGGAAGCTGTGCACGTCCCTTTTATAAAGGCATATAAGAACAATCTAGAACTTTTATTGACATGCTAATTACTGTTCTAAAATTATCTCCCTTACACAACTAATCAACTTTCCAGAACATTCCAAACATGACTAATGAATTCAAGGTTGTTAGGTCATCAAGGGCAGTGACCTTGAGAATGTTCTAGACTAATTGAACTCAGGTCATGATGAGTGTGGGGGAAATGACCTACATAACACACCCCCTCTTCAAAAAAAAAGAAAATTTTTCAAAGAAAAATCTTTCTTTTGCAAATGTAATCTTGAAAAGATTTAAGTACTCAATTTTTTTTTTAAAGTAAAACTTCTTGAAAGTGAACAACAATAAACTCTAAATACGAGAGAGACAGTCTGCAATTAAATTGTCTCTGCCTTTGATATGTCTAATATCAAGATTAAACTCCTGTAACATTAAACTTCATCTTAACAATCTCTGATTTTTGCCTTTAAATTTCTGCAGAAAAACAAGAGGGTTGTGATCAATATAAACCACTATTGGCTGATTTGAAGAAGTAACATAAACTTCAAAATGCTGTAAAGCTAATATCAAAGATAAACACTCTTTTTCAATTGTAGAGTAGTTTCTCTGGGATTTGTTAAATTTGCGTGAAAAATAGCAAACAGGATGATCTATACCATGACTATCCTCTTGCAATAAAACAGCACCAGCAGCCGTATCACTAGCATCTACAGCTAATTTAAATGGCAAAGTGAAATCTGGTGCAGACAACACTGGGGCACTTTGCAGTATGGCTTTAAGTGTATCAAATGCCTGTTGGCATTGCTCTGACCAAACAAACTTTACTTCTTTTTAAGTAAGTTAGTCCAAAGGCTCAGTAATTGTGGAGAAATTTTGACAGAATTTTCTGTAGTAACCAGCCATACCGAGAAAGCGCATCAGTTGTCGTTTGCAGTTTGGTATGGGAAAACTTGAAATTGCACTGATTTTGGCATCAACAGATTTTACCTAACCCTATCGTACAGTATGTCCAAGGAAACCCTCGCCCAACCAAACCCAGACTTGGCAAGGTTGACAGTCAACATTGCTTTGCTCAGTCTCTCAAAGAACTTCCGCATGAGCTTGATGTGTTCCTCCCAGGTGTCACTATACAGGACGACGTCGTCAACGTAAGCTGCACATCCGTCTAGCCCGGATATGACGTCGTTGATCATCCGTTGGAACGTTGCCGGAGAGTTCTTCATTCTGAATGGCATCACCTTGTACTGGAACAATCCGTCTGGTGTAACAAAGGCGGATATTTCACGAGCACGATCCGTCAGAGGGACTTGCCAAAATCCCTTCAGTAGATCAAATTTCGTCACATACTTGGCTTTTCCCACTCGGTCGATGCAGTCATCAATCCTCGGGATTGGGAAAGTGTCTGTCTTTGTTAAAGTGTTGACCTTCCTAAAGTCCGTGCACATACGATAACTGTGATCTGATTTGGGAACAAGTATGCACGGCGAACTCCAGTTACTTTTACTGGGTTCAATAAAGTCATTGTCCACAGGTATTTGACTTCTTCCTGGAGATATTTCGCTTTTGTTGGATTCAGTCTGTATGGATGTTGTTTACAGGCTTACTGTCCCCAACATCAACGTCGTGATAGATGACGTTTGTCCTCGTTGGAACATCTTGAAACAGGTGTTTATATTCATGGAGCAGTTCTTTCACCTGTTGTTGTTGTTCTGGCTGGAGGTGTGCCAACTTTGTAGACTCCAGCTTCTCCAGGATTTCTGAGTTCTGAAGCTGACCGAGCCCAGCTTTGAGTTTAGAGTATTTTCACTCAAGTCAGTTTCAGTATCACTATCTTCATAATGGTTTGAACTGACTGCACTGACAGGCTTTGTTTTAGTAGGATTATCCCTATCCAAATATGGCTTAAGCATATTTATGTGACATAGCTGTTTTTGTTTTCGCCTGTCAGGTGTTATTATGATGTAATTTAAATCACTCAATTTCTTATCAATTAGGTATGGCCCAAAGTAACGAGCATGGAGTGGTTTGCCAGGAACCGGAAGTAGAACAAGAACTTTTTGACCTGGTTCAAACTTCCGTTTTGAGGTGTTTTTATCATATTTGATTTTCATTGACTGCTGAGATGACTCAAGATTTCTCTGGCTAATTCACATGCTTTAGAGAGTTTCACACGAAAATCTGACACATATTGCAAAATATTCAGACAATCATCATCGTCTGATAGGAATTTCTCTTTAACGAGCTTAAGTGGGCCACGGACTGTATGTCCAAATACAAGCTCAAATGGGCTAAAACCAAGAGACTCCTGAATTGACTCTCTAACAGCAAAGAGCAGAAAATGAATTCCTTCATCCCACTGCTTCTCTGTGTCAAAACAGTAGGTCCTAATCATGTTTTTCAAAGTTTGATGAAATCGCTCAAGAACACCCTGACTTTCTGGATGATAGGCGGATGACCTATACTGTTTAATGCCTAGCTGATCCATTACTTGTTGAAAAATACCAGACATAAAGTTGGAGCCTTGATCGGACTGGACACATTTAGGGAGGCCAAATAAAGTGAAAAATTTGACTAAAGCTTCACTATAGTCTTTGTCTTTTATTTCTCAGTGGTATGGCTTCTGGGAACCGAGTTGATGTACACATAATTGTCAACATGTACTCATTTCCTGATCTTGTTTTTGGTAGGGGCCCAACACAGTCTATTAGTATCCTACTAAATGGTTCTTGAAATGCAGGAATTGGCTGTAAAGGGGCCTTTGGAATGGTCTGATTTGGCTTTCCTACCATTTGACATGTGTGACAAGTTTTACAGAAATGTGCTACATCCTGCCTGAGATTAGGCCAATAAAAGTGACTGAGAATTTTGTGATAAGTTTCCTGACCCCTAAGTGACCAGCCCAGGGGTTTCATGGGCCAGGCGCAATATTTCAGCACGATAGGGCTTTGGAACCACAATTTGATGTTTTATAGCCCAATCGTCATCAACCAAAACATCTGGAGGTCTCCATTTACGCATGAGAATACCAGATTTGTATAATAGGAAACAGAGCTATCTGAAGTTTTACCTTCATCATCTACCCTGTCAAACAAAGACAAAATATCTGGGTCTTTGTGTTGTTCTGCAATGAGATTTGATCTAGAAAATGTGTGACTTTGGTCAGCAGAAGTTTTATTGGAAGTTTCAAATCCACGAGGGATAACGGAATGATCCTTGTCAAACACCTGACTGAGAAAGGTGTCATTTAAGTCAACATCTGTGACATTATTTTTGAGAGTATTTTGATTCTCAGAAGTTTTCTTTGACATGGCTCGAGTAATGGCACATGAAGGAAATAAATCGGGTATCTCTTGTTCAATTGGCTCTGGATCCTGATCTAAACTAGGATTATCAGTCACAAGTCGTTTCCAAGAAGAAGGTGAATCCCTTCGAAAGGCAAAAAGGGCCTAATACCTAAAGTCACAGGTCCAGAAACAAAGTCCGAAAACAAATAGACATTATGGAGAGGAACAGGAATGTAGTCATTGCAATCTACTCCCTTAATAAGAACTTTAGAACCTGAAAATGACTTTTCAGAAAACGGCAGGATATCTGCCAACAAAAGAGACTGGGAAGCCCCGGTATCTCTTAAAATTTTGACAGGGGTAGCAGAAGAGAAATCACTAGAAAGTGATATAAAACCATCATGAATAAATGGTTCGAAAATACCCATAATGCTATCTTGAGAAGAATTGACCTTGACCTCATTAATTGGGGATGAGAGGGGTTTAACCTCAGAAAATGTGTTACACACATTATTAGACTCTAATTGAGTTGATGAAGAAATAAAGCCGGTGGGCTTAGATCCACTTTGACCACTTTGACCTTCACATTTTCTTTTCAATTTGAAACAATCTGACATTAAATGGCCGTCTTTCTTACAATAATTACAAGAAAGTGTACCGAACTGTTTGTCAGAAGGAGATTGAGACTTGGGATCTGATGATGTGGGAGTGTTACTTGAACTCTGTGAACTGTTGTCATTTGATTTCCTACTGTCTTTTGAAAAATTCTTGGATGAAAAGGAGGAGTTAAATTTACCTGCATTGTTTCTGTAGGAAAAGGACTGGGATGGTTTGCTGAGAAATGAAGATTTGTGGGTCAATGAATAATCATCGGCCAAACGTGCAGCAACCTCCAATGTATCTGCCTTTTGTTCATTGATAAACGTCTTGATGTCACTCCGAATGCACCTCTTAAATTCTTCAATCAAAACAAGCTGTCGTAATTTGTCATAATTCTGACTGACCTTTTCAGAAGAGCACCAACGGTCAAACAGTTGTTCTTTTGTTCGAGCAAATTCAACATAAGTTTGATCTTTCGCCTTCTCACAATCCCTAAATTTCTGACGGTAAGCTTCAGGCACCAACTCATAGCCCTTGAGAATTAATTCCTTCACAGAATCATAATTTGAAGCCTGCTCTAATGACAACTGAATGTAAATTTCTCTGGCTTTACCCACCAAAGCACTCTGCAAAAGCATAGACCAGGACTCCTTAGGCCAATTCAGACTCTGAGCAATTTTTCAAAATGAAGGAAATATTTATCAACATCCTTTTCTTGAAAGGGGGAACTAACCTGAAATGCTTAGTGATGTCAAAATTGTCTGAAGGGAAGAATTTTCCTGACTGTCCAAGCTCTAAACGTTTTATTTCTACCTGTAATCGCTGTTCTTCTAATCGCAATTCTTTTTCTCTCTGTCTTTCTTCCATTTCTAATCTTTCCTGCCTTTCCTTTTCTTTCTGTCTTTCTTCCATTTGCAATCTTTCCTTTTCTAAATCCAATTTCTTAAGCTCCAAATCTGCCTGTCTCTCTTTTTCCATTTGTAATTCTTTCTCTCTCATTTGTAATTCTAGTTTCTTGATCTCCAAATTTGTCTGCATTTCTAATTCTAATTTTCTGAGTTCAGAGGTAGACTCGGGCTCATAATCTTTCAGGGTGGATTCCTCAAATTGGCCTAAATCAACTAGATGTTTGGCAATACGGTACTGTATTTCCCTCTTGCGCATAGATCTTTTAACTTCTACTTTAAGGAAATTTGCCAGTGCTATGAGGTTGTCTTTTCTGAGGGAATTAAATGTGTCCTGATCAAGGTCATCCATAAATTCGTCTGGTTTAAATTCCGCCATGATTGGATTTCGCTGAGTTCACAGTGTACAGTAGTTTTGAAAAGGCTGGCAAAATGTTGTCAAACGGCTCAAAATATTCGACTCCCGGACGAGCCCCCAATTTTGTTACGTGCAGAGAAAACGAACAAAAGGGGTGAACTCAGCAGTTTAAACGTTTTAAACAAAATTTATTACGAAAATAAAACTAATTGCTAAGTCAGGGATAGAGTACAAGCTTTAAAAGTGTACAGACTACTTATCTCAGCTGGGACGGCAAAGCTCCAGTCTCAGAGTTGTAACAGTCAGTCGGATGAATGAACAGTCCTTGCAGGCTTGAAGCTGCACAAAGTCCACAGTATAAATCCAGCGTTGGCAGTGAAGGTCTTGGAAAGTCTTGAGAATGACTACTGCTGGAGTTTAGTAACACACAAGAGACACGATCCCAAAAGTCTGACTGGAAGCTGTGCACGTCCCTTTTATAAAGGCATATAAGAACAATCTAGAACTTTTATTGACATGCTAATTACTGTTCTAAAATTATCTCCCTTACACAACTAATCAACTTTCCAGAACATTCCAAACATGACTAATTGAATTCAAGGTTGTTAGGTCATCAAGGGCAGTGACCTTGAGAACGTTCTAGACTAATTGAACTCAGGTCATGATGAGTGTGGGGGAAATGACCTATGTATGTATGTATGTATGTATGTATGTATGTATGTATGTAGTATGTATGCATGCATGCATGTACGTACGTATCTATCTATCTATCTATCTATCTATCTATCTGGTATGTCTATTCATGTATCTATTTACGCATGTATGTAAGTACTTGATAAAAAATTAATGGCACTTATCTGTGAATTCTACTCACACTTCACCAGTTTTGTTTCTCCAATGGAGGGATAACAACGGTCTGTCATTACATAGGCTATGAAGTATATCACTCACAGCTTCCCTCAGAGGTGGCGTCCTAACTAAATGTTGGTCAGCGCCCTCTGCGATATCTCCGTTCTGCAAAATCTCAGTGTTTTCAAACGCTAAAGGTAAGACCATCACTAAACACTTTTCTTCACTCATTCGACGGAGTACTTTTTTCATTTTCGACCCAGGCGTTTTGAAAGTTCTTTGGTCTGGGATTGTGATATTGTACATATCTCTGAGCCATGTCCTTTGCCACGTGTATCTTTCGTGTAAATCAGGCATCCCGACTAAAGTTGCCATTTTAGGGACCTTTATCACCACCTTGTCGACGGCGGCGCACTTTTCTAAGTATTCCTCAATTGAGACGGCTGGAATGAACTGTTTAAAGACAGCGATTTCAAATGTTTCGGCAAATGAAACCCTGCCTACATCCGGTAACAAACGCTGGTGGTTGAATTCAGGCATAACGATCGTCCGATTTGTGTATACCGCCAATTGGATGGCCACTTTCAACTGTCGGTACTGAAAATTCGGACCACCGTCAAAATTAACGATCGGAAAAAGGTAACGATCTGGCATCGAGTGATGTGTAGCCGATGAGAGAGTGTAAGTACCAGATTGCAACTTTTCCCAAGTACCGGAAAATTTCTGAAACCTTTGGTGATGTTTCCGTCGTCTGTTGGAATTGACTCGCCCTGGGCGGGAAGAGTGATTCCTTCTCTTCGGTGACGTATTCCTCCTTCCGACATTATTGTCCAACTCGTCTGAATGTGAAACAAGCTGTTTCGTCTCTAGGCTTATCTCGACCCTCTGAAATCAAAACGCACAGAGACCATTTATATCGTTTGATGAAATACATCCTCTTAGTCCACATAACCAGACTCCTGAATGACGGAGAATTAATAGGCTACAGCTTGGACGTTTGCGTGGCTTAAGGGGGCGTTGTTCTCAACACAGCGTATTTTTCTCAAAATCACGTTTTTGCAAATATTCGTTCAATTTTAATTGATTTGTTAAGCCAAGATTGAAAAATATGTTGGGTTCACCTTTTATCTTGTCAAGCAGTCGTAGGTTGCGTGGTAAAGAAGTGTTAATTTATGCAAATGTATGCAAATCATCCGATTTCCTGGCCTCTCTTTTCTTCCAATTTAAAGATTTTCAAAGAATTTAATCCACTTTGGCTGGGTCAAAATTTCTGAAATTTTCGAATCATGTTAATAATAATAATGATAATTTATGTATAAACCGTCTATATCCACTGTGATAAAAAGTGATCAAAGACGCTATAAAATTACACTACTATTTTAAAATGTAAAATATGCAAGTAAAATGAGAAAAAAAACTTCACAACTAAAAGAAAAATATACAAGTAATAAAAAATCAAAATTCAACAAAACAACACTTTGCGCAACAACTCATGTGGTAACCTTAAATCGCCAAAAAAAGGACATGAAAAATTAACTAAAGGCTAATTTAAAAAGGTGCGTCTTAAGGTTTGATTTAAAAGAAGAGAGAGTAGGGCAGCATCGGATCTTAAGTGGAAGATTGTTCCAAAGAACGGGGGCCACAACACTGAAAGCACGATCCCCATATTTCTTATTACGTGACCTAAATGTTCTTTAAATGCTATATAACAAAGGACAATTTTGTTTTGCAAAAAGTTCTTACATCATGAAAAAGAGGCATTTTAATTTTGCTAATATTGTTTTAATCACTTGTTGAGTGCCCGTCTCACCCCTGCCTTTTTAGAATGAGAAGAGATTATGCAAAATAAAATAGCCGTTTTTTCTAGGTAAACTCTTGTTTCAATTGAAATATTACATTTCAGAAATTAGTGTCAAATTTTTTACTGAAATTAATTATTATTATTAATACTAAAATTGAGGGTTTTACCCTAAATTCACACCCCGCTCATTCCTCCAGTAAACTATTGCTGCCATATAAATTTTAGATTCTCTGCTCTATGAAAATATATAGTACGAGGGGGTTAGAAGAGATATATTCTTTTGAAAAAAATGTGTTGGCAACATGCATCGCTACCCTAAGGGGCTGACATGTGTAATCGTGATTTTATTGCTGCCATAGCACTCAATAACACTCATTTATTAGCATTTAATGTGTCTCTTAACCCTATTCAAAATTAATCATAGAATTAAGAATTGTGTATAAGTCGCTTGATTTGTTAAGTATGCTATTACATGAATTAGGCAAATGCTTGATATACGTTCAAAATATTTACGTATATGGCCGTAACTATGTATTTAAGCAATAAAGCGCACCCAGCGACAGTAACCCACGAGATTTTGACCATTTCACGACATATATGTCGTGAACTGTTCAAAACTGAGTGGCATACCGTCGCCGGGTGTGATTTATTGCTATTATATCATAACAGTATATTGAAATTATAGCCTGACACGTCAAGAAAAGGATTTTTGCTCTTGTCTCTAGTTCGTACGAGTGTCAATTGTGCTATATCGCGAATATGCCACTGTTCTTTTCATGTCTCAACCAATCAGATCACAGAGCTTGCGCCATCAATATACTGGTATGATATACTTACGTATGTGGACGTTCGGATTAGACACGCCCTGTGCAATGGCCACAGACTTTCATATTGGTACACCGTCTTGTAAACGACAGTCGATGGCGTGGTGCCATTTATTGAGTACAGTACATGAAACATACATGATACAAGTGCTAACCGTTTACAGGGAATACACATCTAATATATCTCAAGTTTCTTTTGGAAGTTTCAAGAACATGTTGTTATTTCATCAAATCGTTCTTGCATTTCTACATGCAGGTGGGTGCAATTTGAAGACAATGCACTGCCAATAGGTAGCTCTGTGCTTGAACGCCATTATACTGGTGTTGCAACACACAAATATGTAGATAACCACGTATTTATGAAATTTACATCAATTCCGTTTAAATCCCACCTCGAAGGCCCGAGATCGGGATTAACTGGGGTATTAAAAAGATTATGGGGTGTTTCTGTCTTTTGTTTTCCTTTGAAATTGCAATCGTTATAGGAAATATGTTGCTAGATTTTCAGATTAGGTACAAACCGGGGTTTAAGCTGTTATGGAGTGTATGCATGCATAGCAAATGAGATTACAGTAGTTACTTACAAGTATTTTCTTTGTCATATATTTCAAAATACTTGGCTGATCATTTGGTTAATATTCAGGCAAGGTGAAATCGGAAGCCCTGGGTGTAACAGATAGCTAACGTTTCTCTGATGAGCCAACGACTGGGCGAGTGTTTACATGTAACAATTTCGCCCAGAGTTTGTCAACAACCAACGTCATTACGACGCTGCCCATTGTGCGCAAACGGCGTCGGGCTTCTACCTTTAAGCTATTTCAGAACTGAATACAGTTATTCTGGACGTCGTACATTGTAAGGAAAACTTGCAGAGCTAGTATACAGACAATAAAATCTTCAATGTTTTACAGAATCGTCTCGTACATGTCGAGGTGCTGCTTTCATCGTTTCCTAATCACCATGCCGGTGTTTTCTCGACATATGAAAGCAATCATGTATGTCACTGTGTTTTCACACCGTAGCCCTGTCTGTCTTATACATTACATTGTCTGTTGTCTGGACCGTACCCTGTCGATATTCACGGGCAACTTATGCATCGATATCATATATATCGTTATTGATTTTAGCTAAACAGTCCGTATTTGTTTGGTTGAAATAACCGCAGGCCTAATTCTTCGTACAGTATCACGATCCAATCTGGCTCTTGCCACGAAAATCTCCACAATTCAGGCGGCGGCTTTCTTCTCTTAAGTGTAGCTATTAATATTGGGAAAACTGAGAACCCGTACAACCATTTAGAGCGAATATTTTGACCTGTGGTGTAACTGGGTGCAAATTCCTATGTAGCGAAAATGCCTATGTCATGATGTTTAAAAACGGCGATTTGATCTGTTTGCAAGTATCGTTACAACCATCCGATGTCATAAGAGCCGGGTTCGCACATTAAAGCCAAGCTGTTAACATACTTCGGATTTATGATAAGGTGTTATTACCTTTGATGTGGTGTTATCACCGCCGTCGTAGAATACAGCAGCTCTCCCGTATGGATTCTCCCCACTGCGGTGCACGACCATTTTCATTAATAAGGGATAGCAGATGAACAGACAAACTGACACCAAAGTCAGTCGACGAATTCGAATGCTCACTCTTCTGAACCATCTCATATCTGACGCTACCCTGCAGGTTCTCTAGGCCAACAGAGTCCGAAATAAACTGTTACAGTATTTGAAACGAAGTCAAATGGGTTTGGACGACAGATTTGCCAGTTGAGTTTGGTGGCGTCGTCAGTTAGACCGGAGACCGCGGGTATAAGAGGGAGTCAGCTTCGTGGGAGGTAACTACATAATTTGAGTGGCAAGGGTGAACAGCGTTCGTGGGAGCACAACAAAATTTCGTACTAGATAAGCTCATGAATATCCACCGCACTAATTTGTTGTCTAAAAATGAAGGATTTTGTGTGTTATAACGAATATAATACCAAATATTTAGATAAGGGTCGACAGAAACAAGGCACTGTTGCGACTCTTACGAATTCAAACTGCTGTCAATCATGATGGAGTCATGTGGTTGCGAAAATTCATGAAGGCTTGCCCAGCAAATATAACAATTTGCTCAGTCAATATGTTCTCGGCATTACGTCTCTTTGCTATTCGTGTATACGAAAGAATAACGGTACACTGATTGCATCGGTACTGTGGTAAAAGCAAGGGTACACGTATCATAAGACACATCCATGGACAAAGTTGAAAATTTTAACCCTCTGAGCGCCAAAGTCAATTTTTGTCACCTTTATAAAATATACCTAGTCGATTTTTTTCAGATTTTTGCAAAAAAATTGATAAAACACTGTAGCCAATGAAATGTTATGTCCATTTGGTCCAAAATTATCAAAAAAAAATCAGAAAAATTCATGAAATTGGTAAAATGTTGCAATAAAATTTTGGTGGGAAAATTACATCGCTCAAAGGGTATTAACAGCGACCGCTATTCACATGCTAAGGATATCGGGATTATCGTTCATTAACGTTAACGTTATTGTGATTACGAAGTTGATAACAACAGAATTCAATATCATACATTATGGCCGTATTCAACTGAAAGGCGGAGCAGCAGCCCACTTCCGTCCGTGGGATTCAATGTTCCCCTTTAAACAGGAATACATGACCCCACAATAGAGGGATTACTGATGATGTAGGTCATTTGCATACACTGGCCGGCAATTTTTCGAATTTTCGTGTAAACGATAGTGTGTCAGGCAGTAAAAACTCCAGGGGGCAGGAGCATTCATGTAAGAGCACGTTTTATCTTAAATCAGGTAAATCCATGATCCGTTCATAGAAATGGTAACATAGGATCGTTCCGCCATTTTGACGAAGGCTTGATCGGAAGAATTTAAGGGCAACTTAGATCAAGAATTATTTTGCCTTGTTACAAGATGTTATCTACTCGGAAGCAAAAATACAAATATAATAAATATAAAGTTAATTAAAATGTTTGTGGAGGGGGAAGATAACTTTCCATGTTTTAATTTCAAATCAGAAGGGTACTTATTCTCATCAGGGGATGGCTTGAATCAGTACAGTGGGCACCGATTGTACTTGATTTGCATCTTTGCGTTATTATGATATTACAAAATATTTACCTTACTATCTAGTAACGTTGTGAGGGCTTATTTCATGACCATACATACATACATACATACATACATACATACATACATACATACATACATACATACATACATACACACACACACACACACACACACACACCACACACACACACACACACACACACATACATACATACATACATACATACATACATACATACATACATACATACATACACACACACACACACACCACACACACACACACACACACACCACACACACACACAACATACATACATACATACATACATACATACATACATACATACATACATACATACATACATACATACATACATATATACATATACTGGCAGACAGACAGACTGACTGACTGACTGACTGACTGACTGACTGACATATGGATAGAGAGATAGCTAGAAAGCTTTGTATGTATGTATCTATGTATCTATATATCTATGCATGTATGTATCTATATATGCATTATGTATCTTTGTATCTTCGTATCTATGTATTGTATTACGGTGATATATAATTTTAGCAACATCAATATGTATTTCAGCTGATTAATAAGATCGCATATCTGTAACAGAACAAGACCCTTCCGAAAAGTTCTGGGAAATCCGAGGAACATGTTATGGACTTGCCATCGCCTGCCCTTCACCAACCTGTTTCCTATACATCTGATACCATTAACAGACAGTGACGTATAGGCCAAGCAACATTAGATAACTGCAGTGTACATGGTAATACAATCTATTTGTCCGGGAGCTGACTATATATTTGATCATATGTGGTGTGTTTGTGTGTAAGGAGATATTGTTAGTTTCACATGAATCTATCAAAAAGAGATGCCTCAACGAATATACCTATTAACGACATCTGCTGCTCGCCTTCCTATCCATCAACACGTCGGTATTCAATGGCTTAGCAAGAATTATTACGTCACAGCTTGAAGCCATGCATTTAGTAGAATACGAGTATTGATTATAAAATAAAAAAATTATTAATCATTAATTTTTATGAAATGAAATAATCGAAAGCCATCAAGTGAATTTGTTTATCAATGAAATGCCAATCTTGATCAATGGCATCTGTTGCATTCTTCGAACCTTCCCATGTGCCTTAGCTCGCCACGTTTGTTCGTTATCTGGAAGCTGAATATCGTCACTGACCCATTGTGTAGAGGCTTTATAAGTCGAGAAACTTGTGGCAGTAGTTGTTTTAATGGTATACCACTTTTTTGGAGGATTGAAAAAAAAAATCATAGGACAGTTTGTTTCTTTCCAATTACTGCAAGAATCGCACTAGCATGGATGCCAAGAGACAAGTGACCATCTATTGAAAATTTGCCATTTCTGAAGATGTGAAAGACATGTTCACGCCATGCAAATTTTATTGTCCTGTAATGTCTTTTGCCGTTTGGCACTCCACTTCACAAATTCTACAACAACCTTTGTAGTCAAGCTGCACCCCTTTTTGCCGTGAATTATACCTATTCATTTTGGCACCTTTCTTCACACATTATATTACAGCAGCACTTGTTTGTGTAGTTGAACCACAGTACGTAGTTCAACTTAGGCAAACGTATCTGTACAATGTGCATGGACACAAGAAAGTTCTAACGACTGTAAATAACCCGTTCCCATGTAGGATTTCTTGAACTAGTACATTGTTAAACTTAGTTAAGAGAGTTGAGAAGAGAGAGAATATATGACTTATTAAACTAGCACGTAGTTGCAGTTGGCAAACGTGTTGTCTAACAGCTATATAACAGTCTGTATTTACATTCTGAAAGAAGTTATCAACTACTATAAGACGTACAACAGTCCGATATTTGTCTGCTTCCTTGACGCAACGAACGCCTTTGACCGCGTGAACCACTGGACCCTTTTAAGAAGCTTATTGATAGAGGTGTTCCGTGGTATGTGATACGTATCTTGCTTGTTTGGTACCGGACACAGAAATTTTTCGTCCTATGGGGCACTGTGAAATCCTCTTTGTCCAATGTAAAGAACGGTGTCCGTCAAGGAAGTATCCTTTCGCCTTTGTTATTTAATGTCTACATGGATGAGCTGAGCACTCGTCTTAAATCTTCAAAAAAGGGTTGTAATATAAGGGGACAAATGATAAACCACCTCATGTACGCTGATGACCTGTCACTTCTTTGCCCATCTATCAAAGGTTTACGTGAGTTAGTCGCAATGTGTGAGAAATATGGTAACCAGCATGACATTATCTATCATAAAATGAAATCCAAGTGTATGTATTTTATACCGCGTAAGAGAACCTTCCTTTGGTAACGATCGGAACCAGCCAACTGCAAGTTGTGCAACACCATGTGTATTTGGGTTATGACATGACTGATGATTTCCTTGATCATCAAGCAATTATGCGGCAGACTAGGGGCCTTTATATCCGCGCAAATACCTTGCTTTGTAAATTTTCTTACTGTTCTGATCATGTTAAACTGTTTTTGTTCAGAAGTTTCTGTACCAATATGTATTGTTCGAGTCTCTGGTCTTCTTACACCAAGAAAAAAATGAATTCACTTCGGGTATCTTACAATAATGCTCTCCGAATTATTATGGGCTATGCTCGTGACTGCAGTGCCAGTGCTGTTTGTTTTCAATAGTAAGCTTATACTGATATTTGAAGCTCTCAGACGTAAATCGATGTACAATTTATATGAGCGACTTAAAGAACATTCCAATTCTATTATTTTAACCGTCCTCAAGTCGGATGCTCTATTACACATCTAAAATCTATCTGATGTATAGGCAACTGATGTATTTTTAATAGTTTTAGCTCTTTTTTTACTACAGTCTAACACCTCTTTTTGTGTGTTGTGTATTTTTAAAAGTCTATGGGATTGTGTACTTTTTCTGGGTATGATATCCTGAAATAAAGCTTATTATTATTATTATTATTGTACTTGGGCCTCAGCCCAAGTACATTTGTTTTCATTCCGTGGGAAAAAACTCTGTAAGGTATAACCATTCCTGGCTGAGACCAGGGAGGGCAAAATGTCTTGGCTTTATCTTTCTTGGCATAATAAATGGCGTAATGATGTTAACTGAATGGAAGTGCTGCTCTCAGCCAGTCTTGAATAAGTGAGATGTGAATATTAATGCTTCTCTATCTGAGTTTTTGCCACAAAATCTTCTGAATATAATCAAAATGTGCATCGAAATGCAACAATTAATGCACCCTCCGTTTCCTAGGCGATGGCACGACCCTTGCTACACCCACTGGACGAGCCAAAGTGGGAGGGGTAATTTCAGTTTGGTCGAACAAGAGGGCTCGAGACCAGAATTTAACATTTAAACTTTAAACATGTTTAATCGCTGACAAGATGTGGACTAGTGTTAATCGAAGTAAAATTGTGAAAAGGAAAGGTTTTATATCCCGGACACAATGAAAAACATTACGACTGAAACTGTACCCCCAGTTGAGAATAGTAATGCCCACAGCGATGGAGAACACTTATCCTTGAGCTGAGAAAACCAGACCATCATTTCGAAATAGAGCTGCAGATTCGAGAAGCTCGTTCAAAATAGCTAGGTACACCCCATAAAGGGGTGGTTTCGAGTTTTGAGGGCAAATTTCGCCTCCTTCATATAGAAATCGTACGTTTGTTTTTCCAGGAGAACACACCATTTGACACAAAATTTGCATGTAAAGGGGTCACCAGTAAGCACGTGGTCAAATCTGGCATAAGAAACAATATGAAATGTTGGGTAAAGCCAGTCCAAAATAAACTGATTTGAACTTTTGTGTTTTGTAATTTATACCACTGCAGTAACATTACCTTTTTTTGACAACATCACACAATGTAATACGTTTTGAAACTGAATACTCCGACGTATTCTGTGTCTCCTTTGCTAAAAAATACGGTATGCCGATTACCATGTAAGGAGATGATGACGTCAAGACAGATTTGTAGTGTGTTTGGTCCTGGATGGTGCACGAAGTTTTGTCAAGGTAGCTTGTGTATTTATTTCCTAAATGGGAGAGATTAGGGTCGATCTAAACGAAGGCTGAAGAATGTTATGATGCTCTAAGCGAGCTGAACTCTAACGCGAATGGTTGGATAATTTGGAGGATGTCTAGAATGATCTCGTCTCATTAAGATTATTTGGCGGTCAGTATTGAATTTCAACTGCGTCACAAGTTTGCGAAATGAGTATTCCGTCGAACGGTCAACGAACGATATTTTAGAAATCTGGAGACATGGCACATCGCATTTTTATTTTAAAGCCCCAGTATTTGTAACTTTTAACAATTTTTTTCATATTTTTGATTAAAATGACATCCTCAGTACGTGAAAGTAGACCATAATTAATAATGAATCGCATGGTTTGCATGCCCAGCCCGCCTCACAATTAACAGTAAAAGGAGTGAAAAATGACTTCTTGTCCGGACCAGAAGTCAGCTTTGTTGACACACGAAACGAAACGTAATCACACCACCGCGCATGCTCAACCACATCTACGCAAGTTTTACTGTGGCGTCCGTAGAAACCATATGCTCTTCGAAAAGGTCTGGTCCATCGAAACTGGAGACTCAGCTAAAAACGCGCGAACGTTTGGTGAAATACCGGAAAGATATAAATATGTAAGTGTTTACAGATTGTTCCGACTATAATGAGCCGTGCAAACAAACGTCTTGAACAGCTAAACTGACGACGGAGGCAGTCGATTGTAAGCTTCATGCAAGGCATTGCACGTTGTGACCGATGGTATGGAGATCAAGTTTGCTGAATGAATTGAGAGAGAAAAACATGTATGAATAAAAATTCAACACTTCACCATTGTAATCATTGAACTAGTAGTTTCTTCCATTATGGAGTATAATGAAAATTTCGTTGAAAATAAATGACGGGACTGATTCTGCTCCTTCTACTCAAACGAAGTTTTGTGTAGGGCCAGGCTACGCTGCAGGCAACACAGCCTATCAACTTCGCATATCGTTGCCGTACGGCGTAATTGAAAACGCTCAGAAAGGAAAAATTATATCTTGAATGCAGTACAAAAGTCTTCCTTATTAAATTTAAAAGTATTTCAAAATAATATCGAACGTAATGGGTATCTAATCCTCACAAGGACTACAGTAGTACAACAAGTATCGATCGGCTAGCTGCGATGCGATGGAAGTTCGAACACAAGAGAGATCCCGGCCTCACTGCAAAGTCGTCCCCTGCGCACCCAGCCCGACAGCAAACTAACCTCTTGGTTTGATTCTGTTACGTTGTTTATATTTTTGTATAAAATTCATGATACATATCTGACTTTCACAACTGTACAATTTGCTCAGGCTGTAGTCTACAGACGATCGGAGGGAGCGAAGGCAGGCCCCAAATTTGCATGGACAATGCCCGGGACAATTATAGACGCAGCTCGATGAGAAAGTCATTCACATAAACCTAAATGAAGTGATCAATACAAAACTTTTAAACATCACTGGTTCTGAAAATTTATGATCAACGGTTCTGACCTACGGAATTTACACTGCGACGTTGTTTTTTGTGTGTTTGGCCAGCTACTAGACCTGTATGGCTGTACTACAAGGAGGTAGTAGACTGTACAAGTGCAGCGGGGCCGGGCCGAGATTGGTGTGGGGCCTGCAGAAAGGTAAAATTGACAGCGTCCATTGCAGAATGCCCGAGTGTTATCCTTTCTCGTTTGGGAGGAAATTTACCGCAGTATTCAGAATGCCTTTTTACCAGTATAAAAGCTCAGTAACTGATGCATCAAGAGCCAAGAGTCTGTAAATTTCTTAGCAGTAGCTCCATTGTTTTTTTCTAAATTTTCGCTGAGATACAGCAGTGCGTGTACTGGTCCCGATCGTTCTGACTAAGGCGTTCACAGCTGTTTAGGGAGCCGTCATTATTTACGATCTGGGGGTCGGAGGAATTACATCAGAAACTCCGAAATTTTGAGTCGCACCCCAGCCAACCATGATGACTTTGAGTAACCCCCTCTCTAACAGAAAGTTTGGCTTACCTGAGCCCATGTAATAATATGTAGATATAAAAGCTCACCTAATAAGCAGTCTCCGATCATATAGTATTGTTAAATTTGGATGGGTAGCATGTCATTATGGTATGGTTAAATGTCCGAATGGTTGTTGAACTCAAGTCAAATAAAATATACATTTCTATGATAATATAAAGGATGAATTCACAACAGTTCAGTTTTGTCCTAGACCCTGTGCACTTATAGTGATATCTGTCGAGAACATTTCTCCATGACCAAGCCTCTCCTTCCAACCCTGGTAACGACTGCAGAAAACTACTGTGTGACATCATCATCACCACTGTTGATCCTCATCTTAATGTTGCTGGTGCCATTGCGTACATGAACAACGATATCATTCTCATCGTCACTATCTTCTCTTTCATAATAAGTATTGCTAGTAGTAGCACCTACTTGTAGTTTTTTGCCTTGCTTCATCTAGCTGATATTTATTTGTACTGTTAGAGTATTTTTCTTTTTATTTAATATGTTTCAGAGTAAAATATATATAATCAACTGATCATTATGTCATTGAGGACAGAGTAAGACACAGAAAAAACATTTTGAGCACCCCCTCATGACTTTCAATTTTTGAACGACCCCCAGGTCGTAAATACTAACGGTTCCCTTACTTGCTGCCAAAGGCCATCGCGTTCACTGCATTCGACATCCTACCATACATTGCTAAACTATGTTGCTTCGATTTCGCAATCACCTTGCCGCTAAAGCGACAATCAGCTGAAATTTATTATTTGAAGTTACTCAATTTTGATAGCTATTTGCCTACAGAAGTGAGCCAAGTGTATATAGTGTCGTCTTGATTTTACATCGGTACCCGGAGTTCTAAGTGACCAACTGCAGGGTGCGCATCGGTGCACTGCTGCCGACTGCAGTTTGATAATCCGTATATAACGCACACGGTACCAGAATAGAATGTTAGCCTCCTCTACCAAAGTTCTGTATCCTCTGAAATACTGTAGCAGTACGTATTTGAACGGAGAAGAACAAAATAAAACCACTCGCAGGTCATTCAGACGGCGACCATGGGCGATTACCCGGACAGTGTAGCGTGGCATGGCAAGGCCCCAGGAATGTTGCAGGCTCGATGATGTCATCAGTATCGGCGTTCTCGATCACGTGCACAGCCTACAAATTGTCAACAAACCCGCGCGGCAATCCAACTCGATCGGGCAATATTTAGCGTTTGTATGTCACTACAGGAGCACAAATTTGGTTTATTTCTTTACTGAACAACATTTCACAATGGATGTAAGAGAATAATATGTAATTTCGAACATAAAAAGAGGTTAAAAGTTACAAATACTGGGGCTTTAATATTTTATATTTTACAAAAGATGTAAGAAGCAATGATTTTGTCGAAAATTCTGAAAAAAATATAGGAAGATTTGATCGCGAACACATTTTCACTTGGGGTCAACTAGCTCTGCGTACGATGCTGTGTGTTCCGCTACAGCTAATCGCCCCGCACACCACAGCCCTGCAAAGACCCGTACGCGTACGTAGGGTCGGTGACTTCAAATCCATTTTGGGACTTGACGTAAAAAGCCAAATTACTGCCGAAATTCAGCGTTTTTGGGCCCAAGTCGTATCCCAGCCTACCTCAGCTACTCGATCGCTTCCAAAATGACAGTCTTTTATTCACTTCTCGTAAATAACCGTCGATGTCGGCAACTCTCTCGCTAG
The DNA here is from genome assembly GCF_041260155.1 of Ptychodera flava. Taxonomy (NCBI): domain Eukaryota; kingdom Metazoa; phylum Hemichordata; class Enteropneusta; family Ptychoderidae; genus Ptychodera; species Ptychodera flava. The sequence continues at coordinate 33,912,015 of NC_091937.1, forward strand.
CCCTGCGTACGATGCTGTGTGTTAGCTGTAGCACATAGCATCGTACGCAGGGCTAGGGGTCAACATGGGGTCGCAGCCATGTTGCCTCAAAACTTATTTCTGTCTGCAATCAAAATTCAAAAATGTCGGATATGAACCTGAAAAATCGATGCAATTTTGTCAAACTTCGGCGAAATTTCAGCATATAGACAAAATTTCATTTAGGTAAGGTAAATTTACTGAAATTTGATCGACAAATAATCCTGAGCTTGAACGTGACAGCTCGCCTTCTCCGGGAAGTCAAGCATCCAGCTGCTCATACACAGTTGCCCATATGGCCAGGTTTATGAGATTGTTTTCAAGCGACGGCGGCATACCGTACGGGGCTCTAGATATGAACCTACCGCCGGTGTAGCTGTAATAACTGTTGCGTTGTTTTTAGTGCCCACGGACGAAGTCCTGGGGGAGTTATAGGTTTGGTCATGTCAGTCCGTCCGTCCGTCCGTTCACGCAGATATCTCAGACATGCCCTGGTCAATTTCTTTCAAACTTTGCACAAGAATAGTACCCAACCCCATACAGATGCACGTCGATTTGTTTCACAATGCGATCGAATTTGGCCGTGTTAGAGGACTTTTTAGTTTACACCTCCATAGACTCCCATGTATAAGGCAATTCTCCATAGACTTTCATGTATAAGGCCAAGAAAAATAAAAATTTAGTTTCTCATCGTATTCATATTGCCTAAAGGATGCAGTGACACAGTTTTTTTGTCCCCACGGATAAAGTCCAGGGGGCTTATAGATTGGGTCATATCCGTCCGTGAGTCCATCAGTGAGTCCATCGGTCCACACAGATATCTCAGACATTTTGACAAAATATCATGTGACCTTGGTGACCTTTGACCCCAAATATACATTATTGTCCATAACTCAGTAACCACAAGTGCTAAACCTTTCATATTTGGTATGATGGGACACCTTATGACGCCTCATATTGTACCTCATTAATTATGCGCATATCTAATTTTGAGCGAGCCAATAGAGCTAGAGGTCTGATTTTTGGTATATAGGGATAAGTTAACAATATAATTTGTTTGACAAAACGTCACGTGACCTCAATGACCTTTGACATCAAATATACATATTTGTCCACAACTCAGTAACCACAAGTGCTACACCCTTCCTATTTGGTATGATAGGACACCTTATGACACCATATATTGTACCTCATTAATTATGCGCATATCTTATTTTGAGCGAGCCAATAGAGCTAGAGGTCTGATTTTTGGTATATAGGAATAACTTAGCAATACAATTATTATGACAAAATGTGACGTGACCTCAATGACCTTTGACCTCAAATATATATATTTGTCCACAACTCAGTAACCACAAGTGCTACATCCTTCATATTTGGTATGATAAGACACCTAACGACACCACATATTGTACCTTATTAATTATGCGCATATCTAATTTTGAGCGAGCCAATAGAGCTAGAGGTCTGATTTTTGGTATATAGGAATAACTTAGCAATACAATTATTTTGACAAAATGTCACGTGACCTCAATGACCTTTGACCTCAAATATATATATTTGTCCACAACTCAGTAACCACAAGTGCTACACCCTTCATATTTGGTATGATGGGACACCTTATGACACCACATATTGTACCTCATTAATTATTCGCATATCTAATTCTGAGCAAGCCAATAGAGCTGGATGTCCGATTTTTGGTATATAGGGATAACTATAGGGTAGAAATCTAAATATGCCCATCTAAATATTAGACATTTACCATCGAGAACAAAAGAAATTTGCTGTAATTTGAATATTTAAGGAGTATAAGCAATTTCACTATAAATAAAGAACCCCTGCCTCAAACTCCACAAAAGTTGCTAGACATATTTTGCCGTTGTCATGCCATTGCTTCGTTTAATAACCAGTTAATCAAATGCCTAATTGACAGGAGGAAATTCAAGACCATATTTGAATAGTAGTATATATTGTCCTCAAAATTACTCTATCTCAGCCCAAGTACTCATTGCCTTCAGCAATACTGCCTTGTTATTATTATTATTATTATTATTATTATTATTATTATTATTATTATTATATTCAGCCCCTCACACGTCCCAGACACCCCTAAAAATAATGGTTCAGTCCGCCAGGTACTTCCGTGGCAGTATACTTGACAAATTCCAAAATCCTTTGTTGGTTTCAGCTTTACGGTCCGCGAGACTCGTTTATTATAATATTGTCAATTATATTTATAGCTTTGTAAATGTCAGAGAATTTTACGAGGACATTTTGAGATTTCCACAAATTACTCTTGCTGCTGTATCCGATTATCCAGCCTCGTGGCCCCAGATGTTTTCTACGTACATCTACAAATTCACTGGCATCGCCATAACAATAAAATGATAGCAATGTGATACTATGAAATACCGTTATTGAAAGTCATCAAGCATTTTACTGCAGCCAATTCCTTATTTGCATATGTAATGAACATTTCCAATTAGGAATATATATCTGAATTGACTCGACAGAAGTTGATGAATCTTGCTACATATATTTAAGATACAATAATACAGCATTATTGAAAGTCGTTAAACATTTTTACTTCAGCCAATTTCTAATTTGCATATTTGATGAACTTTCTTAATAAGGGATATATATCTGAATTGACTCGACCAAAGTTGATGAATCTTGCTACATATATTTAGGATACGATATACAGCATTATTGAAAGTCGTTCTGCATTTTTACTGCAACCAATTTCTAATTTGCATATTTGATGAACTTTCTTAATCAGGGATATATATCTGAATTGACTCGACCGAAGTAGATGAAGCTACCACCGGTTTCCATAGTTACTCGGTGTTATGTAGGTCATTTCCCCCACACTCATCATGACCTGAGTTCAATTAGTCTAGAACATTCTCAAGGTCACTGCCCTTGATGACCTCACAACCTTGAATTCAATTAGTCATGTTTGGAATGTTCTGGAAAGTTGATTAGTTGTGTAAGGGAGATAATTTTAGAACAGTAATTAGCATGTCAATAAAAGTTCTAGATTGTTCTTATATGCCTTTATAAAAGGGACGTGCTCAGGCTCGCAGTCAGACTTTTGGGATCGTGTCTCTTGTGCATTACTGAACTCCAGCAGTAGTCATTCTCAAGACTTTTCAAGACCTTCACTGTCAACGCTGGATTTATACTGTGGACTTTGTGCAACTGCAAGCCTGCAAGCCGAAGGACTGTTCATTCATCAGACTGACTGTTACAACTCTGAGACTGGAGCTTTGCCGTCCCAGCTGAGATAAGTAGTCTGTACACTTTTAAAGCTTGTACTCTATCCCTGACTTAGCAATTAGTTTTATTTTCGTAATAAATTTTGTTTAAACGTTAACTGCTGAGTTCACCCTTTTGTTCGTTTTCTCTGCACGTAACAAAATTGGGGGCTCATCCGGGAGACGAATATTTTGAGCCGTTTGACAACATTTTGCCTACCTTTTCAAAACTACTTTACACTGTTAACTCAGCGAAATTTAATCATGGCGGAATTCAAGCCAGACGAATTTATGGATGACCTTGATCAGGACACATTTAATTCCCTCAGAAAAGACAACCTCATAGCACTGGCAAATTTCCTTAAAGTAGATGTCAAAAGATCTATGCGCAAGCGAGAAATACAGTTCAAGATTGCAAAACATTTAGTTAATTTAGGCCAATTTGAGGAATCCACCTTGAAAGATTATGAGCCCGAGTCTACCTTCGAACTAAGAAAATTAGAATTAGAATTGCAGACAAATTTGGAGATTAAGAAACTAGAATTACAAATGGAAGAAAGACAGAAAGAAAAAGAAAGGCAGGAAAGATTAGAAATGGAAGAAAGACAGAGAGAAAAAGAATTGCGATTAGAAGAACAGCGACTACAGGTAGAAATAAAACGTTTAGAGCTTGGACAGTCAGGAAAATTCTTCCCTTCAGACAAGTTTGACATCACTAAGCATTTCAGGTTAGTTCCCCCTTTCCAAGAAAAGGATGTTGATAAATATTTCCTTCATTTTGAGAAAATTGCTCAGAGTCTGAATTGGCCTAAGGAGTCCTGGTCTATGCTTTTGCAGAGTGCTTTGGTGGGTAAAGCCAGAGAAATTTACATTCAGTTGTCAGTAGAGCAGGCTTCAGATTATGATTCTGTGAAGGAATTAATTCTCAAGGGTTATGAGTTGGTGCCTGAAGCGTACCGTCAGAAATTTAGGGATTGTGAGAAGGTGAAAGATCAAACTTACGTTGAATTTGCTCGAACAAAAGAACAACTGTTTGATCGTTGGTGTTCTTCTGAAAAGGTCAGTCAGAATTATGACAAATTGCGACAACTTGTTTTGATTGAGGAATTTAAAAGGTGCATCCGGAGTGACATCAAGACGTTTATCAATGAACAAAAGGCAGATACATTGGAGGTTGCTGCACGTTTGGCCGATGATTATTCATTGACTCACAAATCTTCATTTCTCAGCAAACCATCCCAGTCCTTTTCCTACAGAAACAATGCAGGTAAATTTAACTCCTCCTTTTCATCCAAGAATTTCTCAAAGGAGAGTAGGAAATCAAATGACAGCAGTTCACAGAGTTCAAGTAACACTCCCACATCATCAGATCCCAAGTCCATCCAATCTCCTTCTGACAAACAGTTCGGTACACTTTCTTGTAATTATTGTAAGAAAGACGGCCATTTAATGTCAGATTGTTTCAAATTGAAAAGAAAACGTGAAGGTCAAAGTGGTCAAAGTGGATCTAAGCCCACCGGCTTTATTTCTTCATCAACTCAATTAGAGTCTAATGTGTGCAACACATTTTCTGAGGTTAAATCCCTCTCATCCCCAATTAATGAGGTCAAGGTCAATTCTTCTCAAGATAGCATTATGGGTATTTTCGAACCATTTATTCATGATGGTTTTGGGAGTGGAGATTTAGCCGACTGGTTCTGTCTCTGGCCTCTCAGCTAGGCGACTGATGCCGTATGTTGTGGGTTCGAATCCGATTGAAAACTATCCGTATTTTCTATCCTGGGTTGGTAACACTGCTGGTGGACAGAATTGTCCCCGAGGTTATCGTTCGCCCAGTTAAAGCGATGAAATTCGTTTCTTCGCTTCGATGTAGTGTGTATGTGCGATGTATGATAGTGAGCATGCGTGCGTGAGTGCTTCACGAACTCTACAACGTGTTGAGCGGTCTCAGTCAGAAAAATGTAACAACTTAGCCGGCTATTGAACCACTCTTTTTTGGGAGTGGAGATTTAGCCGACTGGTTCTGTCTCTGGCCTCTCAGCTAGGCGACTGATGCCGTATGTTGTGGGTTCGAATCCGATTGAAAACTATCCGTATAATTTATATCACTTTCTAGTGATTTCTCTTCCGCTACCCCTGTCAAAATTTTAAGAGATACCGGGGCTTCCCAGTCTCTTTTGTTGGCAGATACCCTGCCGTTTTCTGAAAAGTCATTTTCAGGTTCTAAAGTTCTTATTAAGGGAGTAGATTGCAATGACTTTATTCCTGTTCCTCTCCATAATGTCTATTTGTCTTCGGACTTTGTTTCTGGACCTGTGGCTTTAGGTATTAGGCCTTTTTTGCCTTTTGAAGGGATTCACCTTCTTCTTGGAAACGACCTTGCTGGGGACAAGGTCATTACTAATCCACTTGTGACTGATAATCCTAGTTTAGATCAGGATCCAGAGCCAATTGAACAAGAGATACCCGATTTATTTCCTTCGTGTGCTATTACTCGAGCCATGTCAAAGAAAACTTCCGAGAATCAAAATACTCTCAAAAATAATGTCACAGATGTTGACTTAAATGACACCTTTCTCAGTCAGGTGTTTGACACGGATCATTCCGTTATCCTCGTGGATTTGAAACTTCCAGTAAAACTTCTGCTGACCAAAGTCAGACATTTTCTAGATCAAATCTCATTGCAGAACAACACAAAGACCCAGATATTTTGTCTTTGTTTGACAGGGTAGATGATGAAGGTAAAACTTCAGATAGCTCTGTTTCCTATTATACAAAATCTGGTATTCTCATGCGTAAATGGAGACCTCCAGATGTTTTGGTTGATGACGATTGGGCTATAAAACATCAAATTGTGGTTCCAAAGCCCTACCGTGCTGAAATATTGCAGCCTGGCCCATGAAACGCCCTGGGCTGGTCACTTAGGAGTCAGGAAAACTTATCATAAAATTCTCAGTCACTTTTATTGGCCTAATCTCAGGCAGGATGTAACACATTTCTGTAAAACTTGTCACACATGTCAAATGGTAGGAAAGCCAAATCAGACCATTCCAAAGGCCCCTTTACAGCCAATTCCTGCATTTCAAGAACCATTTAGTAGGATACTAATAGACTGTGTTGGGCCCCTACCAAAAACAAGATCAGGAAATGAGTACATGCTGACAATAATGTGTACATCAACTCGGTTCCCCGAAGCCATACCACTGAGAAATATAAAGACAAAGACTATAGTGAAGCTTTAGTCAATTTTTCACTTTATTTGGCCTCCCTAAATGTGTCCAGTCCGATCAAGGCTCCAACTTTATGTCTGGAATTTTTCAACAAGTAATGGATCAGCTAGGCATTAAACAGTATAGGTCCTCCGCCTATCATCCAGAAAGTCAGGGTGCTCTTGAGCGATTTCATCAAACTTTGAAAAACATGATTAGGACCTACTGTTTTGACACAGAGAAGCAGTGGGATGAAGGAATTCATTTTCTGCTCTTTGCTGTTAGAGAGTCAATTCAGGAGTCTCTTGGCTTTAGCCCATTTGAGCTTGCATTTGGACATACAGTCCGTGGCCCACTTAAGCTCGTTAAAGAGAAATTCCTATCAGACGATGATGATTGTCTGAATATTTTGCAATATGTGTCAGATTTTCGTACAAAACTCTCTAAAGCATGTGAATTAGCCAGAGAAAATCTTGAGTCATCTCAGCAGTCAATGAAAATCAAATATGATAAAGCACCTCAAAACGTAAGTTTGAACCAGGTCAAAAGGTTCTTGTTCTACTTCCAATTCCTGGCAAACCACTCCATGCTCGTTACTTTGGGCCATATCTAATTGATAAGAAATTGAGTGATTTAAATTACATCATAATAACACCTGACAGGCGAAAACAAAAACAGCTATGTCACATAAATATGCTTAAGCCATATTTGGATAGGGACAATCCTACTAAAACAAAGCCTGTCAGTGCAGTCAGTTCAAACCATTATGAAGATAGTGATACTGAAACTGACTTGAGTGAAAATACTCTAAACTCAAAGCTGGGCTCGGTCAAGCTTCAGAACTCAGAAATCCTGGAGAAGCTGGAGTCTACAAAGTTGGCACACCTCCAGCCAGAACAACAACAACAGGTGAAAGAACTGCTCCACGAATATAAACACCTGTTTCAAGATGTTCCAACGAGGACAAACGTCATCTATCACGACGTTGATGTTGGGGACAGTAAGCCTGTAAAACAACATCCATACAGACTGAATCCAACAAAAGCAAAATATCTCCAGGAAGAAGTCAATACCTGCTGGACAATGACTTTATTGAACCCAGTAAAAGTAACTGGAGTTCGCCGTGCATACTTGTTCCCAAATCAGATCACAGTTATCGTATGTGCACGGACTTTAGAAGGTCAACACTTTAACAAAGACAGACACTTTCCCAATCCCGAGGATTGATGACTGCATCGACTGAGTGGGAAAAGCCAAGTATGTGACGAAATTTGACCTACTGAAGGGATTTTGGCAAGTCCTCTGACGGATCGTGCTCGTGAAATATCCGCCTTTGTTACACCAGACGGATTGTTCCAGTACAAGGTGATGCCATTCGGAATGAAGAACTCTCCGGCAACGTTCCAACGGATGATCAACGACGTCATATCCGGACTAGACGGGTGTGCAGCCTACGTTGACGACGTCGTCCTGTATAGTGACACCTGGGAGGAACACATCAAGCTCATGCGGAAGTTCTTTGAGAGACTGAGCAAAGCAATGTTGACTGTCAACCTTGCCAAATCTGAGTTTGGTTGGGCAAGGGTAACTTACCTCGGACATACTGTAGGACAGGGTGAGGTAAAACCTGTTGATGCTAAAATCAGTGCCATTTCAAGTTTTCCCATACCAAACTGCAAACGACAACTGATGCGCTTTCTCGGTATGGCTGGTTACTACAGAAAATTCTGTCCAAATTTCTCCACAATTACTGAGCCTTTGACTAACTTACTAAAAAGAAAGTAAAGTTTGTTTGGTCAGAGCAATGCCAACAGGCATTTGATACACTTAAAGCCATACTGCAAAGTGCTCCAGTGTTGTCTGCACCAGATTTCACTTTGCCATTCAAATTAGCTGTGGATGCTAGTGATACGGCTGCTGGTACTGTTTTATTGCAAGAGGATAGTCATGGTGTAGATCATCCTGTTTGCTATTTTTCACGCAAATTTAACAAATCCCAGAGAAACTACTCTACAATTGAAAAAGAGTGTTTATCTTTGATATTAGCTTTACAGCATTTTGAAGTTTATGTTACTTCTTCAAATCAGCCAATAGTGGTTTATATTGATCACAACCCTCTTGTTTTTCTGCAGAAATTTAAAGGCAAAAATCAGAGATTGCTAAGATGGGTTTAATGTTACAGGAGTTTAATCTTGACATTAGACATATCAAAGGCAGAGACAATTTAATTGCAGACTGTCTCTCTCGTATTTAGAACTTATTGTTGTTCACACTTTTAAGATTACATTTGTAAAAGAAAGATTTTTCTTTGAAAAATTTTCTTTTTTGAAGAGGGGGTGTGTTATGTAGGTCATTTCCCCCACACTCATCATGACCTGAGTTCAATTAGTCTAGAACATTCTCAAGGTCACTGCCCTTGATGACCTCACACCTTGAATTCAATTAGTCATGTTTGGAATGTTCTGGAAAGTTGATTAGTTGTGTAAGGGAGATAATTTTAGAACAGTAATTAGCATGTCAATAAAAGTTCTAGATTGTTCTTATATGCCTTTATAAAAGGGACGTGCTCAGGCTCGCAGTCAGACTTTTGGGATCGTGTCTCTTGTGCATTACTGAACTCCAGCAGTAGTCATTCTCAAGACTTTTCAAGACCTTCACTGTCAACGCTGGATTTATACTGTGGACTTTGTGCAACTGCAAGCCTGCAAGCCGAAGGACTGTTCATTCATCAGACTGACTGTTACAACTCTGAGACTGGAGCTTTGCCGTCCCAGCTGAGATAAGTAGTCTGTACACTTTTAAAGCTTGTACTCTATCCCTGACTTAGCAATTAGTTTTATTTTCGTAATAAATTTTGTTTAAACGTTAACTGCTGAGTTCACCCTTTTGTTCGTTTTCTCTGCACGTAACACTCGGTCCTGTGAAGCCCTTCGACGTTTTCGACATCAAGGTAGACGCTTAACGCTAAATGTAAAATATCCGCGCGCACACTGCTATTTTTTACTTTCGTTAAAGTTTGTTTGATGCTGGTCTATAATGGTAAAATTGTTTGAGAATGCCCTGCATGTAACTAAATGTCATATAGCATTAACTGTGAAAAGGCATGTAATAAAAATGTTATTGCGCGAATACATGGGTTTATGTGCTTTCGCAGCAGGAGACAATTCGCCTTCCTGGCGTCGGGCAAATTGTCACCTGCTCTCGGGCACATAAACTAATGTATTCAGGCAATAATATATAATACAATACATTTGAAGTTTTGAAACTTGTATCGTTGAAAAAGTTGCATGGAATTGATATTGCATAAATACCTTTATGCTGTCTTTGTAATAGCGCGGCTGGTAGTGACAGAAAAAAATAGTTTTTGCAAGTATCCCAACAAGAGCTTAATGTAAATGTCCATCCTTTTATGCATTATCAAATTTTGAAATCCCCTGCTAAACTGTGTGTACTAAATAAGTATTCTGCACCAGACAAGTATAAATATTTGCTGTAACTAACAGCCTTCATGAACATCTACGTAAATATACGCCATCTGTTACTTTAGCCAGCTGGGCATATTTGCATATAGTTTCCGGGTCTGTCACTCTTCCCGACTTTTGACAGTACTGGTAACTAAGACAAGAGTAAACAAACCCTTAGATAAAAGGCAAAAAGTCTTAATACTGAAAGACGTTAAACGTTCTGAGTCAGCCCGTTTTAACTTTGTTGTCAACACTACTGACAACAGAAAAATCTTTCAACAGCCAAAAATATAAAATATTAACAATTAATAGTACAGCTATATGTAATGTGTTCAGGCCTCAATGCCCTGTTTTCCTGCTGGGAGAAGAAAACACTTAAACAGAGTCGAAATTTGATATACAATGCAAGATGCGAGGCACGTGAATATTCTACATTGACAAGGAATCATCAACATAAATTTTGATACCGAAACATGCTGATTAATGTAATTTGCATAGATGAATATGCATACCCATCTCGCATCTTGCACTGTGATACATTTGCTACCTTGATCCTAGGTGTCACACTGATTGTAGTTACAGGGTGTTAATGATAAGTAACAAGGACAGCTAAGTTTCACATAGGGAGTTTACTTTCCTTTCTAATGATTGCATTGGCAGGGACTTGCCTTGGGTGTGTTTGCGAGTTCCATGGCGCCATTCCTTTTTAAGTTGTCTTCAAAATGAGTGACAACTGTCGAAATGAGCAAACTACGATGAATTCTACTGCAAATGTTGACATAAACTCAAAGAGGACGGAGCTGGATGGCAACCCGGGAAAGACTGTAAATAGAATCATTTTTCTGTCTGATACAAGGCCGTGTGTGTGCCTGAGTAAACAACTTGGGGCGCTCTTTTTAGTCCTCTTTAGTCATCAAATTATTTCTACTTCCCTTCGTGCCCGATTACCTCCTGGCACACTGCCTGTCATCCAGTTCAATCCTTCAAGAACCAAAAACATTCTTTGATTTATAATGAGCAAAGTCATTGCAGTGCGAAACATTCACGACTACAAAACCAATTATCCTTATACAAACAAGTACTTCAGTGGAGTTCTTATGAAGTTTATTTTGACGGTTGATGTATGCTGCCGCGGTGCCACATTTCACAAACTTCGCAAACTTTGCCTACCGGATAGGCTGTACAAATGTCAATATTTTGCCGGTAGCTAGGTAGCGCACTAAAATTGGCGGGTTGTGTCCAGCGTTACTGTTCGGTTGTTGTACCTTCAAACCCCAACGAGTCAGACGTCGACAGGTTGCCGCGAGATACCGAAGTACGCGTACGTCGGTTGACTGCAGCCTTAGAGTCTGAGCTAGAACTCGTGTCTCAGCTGCGACTGGCTCGTGTGATTTCGACTAGCTTCTCAAATCCCTTGGTTCGGTACGCAGCTTCCAATCTCTTTCCTGAACTGCTGTGCTCGCAACAGTCTCGGCTAAGGGGCCGTGGATAATTAAAACATGCGCACGGTAAGCGAAACTATCAGCATACTTACAATCGGTAATTATGTCACTATGAAATCACGCATATGGTCCCCCTCCCCCGCATGCCCCTCTAAAATTAATCTTTGTTCGGCGCCAACTCGACAATATAGAATGAGATTAATTGACATAGTGTATCCAAAATGAATGTTACGTTATGTTACTCGTAGGCTGAATCACATGTATGTTAAAGGAATGTGGGTGTAGCGCTGGTGCCGCACTGACCTGGTACACGCCAAACAATATACCACGATATTTTGCGATACATAAAAATGTGTAGCGGGATGCGATATAATAAACATGTATTGCGATTTTTGTGCACGGTAATCGAAATACAGCCAACCCCCCCAAAAAAAACAAAAAAACAAAACAAAACAAAAATTGTATTTACCATTCGTGTGTTTTAATTATCTACTGTCCCTAAGCAAGCCCGAAGGTGAACCCATCGCGACACAGGCCTCGGGGCTACGCCAGCTTGCCGAAGCGGGACAATACCGTGCTGAAACAACGGCAACAAGCTTAAGAATCGAGCCACACAGCGTAACCAACGAGACGGAGAGTCTGGACTCAACAAGATTATGTGAGACTCTGACACGCAATCCAAACGATATGCACAGAAAAGCTAGTCAACAGAACATTATTTTTTTCAAATGCAACCTTTCGGAATCTTTTCCCAAAATCTTCAAAGCCCCCCCCCCTTTCCCCTGATATCAAAGGGTTCACCTGTAAGTGTTTCCCTCGTTCTATGAGCGAAAAATGTGGATCTGATGGCAGAAAAAAATAAAAAAGATAGCCAGCAGATATGAAGTAAATATAATGCAAGGACATAGGACAGTTACTTTAAGTCTTTATTTTTCATTTTCGCGCCCGGATTCTGTAACAACTTTAAATTTTAGTGACTGTGCCCTTCTTGCATTCTTGTTGTAATATCTGTCAGTGTCGGCACACCTTTCGGGCACCCTATTTTCATAACATCTTTCGTTTTCTGCACACCCTTTGGACACGACAGTTTAATGACATCTCAATTCATTACGTTTCATTTCATTCACGACATGATTTGAATAATATTTATATCTCAATTTTGTTGTTATTTTAACATGTAACTGGTATTTCAATTTGAAACATGAATTAGCACTATTCATTATGTTGTGCTTCTGCAATTGTTTCTTGTCCTTACACCTTAAAATATCTTGAATACTCAATTCATCTTGCCCACATAGATTGCACCGATTATCGTGTGTCCATTGTTGTTCTTTGCAATGATGTGCTAGGCTAATCATGACTTGTCAACCAAAGTATTTGTTGTACATAGAGTGGTTCCCGCACTCACCCCAATATTGAATGTTTCTAGAACTACAACTTTATGCACGACATTTCCAAAATAAAATGACGGCGGTAGGACAAGGATGCAAGAATTTGACATAAAATAGACCCACTAATAAATCCCTTCATAATATGCCTATTATATGATTTATTTTGTCTTTCAAAGCATGTCGTAGGATATGCCTGTTAATATCAAAATAGAAGCTGCATTCCAAAATGAATAGCCATTCCCTGAATTTGAACCAATGTATCACATAAACTTTTGAAACATTAAAAATCCCAAGCGCTTCTGGAGCATATACATATGCAGAAGCTTCATTTTGATTTACTTGCATCAATTTGCATTTCTTTGCATTAAGGTAGAACGCACCTCGGGGACAGACATTCGGACTCTCAAACGTTTACAATTCTCTTCTGATATACCACATGTGGGGGTTTATTTTAAAGCTCTTGGTGAAAGAAAACTTTTCACCGGCTTAGTTTTTCGAGATTCGAAAATTTTTATTTTTCTCCATAGAGTTAACACAGGGACGGCGGCCATTTTGCATTTCTAAAATCGGTAAATCTTGGGTAATTTGTTTCTCTAGTACCAAAATTTGCACGGTGACCCCCTATTTTTATTCTTGATTTTGAAAGAGAATGATTGAAAGATCCCTTAAGGAAAGTTAGAGCAAAAGTTTAAGTCTTTCACTTTCGAGGTGCATACTACCTTAAGTAGTGAAAAAACACAGAAATTTATCCTATTGAGATATTCACTTGTCTCTGTTGACAAGGTAAGAATGGGAAACCATTTGTAAGTTTAATTCTTCATGTTTAAAACACCCAAAATGGCTGTCAAATAACCCCACTTTAATATTTTAATGCTCTGTGTAGGGGCGGGATACCCCATTCCTCGCCACCTCCAAGTAATTTGATTAATTGTGTCATTTCAGTATTCAACTATCTCTATGCATTTGCAGTCTTTCAAATCCTTAGTCGGTTTTTGCCGCATGCTTTTAGCCTAAGAACAAACTTAATCACTAACAGCAGATAGTCGTTTTCTTACAGATTGAGACCTAAATGACTTCTTATTTGTCTCCATCAGTAATTTTGCTGCAGTAAAGGATGCTTCTATTTTCTTTCCAACTTTCCAGCATTCTGAAGCAGATGCTGTTTGCCTATAGTTCCATGTAGACTTTGTGCTCAGCATTTCTTTCCTAATACAGTTTTGCCACGTCAAGTCGAAGCAAAAGAACAGCAAACATTGACATTTCGCATTGCGTGCGTCCCTCAAGTTTCCTCTGAGAGAGTAAGTGAAAGAAAACTGCCAAAATTTACAGAGTTGAAAAAAGTATTCTGTGTGAAGAAGGCAGGAAAAAATAATGCTACTTAGTCAATCTTCCAAGCCCCCTTCCCAAATAGCAAATGGTCCATCTCTTATTTGCATGCCTTTGGCAGGGCAAATACACACGACAACACACGCTGGTCAAAACAATGACGTTGTACAACCATTAAGAAAATTGAATACCCAATGATAATAGGTGGATCATTTCATATTCATATTCTAGTGAAGGATAAGGAACAACTTGGGGGTCCTAGAAAGCGTCAATTAGAAACTTCAGCAACTAATGCTTGGACTGAAAAAAGATACCAAGCTAGCGCAAAAGAAAAATAAATATCGGACGTTACCTTCTAGCATTGACTTTTACATTTTCTGCTGTTCAGGCGCCATCATGAAGGAAATATCACTTTTACTGTGTTCCTGCTGGCAAGAGATGGGGTTCCATATTTCCTAATATTATATAGGGCTCAGCCCTAAGTGTCGCGCCAAGAGTTAAGATTGGCAATGTTATTTGTATTGATTCATGATAAAATAGAATTAACTGTTACTTGCTATATACATTTGTATGACAACTATACCCAGTTTCCCTCTGATGAAAGCAGTTCACGTACGTACACGAAGTCAAACCCTGCAGCTGTGCAGATATAGATTTTCTGTATTGTGTAGAAGTGTTGGACAAAAATTGGGCAATTTTTACCATGATAACAGCCTATTGTGTTAGACAAGGGACGTATTATGCCATCATTATCATTGCAATAGTAACCTAACTGCCCATCTTCCACTTGCAAGCTGAAAACTATAGCGTTCCGTCTAAAAACTGGCAATTTTTGAATCTAGATATTGACACAGGGGGCGCTTTTCTAAAATTCAATCCTAGCATTCTTTGCGTATGCCCCCCCCCCCCCGTTCATATGCACGTCAGTTTTCTCCCTTTTCTATTTTTTTATGCGTGATATTAACGATATTTTGTACCAGCGACAAGGTGGATAATAAAATACTTACTGGCTAATAAAAGAGATATATTTTATAAATGGCATGTTATAAAATAACAATTTGCACGTTTCATATTTGTTTATTTACGAGTACTCAAAAAGCATGGCGGCGCCCAAGAAAGTAGGGTACACTTCCGGTTACTCGCGTAGTATATTATGAATTTGCACATGCGTAACCAGTAAGCCGCTGGCGCGACTATTAACATCTGCACAACTGATCGATTACGTGTAACTGACATAATTTTGTTTCGGTCCTATGCTAGATGCTACTTCACTGTCAAAATGCCAAGTTAATCTAAAATGTAAGCAAAGTCCATGTGCTTTGTTCGTTTACTAAAGTTTGGACATATGCGCTATGACTTGTCAACAGCAGCTGTATACAAGTCGCATCGGCAAGCAAACAAACACAACAAAGTAGGACGAAATCATCGATACAGTTAAGGTTGTCAAAACCTTAAGGTCACAAGAGACACGTGAAATGTGAACTTTGAAATTTAATGCCATTGTAAAATTTATAGGTTTAAAACCCAGGATGCCTATAAATTAAAACTTAATTCTCAAATCGGTCACTGAAATGCACAATATTTCAGTTTGTAAAATCTTAACCACATGCTCGTCTATTCAATTTGAGAAATTCCTGTCTCATCCCCTATAAGAGGTCATTTTATCCTGATAAATTGTATACCGTTGCCGACTCATCGTATAAAATGATAACATTTATAGCGAATCTGTTCTTCCATAGTTAATTTGGAGTTGTCAAGGCAACAAACTCCATGTTTTTATCTTAAACATTAAAGTTGATGTTATTTATATAAGCCTGTGACTTGTTTTAAAAATCATAATCTTTATTTTGTTTACAGCGAGCATCTACTTTTTGCAGTAACACAAATTTATCAAGGCAGTTTCCAAATGCATGCCGTTTTGAAACATGTTGAATAAAGCTGATGACGCGACATGTTACACCGTCGCCAAACACTATTTGTTTGAATCCCAGATTTATAGAGAGATGCCACCAGCCGGTTTTAATCTGCATTACTGAACAATGTACGTTGGTTTGACAACATTGTACCAGTTCACAATGCCCGAACTTTGCAATTTGAAAAAACTAAGGTATCCATCCAAATATGGTATAGGTCTAACTCGTCCTTTGGTCATCATACTCTGTTATAACACACCTCATCCGCAGTCTGTGTTCAAATTCGCCAATCGATAGTCACGTGGGATGCGTTCTTTTTGTGCTGATCCACGTAAACGACGTCATCAGGCATCATTTGTCGGAACTGTTGCCTGCCAGGCATCAGTTCCGAAAAATGATGCCGCTGACGTCAAAAAAACATTGGCGCATGCGCGAACTGGAATGTAAACAAAGATATCGTCTGCGGCCGAGCGAAGCGATAGTCGAGAAATTTCTCGGTTTATCCTACTTTCTGAAGAAGAACTGAATGCTCTGGTTTCCAACAAGGACTCGAAAAGAACGAAAACTATAATCAAAGGTGCATTGAACGTTTTTGCAGAAGTATTGGCTATTGCGACCCTGTCGGGAAAAACTTTTTTTGCCGAACCACTTCAACGTATTACATCATTCATGCGACAAGTTTTGTGTATAGTACGTTCTTATGCATGGCTACGGATGAGGTGTGTTATAAAACACATATTGACTGGCCATGTGGGCAAAAGCATACGTCTTTAACCCCGACGGACTGTGAGTCACCCCCAAAAACAGACTGTTTCCCTCGGCCGTCGAAACAGTCTGTTTTTGGGGGTGACTCACAGTCCCTCGGGGTTAAAGACGTATGCTGTTGCCCTCATGGCCAGTCAATATGTGTATATTGTTTCACTCCAGAGTTGTGTCTATATATCATTGCGCCATTGGAGTTTTCTGACTCCAAGGAGCTGGTAAAAGTATGATTCTTACAGCCAATCACAAGGCAAGTTTCGGTTGTTGCGATTGAAAGAAACACATCTCAGATGAAACAAATTTAGATAAAATTATTATATGAATGTCTTACTTTGCCCTCGTAAGCTCTGCATGGAATAGACGGCAGAAATATATATTTAGTAATGGTAATTTCTAATGTATTTTCTGATATTTTTTCATATAATCCCATAATATTTTGCTCACTATAATCTACAAGACATGTTGAAATGTTTAACCTCGTCAACATGATCTTTACGGGTGAAGTCCCATGTTAATGATGGAAACTGGATGTGTGGATCTGGATTGAATTCATTTGTCAGCAACAAATATTGTGGATAGACGACGAAATGCAATGTGTCCACCAAGTTTATTCTTGGTAATTAAATATACTTGAGAGGAGGGATATGTATTTGTTGTACAGAAAAATATCATGAAAATATTCGAAATTATATCATACCAGTATATTGATGGCGCAAATACAGTGATCTGATTGGTCGAGGCGCGAAAAGAACCGTGGTATATTGACGATATACCACGGCTGGCATACGCGCGTGCTCTCAGCTTGAGGAAAAATCTGTTTTTGACGTTCCACACCAGAATTTCAATATACTGTTATGATATAATAGCAATAATCACACCCAACGACGGTATACCACTGTATACCGTCGCTGGGTGTGCTTTATTGCTTAAATATTACTTACATCGTGCCTTTACAGAAAACGGATAACATTCGTAACAATAATTGACAGGTTCAGCGAAGAATACACACATTCCATTTTACCATATTGGATGGCCAGATTTAGGCACTTCGAATTTATTTGCAGAATCAAAAGGCAGAATGCATCCAACCACAACGTCCACTACGGTGGCCTAAGAAATGTGGGAGGAGTCGGGGGGTAATGTCCCTCACTTTCAAAGGGGGGCATATTTTTCCCTCACTTTTTATGATGACATCTATATTTTGCTATCTTTTTCATGTAACAAGGAGCACGTCGCGCGTCATGTGTCAGTCTTTCAGTGGTAGGGTAAGAGGACTTTCATAAATGCTCTCCGACACATGCAGGTATAAAAGAATGGTAACGTGTCACGGTACACAGGCTTAGATACTTGGTGTCTGGATGTTTTGTAGAGCGTCAAATTGCAATTTTTACGCGCCTAGGTGTAAATGCACATAGACTGCAGTTAGTGTCAGTAAGCTACATTCGGGTGGTAACAGAATATGCCATACGGTGATAGGTCGTTGCTAGGTGATAATAACCAGCTTACGACGGACACATTTGGTGATGATTCGAGACACTATAGTATCACCTATATTTAATCACTCGTTGTTTTATTATGCTATTTATTGAAGGATCTTGTGTTGCAATTTTTTTCATTATTTTCATGATTTTACATACTGAAATTAGTTGAAATTATTATACTTGCTATGGGTTAAGTTGACAAGTATTATGAACAGCAGAACTGTACTAAATTGGCACGTTTGAACTAGATGGATAATAAATGGGCGTTCCACTCAAGTATCAATGGCAACCGTTGGATTACATGGCGCAGAATGTCCTCCACTTATATGACATATTCTCTGCATTCTTTGTTATATAACCAGGTTTTTAAAACTGTTTTAAGGTCGTCTCCCCAAAGCATGTTGAGATACGCAGTATCTAGCTGTAAACGCAACCTGTAAGCTTACATGTGTCAAATCTTAGTTGCGCTGGAAGAGGTATGGTAAACGTGACTCCCTAAACTGTTACAAATGTGCTTGTGAATTAACAATCACATTAAACCCCTAGCAAGGTCCTAAAGGATTTGAAACCAGTTAAAATTTAAATACTAAGCCTACACTGCATGTTGATTAGTGAATTCCAGACTGGAACATCCGTCGCTCGAGGGCGCCCTCTACGCTCCCCGACGACTCGTAAGGAGAGGAGAGTAGGGAGCGTCCTCGAGCGACGGATCTTTCAGTCTATGTAAATTCCTGCCAGACTAGAATTCAAATATAAACATTGACCATGCATTTGCCCGTCAATAAGCTGTGTTGACAAGCTAAATAGGTATTTAGCATGATTCGGGGAGTAGAACAAGATCTTACAATTTACATAAAAAACAAAAATAATGAAAAAAATCATCAAAACTTGCTGCTACTCGTCCCTTTAACTTACCTGTTTATTCTGTCAAAATTTTGTTCTTGTGAATGAAAACTGTAAATGTATTTGTTTATTCTTTCTCACATGAATTCTTATTTTGATGTGATAAAGGATGTTCCATTCGATGGGTAGAATTCAAAGAATATCACAGCAAACTAAAAGATATGTTGACGACAACAAATTACAAAGAGATGCATTTTCTCTCAAGTAGGCCTCTACTGAGATGACAGACTCAAGCATTCCACGTAAGCGGTTTAGAGAGTCCACTGTAGTTTCGTTTAAGACTTCCCGCTCACCAAATGTAGTAAATTTTAAATTCGCTATATTTCACATTGTGTAACCGACTACATCTACATCTGAACGTAATGTGCGTTGTTGATGGGCTGTTAGTACTGGTAATATAGCGCCCAGTGTAATACAACCTCGCTTCTCAATTCTAATTTAACATTTATTTCTAAAAACAAGCTTTTCAATGTTCGAAAAAATTAAGACTGTGAAAATCTTTCTTACTCCAAGAGCTTTAAAAGGAGCTCTAACAAGTTTTAGATTAGAAAAGATTTGTAAAACTTTGAGTCCGAATATCTGTGTCCGAGGCGCATTCTACCTTAAATTAAATTTTAATTGTTGTATCGTATCTTGGTCTTCTTATTCAGCAGTTTCGTACCGAGCCTTCAGAGGGCGCCCTGTCAGGTCGGTCTTGATGCATGATGCCGCGTCGAAAGAGTGAGAGATGGCAACTTGCTTCCCTGTGATCGCCATCTGTCGTTGGGATGATATTTGCAAAAAGGGGATTCTTTCCTCAATACTCATCTTATGCCGTGAATGCACAATACCTGTACATCACAGCTCTAAAGTGAGAATGCACTTGTCAATCTCTCCCATATGTACTGATCACTATCGTGAGTTCTCAGGAGACAAGCCTAATAAGAGGCTGCCAACATCTTGTGAAGTGCCAATGCAGTATGATGAAAATCAGACATAAAGATGGCGACGTTTCCATCGTTGCTGATCTCGTTGGAAGATAGTCGCCCAGATACAACCAACGAGAACAGCAATGAACAAGCAATGGTGATAGAAACATCGCCATCTCAACATCTTATTTTAATGAGATTTGTGAATTGCCGGCCATCAGGGCTTTTATCTCAGTTTGTGAATAGGTTTATCGTTTATCCTCGGTAACTCATGGCTTTTGAAGTAAGCTTATAGTCAAGAGCGATATTCAAAGCGGTACGATATATATCTCGTTCCCTCAAGCACATCGATGGTGACGCTAATTTGAATGTACCAGAAAGGCTTTCAGAAAAGGATGATTCGAGCTAACAATATAGGTAGGACAAGAAAGTTTCGAGTGAGCTTTAAGCCAAGGTCGCGACGACTTTGTGTTTGCGGAGAAGACAAGGCCTCACTCGCAACAGTTGAATGAACCGTAATCTTTGAGTAAATGCTGAAAGCTCTATGCTCATGGTGGGCATGAAACGTGCTTTCCTCGGCCGATGCTCGTCAAATCGAGAAACCACGACACAGCGTGTTATACACGACGCACGTTGTATGCGCAATCACGTCACCAACTCGATCCTTATCTCCACAAGATTTTTATAGACTTGTTCTCCAATCTCAATTTCTGACAGATACGTCACACACCTCATGAAAATAGTTCTTTCTAAACACTAGGCTGACTATTAATCAAAACTTTTAAATCAGCCAAGATCAAAATATTCCCTAAGATTTTATATAAAGCATTATTGTGGACAGATAGTGTGGTTTATATGGTCTAATGACTGATAATGAGAAACACGAATTACGCATAATGTTTACTGGTAAGTCCGACAAAATGGAAGACAGTGCAGCTATATTTTAATACTGTTTATCACTTAGTTAGTAGCTGGAGTACAAGTGATTGCATTTCACGTGTACTTTTCCGTGGTATGTCATTGGGTCTTTTTAGGTTTTAAACAACAGTTTGTGAACAGAAAGTTTAATGTAGAATCTATTTTAATCGAAGTGAGAACGATTTCAGTAATATCAAACTCAACACCTAGATATACTATCGTCATGAATCGCAAAACGTGCCGGAAGGTTGCAATTAATATGAACGTAAATGTATTCCCAACCTGCGTCACACTACCATGCAGCCAACCTGAGATATTTAGCCATCTGTCACCAGGTGAAGTGATCAACTGATACGAAAACATGGCCGTGTAACGTTCCTGGGGCGATATGTGGGTGGGTAGGTAAAGGTAAATGTGGGGAAACATCCGCTCGTAACCTCTTTCCCTGAAATCAAAGTGAAAGCACAAACACAAATCACACAGTACATTTTTGCTCAGCTTACTTCCTCTTTGAGCATAACCTATTCTGCGTTCATTGCCTTCATCACAGCATCTCTACACGATTCGGGTTTTTTGTTCCTTTTTTTAATTTGCAATATCCAAAGGCATCTCTCCTGACGGCGAAGAGGCTAGGTCTGGTAGGATATTAATCACAAGAAGTGCCTTAGAGTTTGATACACATATATTTAAAGGGAACAAGGTCAATATTTTGGTCCTTTGTAAATCATACGACGCCTTCAAAAATTCCACTCGTGTTCTCTAGTGAATGTCAAGTGAAACTTAGCTGTACGTTACACCAAAGTTGTTGATTCCCTGAAGCAGTCGTTAGCAACAATGTATACATTCTGATAGACACATGGTATTCCTTCGTCAGTTTCGTCCGCAAGAAAGGCTGGGGGTCTATTTTCTTCATTTTCTTACCCATTGTTTTAGCATCTGTGTTTTAAGGTTCTGACTTGCTTTTACACAGTTTACAAAGAAAAATGACGGCTAAAGACCGCTTGACTTACTTCATCTCTTTGAAGATGAAAATGTAAAAAGGAGTCAAATAGAAGGTTTATTAAGGGGAATTTAACCTACAACAGCGTTTATTGCAAAAGGATACATGCTATTCTGGTCTATACATGAATGCTGATTTCAGGGACACCGATGACATACGTAGTTAAGGAAGTACGCGCCTCGTGAGTGAAAACTTAAACTTTCGCTCAAACTTTCTTCAATGAAACTTTCAGCTATTATCAAATCATGAACAAAAATCAGGGATCGCAGTGCAAAGTTTGGTACTGGACTGAGAAACAAATTACCTGATGGCCGCCATCTCTGTGTTAACCCTATGGGGAGAAATAAACTTTTCGAAAAATTAAGATGGTGAAAAATTTTCATACTCTAAAAGCTTTAAATGAGCACCAACAAGTAGTAGACCAGAAAAGAATGGTAATAATCGGGAGTCTGAATGTCTGTCCCCGAGGCGCGTTCCAACGTAGCGAAGGTTCGATTGAATGAGCTTATATCGTGTCTACCTACTGCTAGCTGAAGACCATTTCTACCCAACTCGATCATCAAAAAGAAAACAGTCAATGAGGCCTCGCAGAAGCCAAAGTTAACAGTTAATTGCAGTCTCGGACATTCGTATCGACGGCAGCTCTGGAACGGATTAAATTGTCAACACAGACGGAATAAACCAATCAAATATTTGGATTTATCGTCTGGCGTCTGAGGTTGATAATCTTTCATAGAGCGTGTATTTCGAACCGTTGTCGCCAGATTCCAATACTGTTTCGTTGCGAACTCAGTTTGACCTATTCTTCACTTTACTTCAAATAATATTTTTAATTTGAACGATGAAGATAAATATCTAAACGGCTCGGCTAAGCACCAGTCACCAACAAATTTCCCTTCACTCGTGGCAACGATCAGACTATACAGGAAAATTTATACGGATTCTTGTAGCGTGACTGTAAAGAGCGATTAAATATAAATATTGATGGTTGAAATTAGAGTAAGTAAAACACTGCTTTTGATAAAGAGAAAAAAACGCTTGGGGGCGTAGCTACTAAGTAATGACGCCATTAAAATGAATAATTGATATTGAAGAGTGGGATTTCCGGGACATTGCATTGCAGGAACTATCAGTATAGAAAGTGATATATCTTGAATCGTATGTTGATACGCCGCAAAATGCGATACAATAGTGAAAACCAACAAAAAGTACATCAAAATTATTTAGTCTTCGATCTTTTTGTTGCTTAGCTTGCTATATATTTAGAACTGTGCTTATTTATTTATTTATTATTTATTTATTTATTTATTTATTTTATTTATTTTTTCAATAATTTACATATTTCCCCGCTCAATTATTTATCTCATCATGCATATATTCATTCATTTGTTTAAAACATTAGGGAAATAAATACGAATAAAGACTGTACTAGGGTATGATAATATGACAAACGCCTGGAAGCACCAGAGAAAAGATAAAAATGCACAGACGAAAGACAAATATATGCAGAAATTAAATAAAACGCAAACATTAAATATTCGTTTTTCAAAGTCAAGGTTCGGATTGGCAGACACGATATCATCAAAATATTCATAAAGCGTGCTCTAACACAGATATTAGAGGACTATCGATTAAACGGTAAGGACATATGGAGGTACAAGCGATGTCATTGAAGAGGGAGTTAATATATTTAAAAACCGGCCACTCAGTCGCAGTTGCGATCAGTATTCCCAAGGTAGAATTGAAAAAGATATTCGACTCTCATACGTTTACAATATCATTTTGGTACACCATGTGTGGGGCCCATTTCGAAGCTCATGGGGTAACTTAAGTTTCCACCGTTTTATATTAAATGAAAATCGAAAATTGTATTTTTCCCTCTAGATTTAACACATGGATGGCGGCCATTTTGAATTTACAGAGTCGGTAAATATTGGGTAACTTGTTTCTCTCTTGCCAAAGTTTGCATATTGACTCCTGATGTATTCTTGATTTCCGAAAGAAGTGATTTGATGTTTCCTTCCGGAAAGTTGGAGCGAAGGTTTAAGTCTTTCAATTTCGGGGTAATACCTTAAAGAGGAGGAAAATATATCGAGCAAATCCCTCTGTGATAACATTATGAGGAAGTTTTGCAAAATTGTCATTCAAACTAAAATAAAACATTGTCGAGAGTAAATCTGAGGATAAGTTTGCATTTTAACAAACATGCAATAGTTTGATACATATAGGGAGTGTGCTATACATATGGTACCTTACGACGGGCAATAAATTCGACGGCTACACAAGATAGTATGTGCCTCGAATGTGAAAGACCTGCTCATAATTTCCTAAATGAAACTTTCAACCAATTCTCTTACCAAATCAACAATAAAAATCTGGGGTCACCATGCAAATTTACGAACTAGAGAAACAAATTACCGATCATTTCACAATATTTGAAATTCAAAATGGCCGCCATCACTGTGCAAGTAACCCTGTGGGAAAATGAAATTTTGGATTTTCGAAAAAACTAAGACGGTGAAAGTTTTTTTTTAATCAAAGAGCTTTGAAATGAGCCCCCACAAGTGGTAGATCAGAAAAGAATTGTAGAAAATTGAAAGCCCAAATATCTGTCCCCGAGGCGCGTTCTTCAGTAATTGACTCGACTACTAGGATTAAAGTGAACTATTCCACACAGAAAATGTGTAAACACGTATTGAAGGCGTCATGCTTGCAGCTTGTGTGTATAATATATCAGGCAATTATCGCGGTATTTCTCCTTTCATTTATACAAACAGAACACTTCTCATTGAACAGAGCCCATGATCAGAGAAGCCATGCAGGTATGAAATCATTGATCCATACTTGCCAAGGCTGTGTCAATGCCATATCCGGTGTTTATTAAGACTGAGGAAGTTCTCAGATTGCACAATATGCGGGAACACCTGCTATCATAGACAGAGGCGTGACTCATCCGACGTGCGTTTCCTTATATCGCGGAGGAGTGTTGTATAGTTGAAGATAATTTAAAATCTTGTGTCATCGAACGGCCGTTGATAACCCGAACATCATCGCTGCAAATGACTGTCCGCATCTTATCAGGGCATACGAACGTCACAGAACTTTCTGAACCTGATAAAATGTCATTTTCTTCAAACTTAATGATTTTGCACCAGAGGGTTTTATTTTATTTTATTTTTTTGTTTGTTTGCTTTTTTTTAATCTATATTTAAACTCGATAACTCCATAGGTGAAACACCTCTTTCCATGGAGGTCAAATAATTCTAAATACCCATAACCCACAACCCCAATGGAGCATAGAGGAGTAAAGTGCCTTGCTCAAGGGCACAACACCGAGCTAGAGTCTCGAATTCACCGTCCTCCGACAGTGAATCCGCTACTCTGGATCTACCGGGACTTGAACCGGGTCTCAAACTCACCATCCTCCAATAGTGAGTCCGTTACCCTAACAACTGGTCCACGGTGCCTCCCCATCTTTTCATAAAATCAAAGACACTCTCGCTGAAAGTATAATCCTGCAAAAACAATCAGACTGAATCGCGGTAACCCAGCACAACGCCCTCAACGACAAGTTTAAAAGTCGGTGACTGCACACCCGATTCTCATCAGTCGGCCTTGTAAATATGCTGTTTAAAGTTAATGGCGTGCGTGATACATTTTGGTATTCCCTACCGGTTACTAATCGAGGACAACGCTATACATACCAGCTACACCACACAATTGACATAACTTCGCGCTCTGCTATTCTCAATCAAACGACACAATTCGCTCCTGCTAGGCTTGGATCCCGTAGGAGAGCCGTTTCATTCCCATGGAATGGTTGGAATGTTAGGCAAGGTATTCCGCAGTCCCTGTGGATAAAATAAGACTTTCAGAAATCCAAAACATCGAAACACCAGTACTGCTCGAAGCGGATAAAGATGTAACAGTTGTGAAGAGCAAAATCTCTTGAAAGAAATATTAGGAGCTTCACGCCCTTTGTATAATTTATTTTTTTCTTTCTTGTGAAAGTTGGAAATTTGACCAAGTCTTAAAGGACTGTGCATCAGATTGTTTCGCAGGGAAATCTACTTATTAGATTACAATTTCAATGGAAAACAAGTGGCTATGACACTCCATAATCCTCTTTTAGACTAAAACAAACTTGATCCCGATGATCGAGTCCCTGGCCTTTAACAAGTCATCGAGACGGAAATGATAGAATGTGGAAATAAACATGAAATTTCCATTTTGCTAGACATAACAAATGTATCATCTTGAGCTGGAAAATACATACTTCTGACAGTGTCGTCTTACTTACATACACACACACACACACACACATACATACATACATACATACATACATACATACATACATACATACATACATACATACATACATACATACATACATACATAAATAATTAATAATTGCCTGCATGCAAGGTAAAAATAAACGAAACAGATTGAGATAATTCAGCTGTCAAGGTGACGTCATGCATCACTTCTGTGCAATTTTAATCTACGGTGCCGTAAAATGTGATTGGTACTACATTGCAATAACTGCGTAGTAATACAAGGTGAAAGAAAATCAATATATTTGATAGAATCCAATCGTGTTAGTTCTAAGTCATGTGACTAATTGCATTACATTCCTCCCTTTACACTGGCGAAAATGTTTGCATATTACAAAAGTTGCGTTCGGCGAAGAGATATTCTGCTTAGAATTTAATCCTATATTGATCACAGTGCGTGATTCTGTTAATAGTTTGAAAAATATAATCTGGGAGTCCGCAAAGAGGAGACATTAGTCAAGTGCGCATGTTCAGTTGTATTTCACATATTTCCTATTTTTCACACGACAGGTGTTCTTACTAGCGATTACTGTATGTGTGTCAGTGTGAACACAAAAATAAAGGGCGCACTTTTATCGTCCCTTTTACATGTGCTGGTATCTGTCCATGCAAAATATAAACAGGTCGAGTGCTTTTTGTTGTTTTTGTTTGTTTGGTTTTCGTATTTTATGACCTCAAATAATGTACAGGACGGAATTGAACCCGTCAGTTAAATTAGAATACCTTTGAACACGACATAATTTATTCAATGTGAGTCACAGTCAGTCGTGAAGATGAGTCGAGATCGTCGCTTATGAATTAAAGATAATGTAAGCTTGACCGTGACGTTGACTAGTTTTTTGAATGAGCAGACAATTTTTGCTCCGTAATTAAGTGAAGTCTCGCGTTCGGCTCCATGATGCATGATAAAAACACGGTATTTAGATCACCTATGCAAAACGCTTGAGTAAAAAGAGCATTCTTGCTATATAAAATTCAACTGAGTCCGGATTTGAATTCATCTGTCAACAATAAAGATATGGTTTTTACATATGTTCAAGGTTATGTTGACATGTACGGTACTAGGCACCTGGTTTGCCTAGGGAGGTGAACAAAAAGAAATGCAGTTTGTACACGGAACAAGGTTAATGAAAAATGGCCAAACTTAGAGCCATTTTCCCAATAACAAGGAGATGTCCTGCTTAAAATCTTAAGATATTCTCAGTTGTTCTGGTCGAACTACTCGCGACCTCGTCAATATATTGAAGTCGCTATGTTTCGAAACTGTTTGGGTTATTTTAGTCTCACTGAAGTTCTCAATATCAAAATATTGTTGCGTAAAACATGCACAGGGTTCGGAGGTCAGTCAGGCGACCTGCATGCTGCCGCCTTCGTGTACAAATAAGACATAAATATCTCATTGACGTACATCATGTACCACATTATATCAGAGTGTCAGTCACGCAGCAAATGTATCGTTCTGATTGGACGTGAGCTCACGCCGGTCGCGGTATACGGTTAAAACAAACTGCCTTACCAGCACTAATTAATGCAGATACAGAGTGCATTTAGATAACAGAAAAAAATCGGCGTTTGAGCTAGTTAAATGATTAAATACATGGTGACCATTACGGGAGTAGTGCAAAAGGTTTAGAAAATTGCTTTTAGAATTGCCATATTACAGCATTTGGCTTGCCCTTCGCCAAATCATCGCTGTCACTTTTTGTCGTCTGCGTCCCTTTCACTGCTATATATCCTTCTGTTGTGCTCAACGACGATCGCTCATATTATTTGATTCTGTTTTCTCCATTTTTCCATGCTAAAACTACGAAGGAAACAGCTTTCAACGGCCATAAACACAAATGTTGATATAACCTAGAAGCAATAACCCCCTTCTAGTTCGCAGCCGAGTGAACGCGAGATTTGGGTACAATTAACGCCACATAGTACTCGCCCATTGCGGCTCGCTATATGTTGCGCATTGTACAGTGTACACAAATCTCGTGTATACCGCCTGCGACAACTTGTGACGGGGTTACTGCTGATTACGTAAGCGAAACAAAAAAATCACGTCGCCGAGTTATTTGCATGATATTCTCATGAGCATTTTTTTAATGATAGCGAGCATCATTTTTCTATCAAAAACATAAATTATAATGCTTCATGAGAAACAAAAATTAACAAAATTTCCTATAGAATGTCAGATTTTTCTTTAATTTTTTTTATTATTATATTTTCAACAGAAGGGTGATGAAGAAGGAAATTGCCTATTCCAATCTGACATCCTAGAACAGTGCGCGCTGTCTGACGTTTGATCCACACCAGACGAGAGATCAGTCTGTTTGTCACACAACGCGCCATGTTCCTATTCGAATACAATATCTGCAAAATTCACTTGACTTTACATATTGGATTCTGTCTCGGTGCGTTCGTTTTGTTTTTCCTTTTTTCCCTCAACAATCACAGAAACAAATTTAAGGGTTGTATCATTTTATCTCATGGATGGATAATCAGAACTAAAGTATACTTATATCTGGGATTGCTCTCCAAAGATTGATATATTTTCTCAAGACGAGATGAAGCATACATACTGTCTATCAAATCAGGTTTTTCTTCTCTTCCAAATGATAGGACTATTCTAGGCAATAGCACGTCCCAGAACATTAAAAAACTCAATTTCTGTCCTTCGACATTGCATCCCTTAAAGTGAAAATCTTTTGCACCCGACGTGTCATAAACGCTGTTTAAGATGTCATCTAAATATCATATGCGCTTTGTATATTTGCTGTGACTACCTGTGTCACGTGAGTTTGCTGTGGCTACCTGTGTCACGTGAGTCTAATGACAGAACTCAACCCGCACTTGTCAAACATTGCAGGTACTTTCAATTGTTCGTTTTCAATGAGATGTATGGTATGCACGATTGATGCTCTTCTTCAAAAAACGTCTGTAATCAACCATTCGTGCACGGACAATTTTTTTTTTCTGTCTTTCGTGATCGCATACGTCAAGCGTTTGTGCGTACTTCCGTTTAATAACGCCAGTATCTGAAAGAGGTATTCATTTTCCTGAAATTAAATTGTGAGTCCTTCCTTATGAAGAAAATTTATGTCGAAAGCGAGTGAGAACTATGTTCCTTTGTCGGCCGGGCGGGAAAGGATGGCTTAATGCTTTCTCGACAAGACTTCCCTTGTCGGAAGTGATGTGAGAGAGAGAGAGAGAGAGAGAGAGAGAGAGAGAGAGAGAGAGAGAGAGAGACAGAGAGAGAGAGAGAGAGAGAGAGAGAGAGAGAGAGAGAGAGAGAGAGAGAGAGAGAGAGAGAGAGAGAGAGAGAGAGAGAGAGAGAGAGAGAGAGAGAGAGAGAGAGAGAGAGACAGACAGACAGACAGACAGACAGACAGACAGAGACAGAGACAGGGACAGACAGACAAGCAGGCAGAGACAGAGAGAGACAGTGACAGACAGACAGATATGGGCAGAAAAGAACCAAGAAATAAGAGAGAAGGGTCAGGTAGACATTCAGAGCAACGGTGGGGCGAGGAACACTGAAACAGACCATAGACCCTCGAGAAAAACAGGACAGGCAACTGCTGAAGTTTCTTTGTGCGATCTATCTTGGAATAAATTAACTTTGTTTGCTTACGGTCCGCAATAGTTTATCTTCCGTACTTCGGTTTAATGCGATTGTCGATGATGCACCCGGCTAATTGCGTTCGAAATCTCGCATTACACGAGAAATTCTAGACGCGATTTCAGACGTGACTACGAGTTGTTTACGTTTAGCGCTAGTTCAAAATGGTTTTTCTCGAGGGTCTATGAACAGACGGAGGCAGAAAGACAAATTGATAGACATACCACAGTCTCCGCCCACTGTGAAGGGACTGTGCGGACAGACAGACAAACATAAGACACACTGGCGCTTCTCAATGACTAACCACGCATATTGTGACGAAAATTAATCTCTTTTAATCGTAAATTGGTTAATATTCAAATATCCCCAGGGTCAATAAAGAACACAATTACAGTTCATACAAACAAGATCACACAAACAATGCCATCGTTTGCGACGTTGTACGTGAGTCACCGCAGCGGACCCTACGTTGCCAAGAAAGCAGACAGACAGCATTATTAGATATAGTTAATCGACTAATCAGCTGCACGATTCATCACTGTCTACCCGCATAAAATATTGGGCGAGTCGACAATACAGAAAATTCAACAGCTGTCATATTTGCTGACGCGCTGTCAAAATCAGCTCTGATGCGAGCAGAAATCTATAAGGTATTGCTTGATGTTGGCTTAGTATTTATGATCCTCAGTCTGGATATGTATGCGATTAGTCCAGTCAAAATAGCATTGACCGAAATGACCGAAAAATGTCTTTGTAAGTATATTGGCCGCCATATTGGATTTATGCAAATTAACAAAGTGCCTATGTAAAACATTTTTCCTCCAAAATTGTTTGTCCATGCCAAAGAAACATACTTTTAACTTTAAATCACTGCTTGTTTAAAGATCCATTAGCTGTAACTTAGGTCATTTTTTTACCTTGTTTGTTTCTGTGTATCATCTGCAGTTTCTGGTGTGAATCCCTGAACCATAGAGAAATTCCTAACATTTAGCTCATAAATATACCTTATATGCGTATAATCTGCATTGTTATTGTTTAAATTTTGTATTTTGGTCCGGACTAGAATACATTTATCACAATAACAATGGTCATTTCACATATACAGGCTGTGTTGGCAAGCAAGACACCGGGCATTGGTCATGATGATGATCGGATTATAGTAAGATTCTGTAGTTGATACATTGAAACAGAGTAGTGAAAAATTAGTCTACAGATACAGCTAATGTCCCTTTAATATGTGGTATAAGACAGAAAATGTCTTTTGTAGCAATGTTGGCCGCCATATTGGAATTATGCAAATTCGCGAAGTTCCTATACACACCATAATATTTCCAAAATTATTCCCCGTGCCAAATAAGTAATGTCAGCCTTTGAAATCACTGAAATAGCATGTTTAACACGTGATATATGGCCAAATATGTTATTTTGTCGGACGGCTGGCAGCAATATTTGATTTATGCAAATTAGACATGTTCCC
Source organism: Ptychodera flava (assembly GCF_041260155.1). NCBI lineage: Eukaryota > Metazoa > Hemichordata > Enteropneusta > Ptychoderidae > Ptychodera > Ptychodera flava. The sequence continues at coordinate 33,943,434 of NC_091937.1, forward strand.
CCAGGTAGATTCGAGTAAACTTTTTATTATGTTGTTCTGGGTACCTCTCAAAAATGCATTCTGAAGAAAAAAATTCTGTTGCAATTTGTGGTGGGTTGGGTGCCAAAATCTCGTAGATTGACTGGACTAGATAGACACCCCCCGAGATCCATTCCCTATTTACTCTCAAAGTCTAACAGGACTAATAGTTTCTCAAGGCAAGTGTTGTCAGGAGCTCTGTGTCTGTGCAGTACTGTTAGGACAGTTGTCATACTTTAAAGTCTTCTACAACTTGCACAGAATGTGTCCACCTTTAAAATATCTTTTGCCAGACTTGGGGTCCGGTCCCGCAATATCCGAGTCCGAATGTGCATTAAAGTCCAATATTGGAGTTTGACACTCAAGAATGTACCTTACCAAGCAACTTAACTAAGCTAAGCAGGGCATTAATCTTGCTTCGTAAAAGAAATGTGAAGGATTTTGGGGTTTGGGCAGTAAATGTTCAATGGCTGTGACCGAAATTTAAATAACCCGACGAGAAACACATATTCAATGACATTTTAATATTCTGCGGCTTTTTAGAAATCGATTTCCTTTATTTGAAATTCTTTCTTTCGAAGTCTTATATCTGCTGGGTGACAAATTTCAGTTAGGAATTTGTAATGTTGGATTTTTTCCTGAATGAATCAGAATAACACAAGAAACGTCTGCGTACATGGCATGGCATGTACGTGGCATGTTGCTAGGCAACAACTACTTGCTATCAACTCTTTTTCTTCAGTAAAATTGCCCTGGCACACATAACAATAACGAGGGGGAGTCTGCTATCGAAAAGGGTGGTTGATTCCCGAAATACCCCTTAATTATCTGATAATATAGAATAAGATCGATAATATTGTCTTACTACTAAGTTAGAGCCTAATATTTCAAGGGTTGGGAAGTGGTAGATACCCGGCATGCTGTCTTATCGGATAATTTTGGATGAAATTGAAATATTGTCTACATCAGAACGCATGGCTCTCATGCTCCTGGCACACTCTAACTTAGACAACTTAGACGAAATTATCCGATAATAAATATAAGGCCAGTGTCGCGCATCCGTGAAGAGCACGAAAGGGCACATTATTTTCACAACAGGCATGATCCCCTTGCCGGTAAATTAGTGACGCTCCCCCTTGAATTCCTCCACCCCCACCCCCGGTTTTTTTAACGCAGCCTTACACACTCAGTCGAAGATGTTGTATTGAGCAATGTCATCTTTCTCTTTATATATTTCCTTTTTAGTTCTGTTTATAAATACAGTTTCTTGTACAACATATCGAACGCGCATGGCCGATGGCCAATGATACTTTTGAAAAAATAAGCGTTATCCCGGATTAGAATTCGATTGTTGACAATCTCGTCGCTATACACCATGCATTGGTAAGGCTGATATTTGTGTCACAACCTATACGCTAGGTAGAAGATAACGAAATATGTGTTTCATTGAGCAGGATAGGAAAAAATATTGATCCAAAGTTACAGCTTTTGTTTCTTTAATTATCCAAGTCGGGGGATTACCAGTATTGAAGTCTTAAGCAGCAGAATTACATAGGTGCCTTCATTATTTCATTGTTCACATGTTTTTGATCGATTAGTAAAAGGTTCTGAATCAGGCTAACTAGCCACGGAGGTTAGGGTGGGCCCTTCGGGTTAAAGCTATGCAGGGTCGACGCGGTATCTGAATGTGTCTATTCCATTACAACTCTGCTGCATTGGGTTCACATATTCCATTAGAAATACGATAAAAAAACACAAGTGAAGGTTTTCGAAACAAACCGCAGACATGTGACCGAGTGTCATCCGATCCCGCCGGAGGGCTGTGCTGTCGACGAAAAACAACCAACCAATTCAAACATCGATAGCATTTGCTCCATGGTAACGATAGTATCACCATTCAATATTTGTCAATCGCATCATATTATACTCGCGTAGTGCACCCATCTGGCGTGGGTCATTGAACTTGAAATTCCTAGATCTGAAGGCCTGAACGCAGTTCTGCGCGCAAATTGACAACATTGTTCGTTGACGATCGCTAGTTGTAAACAGGAAATGATTAAAAAGAAATGCCAGATGACAAGGCCATACTATATATCTCAATGACATCGACGATGTTTGTTACCATGGTGAAAAAAGCATCGTATTTAATGCTATACTTGTTTAAAAGAATTAAATTACGTTTTACACTTTTAACTTCTGTACATAATTATATCATAACAGTATATTCGGGGGATTATGGTATACATGAAAGATGGAACGAACGTATAGTTTGTTGACAAGACAGTTTGAACTCAATATGAATTTGTATGAATATTATATTCAGTGCACGATTCCTTCTCTACCGCGCAATTCATTTGCTTAAACCGCGCCAATTCTGAACATTGAAGAAAAATTGTGCCGACATCGATGCCTCTGCTTAATTCCTTTATTTCTTACTTTCAGTAAAGAAATAAAAAGCAAGCGCGTCAACATGAAACTACGGTAAAGTCTAGTTCGAACAACACCAGTCATAGTATATTGCTCTAACAGATGAGGCTTGACTTGCGTGAATAGATTTTTTATATGGAAAGAGTTTATTTATAATGGCAGGGGAACCGGAAGAAAAAATAGGGTGGCCACGAAACTGGGTTTTTGGGGGTGGAAAATTCAAGAGTACCGTGAGGCGGCCTCCAACTTTTCACTCAATGCAAATCATACCTGTCATACCTATAAACTACTCTCAACGGGACAGAAATGTTTTTAATAAACCAGTGTTCTAAGGTTTTCCGATGTGTTTCAATGACTATCGATCATAAACAATCTGTGCTGGTGAACACTATAATGCTGATTGTAAAAGTGTAGGGAAGACAAATGAAATCAACAGTTGACTATCATTGAGGTACTAAAAACGGCAGGCAATGCGCCAGGGGAAAAGAAGTTCAGGCAATTAATCAATTTAACATATATGTCAAGTTTCCTTTATAGTTGGCCCAGGCCGGGGAGACAACACTATGATATAATTAAGTAATATGATATAACACTATGATATCATAAAAAATGATAAGCAGTGTGATATCTTCAGATAACATTTCAATATCACATGTTTGCACACCCAACCATTTATAATTACCTTATTTCATTTGATTAAATTTACGTCAGTTGTCAAACATATGCAAATGCATGAAGGGAACAAATTGTACAAAGTTTGCACAATAGACAACCGTGTACAGTGAAATGATACTTTAGGGTGACATTACAAAATCAAATTTCTTGTACACAAATGACTTCCTAACTACGAAAGTCTAGTAAAGAACATTCATATTAATTGTCAGATTTATATAAATGCACAAATATAGTCATTTTTATATTGTGTATTGGAAAACAATTGTTAACAGTTTGCAGTTTGCGCCATAGACAAAGAGTTGACAAAGAGATATTGAAGCAGCTAATATATATATATATATATATATATATATATATATATATATATATATATATATATATATATATATATATATATCGTCTTGGAGCCTCAAAAAATTATCTTGTCAACAGAGGGGATATATATATATATATATATATATATATATATATATATATATATTATATATATATATATATCGTCTTGGGGCCTAAAAAAATTATCTTGTCAACAGAGGGGATATATATATATATATATATATATATATATTATATATATATATATATATATATATATATATATATATCTTGGGGCCTCAAAAAATTATCTTGTCAAAGAGGAGATATGTGTGTGTGTGTGTGTGTGTGTGTGTGTATATATATATATATATATATATATATATATATATATATATATATATATATATATATATATATATATATATATATATATATATATATATATGGCGTCTCTTGGGCCTCCAAAAAGTATCTTGTCAACACAGAGGGGGGTCTGAAAGTGTTAAAGTGTTGAATATCGTTGGTGGAGCCACTGAAAAAAATATGGATGACATATTCTCTTCCGCCACATGTTTTAAACTGTGCTCGTTCCATCAGACCGTAGTGGCCATATGTTAATTTTAAAAGCCTTTCTTAGAACATGGACGATTGGAGAAATTTTGGTTCGAAAGTATTGCAAGGTCAACTAAAATAGGTTTTCATATCACATGAGATCACTTTGAGTACATGTGCGGACTCAAAGTAACAGTAGCTATGTTTGACCGAATAAGCTATGCATTCACGCCATGCGTTCTACAATAGCAGAGCATGCGCTGTTTAGAGCTCTACTGTCAAGTATGTCTAAGAAATAATATCAAGTTCATAAAAAACCCATCCCCGTGCTGAATGTATCTTTTACGAGCTGTAAACGTGTTGCGAGTTGGACATGATCTAATACACCTGCCGCACACGTAGTACAGCATCTCGCTACGGGAAGTACGACGACCGAGAAGATTCGCCCCTCAAGTCATGTAACTGAACGCCAGGATAAAAATTATCCACTAGCTAAAAGGTCACTGTGCAAAAGACATGACTGCAGGGTATATACGCAATCGATGTATATGTTATTGACAGCGTAATTGGATAACGTCCAGGATTCGTGTATGCGTGTGATTTTCTTTCTGCGTGGCATCTGATATCTTTTATTGAAGTCGTTTTGTACTGAATTCCGTCCTTGCAATCAGATCTGAAGTCCCATTCAAAATGTCTGTCGCCATCTCACAGAAGTAGAAAAATCAGCCTAAAAGTTGAAATGAGCTCTACAGCGACACAAAGTCGATAGATATCCTTCGGCTTCACCTGTTTACCGCGTCGCTTCTTGTCAGAATGGATTCAATTCTCGCGGTTGAACCTTGGGAGAAAAAACAAAGAAATTCATTTATCTTGGACTATTGTTGAAAATCTCTTCTCATTGTGATAAACAAGGTCGATTATTAAGCGCACCGAATCAACAAGCCAACAGTCTTGAAAGCTGCCCCCGCAAGATCGCATACATAATACAGACATGTGCATGGCCAAGCCACAGACTCTCTAGGGTCTATGGCCGAGCACAGTTTTCATGGTTTTAGTACAATTTCATAATGTTCATAATGACGTAACTGGCGGATGCGCACCAGCAGTACGAATATGGCGTCGACTGCTTACATAGCACAGGAAAAAGGGGCGTTCGATTCATTTAAATCAAATCTATACATAAAATTCAACGTAACATGAACCGAAAGCTTAAAAAAAGTACATCAGGCTCAAGCCGTCACCAGTAATTTTATACTTCGGGCGAAGTGCATATATTTACTCGCCAAAAACAGCACAGAGCGGCATCTTCAAAAATTACCATTCCGTTCTCAAGAACTTTTCTGTGATAAAGCCAAATGAAACACAAACAAGCTACTCTCGAACTCTCAATCACTCAGTGAAACCATTAAGACACAGGCAAAAGTAACCATAGCGATGTTATCGTATTTTATGTTACAACTTGTATCTAGCATTAAAGGGGCACAGTCCACGTTTTCCGGAACTCCATTAGCTATTCATTTTGTTTTCATTAGAAGGAACAACTCACATTATTTAGCTCAGTGAAGTATACACCGTGCCTTAAGGTGAGATGTACGCCTTTCACCTTACTATCACCAGAAGACACAAATAGTCAGATGATTTACAGCAACTGCTAAAACGATTCGCATTACTGAAGCTGGAAACAGGCCATTTCCTGTACTTCGACGACGAGAAGAGCATCCCATAATGAACAGTTTCAGATTATCTTTCAAATCTCTCAAATTTTATTCACACCGCACTGCGAATAGCTCTTGAAAGAAAAGGGTCATAGGTAGTAATACCAGCGAACTAACAAACAAAAAAGAAACGGACAGACAGACAGAAAGACCAACCGACAAAGAAACATAACGTATGCTATTTGAAAATGTGGCGCCACCACATGGCCTAAAATGAACTCGAAAGGGCGCCACCACTTTGAAACCCGGTTGACGGGGCATGACACCGCAGAGGTAAAACTTCATTTACGTATCAATACCAGTTGCTGTTTGATCGTGATAAATCTAAAGATAATCAGGTAGCGGTCGTCGGTAGCGGAGATTTGTAAGTTTAATACCTGCAGAACTTGAAAATTGATTACAGTACACTGTCCCTGTTAGGATCGATTCAAAATATGTTAATCTTGTTGAGATTGCTGTTTATCATTAATTTCTATTTATCTCCGCCGTCATTTTTGGTGACAAGATATCGACGCCGATTGAGAATATTCCGTAAGTTATTCACTGCAGTCATTAAGAAATATTAAGCTTATGCGCGCAATCAAGAAAGTTGGAGACGTTAGGAAAGATACAGTCTGCTGACCGAACACGCTTGAAGATGTTACAACACCATAATACTAGTTAATTTTGTAGGATATTAATTTTTTTTCCAAGTCACAGTTGATTGACGTCTATTCGTATTTTCAAATCGAATATCACGGTAATTACGTATTTTTGAACGCGTGATTGGCGATCTCGGGTCAAACCATTTGATATGCGGGGGGGGACTGCACACACACGAAAGTACCAGCACAATTGCTGGCGGGTATGAGTCATTTCAGTGGATTTAATTTGTCTCTAAAATGAAAAATGACTATTAGTGTGCCAAGGGATTGAATATATAGTCTTTGCTTGAAAGTTTAGTCTCTGCAAAAAAAAGCACAAATAAATTTATACAAAACAAGCATCTTGCTTGCTTGCTCATTGAGAAGTAGACAGATTTATTCCCAATGCCTATGGCAGAAAAAACAACAAATTTTCCTATGTAGACGAATAGAACAATGGTTCTACTATAGCATTAATGGTTATGGATTCACATATTATGCTTTCATCGCTCACCGCCGAGGACGAGTGTACTTTTCGCTGACCGCCTTTGCCGCAGTCGGCCTAATCCTTCGATTTCATAGCCACGTACGGCCTTCTTACTATGCCTGTCCGTGTGATTTCGATTCAAAATAAAGTGTACCGTAACATTTTATATGAAATGTTGACAACATCAGTATCTGAAATACGCATGTACACAGAACACTACCAATATAGATAGATAAGGCGGACACTGACAAATATACGCGTAGTACATATACGTTTATAGTCCAATGATGAAGAGAAGAAATAACATATGGAAAGTAAAAAACGCTAAAAGACGTTCTATCTACCAGCCGATCGCAATAAAAGAATGTGATAAGGTGGCATTTCACCTTTTATCATTGTCTTTTGTTGATAGCAAGTATGTACATGTGCCTTTAACGTGACTGAATGGGTGGACCAGTAGACTACGGAGGTGATGTCAAAAAAAATAGAAAATCGGCAGACAAAAATTTTTATCGAATGTTTTGCAATCATGTTGATTTGGAAATAATCGTATGAAGGTCGTCAAATAAGATATGTATATGTGTGTGTATGTGTGTGTGTCTGTGTGTCTGTGTCTGTGTCTGTGTGGTGTGTGCATCCGTGACTATTCCTGCAATGTAGTCGTCCATCATAAAGCGGCAAGTCATGTCGAGTGGATTATCAAATTAGCTTCATGTTATGTTTGTCCTGTCTTTTAATATCGCAAGGACGACATTACGTCGTGAATTCTTTGCATATCAGAGGTTAGTGTTGTATGTAATTTCATACTTAGTATTTGTACCAGCCACTAATGCTTGCTTTCGCAAAACTAGGAGCAGCTTCGGGCAAGGTTGCTCGACCAACGTCATATTTCCTGTTTGTTTTTTAAATTTAGCATCATCTTTTAAATGTTTGCGAAAAACATTCTTGTTATTGTGATATCTCTTTTCCTTTGAATACCTATGCGTGTGACATGCCATGCAATTTTAAGAATTTCTTACTCTGCAGAGACTTGTAATTGACTAGTAAGGTTTCATGGAAGCTGTAAATTGTTCGAATGCATGCGTGTCAAGAATACAGCACCGTACGACTGCAAACGACGCCCTCATTTTTACTGACCCCAACACCTAATTCGGTATCAATTCAACAGTACCGGGGAAAATGTTACGCGTAGCTAAGAACTGAATGTCATTAAAGTTATATTTATGAGCGAACAATGGAAATGACGTCACGACACATGCTTTGATTTTAATATGATGCACAAATGAGCTACCATGACCATGACGATGACTTATCTTATGGTACCCTCGTGATTTTTAAATTCTTGTCAATCGATGTAAAAGACTGTGTGTTTTCAACTTTGTCAATTATTCAAGCTACTTAACCCAACATGAAATGAGTCGCCGTTGAATACGACAGCTGAAAATTTTCAATTTCATTGTAATGGCAAGACGATCAAATTTAAACCCCGGCCTTTCTTATTACAATCTATATAACTCTTAGAGGAAAGAGGTAACAGAGAATTTTACACTATTATGTAATTTATCACGATTGCACTTTGATTGCAATTCCGGGTTCCGTTTTCACAGCACCTCCAACAATGCTGGTCCTTTTTACGATAAAACGCGCGCGATGGGCAATTAGCTCGTTTTAGTCCCGACAGGTAACTCTCGTCACGACTACAAGCCAAACTGTTTGTTCGAGAATTGTCGTTTGAAACCGACCTTCTTCCCGAGACCCGCACCAGAAGGCCTGCAATGGTTGCGTGTTGTGGAAAATAATAGTACGACGCACCATAAAGATCTTCGTTGTAACTGCTTTTATTCCTTAATGTGTCATTTAAAGCGGCGCCTAATGTGCGATTACCAAAATTAGTTATTTGAAAATAAGATATTTTTAAACGGAAGATATCGTTTATCGCCACCAAATACAACGAATTTCAATGCAATGTTTTAATTGCTGCCATAGATCCAGACAGCTCTTCTTTCGGTCGACTCAGACAGTTAAAAGTCAATGTGAACAACACCAGTGTTTACTCTACGTGCGTCTCCGTGTTTGACCGTGGAATGACCGCTGTGGGCTCGACCGGCAAAAGGAGTACGAGTCTGAAAAACTACTACACCGAAAATTTGTAAAAAATGAGTGAGCTAAGGTGGCTTGTGGCGTTTGTTTCAGCATAGGTAACATAGTACTGTTGCAGAGTAGGAAAATTGACTAGCTGACCTTGTCAGTGACGTATTTTAGATGAGATATACTGGTGACGGCGGTCATAAATAATTGCGATCTATGTTTATGATGATGATGATATCGACGGTGATGATACTGATGCTAATGATGATGATGATGATGATGATGATGATGATGATGTTGTTGTTGTTATTGATGATGATGATGATGATGATGATGATGATGATGATGATGATGATGATGATGATGATGATGATGTTGTTGTTGTTGTTGTTGTTGTTGTTGTTGTTGTTGTTGGTGTTGTTGATGGTGATGGTGATGGTGATGTGATGGTGATGATGATGATGATGATGATGATGACGATTGTGATGTTTGTGATGGTAGAGACTGCAGATGAGAGAGCTGTCAACTATTCAATGCTATAATTCGAACATGTTGAGAAAGTCTCTTCCGTGTGGTAACATTTCAAGGTGACCTGTAATCAAATAACATGTAAACGAGAGATGGTCTATAAACGGTCACCAGAAAAACGAAAATCGCTTCATTGGTGACGTCATCGTTATGAGTCTGTGCAATATTCTTACTCTTCCGTCGCCTTCATTTGCGGTCCTTACTTACAGAGTGATGCCGTACAAGATTTTTAAAACTTTTCTTGAACCAAGGCAAATGAAGTCTTGAAGGACCTAGTCCACCCCGTACTATGTTTACTAGTAACTTGGGACAGCTAAACAAGAGCATGCTGTGACTTGCAAGTGTACCACGTAAGCGATATACATTGACGTATATCTTTCTGCTAGTTACGTTTCGGTTCACGTGCAGACAATACATTGATGTCTTGGCTCAAATAAAACTGCTGTAAACCCATTATGGCTGTATGCAAGTTTTGAGGTGTTATTACACTACGTAAGCTTAGTCAGCATAGCTCAACTGCCCGTTTACATTGTAAAAATGTGCTCCCGGCTTTCACTTTAAGCTAGTGTTACAATCTTATCACCATAAAATGTAACAACATTTTGGTACCAAAAGATTGTCTTAACTTATGCCAGGTCGGCCATTACCACGTGGGTGAAGTCAGTACACAACCGACGTTATTCTTTGTTGCTGCACGCATATCGGTCATATGCTTGGACAACAGACCCGCACAAATATTTTCCCGCCAAAAAGATGTTAACTTTTTTGTTCTTCGTTATTATGCCTCTATTATGTTTCTTTGTTTTTCTTTGAATCAAAAGGGGCCTTGACTTTCCTATTCATTCAAATCTACTGCCAAGTTATAATAAGACCGAACAGATGGGCAAATTTGTTAAAAGAAGCCAACAGCGGAGTTGTGTGTCATTGCATAAATAATAAATGATAATAGGGGCGCAGTTTGTGGATTCAATAGCCAACGGTCGAATGCTGGCTTTTGTTTTTGTGTTAAACAAGAAAATAATGGCGTAGCTGAAAATGAAACTTTAAGTCCCCCGAGATCTTTAATTAGCTCCAGATAGCTTTATTATTAGCCTTTGTTAATTGCCTTTTGTAATACAGACATCGAACCCCGTTTGTAATACAGACTTTGCGGGCAACATTGAAAAGGATTTTTCTCTGTGTGGTGCTAAATGAGGATTAATGGTATTTGCATCCTTGAAAATTTGAAACGCATGATAACGGTGATTGTAAAGAATTAAGTTTGTAAACGGCAGACCATGCCATGCTCTCATTTTGTGACACAGAGTGAAAACAGTCGTGCTGAGCGTTTCCCAACATTGTAACTGCAATGTGTACTATTTTCACCACACGGCATCGATTGCGTAGATGTCCTTTATTGAAGGCAACGATCGAGACGACACTTGAGACACAAGAGAAGATTCAAAGACCCGGAAAATGATACTAAGGAGATTAAACCGTTTCACCACCCCGTGTACAGAAACAAAACGACAAAAGCAGGGATAGCTCGTCAAGTTCGCAAGTAGTTTAACACGTTTTAAGAAGTAAAATCGCTCTAATTTCCCCTAATTGTTCTTAAAGCTGCAAAAGTGCAAACGGGTGAATATTTTACGATACATAATCAATTTATGATCTTTCGGAACGAATAGATCATGACGCAGACTGCATACAAGAGCAGTAAAATTCGTATTTCATTACAAATGATTAGCTGTTTTGAAGTGACATACAGGCGTATAAGAACGCCTCAATTAGAGTCTAAATTGCGTCACACCACCTTTTACAACTGAGGATTCAAATTGTGGCATTTGTTCTCAAGACTTTTGTTTTATTTTAATGACCCCTCTCTTACGATTAAAGACGACATGTGTTTTTCTTTCAAGCTGTGCTATGTGCACTAGAGGGTGTTGACTCATCCCTATCGTCTCAGTGACGTCATTGGATGAGGAAGAACCTTCCACTGAAACAAACAAAAACAACGTATACGTGTTTATTTGAAGTCTCAGAGAGTTCAGAAATGTCACGTGACTTTTTAAAATATTTTTCGAGTATTAAAGGGACAGAGTCGGCCATTTTTCATGAATTTTGTTTGATACGAGATACTACTTATATTGTTTGACATGTTGAAAGATAGTGAATGAATGGGTGACCATGCATATATTCGACCCCGGTTTTAGACACGATACATGAAACAATCGCGAAAATGAATTAATGGTCATGACCATTAATTCATTTTCGCCATGGTTTCATTTGATTTGTCTAAAACCGGGGTCGAATAAATGTATGGTCACCCATTCATTTAGTATCTTTCAACATGTCAAACAATATAAGTAGTATCTCGTATCAAACAAAATTCATGAAAAATGGCCGACTTTGTCCCTTCAACATACTGCTTAATTAGTGTTACGGTGTAAAGGCGCTATCAGTTGATATTTGCAAACAATGAGAACTTATCGAGATATGTATGTTCTGTACAGAATCACGACGCTGTAGCAATTTTTCGGGGACACGGACATTTCTTACAGTTTCTGATACATGGCAGTGTAATAAGCTTCGATAAATCAACGTAGTACGGCGAATTGAAGGAAATATACGGGATTTTTTAAATAATTGTTTGTAAAGGCATGACGTTAAGTTTCTGCGCAAAGGAATTGGGGAATCCGGATTTTCATTTAAAGGATGTCCCTATGGGATGGTTTTCTAATTTAAGTGAACAAAAGGTTGGAGGATCAAAACAATTTTTCAACCGACGCCTTCCCGGTCGATTGTCGGAAAGTACGGTCGGTTACCAAAGCGGAAACTCTACCCCTTTTCAGAACAAAAGGACGGGGAAAATCCGTGAAGGGTCAGTATGCGTATCAGAAATCACAAAGTGTTCGGGCCATTTCCTTCAAAACGTGATACGACCTGATTGCGCAGGTGCACGTGAGAATGCCCTGCGCCTTCCGATGAGTCACTATTTCTACTCTGAGGTTTGTACCAGGGCACACAACCAGATGTCACCAACTGGGGACAGAAATTGATGTTTTCTTTCGTTCGCCTGGAGCGATCGCTTACTGTGAAGTTGGTTTGCATTGTAGCCATGACTCGTACATTTTTTGCGTGTCATAACCCGGACACGTATTGTTCAGGTGTTGAGCTCTTTGAGACCGCGCTTTTGTAGTAGGCACATTTTTCAGTGATGAGTAACCGAGTGAGCATGCGTGGTTGGCTTAGCTCAGTGTCGCGACATGATAACACAGACTGTTTTGATTTTTTGTCTGGTATGGGAAAACAGTGTGATCGACATCGAAATTTATCGCCTGCGAATATTTTAATATATTGGGGTGAACGATAAAGGCCTTTTGCATGGGGTTAGCTCTCTTGTCGCTTGTCTATATGTCTCGATGGTGATCATGAACTTTTCCGAACATTTTTTATCTTCGGAATTTAAAATCCCTAGTTTTATTTGTCTTGTTACAGTTTGTAGCTTTGAAATGTGACGTCACACCTGTCAACGCTGTCATCACCAGTCAACGCGTTCACTTTTGCCAGTCACTTGATTAAAAACAAGGATTTTCACTGAAATTTACTTCATGAATGTATACAATTTGAATATAAATAGGCGCGCAGACTTCCAGAAAGTATCTGCAACCGCCTAACAAGGGCATCGACTCACAGCTACAACTAAAAAAGTATTGCAAAGTTTGTTTATATACAGTGAGCAGGTTACCGCCGTGTTGTGGAAACAGGGAAGGCGCAGCACCCACGCAAAACGCATGGGTGAGTCAAATTTAGGACAGGCATGCATCCAGTTTTATACCAAACAACAAAGGCCATCCATTGAAAAATATAATTGTGTCTGACTTATTATCGTTTATGTGTGACGGGTGGAGCATACTTGAAATATTTCTCCACAATTGGGAAGTGATTCACCCAACACAGGAACTCATCTATCTCAGGGAACACGCGGCATTCTTGTTTCCATATTTGACAACATGTCTGTACAACTGTTGAAAAATTCCTTTTCCCGCCTTCTGATAACAAGGGCATTTGCATTCCTGTGAAAGGTGATGGTCAGTGATCGCTTCTTCATGCACGCAGACCGAGTGACTCAACGATTCGTTATCATGTACATAGATTGTGTTATTTGTCTACAAGTGCCGCGTAATATTGTACAACGTGTCATTATTACTGTTGTATGTTTTGACTTGACGAGGTGCCTCATTAAGGAGCGGTATCATCACCTTGTTCCTAATACCTCATTATCTCTTGCTCAACATCGAGCAAGAAGGCTCACTTTTTCTGTCATGGCAAGGTGACAAGATTCAAGCACTGTCAGGCTGCTTATGCACAACGAAACACTACATTTCAAACGGTCTGTTCGCTGAGAATTTATAGTGCAGAGCTAAAGGGGTCGATATCGACTCAGAGTGTGATTGAAGCTCGGATACCTTGCCATCAACTTAATAAGGATTTCTTCGTAGCGATCATATGACACAAAGAGGTCGAGTGTTCGTCACACTCCGACATCATTTCGGTGACGGTAATTTCTTTGATCCGCTTCGCCTTCGAATATTGGCTAACAAAATCAAAGCGGCATATTTCATCGAAACATTGATATGTTGGCTTACACACAGACACGGTCCCTTTGTGGAGTTGCTGTGATAGAGAACATCATTTTGACTTGGCCCATTAAGTCGTTACAAAAGTAACTACCATAATGTTTGTTACTATGATATTTTTCTACTGTTTCAGATATGTCAGGGAAATTTTGTTATTAATTTAAGTGCAGGGCATGGATATCCGAAAACTCGAGTGTCTATGGCGCGGGCAAATTTTCTGAAAAACTTCAGAGAAAGACAAAACATGCCTGGTATTGTTTGTTTTAATCCAGAGTCGACCGTTGTGCTACGTTCGCACAAAAAAACACGCCTCTTTGTTTTCTTTGTTTAAAAGGCAGGTGAGAAAGACGCCTTTTGTCTCAAAGATCCGAATTATTTCGATTTCTGACGACAAGACTGGTAAATTAGCCGAACAGCCTGACTGGGCGGTCAATCTTTAATGCATGTGCGTTTTACATGTGAAAGCAAAACAGATGACGACTTTTGAAAAGGGTATTGGGTGCGAAGACAATAGCAAAGTGTTTTTGTAGTGGTGTCCGAGTCAATTACCTGGCTTGTGCAAACCAAGTTACCAAATTAAACAGCAACTCGTATCGCTTGCTTTGAGACGAAATAAAAAAATTATAGCGATCTCTTTTTTATCAAAAGTTATCGCGAGAACCACTATCCGTTCGCACACATCGTGTAGAGCAGGCTGAAGGCGGGTTACGATTTTCCGAACATGTGTAATTGCCTAAATATAAATGTTACCATGCGGGTTGGTTGCCATCACTTTTTTGAGCATACGATTTTATCTGCAGACGTCACACTATAGAGCTTATTCATTTAGAACTATTGAGAGCGATGACGCATAAGCCACTCGCTCAGAAAACAGGGCGGCAGGGATGGCGCCTCGTCATAGTAGCCGGTCTTCAACTAAACCCGAGGTTGCTTGGAAATGCTGAGTGCATCAGGAGCAAAACGACAGACAATAGGTGTGTTTATACGCACCCGCGATGAGATCACTGCGTGTATACGAAGGGATCTATAGCCCCGAGGCTCAAATTTTAGAGGTCATAGGTAACATTGAATGCAGCTGACGCTGTAGCGTGGGAGAAACATCGTTTTGAAAACTGAATTCACATTCTGTCTATCAAAATCTTCGATTTTAACGTTACGTCAAAGGCGCGAAAATGAGAAGCGGTTTCCTACCATCTGCATAAAAAAAACGAAACGACTGAGCCGCTCAAACATAAGGTAGTTTCAGCATAATGGTAAACCAATTTTAAAATCTCTGGCTCGTGCACTTTGAGGTGGGACTATGCTAACCCAGGCCAGTCCATTTCACCTCACAAAGAGAGGGCTGCCGATAATCGATGAACAAATATTAAAAGCAATTATTAATGCTCTTCCGAGAATCGCTCTTCATCCCTCTAGAATGGCGTTGCCCAGTGACGCTCGACATGCGGCCGGGAGATATGACGCATAAAAACTTAACAGTTTAATTTTAGAAATTGAGAAAAAGCCACACTTACTATAAGATTGATGGTTTGATGTTTGTTTTGGCTTTATTTGTTTGTTTGTTTTTGGTTTGTTTTTTATCTTTCACTTGCTAAAGAGATCTGGCATTTAACGCTCAGGCACAAAGGCCAGTTTCTTTCACTCATCAAAATAATTTAAAGTTGATGGCATTATGTGTTTTTTTCTCACGGATATAGCTTCTCCGTATGTCACACATACATGTTCTTTCTGCATGCCCTTATTGTGAGGCACGATAACCGAACATAACATGGGAATATCCTATTTGCATACATACGTCACGTACAAGGCAATATCGGGCGGAACCATTCCCACAGAGGGGAAAGGACGTCAGTTCCAGAGTTCTCGCTCATATCGCAGGAAGCTGGCAGTGAGGCAAGTCCACAAAAGGCGTTTTGCAATTTCTATGTAAATTCGCGTGTCAAGTCTCAATACGTTTCATTGAAATTTCGTTGAGGCTTTCACATTAACGTATCGATAGGTGCATCGCAGAACTGTGTGTTCACGAGTCGCCGACAATATACGGCTTTGTTGATCGAGTTCTGGTCTCCCGCGGGTATCGACAACACATTTGCAGCACCAACCCTTCTATCGGATGTGCGATGGATTGATCGGCCACTGGAGGCTATTAATAGAAGTTTTTTTTCGGCTGGATTTTATTTAGAGACATATATACCCGTTTAAACAGGTAAAGCTGCCGAGGTACGTCGTATACAAGGAGAACTCGTATACGTTACAACATGCAAGCGTGAGTACGCAGTCATACTGTGCACTGTGTGCCCAAAGTGACATACACGATATTCGAACGGCTCTGTCGAGATCGAGAAACCTATCGGCGCTGATTTTCCCGTACATATCGAGGCTACAGCCAGGCGGAGGATAATTACGACGCTCTCGACCGAAACAGCAGGCAACTGGAGTCCAGCACAGACTGTCCGTCTGCTATACTGAATTCGCGCAATATTTTCTTTCACTGTACGTGGATTGTTTGAATTTCACAACTGTCGTCAGCTTTCAGTTCACCGCTTTGAAAGGTTTACTTGAACCGGTTATCAGGCCTGTACTCTCCGAGAAACTTTTTTCCCAACCGGGTGTCTGTTTGTTATTGTTTGACTGGGTTATTCAGGATGCGTCAATACAGCGACGTTCACACACCCGTCCAGCGGAGTAGAGGCCACCAGACTCGCTTTTGTGGAAGTGGCGGGAATTTTGCACGTGGGAAGCATACGGAAACGGCGGCCACGATGGCAGCGGCGATGCAACAGAGGTCCACGCCCGTGCACGGCGAGTGCGTCGACCTGCGTTGTATGGATAAGATCGACGAAGAGACGCTGAGATTGCTGATTGTCGAACTCGAACTGAACAAACCACGGGAACTGCCTGAACTACGGGTTGTCAACGTAGCCCAAGGTCTGGTGGTCAGTGTTCAAGGGCCCGAGCGATAAAATAGCCGAGGGGAAATTATAAGACCGCAGAGATCTTTTGTTGCACTTTTTAATCGCCAGCGGGACAAGAAAACCGCTACTTGCAAGTAAGGGGATAAACGGAGTACATTTATGATAAGCGCAGCCTTACGATACGACCAGGATTTTCATTCCCTACGTACGTGCTGCGTTGTACAAATTTCACCTCACATATTGATCCGTCGCTATAGTACGAGCTGGAACAGCATGTCAACCAAATTTACATACAGACTTTGCCACCGATGCCTTAGCTGTTTTATGTTCCGGATAAAAGGATATCTGCCGGGGCGACCGAATAGGACAATCGAGCTGCGCGGGTGATCTCGTAACGACATTGATTTTGCTTTGTAACACACGAACAATGAATGCATGGCTGCAGACCGTATTGAACCAGCAGTCTTCTTAACTTATTCGCACGGACAGGGGCAGCAAACTCGCGCCGACTTCGCGTCTTTGCCTTGCTCCATTTTCGAGGTCAAACGACATAGGGACCCTAAACTTGCCAAACTTCGACTTCAGTAGCAATTCCAAAATGTCACCTTCAATTTCTGAAGATGTGATTATAGTGTCTCTACCCAAAACTTTCAAGTATGTCGATATTTCCTCTGCATATCACCTTATTCGGCATTTCACTTGAAAACGGCGTGTATGGAAATTTAACAGTGCGTCATTGAAGATAAAGATAGCATGTGCATTAAGCAAATCAACAAAAAGTTGCCCAGTAAGCGGACTTTATCGTATTTTTGTGATGGTACCAGCTATTGTTAGGGGTAGTATTTTGGTCCGATTCTATCAATAATCAGTTTGCTAGGGGGTTCATAAAATATTTAACAGAACCAGACGAGTGAACAGGTGAAATAACTCAGTTGAGATTAATAGTGCAGGGCCCTCTATCTCTCTGTTGTTTATTTTCCAGAAATTTACAGTTTTCGTGTGATGGCGATTATATTTCCCATCTCCTGTACCTCAAGTATTATTGTTGTTCCATTTCCAGAAATTTTGCAAGAAGCGTATATTGATTGATTTTGGATTTATTGGGTTTTTTTTCTCTGTCGATTCATACACAAGAACTACTGTAGTGAAGCCGTAAGCCACGCCTTACGGAATCGCCATCTGTGTGGGGCAGCTGTCACAGAAAAATCGGACTTTACATCCAGAACTGCATTTTCATCCGTTTATATTTAACACATATATGTCGAGATGTTTTACGGGAGTCTTTCATTTGTAAATAACAAAAACCCTATTTTTGAATACTGTGCAATAGTGACATATCTTGTACGCCGTATATTGTTCAACTTTTTCCTTCTTAACTTACGTCAACTAATGTTGAAGTTTGATTTATTTTTATCTCTCATGGGGGAGGCAAGATGGGAAATTATACGGTCTGCTTTTTGGTGTAGAAATTCCTCTCGCCCCCTGTTCAAGACACGGGGTCAGTTTACATAACCCACTGCGTTTGTTGGTGACTAAGACATACATAATAAAATTTTCTACGAAAAATATTTTATTTTCTCTCCATACTGTATCGTGATCATTTCTGGGAGTTGATGACCTTGCGATTTGGCGCCATGACTCATTCGGCAAACGTCCGAATAACCTCCTATGCTTTCATATCAAGAAACGTCGCGGACATGCCAATGACGTGCTTATCGAGCTGGTCACGCTTGGCGCGCAAGAATGTGTCGTCTGCGCTATACCTTTCGTGTGCGTATGGTGTAATACTTCAGAACGAGTGACTTGCCTCAACAATTGAGGTCATTGTATGTCATCACAAAGCAATTCATTACTATTCACACAAAGCTAAAACTACAGCCTTTTATTTTGAAAACCGAGTAACCTCGAAGTCCACAGCGGTCATTCGGCAAACGATAGCCTCGCGCCAGGTAACTAATCCCAGAATGCAATTAACAAACACAATTAAATAACAGTCTGTGAGTGATCCAACAAAGAGTTCGTGACTGACGACAACATCGTTCGACTATTATAGTACATTGTAGCACGCTCTCGCCGGTTGTTCGGGATTCGCATGGGAACTTGTCCATCTTTCAGATTGCTGAGCGCTTAACTTTATAAAACAAAATTAATATCGATCGCCGCGTTCAGAGAGGGTTTAATATTGCAAACGTTCACAGACAGCAACTGTCGTTGTTCCAGATATCCCCGTTGCTATGGAGAACAGTTTTATTCCATCTTTACAATTCGAGCGTCGCCGAACGCTCTTTCCGATACGCTTTGTCAAATATGGAAGTTTTGATATACGGATTGCTATTATTCGAGTAATTTTAATGTGGCACTATCAATCAACCACCTACCTGTCCATCGGAGTCATTAATATTTGATCCCGTTGTTAAAATATACTTCAATCTCACTGGGAGACCCGCTATCTGAAAGTTCAAACCGTATATCAGTGTTTTCTAAAAAACTTGTCACGTTTGTGAACGCAGTGTGACAAGATCGACACGGTGTAACCATAGTTTGCTGCGGTTAAAAGGTTGGTGCTATTCAAATGTTTATCTTTCTCGTCGTTTATTGACACAGTGAAACCTTCACTCTCGGTCACGATTCACAAGTGAAAGTGTTGCCTACTCGAACGCCTCCGAAATTGTCACGTGCTCTCATAAAATGAATTTTTTGTAAAGCAGGAAATGAATGAATGGTGGATACAGAGTCGATTTTCGCGTCAAAACTCTCTCTCTCTCTCTCTCTCTCTCTCTCTCTCTCTCTCTCTCTCTCAGAGAGAATTTAAGTGGTGTCACGCAGATGTCCGAATTATGTAACGAGCCCTGCATCTGCGCTCGCATTTACAAGAATATCTCGAATTGACTTTAATTTCAAAACACTCAAGAGCCAACGCGGTTCGTTTTTGTCACACTACTAGTGGTACTAGAAGCTCGCATTTTCCACGACAAGCACCCCTCGAGAGAAATAGTTTGACCCACTTAGCCGCTCCTGCACAGCCGCTGAACTCACCTCCGGCTCTAGATGTAAATCGATCCTCAGAGTGAATAAAAAGCCAACTTGACAGGGTGATCGTATTGCGTCAGTTGGTTTGACAACATTTTATCAGAGGATTAAAAATAAAACAAGGCAACGCTTGACGCAAGCGCTTCTAAACCTCCTCCCATACGGATACTACTCGGTGAACGCCATTGATGGGCAATGATGGGAATTTGTTGATGAGATCTACGATCTTTGAAATAGGAAACTTCTGCAGAGGAAATTCCATGTACGTAAAATGTCACCGAGGTTACAGATGATTAGTTTTGTTGGACGTGACTCGTGTAGAGATTACCACCGCTCAGAACACACGGTTAAGACCTTTTGAAGTTTACACAGACATAGCAGGGAGGGGAAGGATGAATAGATTAATGGAGGTTTTTTGTGGTAGCAGGCTGAACACCTTAACTTGGCCGGAACACTTGAACTGACCATAGCCGCTGCAACTCCAGCAGGCACGGAGGGCCAGTGAATTGAACGACAGCACGGATGCTCTTGGAATGATCGATGAGGCTCATTTTGCTTAGTGTCAATTTTTTTAGCACTTTTTCATCATCGTTATCGCAAATTACTGTAATTTCTTCTTCTCCATCATCATCATCATCATCATCATCATCATCATCATCATCGCCATCATCATCAACCTCGTTCCCGTCATCACTACCATTATCGTAATCACCATCATCGTCGTCATCAACATTATCATCATAATCATCAGCAACAACAACTTGGCTATCATCCTTTTCATAAACGTCGTCATCACCATCGTCGTCGCCAACGTCAGGATTATGTTCATCAACATTGTAATCACTATCATCACCTTGGACGTCATCATCATCATTCTACCACCCAACGACGTTTTGTAGAGCTATTATACCCTTCCAGGTCATGCTATCACCATACTAAACAGGTTGTATTCCCACCATTTTCAAGTTTAAGCCATACCTATCAGCAAGGTGCTTCCAACTAAATAAATGTCAACAAAATAAACAGGGGTTCACATAGAACGAATGAAACGTCGGTGGAACGAGATCATAGTGTTGACATGTACAGCTGTGGAAGACATACAAACTCAAAATGCTTGAATTATTTGCACCATTTTACATTAAATTGAAATTAGTTGTAACGTGGATGTTCTTTCATAATGAGGTATTTTCAAACGTAAACAATAAATAATGCGTTTTATATGGAGACGCTCGGCTGTGTTGCGGGATAAATAGCAGGTGTTTCAATATGTTAAAAAGGTAAAACAAGAACTTGCAATTGACATTCAAACAATTATACAAACAATGAAAATAAATCATCATAGGTAGCAGTTACTGACCCTTTAATGTCCTCCACTTAGGCGCTTTATCATCTCTTTTGTTTTATGACAGCCTTTATTAATGGCGGGAAATCTAAAATTAAGTGAACATTGTTAACTTTACGTGCCAATTGAGACACGAACGAATGTCATTGTACCGCAGTAAAAGTCCATTTCATTTTATGGGTGGCATTCAAAGAATACCCAAGAAAATTGTAAGATACTTTGATGTCAACAAATTACAAACCTACTTCGACGGACGGACGGATCTGTAAAATAGATAGATACATACATACATACATAGATACATACATACATACATACATACATACATACATACATACATACATACATACATACATACATACATACATACATGCATGCATGCATGCATGCATGCATGCATACATACATACATACATAGATACATACATACATACATACATACATACATACATACATACATACATACATACATACATACATACATACATACATACATACATACATACATACATGGATGCATGGCTGCATGGAAGGATGGATGGCAAGATACAGTGATAAAGACAAACGGACATCCTGACTGACAGACTGATTGATCGAACGGGAAGTTAAAATCCAGATGTACAGGTCGATCGCTTTTGTTGCTTCAAGTTCTCAGGTTGTAATGTAGCGATTATCGGATCAGTATTTCAGCTATTCTGGGATCGTTCAAGTCCACGCCACGGTCTGTTGGGTGTACCGTCACTGATAGTGTGCAATCAGAGTCGGATTCAGGGACCCGTAGATGGTGACGTTGCCAGCCTTGTAAGTTCTCTTCCTTTCTCGTCAGCGTTGAAATCTCCCACATTGGTCAATGTTGCCGACCAATGGTTAACACCAACCCGATAACTTTTTTAAGCCAATGACGGTGTATTTAAAAAGCAGCCTGATTGGTTTCTGGAAGCGCGAGATTTGAACCGAATCTTGTGCCACCGTGACGGTCGGTCAGATGCAATGAAGCGATTATCAGCGAACGAGAGATGGAAACGTCTACATTTGATTTTAATCAGATTGTGGCAGAGTGAGGTGTGGAAGTTCGTAGGTGGCAACGAAATGAGTTGAAGATTCGAGATGTTCAGCGTTCTGTTCATTGAGTTCTTGACAGAGAAAGATTGTCAATGGTCGACAAGTGTAGCTTGTATTGTGTCCAAACTGGTTTAGCATATGTTGACACCATCTATCACATACCCGTAGTGAAATACGTCACCTATCCGACAAGACATCCTACCCTCACGTCCCGCCATTTACAGTCACCGTCTTACACATGTTTCTGCTTTGCATTCGATGACGAGTTCCTTGGTTTTTTTTATTGTAAAGCAACCCCTTCCTACATATCAAGCTTAATGCCACAAGTCGTGTATACAAACTGTTAAAGTTCGATTATGATTAAGTTTTAGGGCACTGACCGCGTGTCTTCACAGCGAAACCGCCATCAGCAGGATTGTCATGACACGTGTTATCGCGGAGGAGTCCAATAGCTATCAATTTTGTTCCTGGCGAAGGAACAAGTTATAAATAGTCAACGTCTTTCGGGCTAGAATCAGCGTCAAATCTTTGTTCGATATTTCCCCAGAAACCAAACCTTGTTTTCCATTGTGTTTTATGACTAATTTTACGATCAACCAGTTTGCGATGCTTCGGGTTGTGAAGTGTTAATCCTTGTGATATACGTTACTCCGGGTCGGATGCACAGAACTCTGTCGAGAGTTCATTTACATTATGGAATGATAACATATAAACATGCTATCAATTACGATAAAGACTATGCCAGGACAACGTTACTCGACTGACTTCCTGCTTGTCTGTTTATACATATCTCTCAGGCTGTCTATGACCCTATATGGCGTTGCGTCGATTTATACCTGTATTAAGGTAGAATGCACCACGGGCGCAGCTATTTGGACACCCAAATTTTTATGTTTCTTATCTAGTCTACCGCTTGTTGGGGTTCATTTTGAAGTTCTTTGAGTACGTAAAGTTCTCGCAGTCTTGGTTTTGTTAAAATCAAAAATTTAACTTTTCTCCATAGAGTTAACACATGGATGGCGGCCATTTTGAATTTCAAATATCGGTAAATGTAATGTCAGGTAGTTTGTCTCTCTAGTACAAACCTTTGCACAGTGACCCCTGATTTATTCTTGCATTGTTAAGAGAATAATTGAAAGTTTTGTTGAGGAAAGCCTAAGCGAAAGTTGAAGTCTTTCAGTTTTGAGGCGCATGTGACCTTAATGCGTTTCTCCGTTCGTCTATAATACTACCCTGCCCACCTGCCTGCATGTCCGTCTCTGTGAATCTGCTTGCCTGTACGCCTGTTCGTCTGTCTGTATGTCTGTATGTATATCAACCGATGTTTTTCTATGGGCAGTTTGTAGTTTAACCCGTCTTCACCTCGCACTCCTTTCTAAATTTGGCCTGACCGAAGATAACCGAAACAAAAAAAGAATCAAAAGATACACAAAAGTCGGTGTTGAATTCAACATCCTGGTATTTGCATTCCTGTGTCACGCGGAAACTCACATAAAATTGACCACAAGTTCTCGGAATCAAACAGCTGAACAGCATATCACTTCGGGAGACAACTTCCGCTGACAGTTACATTGACATACGATATAACTTTGTATTCTGTTTCCACAGACTTATGAAACGGATATCTTTTTCGGATACGCTTTGTCCTTGTAATTCATCCCCCTTGGCATGCCATCCGCAAAAGTGCTACATCTATTCTCTGAAATACTCTAATTAAGGTAGAACGCGCCTTGGGGACAGAAATTCGGACGCTCTCAAATTTGCTACAATTCTTTTCTGATCTACCACTTGTGAGGGCTAATTTTAAAGCTCTTAGAGAAAGAAAACCTTCACCGTCTTAGTTTTTCGAAAAGCAAACTTTAATTTTCCCCCATAGAGTTAACACAGGGATAGCGGCCATTTTGAATTTCATATATCGCAAAATGTTTGGTAATTTGTTTCGCTAGTTCTAAACTTTGCACGGTGACCCCCGATTTTTATTGTTGATTTGGTAAGATAATGATTGAAAGTTTCATTTAGGAATGTTTGGGAACAAGTTTAAGTCTTTCACTTTCGAGGCCCATACGACCTTAACTAAAAGAACTTTATTATGTCAAAGTTGTTACACATGTACATGTATCAGTCACGACTCACGGCTGCTGTCCAAAAATAATCAATTCCCAGAATTACTGGCGTAGTTATGACGGAGTGTGCCCACTTCCTTCTATTTTTGCAGTTTTTTAACTATATTAATTTATCTAATTTTATAATAATCTGTTATTTATAGTAAACTTAACTGCATTCATTTACGTATCGATTTATTCGTTCATTCATTTGACATTTATTTTTTATTGGATTACAATTAATAACTGATTCATTATCCATTCATTTATTCAATCATTCAACTCTTTGATGTGTCATCATTCACTCCCCCCCCCTTCTTATTAATTTTGTTTAAGATTTTAATTAATTTTATTCGTTGATTATGCATGAATTGTGTTCACTTGTCAAGTAGTACATTTGTCTTTTCATCATTTTGCATTTAGGGTTATTTGAACAGCGTTGATGCTCTATTATATGAATTTTCATAAACAGCAGGACAAAAATGAAGAAGGAAAAGATATATTAAAGTCTGAGTTGCAAGCTAAAGGGACATTCCTTTAATTTTTAAATGGTAGGAAAATGTCTTTTACAATGAAGGTGGCAAAGACATCAAATAAAATGTTTTACCGTCTGTAGCTTGGTTATTAGGTCACACAGGGGTCAATAGCGCGCGATGAAAGCACTTTTTCTGAGCATGTTTCAATAGCTTGAATAAAACATTAAGAGCGCCTTTATTTCTAAAATGCATCGTTACGCCTACATGAATAGTCCCTGCGAACACTCATCAGTGAATGAATTAATAGATAAGGCCAAAGTAATTAAATTCTTTGTTTTGCGTCCACTCAAAATGGGAAAAGGTACGCGTCTAAGCGGCTGAAAAACACACACAAGAAAATTAACACAATGTAATTTGATTGCAGCAAATAAAAAATTGTAACAAAATTTTAGTTCAGAAAAGCTAAGCGGTCATGTCCTAAAATTTCCTATTCAAATACATTGTGTGTGTTTTTCATGAAAACCTTAAAAACCTACGCGGGTGGGGACGCAAAACAAAGAATTTAATTACTTTGGCCTAATGGGTATTGTAATTTTTCGCTTGCTTTAAGGGGACTGCATAGGAGGGGCTTTCGATGATATTTCAATGTGTTAATCTCCAGAAGAACTGCACATCCTTCACCTTCCTAAAGTGGGTTGAAATACGGAGTATTAGCAATGTCAACGCTACACGTAATGTACAGTATGCTATGCTACTGTTTACCCTTGAATTCCAGTCTGAAATAAAACTCAGCCGTCAACACAAGCATTGAACAGTAAATACACGTCACAAAAAACTCGCGCGCACACATATGCACTCACAGAGCGCCTGTGTTACCAAGCTGGACACGTTGTATTTTGACGTAATTTTACGGTAAGAACATGAAACCGCATTTTTGACAGTGAAAAACTACAGGAAAATCCATCAAAAGTTACATTTAATGAGGCCTCGGTGACGCGCAGGTTCTTGTACCTGTTTCGAGTGTATCTATACGATATTTTTTTTTGCATTGACTGTGCTAATAAGGTCACGTCAATGACGCATTCTCCAATAACGTAAAACTCATCTCTAATGACAAGTACCCTCGGGTTAAGGAAACCAAGAGGCAGAAGGATTTCAGTTATTGACGAATACGCATCAGACGAAGGCCTCGGCGATTGCTGCGCCCACTTTCCAACACTCAGTTCAACTCTTAAACCACTCATGACACGATTTATGCAAGGGCGCTCGTTAGAAGAGTTACAATTCCATATCATCTTTGACAGCAAACCCGATGAAGCCGTGTAAGAGTGCAAGGACACTACTGTCGATGGTATAACCGGTGTATTATATATATATATATATATATATATATATATATATATATATATATATATATATACTATAAATAAATATGAGAACACATCAAGTATGTTTGGTACCCATTACTCGAGTTTCACGCATACACACACGCGATCGTCAGATAGATAGATTTTTTGTGTATGAAATTTGCTTCAGGTGCTTACATATAAGTATCAGGTTGGGTCAAACCATTTGGTGTTGTGGGTTGGATTGAAATTTGACAAGTAAAATTTGTTTTCAAATTTCAATCCAACCCACAACAACAAATGGTTTGACCCAACCTGATACTTATATGTAAGCACCTGAAGCAAATTTCATACAATAAAATCTACCTATCTAACGATCGCGTGTATGCGTGAAATTCGAGTAATAGGTACCAAACATATTTGATGTGTTCTCATATTTATTTATTGTTATTTATTGTAATATTGCTCTGCATCCCTGCATCGAGCACTTTACCCCTCTGAGAATATACAAACAAGTTTTGGTATATATATATATATATATATATATATATATATATATATATATATATATATATATATATATATATATATATATATATATATATATATATATATATATATATATATATATATATATATATATATATATATATATATATATATATGGGGGCGGACAAAACTGGGAGCATGGAATACAAAGTACAAAGTCTTCTGCATAAAACGATCTCTACTGATTATATACTTATCTTTCGTCACGATTACTTCGACAGACATCCGGCTTTGTTCGATTACATTCTGTAGAGATCGTCTTTTTTTGGCGCCGTTTTTTCTAAGGTCCTGCCAGGCATGTGTGAACACATCACTGCTTGATGTCACGCGTACTTCTCTCAAAGACGATGTTCCTCAATCAGTTTTAGGCTTTGTCTTCCACGACAATTTTGAATTTCGAGAATCGGCCCCGTACGTGACACTGTTTAAAGGGAAAGTTGCTTTTTGATAACATTTTCATCGATTTTTTCTAGAAAATAGGTACATTTTCTAATTCTTCCCCCCAGAATTACGAAGGACAAAGTATTAGCCCCCCAAAACATATTGTATACTATACCCCATTTTCACTGTTGACAAGTGAATTCAGAGTGAATTCTAGGTAACAATAAAACTGGCCGAGCTACCAAGTTGAACACAAATAATTTCGAGGCGATTTTGAACTACAACACTTGAAGACATTATCTCTCACAAACAGAACAGCAATAACGGAAGGCACATCAAAACTTTAAAAGCTAGTATGGCTTTATTTACAGCCATGTTTCAGAATGTTTCGGAGTAAATTTATAATTCACAACATAACAAGCCAATGTCTAGTCTAGATGCGCCATTACTCATAATTTCTACGAGCAAAGGAATCCCTCACACAATCGATAGGTTTCATGTTTTCTCATGGTATTCTCACTGCCGTTTTTAAGATTGGTTTTTACAGAATCTGTGTTTGAACGGCTAATTGAAGAGTTTACAGTGAAAAGACGCGGGTAGGATAGTGTTCATGATGTGCGGCTTAGAGAAAATTAGGTCACATTCGCGACAAAATGCCCTTTGTGTGACGAGTATAATTCGCGATGACGTCAATGTTGAAGGCATAGGAACACTACCCCCTGACGCTTTAAAGCTTAGCACGTGGATGAAAGCACCAACGTGCTGACTTCAGCATGTACTGTACACAAAGACAGGTTGACAAGACGCCTGTACTTTACACAGTGAAGCCTACGCAACTGATCTCAGAAATTAGCAAACTATTGACGTCACAGGATATTGTAGGCACTCCAATTCTCTGAACTCCCTAAAGCCAGATCAAGATGGTAAAGTTCGGCCGGGACAGAAACCTGCAATTTTGACCTTTGTGAAACTTCATTTTTACCGGATTTTTCACCGTCTTAGTCATACATATATTATGCATGGGTAAGACGGTGGAAAATCCGGTAAAAATTAATTGGCAAATGTAATTTTACCCACGGTCCCTTTTGTGGCGGGACCGTGTTTTACCCTCACAATTTCATGTCTCCGGATCTGCTTTTGAGGTTAAGACAAAACAGCTAATGTGATTGACAAACGTGGTTTTGCATTGAAGACAGAGACAAGGGAAATATAAGTATACAAAGATAGAGAGACACAGTGACACGCGGAGAGATAGAACGATTAATTTGAGACTAGTCCACATAAAAAGCGACAGATAGACATGGTGATAGAGATACAGGCTGACAACAAGACAAACGTGAACGGACAGAAGGCCCGCATGATTATACAGAGGAATCAGATACATATGATACGGCAGATAGGGAGTCGAAAAGGGTGAAAGACAGACAGAGGAATGGACAGAGAGATACACCTATAGACCTACAGGCAGAAATATACTAAGGTTACAAATGATAGAGCTGCCTGGGAGACGAAAACAGCAGACGAGAGAGTCGGAGATAGACACTCTGACAAAGATACATGCATAGATGTACTTTATTTTTGTGTTAGCGCTGTTTAATTAAAAACACATATCCACATATCCCAGAATCAAAGAAGCAAAATTTTTACATAAATCAAACTGAAAAACTTGCTCATATTAAGCTTACACCATGAATACCCTAAAAATAACCCATCTTCAAATACTGGGTGCACACAACAGCGCAGTGCCTGTATGTTTGTTCGAACGTTGGCGCTCGTTCCTCTGTTTGAACAGTGTCATTGCCTTGTCGTAGCTGTGCTACTTCCATTAACTCCTTCACTGACACTTCATCACTGAGTTTGAGGGGCAGATCTGCTTTGGAGCGAAGATACAGCGTATCTTGCAAAGCAATCAAACCCAAGTCACGCGAAACCTTCTTCAAAGCTTAATACATAAGATTGTTATCTGCAGATAATTTCGTAAATGCCGGCTTCATTTTTTTCTGAATAACGATCTGAGATGTCCGTCTCGACATAATTGGGTACACGACGTCAAAAAGTCAATATTCCATACATTCGTTGCGACCTTTCACGTTTTAATCATCCGCATTTAACACGACACCTCGGAATTCCTTGTCGCCATGTCACAATTTGCATTCAAAGAGCTTGTGTGCTCACTCAGAGGGGGAAAAGGACGGCCGGTTGTCCTGCTGATAGGCAATTACATTTTCATTGGTGGGTGTTTGATATAGGAGTGACTGGTTGCACTGGCAGCTGTAACTGCACACCGAGCACACACAAAGTACTCCTTGTTTGCGTGTATTTTTACGCCGATATAAGTTACAGCGGCAGCTGTATGGTTAAAAACAGTTTCCGAACATATTTGTGACACTAATTTCAGTTATAGTTGTGTCATCGCCCCATTTACTAATACACTCATAATATGTCTAGTATCAGGGCACTATAAAATATTTGCTCTGTCCATACGCAACATATGTTACATTTTTCTCAATAATTTAAAGGGGCAAAATCGTTATCTTAGGAATAAAAATTGTTTTGTGTGAGCAGCGACTGGTGCATTGTATTCTGAAGAACAAAACATTCACAAGTTGGCCGTAAACTGCGTTCTCTTTGTGAATTGTATGACGTAAGCTCTTGCTTGGCGTAATATCTAGTGCGTACCTTGAAATGCGTCATATGTTTATTCACTTGTAGCCCTGTGAGCGGGACTAATAAAAGCAATGGACATTTGGCAGTCTTCGGCGTATCGCGGTATGAAAAACAAAACAATTATCCTGACCTTCTACTTGACAAAGTATCATTGAAAGTTCCTCTCGGCGCGCATTTTTCAGATACACCTTTCAACAATGTAGGTCCACTTTACACAGTCTGCGATGACTTGCGCTTAATTTAGACCTACTGTAGTTTTGGCGGAAACAGGAGGCTGCAGTCGAGATATATAATTAATACACTTAAAACACTCTAAAATTTCTGTCATTTCAGAAATGCATACGCCATTTCCGGATTTACCTTTACAGATACGCAGGAAATCGACATCGATAGGTAGCAAACAGTCACGAAAAATAAAATCTTCAATGTCTAAGTTGAAAACATAGTATTGAGAATCTGGTCTTTAAAGATCCATTAGCTGTAATTTTCGTCATTTTTTAAAATTTTGTTTGCTCTGTGTATCATCTGCAGTTTCTGGTTTGAATCCCAGAACCATGGAGAAATTCCTAATATTTAGCTCATAAATATACCCTATATGAGTATAATCTGCATTGTTATTGTTTAATTTTTTTATTCAGGTCCGGACTAGAATACATTTATCAACAATAACAATGGTCATTTCACATACACAGGCTGTGTTGGCAAGCAGGGCACCGGGCATTGGTCATGATGATCGGATCATAGTAAAATTCTGTGGTTGATACATTGAAACACAGTAGTGAAAAATTAGTCAAAAGTTACAGCTAATGTCCCTTTAATAAACAAGTTATAGCGCGTCTTTGAGTGTACATTACTGTTGACGACACGCCAATGGTCACTCAAAACCGGGAAAGAGTGATTTGTGTGTAGCCTCAGTATGGAAATGGTCACATTGCTTCTGACTAAAGGTGTAAAAACGACATTTGACGTGGCCTCGTGATATGTTTTTCACATCAGATATACAGTTCTCGCGAGAGTATTTCACCTCTGATAAATTTGAAGAGGAGAAGAAAGATGAGCCATCCGCAATGGCATGGGCAAGAGATAATAAATGAACAATTTTGGGATTTCACCGCGAGAGTTGACAGCTAGTTTTGTAGTCTTGGATTTATGTAACATATCAACAAGCCGGTCGGTGAAGCAGTAATGCAATCAAATTTTTGAAAATCGATCGTGCTGTAGAAACAAGTTGTTATAACACGCAGTAAAATTTCACATTAAATTCGTCCACGCAGTATCGCGAGTCCAGCGCGTGTTGCGATTCGGCGACTCCGATAACCAATACGTCTCCGATTTTGCAAGTGATGAATTGGCGATTAATACATGGACAAGAAATAGAACAATACTCCAGTGAAATACTCACGGTCAAATTTCCTGCGCTTTAGAATTGGTTGCCAAGGCAACTGAAATGAGTGACGGGGCACGTTAATTTGAGGAAGCAGCGCAGGCGATGGATCGACGATGGACACACAGACAATGCCCATTTCATGTGGTAACGAGTCTTAACAAACAAGACGATAGACGCAAAAAATTACAATTATAATGATGGAAAATCAACTGAATGCTGTTACTAATCTCATTTATTCGCAAAGACGGATTTTAGGATCATGAGCAATATTGACCTTGATGTTGGACAGCTTTTAACACTTCACAAATTGACCCATACCTGAGGCGTTCAGACAGAATGAGCAATAACCTTAACCATCGTAAATAGAAAGTACTAAATTTGCGTCATATAACCTCTCAACCGTAATACGCGAACTTGAGCAGTCAATGATATAAATGGGGTTTTTTTCTTTCATTTTAGCTTGCCCTTTCCTGCCAAACTCTTCGTTACATCCAAAGAAATATGAGATGGACAGGGAGTGATGTACAGTCACTGAGAGTTATTGCCTCGGCTAAGATGGTTCCAACCGTTTTCTCTTGTAACAATCAGTTGTGTTCCGTCTTTGAAAACCGCCGGATGTAAAAAATTTATAATATTTAGCTACAGGTTTTGAATTACCTTTGATTAGTATCGCACATATTTTCGCAGATTAGGTTCAAATGCTCCTTTTCGGCAAAAACTCTTTCATATTTTGGGATCGACCATTAGATTTGAGAGGGGTGGTCATTAGTGGAAAGCATCTGAAGATCAAAAATTGCTTAAAAGTTTTGCAGCCTCACAGCTTTTGTCAAAATAGAATATTTACATAGGCAAAGTGCGGGATTCTTGAAATATAGCGCTCTTCCCATTTAAAATTTAAAAAAATGTCAAATTCTGGAACGCGGAAAAAAATGGTGGCATTGTGACGAACCCCTCCGAAGTTGCCATGCCAAATTACAAGAATCCTGTTCGCAGACTGCTCTTTTCAACGTTTCGCAAGGAATGCAAGTTACGAAATGGCGCCTTTTAGGCCAGCACACGGTAACTCTTGAACGGTCATAAAAACAAGAGAAAGTGAATATGTGCTGGGAAAGGGGCTTCTTACTGTCGTCTGCATTTTTGCATTCAAGTTGAAGAGTTTCGAATGATGTGGAATTCCACATTTATGACTCGTTTGCTGATTACCATATACTCTGCACTCATATCGGAAAATAATGCGGGCTGCGTGTCGATGTCGTCTGCCTGACGTGATTAACACACGCCATTAAGGGCCCTCTAACTCCATTAGGATCCAGTATCAGTTTCGACGTGCAAGCATTTGGACGAAGAAAACCAGTTTGCAGTGCCTATAGTTACGGGGGTACTTGTACATGTCACAATCTGTGAATTATTTAGACAATGTATTTATAAAGTACTACACCAAGAGCATTTGAGCACAAACAAATTAAATTTAACATCTACAGCATGTGCATATGACGCACAGATTATCTATGGTAAATATAAGGTACAAACGATAACTGGGTTGATGCTCTAGAACAAAAAACTGCAATGGCCGATAGAAATTTACCCATTTTAAGCACAAACAAATTTTCTGAATGCCATTCTGGCACGTAATCTTAACATATTCCCGGGAGCAACATACGTCTACAGAGAAGCAATTTGAAATTTTAGTAGACGCTGTGTCCAAACTGCTATGCTGTGATTACAAAGTGTTTGTTTGGTCTGGTGAGCTGTATAACGGTGATTCAATTTTATTGCAGAATTTTCTAAAGCCTTTTGTTGGGAAAGAAGTGAGAGCAGGCATATGTTGTTCAACATATGGTACTTGCCGCATATTTTATTAATCCATGTCAGGGGCAAGGCACTGCTCTGTATCAGAAAGTAGGAAACATTATTTAATCAAGGCAAAGTATTACAAATCTCTTAATTTATCAGTGACAGTGTTCTCGTATGTGAAACTATATTAAATAGTTTCATTTTCAAACAGTGAAAATGTTGCAATCTTTAAGTATTTAGTTTGCCAGCATTGTCTGTATGTGCATTGTGTATTCACAGTATTGGCGGTGTGGCGCTAGAGTATGGACTAAGATTAATTTGTAAAGAATGTCACAACACGCCAGTAGCATAGTTTAGCTAGCACAACCGTTTCTGATGTTGCATTTAAGATAGCTGATCCTTGTCCGAGCCACGTAAGCTTTTATGTTTTTACACATTCTCATCATCAGCAGTCTGGTTAAGCTATTCAAGAAAACTGTGTGCATATCTTCAGTAGTCACGTTTTCTTTGCTGTGGTTTGTGGTTTTGTGGTAGCCCTTTCCGCAGTTATTTCTCTCGTCTACCTTCATGATCTTTCAGTGAAAAAATCCATGCCCCTCCCTACACATCCTCCTCCCCCGGAAATGAAAATGAGCGTTCCCAATGATGTCTTCCTTGACTTGGGTAATTCGAAGGACCGTCAACTTGAGAAAGCAAGTAACGGTGTGACGCGTAGAATGTGACACTGATGTGGGAAGTCGTCAACATACATTGTGTGATAACTATTGTTAATAGGCTTGCTTTGCTCGTTATTTCCGGAAGAAACTGAATTTATGACTCACAGGTAAACGTTCAGTATGCATGGACATCCCTGATACAGGTTGATCCGCTTGTCTTTTATTAAGGTCAAGGGTTAAAAGTCAAAGTTTATCATTGTAACAAGGAGGTCTAGGAGAACATATCTACAAAATATAGCATTTCGAGTAATTCACGAGTATTTGTCTTCAGAATAATTAGGTCATTTGGTGAATTCATAAAATATAGTTTCTTCATAATGAGTGACAAGTCATTTATAATGCAGAGACTATATTGAGAAATAGACACCAATTCGCGTGCGAAACGGGAGATGAAAATAAGATCTGTTAAAATTAAAATCATACTAATAACATGAAACTTTTACGGGTATGATATGCTGATGTTGCCGTAAAAGAATAAGGTACATGTACGACAATATAACAGAAGATACTTTACACAATTTATATGCGGCTATGAATACAGGGCCAGGAAATCACTATTTTGTCTTACACTGCGTTTACATTTAGGGCGCCTCTGAGTCGCCCCTAATTTAGGAAAAAATGTGAACGCGCTACGTCGGCTCTGGACCGGGCGTAATTGCATCGGGTCTGAAGGATGAGTTCAGAGTCTGTGTGAACGGTTTATATTGGCCCTGGGCCCAGTAGACGCCCTAACAGTAGGCCTAGAGCGAGGTCGATAACGGTGACTCAGAGGCAGGAGATTCCAATAAACGGTGAACACAGACCGAAATTTTTCTTACCTTACAAGATCCGTGGCCTGGCAAAGAGGCGGCCCTTGGCCTGGGTGTGAACCTAGCATGAGCTGATAATGGGGGAAGTTAACAAGTCAACAGATATAAACTGTTTCATTGAGAAAATGAAGGAGTTAGATTTACACACCGTCCAGATTTGCCTGTATAAAAGTGGTTGATATGTATGTTCATATTTCATATTTAATGACGCAAGTAGGTGCTTGCAGCGCGCACCCTGATATAAAAAGTAGGTAGATTGTGCAGATTCAGTGATAAATGATATTTATTTATTTTTTGATTTGTTTGTTTGTTTGTTGATACTGTTATCGTCTTATCGTCAGGCGTAGCTACTAGCCTATCGATTTGCGTCGTAGACAACTCATGGCGAGTTCAGAAGCTGGAAGTTACTTATTTATTTGTTTGTCTGTTTGTTTGTTTGTTTGTTTAATTGTTTAAGTTACTTCTTACCAATTCAAGTTAACGGAACTGATAAGTAGTATCCATTTTTAAATTGACAGTTTTAATCGTTTGCCAGTATTTTGCCTAAGGAAACCGTGAACTGCTCTCCTTAACAACAAAGAATGGAAGCACGGGGGTCAATTTAGGGCAGAGAAGCATGTCACCAAAATTTACCGGTAATTAATATTCAAAATGGCGGACATTCTCTGCGTCAACTACTAGTATGTCGAGGAAAATCAAACTTTCAATTTTCACTAAAATCAAGGCAGGTAAAATCTAATTGCCTTCATACGCTTCAAGTGAGCTCCATAAGCCTACTTAGCAAGAAAAAGACCTGTGAAACTTTGAATGTCAAAAATTTATAACTGGATGCATTCTTCTTTAACTTGATTTGCCCTTCCAGCGAGTGACAATGGAGTGTTGTGTGACAAGTGACCGTTCACAGTGCCTTGAGGATTTTATCAAGATTTAACTAGACACGTGAACTAGGATGGTAGGAATATTGCCGTCAGAAATATGTTTATTCAATCAGCTGTTTAAAAATTAGTTATCGATAGCTCAGCCACCTCTCCGATGAAGACCAACCGTTACAATTGGTTGTTAATGACCCCAGTGAATGCCGACCAGCTCAATTTTTGCATGACACGTGCGCTGTAAGTGTTTCACCGGGTCCAGCCGTCACGCGCCAGGCTTGGGCACCAGGCTCGTCGATCAGACGCGACGCGGGCACGGAGCTCTACGTTGCTGTGGGATAACCATACGCAATTTAAAATTCATACCAGCAGAATTGTTTTGACCGTCTAATCATAGTTAAAGGGTGTATTCCCATCCAGTGAACATCGCAGTTTTTAGTCATCTTTATCGTCTATAGCCTTACGGTCGGACTATTAAAGGTAGTTTGCGTTTGTTTTGTTTTGTGTCGTTTTTGCAATATCAATCCAGGGCAGCAACCATAACTAGCAGAACATTTTAAACGTGCGACATTGTCGGTCACCATGGGATAAAAAAACATCTCAATTAATCAAATAAATTGTCGGTCACCATGGGATAAAAAATCATCTCAATTAATCAAATAAACGTTTTAGAAGAAGGGAAATAATTTTTTCGGGTTTTTTTTGTTGTTTTGTATGTTTGTTCAGTTTCATTTTGTTTGCTGTAATTGCAATGCAGTGCTATAAACCTTTGTAAGGAACACTGCAAAATTTGGACTCATAAAGGGTCTGTAACCATGGTCACAAGGTAATGCTGTGTCCACGAGCCATTCAGAAGATAGGGGTAATAGTGCCATGCCATAAGGGTCAGAAAGACACAGAAGTCACATGTATGGGCGCAGCTGTGAGACAGAAGAGCAACTGGATTATCAGATGGATGTTCCAGAAACCTTACTGAAACATTAAAAGTGAAAAGCGCAATTCGTCGAAGGCAATTCATTGACACACATGTACGAAATCTACAAATCTATCTGGATTGCAATGCCAATAACCCTGTTAATTAAATTAGCTAATTAAAATAAGACCTACATTCTGCGTGTATTACAAACTAATTAATATAACAATTTAGGTCATCGTTTTATTTGTTGTGGAAGTTTCTGGCAGCGGTAAGCTGCAAATGAACCCCCTTTCAGCGTATGTCGAAGGGACACATTTATTATGACTCAAAATATCTCGTGAAAGGTCAACAGGAGTTCATACTGTGCACTGTCAATGAAATATTACGACCTGCGTGTGGTGGGTAAATATCGATCTGCGTGTGAATCATACCCTTGGCTTAATTTCTGATGGGAGTTTTGTTCTGGAGAAGCACACAACCGAAAAAAAACATACGATAGAGACAACAGTGCTTCGTTCCTCAACTGACATCTGCCAAGATCATGCTGGAGAGAGAGAGAGAGAGAGAGAGAGAGAGAGAGAGAGAGAGAGAGAGAGAGAGAGAGAGAGAGAGAGAGAGAGAGAGAGAGAGGAGAGGAGAGACAGAGAGAGAGAGAGAGAGAGAGAGAGAGAGAGAGACAGACAGACAGACAGACAGACAGACAGACAGACAGACAGACAGACAGACTCAAAGATACACAGGCAGACAGACATACAGAAACAGGGAGATAGATACACAGAGACAGTTAACAAAACGGATGAACAGAGAGAGACGAAAGACAGCCCTAGGAAGAGACAGAGAATGAGATAAACAGAGACAGAGTAGATGTATCTCTTTGTATCGTAACTAGGCTTCTGTTACTCTTCTAGCACGGACAGAACAGATTGTTTTCATTTTGTCTACTAGGAATTCTTACGTTACCAATTTATGAAAACGGGAAGGTTTGTAAGTGAAACACTCTTACTTACCTCCAGAAACATTCCTTCTGCTAAGCTAAATCTTCGATAGTGGTAAAGAAATGTCACTGCAGACCTGAATAGTATGTAATCCCTTATATGGTATTGAAGGTGAAACGTAGTACAACCGGGATTCTCAATCGATCTTGTCTTCTCCTGCGAACGCGAGCGGACACTAGTAAACATGGTTGTAGAGGATCTGACAAAAACTGGGAATCTTTTGTTTTCACTTTTAATGTTGAGCTTTCAATTAAGGCAGTACGGGCCTCGAAAGTGGAGGAATTAGTTTTTGTTCAAACTTTTCTCAATGAACTTTCATCCGAAACTAGAGAAAACAAAGTACCTAACATTAACCGATATTTGGATTTTAAATAGCAGCCATCCCTGTGTTTAGTCTACGGGGAAGAATTTTTTTTCAAAAAACTGCCGAGAGGAAAAAACTTTTCTTACTCCATGAGCTGTAAAATGGAGCCCCACAAGTGAAAGGCCAGAAAAACATAGTCAAAGCCCTACCAGCTGTATCTTTTAGCATTATTTTTATGATTTTACTTTCAAGCATTTGTGAGAATGTACTAGTGTGTATACACTTATTATTAACTACCCGCTGGGACTGCATATGCAATTTTGAACAAGATAAATATTACACTGCGATTAAATGTTTGGCCAAACAGCCCCATGCAGAAGAGCAACAACTGTGGGTACTATGCAAACCTGCACTGAAATCTTCACATAAACTGCACAGAGTATTCCAATGTAATGCACAGGAGTGAATGTTTTCAACTGTGACATTGTATGTTCTGTTTCCTTTGTCATAGAGAAACATGGATAGAGTGGCAACGGGTATTGTTTAAGGCGTGAAGCGGTTACGTAACCCATCCATGTTCGCCTCGCCTCAGGTTGCTCTCGCCTCTCCTTTCCGAAGAGTGCCGACCATGAATCCTTCGGTAATTTTCGGATTTTCGCCAATTATTAAGCGAAAGTATGTTCGGCAAAGTTTGTGTTGTTGTTGTCGTGTGGTGCTGAGCGGAATTGACGTGCTGGCGAAAACGGGAGTGTTTTGAGCTTCAGGAAAGTGAGTTTTACCGTTTTAAAAATTCCTCTCATATTTTTATGAATATATAATGGTGTGTTTGAACCAAATTTGAAAGTCTTTTATCGATACTGTCTGGTTTTACTCAATGGTTTACGGTCAGTCATACCCTCTTTTACACGTGCGTCAAGGTAGGACATGTTTATGAAACTGCTGGCGTGTTATGTTTTGATTGGCGTGAAGCAGTGTGTCTGGCCTGAGAGCTCACAAAGTAACTATGGTTGCTACGCGACTGGCAGTACGATGCCATCTCGTCGTATTTTTCGCATAATCTCGTGTAATTATTGACCACAAACAAAGCCTCCAAAAGTTTAACACCTTTGGAGCTCATTTTAACATGAAAAGCCAATAGTCTACCGAGACGACCATGGAACAAAAGGCATGCAAGCGTGGCGACTCTGTCCTATGTTACTTTGTGGTTCTGTTTCCTTTGTAATATAACCAATTTTTGAAAATGGCGGCAAATCAAAATGACCGTTAAAATTTGAATTTACCAGTCAAATGTTCCACAAAGGAATGGTTTCCTAATGCAGTAAAAGCCCATATCCATTTAGAGGGTAGAATTCAGAGAAAAGCAGAAGAGTGGAAGACCTTTGTGTATGTCTAGATTAAAAACTTGGAATGATTCTATATACTTTTCGTTTTTAGTTGCTCGTTGCTATCGTTTGATTTCGTCAAAACAAGCCATATTTTATGCAATAAAATCACTCTATAAATTCATAGACAATCGGTTTTTCTTTCTTCGAGTGTCTGTGTATAACCATACCGTAACTGATCTTTATTGACCACGAGTCTGATGGGAGCGAGGGCGTCGAGTTTCCGGGTAACAGAAACAAGATAGGCCCTCACGAGACGACGAGTGGAGTGTACCATTTTTAACTCAGGGTGAGGAGACACAAGGTCGCCACAACAGTGAGTGTGATAATCAAGTCACCTGCTTTCGGGCTAATTCGACAAACAGTCGATTTCACGTCGTTGACATGTGACAGTCATATGACTAATGAGAGGTTGGGTGACAGTTGGACTCGAAATTCACGCCTGTTGCCGTCAAAATAATTTGTTTGCCGAGTGAAAACTCGTGAGGATGAATGCAGTGAAGACATTAAATTTATAATTTACTTTCTGTCGCGAGAGTAGTGAAATGTGTGTCAGAGGTGCTCTGAAGTGATGATAAAATGTTTCATTTCTGTGTATAACGTTGGTGAGCGATAAAATTCAAATGCCCAATACCTGCATCTTTTAGTGCTATGGATAACGTATACGCACGCTGCGCTGCGCATATGGTGCAACTTTCAGTCATGACGGACTGTGAATCCAAAGTGTGTACAAAGTTGTTGTGAACTTTGCCAGTATGTGATGTCTTTTTATTCCATAAACGGTGAAAATCTTTATTGTAGAATGAAGTTTGCTAATAAACTATTTAGGCTAAGAATGATAATTTTCAATGTAGGTCCCGATAAAGATATCGCCTTGTCTGTTTTGCTTTGTGTTCTTTATATTTTTGTTTAAAAATTTTGCTTTTGATTTGCATTCCTGTTGATTCAAAATGTATAATACAGTGCTGTAACAGCATGATTGGTTTGAAAATCAGCAAGCAGGAGAGAATTTCACGAGAAAATATCACAAGCTCAGTTTGAAGTGGTTCTCTTCTTGTCTGCGCACGATTATCATCGTTTGATGGCCGTATTTCACGCGACTATCGTCATTTCACGCGAGATGTGAATCATGTTCTCCTGACCCCTTTTTATCGTTTGTTGTTGCAATTCGCGCCTTGCGACTTTCAGTTTTAACTTTTGGTCAAGCTTACCCCGAGGAAACTTTAAAGGGAAACAGTCGTCGGAACTGCGCCTGTGTGAGTTTCTTGTTTACAAACAATGTAATTCTTGCACGATATCTCGATGCACCTCATCATCATAGCTGCAACATTTAAATTATACGATGTAGATTATGACAGACATGTTTTAATTTTCATCAATCACCATGGTATCTTGGATACAGGGTTTACATTGGTCGTATGGGTCCCATACGACCTTCGAGCGTAGTTCCGACGACTGTATCCCTTTAAACGATTCACTGTTATAATCAAGCATAAAAATCAGGAGTCACAATGCAAAGTTTCTGATCAGAGAATCAAACTATCTAAAATTTAACCGATATATGAAATTAAAGATCGTCGCCATTGCTCTACTCGGTATGTCAACTGCAGACGAAAACTTGAATTTTCGATTTTCTAAAATGCAAGTCGGCTAAAATTCCATTCACTCCAAAGGCTCCCAAATGAGTTAACGTAAACAGCCAACGTCGACTGGCAAAGTATCGTAAAATTTTTGGAAAAAACTGTCCCGAGACGTGTGTTTTTTATTTCCGTGTCCGTGTGCCCTGTACTGTGGCAGACACAATGGCGTGTTGTGAACTCAGGAAACAAAGATCCGAACGTCCTATTTTCCGTGCCTTAAATAACGTAGTTCTAACAAATATACCATCAACAAACACTAAGAGAAACCGGCATATTTGTCGTCAAAGAATCAATATAATAAGCAAAAAGAGTGATACATGATATTAGCTCGTATTCATAAAACGGAGCGGGCGCATTTCTGGGAGATATTTGAAATAAAGCCAAAAAAGGAAGAGTTGTTTTCATCCTCGCGTGCGTTGATCTTGAACTAGCACTGTTTTTTCACATTCCCTTGAAAGTAAAAAATATAAAAATCAATTTGCTGCGTAAGGGCAGAAAATGTTAATGCCGATAGGATCACATAAGCGCACTTTACAGTTGACTTCTTAACATTGATAGCGTATGTACACATTCCTGTTAAATGTCGGTGGTTTGATTTTTGTGAACAAAAAAACACTCGAAAATAAAATTTCAGAAAAAATGCTTAGCGGTAGCATTTTTGTAAGTGACATAGGATGAGAAACAAAATCTATATCTTGTTTTGGCCTCATAGCTGGCTATCAGTCATACTTCAAATCTTTAGACGGGATCGCTTTTTTGCACGCATGCGTAATTCATTAAAGTATTATTAGCAATCGCAGGCCTTTGGTAATGTCCATGAACATTTGGATATATGTGTATTAAAGATCGAAGGCGTCAATTCGAAAATGAAGTCGAAGGAAGATATTCGAAACCTTTTAAGGATCTCATAATATATGTTTTGTTTGTCACAACCTATTGTCATAAAGTGAAGCTGGTTGCGACCTTGGTTTTGCCATTCATCGAAACTGTTCGGCTGAGGCTAACCATATGGTTAGGGATTGCTGGCACCAGTACGTGGATTATTGTAAAGTTGTGAAAAAATTAACATACAATATGCTGGATCACGCGCAGGACACAATAACTACATGCATTTTACAGGCGTTTTGGTTCATGGTGGCGATGGGCCAGTCCATTTGTACAATTGGGTGTTAATAGCATCATTCAACGACAAGGCGTCATTTCCCAACGCTTCAAAAATCCCTACGTCCGATCCAATACCAGTAACATTTTCAGAGAGCGACAACTCCGGCTGTTTAGGACAGAAAGGTTTGAAGCTAAATAAGGCTTCGTCTTGTTGTTGTTGTTGTTGTTGTTGTTGTTGCTGCTGCTGCTGCAGCTGCTTCTGCTGCTGTTGGGGTGCGTGTTTTGTATGTCAATCGTCAACACAAATATCATTTTGAGTTCATGATTGAGTTCATGATTGAAATACAACACGGGCACCTACCCCCCCCCCTCCCCCTTCAACAACCACCAAAACATACATCGAAGTATGATAATTTTGATGGTTGTAATGTGTCATCTTCTTGGAATGCAAAGGTTTGGATTTTGCTAGAATAAACATTTGTTCTTAAGCATATATATATATATATATATATATATATATATATATATATATATATATATATATATATATATATATATATATATATATATATAATACCGCAAGCTTTGACACCCCTTTCTTCATCCATTTTGTTCTTAAGATGAGCTGAATGTGTAGAGTGTGTCTGTTAAGATTTAAACTACTTTTAAAGCTCCATAAGCTCTAACGTTTGACATTTTCTCATATTTTTGTTTTCAATGATTACTTACTTATGTTAATTGTCCTACCAAATAACGCAGAATCACACATTAGTTTGGGATCACAACACGTACCGTTGGCCAACAACGAGCGATTTTATGTTGCCAATTTCCATTCTGTTCCGGACCGGAATACAATGTTGTTGACATCAGGCGCTGGGCACGGCTGATTTTTTAGTGGCTGTGCATTGACGGGGAGGTAATTTACGATTTATTTTTAAGGAAATACATCATTTTGGAAGAACTTGACAAACTTTATTGACGTTTTAACATGTTTTACTGAACAAAAAGTAGGTAAAAATAGGTAAAAGTTACAGCTTATGGAGCTTTAAATGATAGAAAATTGACAACAATAACTTACAACTTTAAAGGAAAATCGTCGTCGGAACTGCGCCTGTGCGAGTTTCTTGTTTACAAACAATGTATTTCGTGCACGATATCTAGATGCACCTCATCAACATAGCTGCAACATTTAAATTATACGATGTGGATTATGACAGACATGGCTTAACTTTCATCAATCACCATCGTACCTTGGATACAGTGTTTACATTGGTCGCATGGGTCCAATACGACCTTTGAGCGCTGTTCCGACGACTGTATCCCTTGTCTTTCCATTAGTCTGTAAAGCAAAGTTTAGGCCAACTAGGTTGACGCATGCGTTAATCGTTATTAAGGACAAAACAACGCATAGGACCCAGCTGCGGGACATACACTTCAATGAAATTCAACCGGTATGTATAAAATTGACGTATTATGAAATTTTCAGAAAATGAATCATTTATAAATAAGCTGCAAACTTGAAATTTATAATTTAATTCGTAGATGTCTTTTCCTTACATCCATATGTTTTTTCGACAACAATGAGAGTTTTTAAATTTTTCAACATGAAAACACTTGTTTTCACCAAGCCAGAACATGTTTGCCGGCTCTAATTTAAGTTGCAGAAAATTACCATGCGAGGGGACGAAAATAGCAACAATAAAGCATTAGCGATTAAAACACGGTGGTTTGTACTATGTTTAGCTGGAATATTTTGGCGCGACGCGAGGCCGCGATAAGTGAGACGGTGTGTGTGTGCTATAAAAAGAAGTGTTGCGTGTTGCGTTCAGGAACGAGGGTCGGCCAGCGTGCGTCATGACCAGCCTGCATCAGGAACCGAACGTTTACTCTTGTGAGGGCGTTTACGGAAAACGGTCAAAGTATATTTTTAAATCAGCTCAGAAAAAAATCATATTTCCAAAGTGGAAAAGAAGCACAATTCTGAATAAATTGGCGTCGTCTTAATTCTTTGGCATTATCTGGTCTTTAAAAGGTAGACGTGCGTGTCCAATACTTTTTACCTCTCATGGCGACTGATTGTAGATGCCCGCAAGCACGTGGATACACCGCCAATATAGGTCGTCAAGCCCCGTAGGCTGATTGCGTTTTGGTCATTCAGCAGCGATTTCGACATCTTTCAAGCGTTTTCCTCTCTGGAAATCTACTGAACAGAAGTTCATTGACAACATTTCACCGGATTTCAGAGAGAAGAAACATTATAGATTGACATTTTTCATTGAAATGCTGTCTTCAGCAGAAATTTTCGTATTTTATTCCCACATACATTCACTTTGAAATTTTGCACTTTAGCCTGCTATAGCCGAAGTGACTCACAGTTTTTGGTTCGTCTGGCGATGTTGATGTAGGATTTTTTTGCTAAATCTAAGGTAATTGTCGTAAATTTGGACTTACAATGTTTATTGAAGAACACAAGTGAAAATAAGCAACAAGCATGTGTTGCTCACGTTGACTTGACGACCTACTTTTTTGAAAGGCGCCATGCGAGCAAAAGACACGAACGCTACAAATCGTCTGACACAGCAACAGATCGTGACTGAACTCGTCGTTTGTGTAACTGAGAAACACGACACCGTTTACCTAACTAGACTACTTACCAGTCGATTTAATGAGGATCGCCCGAGTTTATTCATAGACATGGCTGTGTCGTTGCGATTAAATAAAGTCATGGGTAAATTTGTAAACGATAAATTACAGATATTTTTTTCTGTAGTAGCCCTTCACACAAGAGGTTACGTGAGTATGTATCCATATGCTCCTTCTGTATTTGTATTTATCGAATTATCCC
This sequence comes from Ptychodera flava, assembly GCF_041260155.1. Lineage (NCBI taxonomy): Eukaryota > Metazoa > Hemichordata > Enteropneusta > Ptychoderidae > Ptychodera > Ptychodera flava. The sequence goes on from NC_091937.1 coordinate 33,988,118, forward strand.
AAACAGCAGCAGATATTTCTGGATACTAGCAACTGAACTAATTCCGTATAATACTTTATGTATGTATGTATGTATGTATGTATGTATGTATGTATGTATGTATGTATGTATGTATGTATGTATGGATGGATGGATGGATGTATGTATGTATGTATGTATGTTATGTATGTATGTATGTATGTATGTATGTATGTATGTATGTATGGATGGACGGATGGATGGATGGATGGATGGATGGATGGATGGATCGATGGATCAATGGATCAATGGATCAATGGATGTATCTATGTATCTAAATATGTATCTATGTATCTATGTATGTATCTATCCTTTTGCACACGAGAATTTTAAATCTTGCCAACGATTATTTTTAATTTGGTTGTTTTAGATTAGTCTGAAAGCTTATCTTGACATCATGATAGACTCAGTATATCTCCATCAAACTTTATCAGACATCTTCATGACTCTGTATACTATGAACCCGTTACTACTGACGTCATTTCGAGCATATTCGTGCGCAGTTTAGCCAGAAGATTGGAAAATGCATGGTTGATAGGAAGCTGGTACAAACCCAACAGAGCAGCTGTTGACTTTTCACGTAATGTAGGTATCTACATTTCCTCATCGAACACTTAGCTCTTTCAGACAGGGTTTTCGCCCTGCCGTGGGTTATACGCCTCTGTTACAAGCCTAAGAGTGCTGTCGGAACAATTTCTCCATAAATATCGCTAAATGTAAAAAGTTGCGTTCTCCCAGGGTAACATTTAAAAGATCACCTATCGTGCATTTCCGTTCCGTATACCAGCTAAACACACAGCCAAACCACAGGTCCAGTAGCATAGGATTTGTGATGATTTTTTCCTATAATTATCATAAAAAATAATTATGAATATTAATAAATTATTAATATGAATGTTACAGAATATTAAAACTTTTTTACCCACAATGTCGTCTACTTTGTGTAAATGCCATCTGGACACTCCATTGTTGTGATAATTATGATTATGAATAATTATGATTATGATTAATAAAGTCATATTTTACACATTGTAATGTGCTTATGTGAACAACCCTCTGGGAACCCTCATACAGTTTCACAATCTATGCCAAAATATACAAGTCACAACATTGCCCAGGTTCAGTCTACGGCGAGAGTTACCATTGCCCAGGTTCAGTCTACGGCGAGAGTTACTACACAGTGTATATAATGAGAAGGTAGCCAGCTCCACTCGACAGTAAACTGACATACCCATGAATTACCTCCGTTTTCTTCACTTCTGCATGTTGATTCTCAAAATTTCTCCCGGTGTTGGCAAGTCCATAAATCAGCCATCAAATCTACCCAGTTTTAGCCACTTAGACGGGAAATTTGTGAAGTTTGAGGCTGCGAGAAGGTATATATCGCCAATGAAATGATGCTGCCTTAGCGGAATCGACAGCATCCGGGATCTTTTAGGGCCGTTTGCGAAATTTGAATGTAGCCGCCAAGCGGGGCCGAGGGCGGAGCCATGATTTAACGTTATTAGATATGCTGACATAATTGATCGTACGGCCAATGAACGCTCGTGACCTTTGATTAGACCTCTCATCAGTTGACCCGAATGTACATGTGTCTGATCAACATCAAAACGTGGAATGATTTCATTTCTCTAGTTGGACGATGTATTTTTCGAACTTTATAGCAGTTGTAAGGTTGCTCCAAAGCAGCTTACTGGGTATGCGATCAATGGAGGTGGTAGCTTCAGCGAAACGGGGACAGCATCAACTGAACAAACACCGCAGTAGGCAGCTCAATAGATTGCTGCGATCGTGTTTGCCAGCATTATATACACCTTATCCATATTATTTGATGACACCGTCATCACGTACGTCCATTACAAACGTCCAGATGAAATTCCGACGACAGTGAGCACACCGTCATCAACTGTGACCGACTCCTCTGCCCCTCCTCCGCCAAACACATCAGCGACTAATCCGTAGCAATTAAAATGTTTCCATTAGCTGTGATATTTGACCGTGGCGGTGACCTTTGATTTGAACGAGTTCGCCGCTGCGATATCACAGCTAGGTTTCCACGGTATCCACCTATTCCCGAAGAACCTCCGCCATGTGCACATCGTACCCACAAATACCTTGAATAGCAAGGAACACGACTAAGGGACTGGTCAGTTTCTTCAGCCTGGGGGGGGCCGGTGGATTCATGGGGGGGGGTCACCCTGTTTTTGACTTTGGTGATAGGGGGGGTCACCATGTTTTTAAAATGCCCAATAGGGGGGGTCAGTGTGTTTTTGAATTTCGACACAGGCTCATCATTACCTAAAATGCATCGTGTCAGCCACAAATTTTATCTAGTTGCATTTTGCGGCGCGCCCTTCGGGCGCGTAACTAATAATCAGACATAATTTTCAGCAAGCCCAACTTTAACATATCAGGCATACATATATCAGAGATATATGTATGTTCAATATTTTTCAGCGTGCTCTTTGAGCGCATTACTTTAATATATCAGACATTTTTCAGCACACCCTTCCTGTGCATTACTTTAATATACAAGACATATATATCAGAGATATCAGGATGTTTCATATTTTCTCCGCGCCCTTCGGGCGCCATACTTTAATAAATCAGAGATATATGCCAGAGATATCTTGATGTTTGCTAAGTGAAAGTGTACTATTATGAAATCTGCATTTCATATGAAAAGCATGACAAATTCCTGATACTTTTCTGTTCTCTCTATGAGAATTCAGTATGAGAAAGCAACATGCACAAATATCAATGTTCCAAGAAAAGGTCATCTCAGACTCTGCATACATCAGATTTGGCTAAAATGCCTCTCTATGGTTCCTCAGGAGATTTAATTGGATGGCTGGCAAGTCTTAACACCCATCAAAGTTTTTGATTTACTGCTTTTTCCTGTTTAATATTAATGATTGACATCCATTTCTGTACAACAGTTCAGTACATCTGGTTAAGCATAGAAAGTGTGAAATACATTCACAGCTCATTCAAATGTACTGTATTCAAACTTTAAGATTGACACTTTGAAATTCCTATCTTACAACTGACATGCCAACAATTTCATTAAAACACAGACTGACTGTTAAAATATAAATGTATGTAAAATATTATATATATATATATATATATATATATATATATATATATATATATATATATATATATATATATATATATATATAATATTACATATATATATTACAGTATTATATTATTACATATTACAGTTGTCGCGTGCGGGGGGGGGTCACCCTGTTTTCAAAATTTGGAATAGGGGGGTCACCCTGTTTTCAAAATTTGGAATAGGGGGGGTCAGCCACTTTTTCATGTGGCAAAAAATAATCCACCGGCCCCCCCCCCCAGGCCGAAGAAACTGACCAGTCCCTAACACTTCCAGGCTTACAACGTGCAGACATTTTCTTGCCCGTTCTCGTTTCAAAATTTTAGTGTTTTTTCCATAGACCTGCTGCATCCGTGTGTAGCGTCAATTGTTTTTTCCGAAGACACAGAAAGTCCTCGCTTCAGTTTCTGAGTGTGATAAAACTGCAGAGCTTCGGTTAGGATTTCCAAATCTGCGTAAGGCTGTTCGCAAATTGTTTTTCTATTTGCGTAAAATGTACCAAAAATGCGTACAACATGACTACATGTAAGTACCTATATATAACAGCTGTCTACGCGATATCGAAAACCAGTTCAAAAGTCAATGTATAAAGTGTTCAATAAACAACATCAGTGACAATGTTTTTTCTTTGATATTAGTTTCACAATTTGTTCTGTTCTATTTTCTGTCGACGATTTTCATTTCTTACTAATTATTTAGACTACAACTTCCCACTATTGCCTTCGCTGCTTGACCTATCATCGCTGCTCTGAAGTCAAATTCACTTAGTCTCGGGCCTTCCATGGTTATCGCCATCAGATCATTTAGATCAGGCATAGTCACTTAGACAGCTACGTTTCGATTTTGTAATCCTGTTTTGGGTACTGAACCCACGCGCTCACACGGGACAGATGAGACTGGAATCACGGCTGCAATTATGGCCAATTTTGCAATATTCTGGAATAAGTTTGCAGACCGGCATAAAACTATTATTTTTAAGTCTGCGTAGCATTAACTTAAACTTGATATTCGACTAGGAGATCTTCAGGGTTTACAAGTATGCATTGGGCGCAGCGAAAAAAAAAACATTTTTTTGCAATAACGACGAACTCTATTGAACTTGTTACATTTTTATTGGTACAGACTTGAAGGAAAACGTGATTGACAGGATGTAGGACAAAATATTGCTAAATTATGAACATTTTTATCAGCAAACAATTTATTTTTAGTCCTGGATAAACTTCACATTGAAGGGAAACTACGTGTGCTCATGTCTTTGTTACAGAGACTGCGCTTTTTAATGCGTATCGGATTATGCAGACGTCATTTTGCGTACTTCAAAGTAATAACATGCTTGAAATACGCAGGATTTTGCGTTAACGGAAGCTCTGTATAAAACTATTGATAATATTATTAAAATTTCACTTTTTCTCAGTATTTTTTGCAAGACATGGATATATTTGTCTAACATATTCATAAAAAAGTAACAGGTCCTCGTAACGCCAGCACGCGCACGCCTTTTCAATAAAAAGATATCGATTTCAAGGTACATTGTGCTTTGTCTGTAAAACACGTCCGTGACTGCGTTTTTAATATTTTGTTGGGCAGCAAAATAGACGACAGTCCACGCTGCCTGTATTTTCATTGTAAATCGCTGAAAATCACAAGTTCAATTGGAAGGTGACTGCGTATTTGTACGTACGTACGCTGTTTTGAGGTCTCCTCGCCAAGTCGCTGAACTTAACATATTTTCACAATGTCAACCGGGTATCTATCATAAACAAACGTATCTGCAACCCGTCATCCGTTTGTAATCACACATACATAGCTTGGACCGTTGACTTGAGGCATCTCCATCCTTGGACAGACCATAAAGTAATCGTACAGTGTAAGTGCAACTTACATGTGTAAAAAAGGTCACGAGCGTTCATTGGCCGTACGATCAATTATGTCAGCATATCTAATAACGTTAAATCATGGCTCCGCCCTCGGCCCCGCTTGGCGGCTACATTCAAATTTCGCAAACGGCCCTAAAAGATCCCGGATGCTGTCGATTCCGCTAAGGCAGCATCATTTCATTGGCGATATATACCTTCTCGCAGCCTCAAACTTCACAAATTTCCGTCTAAGTGGCTAAAACTGGGTAGATTTGATGGCTGATTTATGGACTTGCCAACACCGGGAGAAATTTTGAGAATCAACATGCAGAAGTGAAGAAAACGGAGGTAATTCATGGGTATGTCAGTTTACTGTCGAGTGGAGCTGGCTACCTTCTCATTATATACACTGTGTAGTAACTCTCGCCGTAGACTAAACCTGGGCAATGGTAACTCTCGCCGTAGACTGAACCTGGGCAATGTGTGACTTGTATATTTTGGCATAGATTGTGAAACTGTATGAGGGTTCCCAGAGGTTGTTCACATAAGCACATTACAATGTGTAAAATATGACTTTATTAATCATAATCATAATTTATTCATAATCATAATTATCACAACAATGGAGTGTCCAGATGGCATTTACACAAAGTAGACGACATTGTGGGTAAAAAAGTTTTAATATTCTGTAACATTCATATTAATAATTTATTAATATTCATAATTATTTTTTATGATAATTATAGGAAAATCATCACAAATCCTATGCCTACTGGACCTGTGGCCAAACCCGCCCTGTACCGTCGTCGGCGTCTATTAAACAGCTCATGCGTGTCCCTGACGGAGTCTGAGAGGAATTAAAAGCATGAGTTCAAAAAGTGATAATATTATATCAAATTGTTCCAACCTTTAATCAAAAGGCCAACAGAACTAGTTTCCCAGCAGACTGACGAGCCTACAATGCTGCAGGGCCACAAATTTTTGGCGGGAAGGGAGCTGTAAATTTCTTACACAGGGTGCGAAAGGGCTGGCGACCTTTCCCATGTATCAAGGATGTCTGCGAAGCTCAAGCAGTGCATAATTGTAAAGTATATTTTTTATTAAATTCTCATGATACGAAGGACTCTATTGTAAAGGTGTGATCCATCGATCGTATGATCAAATATCAACTCATGCATAAAATATCGGACAGCAGCTGCTCACTTGAAAGTAGAAGATGTCGACTTGTATAGAGCGATTCCAGTGAAAGTTGATGATTCCTGGTTGTGATAAAATGGTTATAAAAGTGATAGCGAGCCTATTATGCCCAGTGTGGGGTTTTTAATTCTTAAATGTCACGTATTCTTGATTTAGCTTTCCTTTTATGAAATTATAAAGTAACTAGCTAAATTCAATGACGTCACTATCATGCGTGAAAATGTATGCCCCCTGTGGATTTTTGATCGCGCATTTTCCATGTTGCAAAGAAGTTCTGACACTGTAAAGTATACAAATGCATTGTAAACACCGTCATCGACGCCATTTTTTGCCTGGGAACACTTCAGAGTAAATAATACAAAAAGGTAATGCATATTTCATAAGGTCTAGATTCAAAAATATACGCCGTGTGCGTTTATTGACCGATAGCGTTTTTAATACAGCTCTACAACATGTCGGCATTAGTATTTTACAAGTTGTGTAAATATGTTATTGAATTTTTTTCGAGAACGTAAAGTACCCCGTACAGGCTAGTGCTCAAAACTATTGTCAACATACACCTGGTCGCGGTTGCGCGCGTTTTCTGAGAATACGCGGTAATTTGCTGCATTAGTTTTGAGCATGACGTTCCAAGGTGCCTGCAGCTATTATTCATATTTCTTAGAAACACCCATATTTACACCTAACTTATATGGGTACCGTTAGACTTGCAAACAGTCTGAAAATAATGTCTCCGAAAAGGCGGGACCAAATTCGGTTAATAGAAATGTACAAATAAGAGATGGCTGACAGATTATTCGACCAAAAAAGGGTTTTCTGAGGCTATGGCGGGAAGCTGCTGTAAAACCAGAACATACTACGCATGCGTTATGGCGCTTTATACATATTTGTGTGTTTAGGATGAAACCAAGCAGCAAATAAGGTTGTAGTGAGTGTACCGGTTTGTAATATGGTGATGGAATTGTAAAAGTAACACAAGCTGACGGATGAATGTTGTCTGGTGCAAATTCTTTTGGTCGAAGTCGTATGATTCCATATAACATTTTTTTTATCAACGTCATTTAACCCATATGAATTATGAGCAGGCATTAACCTGCTTCATTTTTTATCTTCTCTTTTATTTGCTCAGTGTTTTTTTCTCAAATCGGTTGTATTGACGCGAATGTATTTTCATGTTGCTATACATGAAAACTTTACATAAAAATGGCGTCAGCGAGTTTCAACGAAACATCTGGTTGTCACATGCGTGTCTCGATTCGCTAAAATGACCTGAATGGCCTATTTGCCTTTTTTTATCGACATCCATCATTTTGCAATTTGCGTTCGCAAGAACTGCGAGCGGGTTTCAATAGCAACGTCACTATACCAGATTCAAGAATACACAGAATTAGAGTTCCCCAATATCACGTAGAGCTCAATCACAATGAAATACTCGTCGCGTTTTTTTCTGTTTGCTAAAATTAGATCTGGGTTAAAAACTTGTTTTATTTTATTATATTTTTATTTTATTTTATTTTATTTCAAGCTTATTTTAGCCATCTTAATTCAATTCCTTCTATATTTTGTTGTTTTGTGTTGTTGTTGTTTTGATCAAGGACTAGAGGAAAGGAGAAACATTTTGCGATATTTCTTCGCATGACTTTCTTATTTGCGGACGACATATTCGAGGTCATGCCTGACTTTGAGGTATGTCAGTTTGCTTGTACCTTTACTTTGTTCAAAAGTGCCGCTATGGATTATTGTACGGGTATTATGCTCATGCTATCCTGTTCATATTTGCACGATGTTGGCAATCTTCACATATGCGCTGCAATTTCACGGCGCCAGGTCCGCTCGCAAAGCCCATTGCATACAATGCTGTTATTTGAAATGCGCATGGTCATCGAGGGGGGGGGGGTGCAGCCTGACGCACATCAACGGCATGACGGTGCTGTCACCAGTTGCTCTCCGGGATGACGTCGTGTTGACGCATTCACGCTGTGTAACCTGTGACAAAAGTCACAATGCAAACATCGGATACACAAAAAATTATGAAAATCACAAAATTGCGTCATCTTGTCGCCTGTGACGTCACATTGTAAAGGCCAAATGCGGACAACAAAACATATTCAGCTCAGCATATACATACATCGACACACACACTCCGACACACACCGACACACACATACTAATGAATATCAACGTTCAAAGATGCCTCGCAATAGCCAATCTAATTTACAGAATAACTTGTCGACGGAATGCCATATGGGATATGAACTGATGAGTCATCGCCAATGGCGGTAAACTTCGCACGGTAGAATTCCTTAATCGTAGATGACAAATACATCAACGATCAGGGACTGTCGAGTTCATATGTCAATCTGCATATCTCAAGTTCACCAACACAATCAGTAACCCTCCATAAAAGTGGATTGTTAAAATGATCTTATGCAAGGGTTAGATCGCCTATTCAATACTAAATCTCAATATGGAACGTTCACCAATTATCATTACTATTAAGACTTTATTTAAAGAGGGTAGTTTGAGTTACAAAATGAATTGTAATTTCCATCAGAGCGCTCTAAGAGCTCGAAAGAGCGCATGCGTATAAATAGCAAATGACGTCAGAGAACGTACTCGTCCTTCTGAGAACATTTTCAATTTAGCAAAAGTGATATTTTAGTCCCCTAGCAGCACCGAAAGAGACATTGGCGCTGCCTAGACAAGATAATTCTCTATCCGTGATTATTTCTCCACAGTTACTCAACGTGAGAAGTGGATTACCAGGCGAAAATCCCGTTCATCTATATCTGGTTTTGCTCATTTAATTTTGGCTTATTCATTCACAGTCCGAATTTGATTAAAAATAGAAATCTGATCTAAAATAACGTTTAAGGTAGAATGTCCCTCGGGGACAGATATTCATACTCTCAAAAGTTTACAATATTCTAACCGCCTACCACATGCTCATTTTGAAGCCAATGGAGTAAATAAAGTTTTTACCGGTTTAGTTTTATATGAAAATCGGGAATTCTATTTCCCCCGTAGAAAAAAACACAGGGACGCCGGCCAATTTGAATTTCAAATATCGGTAAATATTGGATAATTTGTTTCTCTAGTACCAAAATTTGCACGGTGATCCCCGATTTTTATGCTTGATTTTGAAAGATAATGTTTTGAAAGTTTTCTTGAGGAAAATTTGAGCAAAAGTTTAAGTCTTTCACCTGAACAGGGATGTATATTCTTCAGTCTACAATAGATGACCATGAACCGCTAGAACATTATTATTTTTACCTTTTTATCCTCCTGATTAAATTTTGGCCTTGATGACTCAGAAAAAAATTGAATTAAATTCCAACTGAATTAAAATTTAAAAACTCAAAATAGATGAGGAAGTGCTGAGACAAAACACGACTTTCTACTTCCATCGGAATAAATGTATAACTAAATGAATGCATTTTGGAAAAGACCAAGCAGCACAAAAGATCACTTTTGGTACATTTCTGTCACTGCCATTGTTCACCTGTCAATAGGCAAACCCGAAATCTGTGTTAAAGCTCAAACAGCTGTGACCCGTGATGCGTTTCCAGTTAACTTTTTTGTCATGCGAGTAAAATGCGGTTTCATATTCTACTTCCCAACTCGTGTCGTAAAGTAGCAAGTGCGCATGCGTGTCGGTACAGTAACGTGAGTGATGTGCATGTGTTGACAATCAAATTGTCAAGGATAACGTTATATATTGTAGACAATGCGTTGTCTTTGCTAATAGCTCGGCATCAAAGGGACTGAAGTTGTAGTTTTTGATGCTCTTTCCACTGCTTTTATTTAAATGTTCTAATGCTTATTCCTGTCCGCAGAGTATGTTGAAATACAGAGTATTAGTCTTGCAAACGCACATTGTTCAAAATGTGCAATGTTATTGTTGACAACTTAATCCTAGTCCGGACTAGAATCCTATTGTCAACAATGACATTTGACCTTTACACACACAAGGCTGTGTTGACAAGATAGTGAATAGTGGGCATTTTGACATAATTTTAGGCTAGAACAAGAGACCGCATTTTACAAACGGAGCATCCGCCAAAAGTCACAGGTAATGGCATGTTAACTCACTTCAGATACAACAAAATGAAGAAAACGACGACGAAGACGGAGTTGTTCATTTCATTTTATATCATTTCTATTTCATTTTATATTATTTTACTCATCAATCAAAAATAGTGGCAATACTTTCAAAAGTTGTTATCCCTTTTAATATTCCATGACTCCGAATTGGGTTCAGAGGTCAAAACTTTCCTCCCTGACAATAATCTCTAATTCAACGAAAGTGTGCTTGAAGCATTGTTCGAAGAACAAAGCTTTTATCTCTTGAAGTTCTGGGAAATGACTCCTCCCTCCTCCCCCCTCTCTCTCCCGCCACAGTCTTGTTTATTTCCTGTTACGTTGAATTCTGTTCATTAGCTTCCAAAGCAAGTTAATTCCCTCCCATTGACGTACTGACTCTGAACGCTATCACAGCATCATGGTTCGTCGAGTCAGACGGTGCATGCGCATATGGGAACAAGATTTGATTCAAATTCTCTAAATTTTGGTTATTTTTCCGCTTGACACTGGAGCAGCGTGTGGGGGCCTTGAGAAATAAAACTAAAACAGCATCTTCCCAATATTATTTTCACGAATATTGTCAATTTCCTGTGGAGTTTGAGAGCACACAGAGACTTGGTTCATACATATTCAACACTTTATTTGATCTCGCGGGATTTGAAATGCCACTGACACCGCTGAACCTATATTATATCTGAGTACTTTCTACGAGTTGAGAGTCCTTTCGAAATAATACGTGCCTTAAGGAGAATAAGAACAGGGACGAATATGTTCGTTTGCATTTCTTAGAATTCCTAATTTTCGTTCGCTTCATATATCATGACTTCTTTAAAGGGCATAAAAGCGATTTGATGTGTTCATTTCGATATTCACGGAATATTGACGACAATGCTCAGTGTACACGTACGGTACGGTCAGTGTCTCGTTTTTCTCCTTTGAAGGGCGCCCTCTTTACGGTGTTACGCTCTGAGGAGATGGGCGGTTAGTATTCCAAGCCAATGATGTAACAATTTCAAAACTTGTGCCTTACAGAAGTGTGTATACCAAGGGGATTTTTATTCTTTTGGGAAATCTGATTAAAAAAACAAGACTTAAAAATTCCTCTCCCGGAATTCAGGTCTTGAAAAACTAGTCTCGAAAGATTACTGTGTCGCCCATTAACCATTTCAGTGCTGTAATTGTTCCAACCAAAATTATAGTGCAACATTTTCACCAATTTTTATGAATTTTTCCGTAATTTTTTGATAATTTTGGACCGAACGGACATCACATTTCACTGGCTACAGTTTGTTATCAAAATTTTGACAAAAATCCGAAAAAAATTGACTGGAGTATATTTTTTAAAGGAGACAAAAATTGCCTTTGGCGCTCAAAGGGTTAATGTTGTATGTATGTAGTAAATTTCACGTGACTGAAACAAATCGTCAAAATGCTACTGGTAGACTGCTAAGTTATCGCAGTTTCTTTTAAGAGTCGACTCTAAAATGTGCATCTAGAGGGCCAGTAGCTGTAACTTTGATAATATTTTCACTATCTTTTTTACTGTCAGCTAGTTTCTCGTTCTACTCCCCATAAAGCATGTCAAGATACAGAGTTCAGCTTGTCAACGCAGCATGTACATGTGTAGACTGCATCGTCATTGTTGAGAAGTGTGGACTAGAATTCAACTATAGAAAATATCAGTGTATTTATACGAATAGATGCTGTATTTGCAAGCTAAATAATCGGTGTTTCAACATGCTTTTGGGAGTAGAACAAAATTATTCATACAATAACCAAAAGTTCCAGCTCCTGGCTCGTATGAAAATTGCACCAGACCTAAAGTGCGAACGCAACAAGGTACATGAAAACGTTACAAGGGGCAACACAAATTTTGCGAGCAAACTTTGACGGAGAGCACATTTTAAGCTCCACTGTCTGTAACTTTTAACGCATTTTCCAGTAATTTTCATCTTTTTTGTCAAATACGGCTTCTTTGTCTGCTCGCAGAATAAAAGTGCTTCTATGTAAAAGACAAAATAAAATAAAATAAAATACACCATTGAAAGTGGTAAGCTTATGCAGAGAGAGAGAGAGAGAGAGAGAGAGAGAGAGAGAGAGAGAGGGGGGGGCAGGGAGGGAGAGACAGAGAGTGTGTGAGTAATTTGTTCTCAGAACAAAATGGCGCGTTTGAGTTTCATGGAACCCTTTGTGTTTACTCTCATTAGGCCATATAAAGAAAATTCTTTGTTTGCCGTCCTTGGATATTTGAAAAACCTACCAGCCAGCCGGGGGAAAAAACAAACAAAGACAAAAAACACAAGTGTATTAACATAAGCTCAGTTTTCATTTGTGGAAATATAATATTTTATTTGTAATAGTGTTAACAGTGTGCTTGTTTTCTTAATTTTTCCTGAATTTTATTTAAAGCGCCTTTTGTTCTTTGTTCGCATGTAAGAAGGTAGTTACATAAAACATACATCTATACACAATGCGTTGGTTCAGGACAAATTACGGAAAACAAGAAATCAACATGTTTATGAAACGCACTAGGGGGCATACAATCTTTACTTTTGCCTGTTTCGCGCGTTTGGCTTTTACCATTGGCCGATTACTTTGGAGGTTTTTTAGTGCCTATAATAATACAACAACTAGCGTGTTCGTTAAAAGTGTAGCCTTGTAGGCCACTTCAATCACTTCGGAACGTCTGTTCAAGTGTAATCCTAAAATAGATCTCATCACTTGTTAATCGAGAGACGACGGTCGCTTTACAAAGTAATGACTGCACTTTGTAAGGAAATAATTTTGTCTGGCAGAATCTGCGGAGATTAGAAATTGTATAATTAGGATTAGATCCACTGATTACGGCAACAGTCTCGTTTCCCAATTTTAATATCCAAGATTTCTTCTCCTTTGGGAAAAGAACTACGCAAAGCGATGTTTTTGAAAATGCTGTCTTTATTGCTTCGGTGATAGAGGAGCGTGCGCAAATTGGAGCAATGATATTCTTACAATCAGGTCATGCGCAAATGATTATGCGACAGATTTATTCGACGATACGCAGCTTTTACCGCCATCTCAAAAAAGGCGCGAACGGCGATGGAATGTTACGTAGATTTTTTATCCGAGATTCTGTTTGCCGTAAAATCAAAAATCCCTCAGCTGTCGCCTGAGCACGTCACCACGGAACAGTGCGATCTCTCATGATGGACGAATCCGCCGATAAACGAGAAAATTCACAGTTCCTTTTTTAAAATCTAGATTAACTCAAGTTCCGTCGACTTGTCAAGGTACACTGAGTTCAAGCGGGATAAGATGCCATTCACACGAGATAAGGTCACTGTTCACGTGAGATAACATCAAAAGACACGTCTTGATATCAGCCCTGCGTAGCTGATGTTTGTCTAGCATGTGTATATATAATATATATATATATATATATATATTATAATATATATATATATATATATATATGTAATATATATATTTAATATGAATGTGCATATATAAATCTCTTGAAGTATAAAGTTAATATATATGTATATGTATATAACTATACATACATACATACATACATACATACATACATACATACATACATACATACATACATACATACATACATACATACATACATACATACATACATACATACATACATACATACATACATACATACATACATACATACATACATACATACATACATACATACATACATACTCAGAATAACGATCATGGCCCACAGACTAAGTTGGTTCATAATACATTTCAATTTTGTGTTAATTTCCAAGTGTTGTCATGTCAACATTGCTTAAGTACCCTCAGGCTTCTCGTCCTATGTTTATTCATTTTCCCTGTTTTTCTTTTCATCCCGCTCAAGGAAATATAATAATAACATGAAATAAATACGGGCTATATAATACGGAATGATCGAGCAGTCAGCCAGCGGTATTATTGACATTAAACAAGTGGATTTCTCTCTTTCCAAATGACAGCTCTTTATATTACATGGTGATTCATCGGTACTGTGATTTCTATTGATGGCACAGTGAAGTGAGTCAGGTTACGCTTTGATGTGACGCGCCCTAGTATTGTAATTGTTGCACTTGTATTTGATTTGCCCGCTGTGCTCGGCAATCTATCACTGCTCAAGAAGACTATCAAGATAATTTGATATTTGCAGCCTGTCACGAAGGGCTGTACTCCAGAAAGTTTAAACTTAAAACATTTTAGAGTTGAGATGCTTTCGCCAGTTTGACTTAAATTTTCTGAGACGATTGCCTCACAACTTCAGCGATTTTTTTTTCTGTGAAGCAAACATACATTCGTAATACCGAAAGGAGAATATTGAAGCTGGCTTTTTTTAAACTTTTGCTTCATTTATGAAAATTTGAATAGGTCGGTCAGAAATAAATAAAAAAGGTTCTTTCAACAGCTCCGTTTTAAAAATTAAATTGTGTGACTCTGTAATGTAATGTCACAAAAGCACCGATAGTTTGCATTCCAAGATAAGATAATTTTAAGCTTGAATAAACCTTTAAGTGTTCTTTACAAGTAAATGGCCAGTCTCAGAAATCACAGATGTCCTGCTAAGCTCCTTCTACAAGCTTATTACTGCAGTCTCCTCGTCTCTGTTTGGAACCGTTGCAAATGCCTCTGTCACAGGGCCAGAAGGTGTAACGTTTCGTTTTCTTGTTGTACTCATTAAATCATGTTGAGATACATAGTTGACAGTGTTCAGCTTGTCAACTCGGTCTGCAGTGTAGACTGCATTGTTATTGTTGACAAGTGAATTCTGGTCCGGACTAGAATTCAGATGTAAACAATGACGGTGCATTTTAATAGTATAGACGCTGTGTTGACATGCTAAAATAGTTTGTGTTCCAAAAAGCTTCCGGGAACAAGGAATATGAGTTTTCAATAGTTTTTTTTACATAACAAAATAGTAGAGAAAAATTTGTCACAAGTTAAAGCTACTGACATGTTTTGTCTCTTATTGCCATTCAGGAAATACTAGGTGCAACGAACACTTTCAGCAAAGATGTGGAGTAGAGACGATTCAAAAACCCAGAATACTCCAGTACTTTACAGGCACAGTCAATCTGTCTCTTTCATCAAGCTCTCCCGTCATACCGATGAGGCGACGACGCCATTTTGGAAACTATATTTGGAAATACAGACATGTACATAGTATGGCCGTTAAGATTTCCCGCTCGAAAAAAGCAAAAGAGTCTGTCTTTTCACAAAAAAAGCAGTATTTTGATGTCAGTTGTGCCACAGAATGCAATACAATTAAGAAATAAAATCGGGTGCGGACTCAAAATTCAAATCTGTCAACAACACGAATGTATTTCGATGTGAAGGATCTGCACTGGCGCGCTTCGATGATCGCATAACTGAAGAGGTTTTCGTCACACAGGGTGGGGATAGAAAGAAAGTGCCGTTGATACTCAGAAAACAATAAAAACTAAAAAAAAATATTAAGTTATGAACTGTGAAACTTTCCCTCAATGAGAAATATTTGTATTAAGAACTACGACGAGGCTGGCAAACAAGTGCAGCTGTTTCAACCATTTCGTTGTCTCAAACTTTACATTATCGAAATACCGCTATTATTTCACAATCTGGTTGATTTTTCATGCAAGTTTCTAGGAAGACATGATCTTTTAAACGAGACTCTATCGAGGATTAATCCCTTACTCATGTATTCGAGCAATCGATGTGACGGCTGCCCCAGAGACCGTCAATTCACATCGCATCGATCGCTTTCTCAGATCGCCCCATGTTTTTATGTGGCTTCATTGCCTCGTACGCGATACCATATGTGGATTCGAAGCTTTTTTGGTAAAACAATCGCCTACGACAAAGGGTAGCCGACATAGCCGAACGGACGCAGAGAAACACCTACAGCAAAATCCCGCACCCTAAATCCGCATTCAAGTATACAAAAACAGTCTCAGCATATGCAGTAAAATTGTCCCTCACTAAAATTTCTTCTGTATTTCGTACCGTTGTCATAGTAACGAGACTGTAAAGGAAGAGAGGGAGCTGTTTATTTCCGCATATCAGGAAAATTACTGTGTTCTGCGGAGCGTATGGTTGCTAGGCCGTCACAAAGACGTCTTTAAAAAACGCAACCACTTTTCCGAAAATGACCAATTTCCTTAACATGCTGTTAGTATTCCAAATCTTTTGTTGTGTGCCAACCTTTTCCAGTGCAACGCCTTCTCCTTCCAGAATTGATGGCTGGCAAAAAGAGCCGCATCCAGTGTTACTAATCACCATATCATGGTGATCTTTTCAGAGTAATTCACTCCTCATATATCCATTGAACAGTCGGTGCCATCATTTCTATCTCTGATAGTCTACCCCTGTCTGTCTGCTCACCCTGTTTATCTATACGTACATAACTATGTATG
This sequence comes from Ptychodera flava, assembly GCF_041260155.1. Taxonomy (NCBI): domain Eukaryota; kingdom Metazoa; phylum Hemichordata; class Enteropneusta; family Ptychoderidae; genus Ptychodera; species Ptychodera flava. The sequence continues at coordinate 34,004,797 of NC_091937.1, forward strand.
TATGTATGTATGTATGTATGTATGTATGTATGTATGTATGTATGTATGTATGTATGTATGTATGTATGTATGTATGTATGTATGTATGTATGTATGTATGTATGTATGTATGTATGTATGTATGTATGTATGTATGTATGTATGTATGTATGCATGCATGCATGCATGCATGCATGCATGTATGTATGTACTGACGAAGGGGATGGTTTCTGTATGTCTTTGTAATCGTTATTCGTTATCAGTTGACAACTTTAAAATTGATGTCGGACTTTTGCCTATTACCCAAGTTTCTATCAAAACGGTCGACACGGATTTTTATCAGCTAGTCGGCACAGGTAATCATCTCAAATGTATTCATTAATGTATTTGAAAGTAAAACGACGTGTGAATGTTTCTTGAAATGAAAAAACGCTGTCTGGTAACATGACAAGACTGATTACACGCACCTTGGCGTCCAAGTCAGTGTCAGAAAAGATTATTGAGGTGGATATTTCAATCAGAGTTACGACAGCGAAGCGACCTTCAGGAATTTTGCATGACTTCCCAAGGACCTGACAATGTTTACGTCGTGTAGCGTCGGTGATAAGAATAAAGTATATCATTTTAAAACCAATCAACTGGGAACATGCGTCTTCCGTGTATGAAATCGTCGATTTTCTCAAATTTGCACTTGCGAAGGCGAGAAAAATGCGTAAATTGAGTGTACGTGCAGCACAGCACTGTTTATGCTTGAGGGTAGTATCCGTTTATTCGGTCGGGTTTTCGACTGGAAGCGCAAACACGCAAATTTATATCCTCAGCGCGCCAGGTACACTTAAAGCGTAATCTAAAAGGGATAGGCAAGTTCGTCGTCCATTCGATTGATTGGTTTGCCGATGACGCCTCGACTGAGAAACGATAACATCATCTCTTGGAACACACGATGGTTTATAAGTTTACTTGACAGCAATGTTCAATACTGCAAATGGAGCCAGTATTTTCGCATACGTGTTTCGGTTCGATAATTTGCCATGGGATCTGACAACGGAATTGAGCTTAACCCTTTGAGCGCCAAATCAATTTCTGTCGCCTTTATAAAATATGTCCTTGTCAATTTTTTGAGATTTTGCGCAAATTTTGATAAAAAAAGTGTAGCAAATGAAATGTATTATATATTTGGCCATAAATTATCAAAAAAATTTCAAAAAAATCCATAAAATTTAGTGAAATTGTTGCACTAAAATTTTGGTGGGAAAAATTACAGTCTACAAGGAACACTTAAACCTGAATAAGAATAGCGCCACCACCATCTGTCACATTCAATGGTATGGTGATATATTTGACACATTTTTCCTACAGAAAATGCTAGGTTTTAGACACGGGGCAAGATTCTGCGACAGTTTTGCTGTATGAATTCGAAGTGCGCGCTGTATGGCAAAGTGTGCGTTTCATTATTGAGCAGATTTTTGAAATGAACAAGATGTATGATAATGTCGCGATTTGTCGAGATGAATTTTAAAGTCCTCAAGCAAACACTTGCCTCAATACTCATTTTCTTCCAAGGAACAGAACGATGTGAGCTTCATCATTCTTCCAAGCTACACGTAGACAAGGGTATTTAGCTCACTCAAGGTAATATATCTAGGAACTGATTGTTAGAACAAGTGTATTGAAAGCAACTAGAATTTTACAGCCATCTTTTTATCGTGTTATTTCGTCTACCCCTCTTTTTCAAAAATTTGAATTTTGCTGATGATTGAGATGCAAGAATATCAAAATCAATACCCACGGGAAATAATCATTTGTAATTTTGCTGGTTATACACACCTTACCATTTACTTGCCCGCAATTTTGGAATATAATAGCAATCTTCTTTTATTAGGTGTTACTAAAGCTATAAATACTGGGCACAGTGTTTCAATCAGTGTTTCGATTCTGTAAATACTTTTGAGGGTATGCATTTGTGCTATAATAAATAATTTATTTATTTAACTGTTACTAAATAAATCATTTTTAATTGCAAAGCTAAAATGGTTTTGGAATCAAAGTACGCCTCATTTGTTTTTGCGCACGTTCCACACACACAAACACATAGATACATACGTAGATGCATACATAGATACATATACATAGACAGACAGACAAACAAACAGACAGACAGACAGACAGACAGACAGACAGACAGACAGACAGACAGACAACAGGCAAAGGGACCAACGATAATTAAGACACGTGCGTAGCCTCTTGGGCCGGGAACTCATTGCGTTTGACCTTAAACCTCATCGGCCCACCCCTAAACGTAAGTTTGAAAAGTGCGAAAAAGCAACAACGAAATTGTGACTTAAACTTCAAGTCAATATGATAAATTACTGAAATAGGTAGTTTGAAGTTGAAAATTTGGAGAGGTTTAAGTAACAAATATTTCAGAACAAAATCGGTACGGGGGTTGAGTGTGATGCAGGTACATTATTGCCATGTCGTTTCCGTGGCGTATAGTCTGTGTGAATCTGTGCACAATAATCAAATTAGAGCTTAACCCCTTCCCTTACATGCAACTTTCGTTCGCCATGCGCGGGTTTTAATTACTCATGGGCTCTAACTCAGTCGTTCGCTTCGCCGCAAGAACCGTATTTACAAGAAGAGTGAGTCTTTGTAATGGGTGATTTAGTGTTTTCTCTGCAGGACATGTCTTGATTGTCATTATGGCTGTGGCATTTCACGTTGCTTTGATTCAGTATGTTATTTTACTGAAGGTAACGTGTGGTTTGTAGTGTCATGAACATTAAAGGGGTGTTCTGAGTTGTATACAAAATTGAAAAGTGCACATCCAAGCGACTCATGGGGGTATGCTGTTATTAAAGGTATACTGTCACCTGTTCCAATTTTGGTACAGTTACCATGGAAAGAGAAAATCTGACCAATCACAGATTTTAAGCGGGTGGCCGTTTTTTAAAAACAGCGCCCTCACATGGGCATTTTGAATACCAAGGAACGCCCCTTTGACCATATTTGGGCATATTTAGATTACAGGTGACTGTATACCTTTAATAGGCCGTACCGACTTCTAGAGTGCTTCTTTTAGTAGATATATTAGAGGTATTGTTTGAATTTTAAAATGATGACACTGTTAAGACAGTTCGCGCCTCGAAAATGAAAGATTGAAACTTTCGCTCTAACTTTCAGCCATTCTCTTTCAAAACCAAGAATCAAAATTTGGTGTCACCGTTCAAAGTTTGGTTCTAAAGAAACAAATTTACCGATATTTGAAATTCAAAATGGCTGCCATCCCTGTGGTGTAGCAATGGGAGAAATAAAATTCCCCATTTTCTCAAACTTAGTTGGTAAAAAATTATATTGACTCCATAAGCTTCAAAATGAGCCCCCACAAATGGCAGGCCACAAGAAGATTTTAAAAATTTGAGAGTCCGAATATCTGTCCCCGCGGCGCATTCCACCTTACAGGCTTACAAAATAGCCACGAATACTATTACTTCTGCAATGTAATCAGTTGATATTACGTGATAGTGCCACTTTCAAATCATAGAAGTGGCTAAAAATTTCAAAAACATAAATTGCAATATTTGCATCTTTATTTGAATGCAGTACTTGTAATTGATGTTAGAGGATCACGTCTTTAAGACATTTTCGCAGTAATCGCAGAGAGGCCTAGATATTAACTATCAATCTCCTAGTTCAAAATGTCGATGGTGCAAGACTTTTCAAGGGAGTAAAATAAACGGTAATTGTCCAAAGGAAGCTACTACTGCAGGTATTCGTGACTGGCCTGCTTCTTCCGGCATCTAGAGAAATGCGTTCTCAACCTTACCGGTCTGTCATTATCTTTTAATACAGCTCTACGTGCTACATGTTGTGTCGTTGATAATCTATTTAGGGGTGGGGCAGGTGTGAGTGCCGGTGCTTTGGGTAACGTCGTGACTGTTGGAGTCTGTATACCGACAGTAAACGTACTAGACATTTTTGAAACCTCTTTAACTTAAGTTTTAACAGTATTTCAGTGAATTTCATTGGTATGTTATTAACATTTCTGAGCAAATGCATCTCTCAGAAACACTCGTTCTCACTGCTACGTCATAGACTGTCACGTCACACACCTAACGAACCCTGTGTTACAGAACAACTGATTAACTAGCATTAGTGCTAACGCGGCGCCGCACAACCATGAAAAATATAAACACGCCCAGTCTATTTGTTATTTATATTCACAGCTATAAATGTTAATTTGGTTTAAGTGCTGGTTCAATGATATTTCGGTAAATTAAATCAATTAGCGTTTAATAAACTTCATTTTGCCATATAATTAGGGCCTGAAAAGAGTCGATGCTCGGTGAACATCTGGTGAAATTAAAGTTGTATTGCCAAATATATTGAACACCCAGTTTAAGGACCTCACGCCTTAGCCGAGTAAAATAATATGCCTCTGTTTATCAGCATGATATAATATTGTCAATCAAGAATCCTGGGGAAAAACAAAAATATGGCTGTTGGCTATGCTTTGAAAGGCATGATATGCTATTACCTCCGCATCGAACTTTCTTGTATCACGTTTTTTCGTCTCATTATCCGTACGTCGCAGTTCAACAATCTCCCGAACAACAAATCAGACAAATGTTGGGTGGAAATCGAGCTCAGATTGCTCATTATCTAGAAAAAGGTTGCTGTTACCCTATCGCTTTCCACGTTTTTTCTTTCGAGGGCTATTTTTTCGTCGCGTTGGCTTCCTTCCGATGACATGCTGAAAATATAAAACGCGCGTCCTACTTTCGCGTGTACTTCTCTGGTTCAAATGATTAACGTGCGTCGTGACGCGTTACACGAATGTTGCAGGATGCGACCATTCCACCGTGCGAAGCGTACAGACGTTTGGAACAGCCTGTCACTTGTGTGTTAAATACTTGTGACATGCAGGAAAATGAGAGCAAGGTATAGGACGTACCTAGTAATTATAAGTTGCTGGAGGGTACATCCGAAATTACAGATGAGACCGAATGTTTACAAAATCATAGGAATCGGTTTGTCTACATTCGTCCATCAGTTGACCGCTGATGGCGCTCTGTCGGTATCGGTGTTCTGACTGGAGGTGGAGTTGAAAGTACATAGTGTCAATAAAGTTTACTTTAAGCATACTCTACGGTTCTATGCTTGAATGATATAGAAGGAAAGAAATGCCCCGATACAGTGACTTTTCTCATTTACAGTAATGTGTGTCTTGAAGCAGAAAGTATGGCAACTTTGGTTTCAGTAGACTGAGCCTCATCTGGGGCAGTTTTTTGGTCATTCACACATTTTACAACACTTCTAGTCTTCTGATCTTGTGGAGTCATTTTGAAGCCGGCATAGTTCATGAAGTTCTCAACGTCTTACTTTTGTGAAAATAGTGTTAACACAGTATGCAGTGGTCGTTTTACATTTCAAATATTGGTTATTTCTCTAAATCTCAAACTTGCACGGTTAACCCCTGACGTAGGAGAATGGTTGAAAGTTTCCCTAGGAAAGTTTGAGCATTAAAGTTGTTAACACACCCGCTACTAGGTGTTAAAGGACAAATCTGCATCAGCTTCAGTTTCAGATGAAAATCACTGTGCGATGATAATCATCGCACGATGATTGTGGCATGCTTTATTGCAAATTGAACGGTGCATTTATATGGGATGGACCATTAGAATTGAGAGGGGATGGTCAAAGATAAAACACTTACAAAGGAAAAACATTTGCAGCCAATCCGGTTTCAGGAAAAAACATGTAAACAATCATATTACATTGGTCGAAGAAGGGTGGAAATTCAGAAAACAGTTATGCATGCTATGCAAATGTTAAAAGAAAAATTTTAAATTTTGACACACTAGGAAGAATTTTGACCACACCTACAATCTAATGGTCCATTCGTAGGGAGAGGATACCGTATGTTGATGGCTCGTTGAAAATTTACATATATATCCATTTATGGTAAAAGATACTTGTCAATCATGTCAAGGAATGCCTATAGCAATACACACAGTTGGTGGCGCTCTCTTCGGCCAGTGCGCGAACTCCTTCAAAGACACACTGACTTACACAACTCATCAATCATACTGTATCTTCCTTTATTTTCTTGAAAGCAGATAAAAACCCTTACAACAACGTCTGAAGACATTTTCTTTTTTCACACTGTACAAACAAAAGAATTGGAACCACAGAAAAAATTGTATTATAACAATACACAAAAAATTTGGGGGAAGCTTCATTACAAAATCCAGACGACGGAACAGAGATTTTTTTGCAATCTAAATACAGACACAGCAAGCTATGTACAAAAATATACACACTGTAACTCTAGGCATCGTGCCAGCATTAAATATCACCCTAATTACAATTCCACTGCAGAATTTATAGAATTATTTTTCATATTCATAGTAACAAATACACTTAGTTTATAGGAAATTAGTTATACGCATTTGATATTTGTTGAAATAAGACATAGCAGACAATTAAAGCATCAGAGACAAGACCAGCTTGACAAAAAAGTCAGTGAAACAACATATTTATCGCGAGAAACTCAGAAAATCGGTTGGTTGTATATGATACAGAAGAATGGACGGGAATCTTACAATGGAATTAAACTGTAATTATTGGTTCAAAATATGAAGCTTGTACATTCCGGAATTGTGAAAAAAACAATGTGATGTCCTTATAATTTTGTGACCAAACAGAAAAATAATCTACGCAATGATCTACGATTTCCATTGCTATTGAAAATCATCTTTCATAACCTCGACATTATATCATTATTTATGTATTATTTGGTTGAGATCGCATTTGAAAGCAAAATTGATTTATTAATAACATTCTCACAAAAATAATCCAATCAGAAGTTATCTTTATGTCATGTGACTAACCCCACTGAACTCTGATTGGCTCTGGCCACAAAACAAATCATCCAATCAGAAGCACTGTCTCTTGACAAGGCAGGGTATTTCAGTATGAAGTGGACATTCAAGACATGTTCAGCAAAACTATTCTGTTATTTTTGCATGAAACTATAGCACACGCGCTGTTAAAGAAAATTACTTTCCTAAATAACAACAAATTTCATCCTCAAATAGTTTTTTCTTACAAAAAGAGGGGAAAAATTTAAGAAATCAGAAGAGAATTTGCAGCAAGATAAAACATTTGATCTGACTGGCTAGCAGAAAATATGAAATCTGAGAGACTGGTACTAGCACATAAAACATTTGTAAATCAATCAACAGCTACTTCCTTATTACAAAATGGATGTATTATACTCACTTCTTCTCTACCACAAGATGAAAAACTATTACTTATCATATTTTAAGATCACTTGCCCTGTAAATGTTGTCCTTTATGTAGGCGTTTCTCCAGTATAATTCTTACAAAAGTGAAATTCAGTACATTTCTGCAAGTTTTATTTTCATTAAGGCGTATTGTCTACTGTTTCACAAAGTTTTACACTGTTCTTGCCCTTAAAGGCTTTCTCATGTGACCACTGTGAGGGCGCTCTCATTTAAATTGACATCACGTAAAATTTGTTTTGAATAATGGGTCTCGCTCATCTTGCACAACTTGATTCTATGTTTATTGATTGGATTTGTGAATTCTGAAACTGGTCAAGTGTGAAGAACATATAAAGATAATAGACAGTGATGAGAGAGACAACTCCAGCAGAAAAGTTAGTTGAAACGGTCAGAGGTTACAGTTCATACAAAAGGTCAAAGGTGAAGAGTAACAAATAAATTGTTTTACACTTTCATTCCTCAAGGTAGCATTATTGTACAATATATTGTGAAAGGCACTACTGACGTTTACCTAAAGTAGCCATAGTATTCAAGTTCTAGTGCTTATAAAGCTTGCACATATATTCAAGAAATGTTAAAATTTCACAATACGGTAATCGAGCACAGCTGAGTGCATCACTAGTTACCAGCAGAAAAGTATGGGTTTTACAGTGGAATGATCTGAAAGCCAAATGAATTTGTTCCTGTTTTCGTGCAATTTGACAATCTTGCGAAAGATAGTTTTTCATTTGTGATATATCAAAGATTACCTTGTTAGTTGCTGAATGTGTTTAAAAGGCACTGGATGGAACGGAACGGAATAAAAGAAAGTATATAACTGGAAAAGAATCTTCACAGAAACAAAACGTGAAAACATATTAAAATTGAGAAAAAACTTACATATTTGATCCACCCTCATCTGATTTGCTCTAAAGCCAATGAGATTGGGGTCATGGGTCAACGTTAAAAACATAGCTGTGCATGACAACTTTGAAGTTGTGCCTGAATGTGCACTAAATCCATCTGTGTGTGTGTGTGTGTGTGTGTGTGTGTGTGTATTACCCTCATGAGAAAAATAACTTACAAGAGAAAATGGTGAAGTTGACTAAAACTTGGATAATTTGTTGCATGCAAAGAGGTGAACACGTTGTTTCTACTGAAAGTTCAAATTGCAGGAAGTAGACAAGTGTTCTCACAATTACAGCAATTTTTTTTCACATGGCATGTCTGGACCTCAATTACAAAGCTGGTGGGATAAAGTATGGAATTTACAGTTGTGAACACTGAATGCGACAGAACTTATAAACACTCATGTGTTTCAAGGAAACTCAAATTGGGAATTATGTTTGTTAATAAAGTGCTAATAAGGCACAAAAATGTTTATTTTTGAATAGTTAAAGAAATCTGAAGTATTAGTGCTGGTACGTGCTCGTACAAATGATGGTAAAAGGTATTACAGATGACAATTGGATGTTTGAATCAGGGTGTTTACAGATAGTAATAGGAAAGTTTGTGTTGGTTAAGGCAGGTGTAGTTGATACTAGGACGGTTAGTGATCGTAAATGCAGGTAAAGATGTTACAAGGACGGTTAGTATTGGTAAGGATGGATATAGAATGTAGAGCAAAAGTTGGCATTGGAAACGAGTGGTAAATATGATAATAGGACGGTTAGAGCTGGTTAGGTAATTGTAGATGATAATAGGAAAATGTGTGTCAGTGAAAGTAGGTGTTATTGATGGTGGGGCAGTTAGTGTTGGTGTAGGCTAGTGTAGTTGATACTAGGGCGGTCAAGTTTGGTAAAGGTAAGTGCACTGGATAGTAGGACGGTTAGTATTCGTAAAGATAGGTGCAGTTGACACTAGGATGGTTTATTTTGGTGATGGTAAGTGCAGTGTATACTGGGACGGTTAGTGTTGGTAAAAGAAGGATCACTTGACATTAGGACGGTCAGCATTGGTAAAGAAAAGTTTCTACTAGGATGGTAAGCACTGATAAAGGTAAGTATTAAAAGTCAAAACTAGGATAGCTAGTATAAGGAAAGATAGATTAACTTAAAAGTAGGACGGTTAGCAATGGTAAAGTAAGATAAACATAAAATTAGGACGGTTAGCAATAGTAAAAGAAGAACTTGTTAATACTAGGTTAGTTACTGATGGTAAAGGTACAGAACTATGGAAATATTCAATTGCATTAGATACCTAAATGGTAAAATCTCTGTGTCTAAACTAATGTCAGCCAGACAAATGATATTTGAAATTTGAAAGGAAAATGTAAAGAAGTCAGGATGAGTGAGTACTACCTAAGTCCAGATTATATAGCATTTGAAAGTGAAGGGATATTGTTTCTTATATTTTCAAGTGAAAAAAATTTACCTGGAATATCTGGTTGATGGTAGAGTGCAATAATTTAGTTGTGTAAAAAAAGGAATTGGACTGGCATGCATATTCAATTGCAATCATCTGTTGACACAAAGTTTGGATGTTAGCTTGGACCAGACTTGATAACAGGTGTAGGGAATTGAAAACAAGCCCTGGTAATCAATACAGTCTTGGAAGGTTCTGCAGCAAAGATGGCCGTGTATGGCCACTGTAGCATATTTGCCAATAACTCTGGTATGAGTTCCTCTGAACATTAACTGTATGGAACGCTTTCCCCATTGGTATGGAAAAGTTTTCCGCGGAAAAGGTCTGAAGAACTCTCTATTTTCACATTGGGATAAGGAAGGAAAGGTCAAAGAGGTAAAGAAAGGAACTGCATTCAGCTTGTAAAAAGAGGCAGCTACTTGGAGGAAGTTTGAACACTGAGTCATCTCAGGAGAGTGTTTAGAGTAGTTGGACTGTGGATGTTAAATCAGCTAAGTACTCAACAAATGCAATCATTTGGACAAGGGATTTGGAGAACTTGACTTAAGATGTGTTTCTTTGGCTCAGCACCACACAGATGATATCATTTGAATTGCAATATCTCATAAAACGGGTTGGAGAAATTGGACAAAGAATATCTCATGAAGTTATTTTTGACAACATCTCAGAACACAGGTTTTGACGAGTTGGTCCATGGATGCGTTGTTTGTTCATCAGAATGAGACTAGGACGGAAGTAGCATTTCAAAATGTCAGGTTTCTGAATGAAGTTTTGTCTGTAAGTTTGAACAAGAGTGACTGTTGCATTTTACTGTCTTCTGAGCAGGAGTACTTATATTCGCATCACAGAGATCAAGGTGAAATTTCTGTGTCTCAAGTGAATACATGGTATCTAGGCATATTTTCAACAGTCTTTGCAATGTATGGTGTTCTTTCATCTAAAGTGGATCCATTACACCTCAAATAAACTTGAATCTTCTCCCCCTCCCTCTCCCCTCCCCATTTTTCTTTTTAGAAGTCCAACTTTGCTACCTGAAACAATAGGGCTATACCACATTTGGAGGGGGAAATTGAACGACGGGAACTAAGATGCAGAAAAGGGTCAGTGCCAAAGAATACTGAGTAAATAGATGCTTGTTTACAAAAGTTTGTATAAACATTTAAAAGAAGATTTTGAGGACGGCTTAGATGGAGTGGAACGCATACTAAGATTTCAATGGAAGATGCTGTGTTCTCTTCTTGAACAGATGGATGAATGTGTCACAGATGTTGGATGAAAAGTACAGAGGAAGGGGATTCCCTTGCAAAATGGAGGAACTGTGAGACTGGTGCCAGTTTCGACTTGTAATGTTTGAGAGGGAAGAGAAAACAAAACAGCAAATGAAAACTGAAATGAGAGTCCAAACAGAACAAGGCTTGAAGAGGTACGCACGTTAGAATTGGTTTGCGACCCTGACAAGGATTCATTAAAACTGTATGGAGAACACAAACAGTTTACGAAGAAAATGCACAGCTTCTTCTATCAGCTTATATTTGAATCAATCTATTTACCTGTATGAGCCTGACCGGACAAAAAAAAAAATTCGCCCCAGTCCTCCTGAGAGTGACTGATTTGGATATATTTTTTGTCCGGAAAAGGCTTGCACAGGTGAACTACCAACTGATATCACTAAAGACTGCACAATTGTAAATAACTAAACATATGACACGTAAGTGCAAATTTCATCTCACACATGGTTTCATAGATCAGTGCAAATTAATCTCACTCATAAATTTAAAAAAAATGCAAAAAATTATTCAACTAAGGCCAACAATCTAGAATGGCTGTGCAGTACCATAGAGGTTTTACCAGTCAGTTTAGTCTAATCCCAAAGTTTGGAAATTTTTTCCCAAAGGTGGGTTATCAGAACCATTCCTGGACTTTGCAAATTTGAATGGAAAATGATCATTATGTAACGCGACAAATGTACACATTTTGGTCACGTTTTCTACTGGCATTTTCTAGCTCACAAACCAGCTGTGTCTGAACACAGCTTGGAGAGCATTGCATACGGGAGAGCTAGCGGACTCTGAATTGTTGATACCTCAGTAACATTAACGCTGCAACATACAGCTTATCTTTTGTTATCAAAAAACATTTGGTGATCCCCCCAACCCTACCCCTTCCCCCTTGTAATTTATACAGCATAACAAATATTATGGTATCAAAGTTGAAGCATTACAACTGAAATAACCCCCCCCCCCCAAAAAAAAAAAAAAAAAAATCAAATAAACTCATCAGCATGGTCTCTTGTCAAAGATTTTCAGACTACACACCGGCACACGTATCATGAGAGAAACATCAGCAATATGGATAACATTAAGTACTGGAGACCATTGTAAAGATACTTCGAAAAAAAAAAGATAATTTTTGTCACATTTTATAAGGATCCGAAGCAAGTTAAGATATTCTTTCTCTGGATGGAGGGTCGGAGGAGACATGACGTTGCATTAGCTTGGTTGTTCTAGAGGAACCAGATCTGTGTGATGTTTCTCGATCCGATTCAGCAGTTGCTGGGCAACAGGGCAGAAATCCGTCTCCCAGAGTGACCGCAGCAATTCCCGGGTTTCCTCATCGAGATCGGCATCGAGGGCTGCCTCTTCATCTGTAAGATAGAAATATCAATGAACCTTGTGGTGCTATGAGTGGCTCACATATTCCACATAGGAGAACAGAAACTGGTTGAAAGCAATACACAGTCATCCAACTTGTGAGACAACATTCTTTTAAGCGTAATTAATGCGCCCTTCTGTCCCATTCATCAAATCACAGATATTCATTCTCTCCTGTAGCAATTTTGCTACAACACAGAATGAATAGCTGCATTCTCGCTACCTTAAATATAATTTTGCCACCTAAGTGAGTCACTAAAGTCTCAGGCAGTCCACCATATTTTCATATGGTGGATTTTCTGCAGATTAAATAAACAATTTACTGAAGATCACTGGAGCAAAAGTAAAGTTATACCAGAAATGCTTGAAAAGGTGTAAAAATGCATGAGTTTTGCCATGACAGTGATTACATTCATCTTTAAAGTGTTTATGTGATCACTATCTAAAACCCTTCTGTGAAGACAAGTCAACTGTTTACCCACAATGCATTTCAATAGTATGCAGTTTGCCCTCTAGCAAGAGACAAAAAAAATTATATTTATGCCAAGTAAGATTATAAAAATACCGTCAATGACGCTGTACCTTCTCTAATGTGTGGCCAGGTCAGGTAATTGGTTGTTGGCATGGAGTTGTTGGTAAATAGTTGATGATGTAGGGGCATGAGGTGGGATATGGACCCAAAGAACCCAAAAGATGATTAAATACATCAATCAAAAAAATTCTAAGCTACATTATAAACTGCCTAAAGATAGTTCAATGTGGAAAAAAGTTAAACAATTCAGAAATAAGAATTAACAGTCCAAATAGTAATGACGCACTTCCTTACTGACCTGAGTGCATGTGAAATACACAACCTGGCATCTGTAAATTAAATGTATACCAAGTGATCATTTCAAGTCACTTTTAACTGTTTTTAATGGATTTTCCAAAGAGTCCTGTGGAAATGATGAAAAACGCTTATCTGGTCTTGTGTTTGTATAACCTCATGGCTGATAAAAATAGTATTGAAAAAAAATTGAAAGTGAAGAAATTACTGTTTTTAATAGGCATATTTTCCTTGAAATACATGACCGTGTAAAGAATATATGCTAAAAGTGTTTAAGAGTAAATTTCTTTTCAAAAATAATTTAATTTGTGACCAAAGGATTTTTATTCTTTGAGTTTACAAATTCAAACATTGCAATTTGTTCAATCATCTTGTGCAGTGCAAAATTTATAAAATGACTGAAAAACAAAAAAAAATTGGCAGAATTACAGTCTTTGTGATGTTAAATTATGGGTTGACATCACGATAACTTAATCTGTTTGAAGTACTAATATACTATAATTTAAAAAAGAAAAGTTCATGCAGAAACGGTAAAATATATTGTCAGCAATGTAGTGTTAATTTGCCTTTACATCAAAATATGCCTCTGCTGGATACCAAATATATAGGGTGAAATATCAGCCATGTTCAGCAAAATCCACACAACAGCATTGATCCTTTTCTAATTTGATTTGATTTGCTTATGTTATCCTTGTATGACAGTCAGTACAATATGGAACTTGAACACAACACAGTGAATAAGTATGCTGTAAATGAAATGGTGTGGCTGCATCCACATGCAGCAATAGGATTGCCTTGTCTCTCACCCCTCATTTCCAACCTGTCCCATCCCTGAAAAAATAGTTTGGTCTTATATTTATAATGTTAATAATTTCTGTATTTGTTAAAATGTGCGCATCTCAAAAACTTTTGATCATAAACATTTTCATTGTTTTTTATAGCTGACCAATCAGTTAACCTGTTTATTTTGAATATTTGCGCATTTTTCCTCAGTATTTGACATTTTCTGAATACCTTCTTATTCAGTTTGTCATTTTCTAAAAGTTTAAATGCTCCATTGTGTGGTCAAGCTTTCCACAAGCATCAAATGTGGTACTTCATATAGGAGGGTCTGCCTCTAGAGGGCGGGCATCATGAACAGTGTTTGTTGGTTAATTCCTCCACGTAAACTTCTGATTGTACTGTAAACATTGAACATGGCCGACGTCCGATTTTCCTGTCTAAAACTTTCACTCATTTTCGTTCATATGACTCTGAAACTCCAGGAAACGATTGGAAAGAAAGGGTTATCTTGAAATATGAGGTACTCGCCGATATTTTGCAAAATTAAATGAGAAAAATGCAAGGAAAATTCCGACAGGCTTACACAATGACAGTTTTCAGACTCGGAGGCATATGATCATCTCTGCAGATTATGCAACAGACCCAGATCACGTGAGGCCATGAGGGGATATCCACGCAACTCAGTACCAAACACTAGCGCTCACAGAGTGAGCAAACACAAAGTGAGTACCCCTAACGTCAGCTCAGTAGTCTGTAATAGATTGTAGTCAACTAAGAAACCTTGGAGAAAGGCTTAACACTGTGGCTATGCCGCTAAGTCCCTTTTGATTTTTGTCATAGCTCAAAATCGTTCTCCCAACTCAACCTGAGCCATGAACACCCCCACCAGTTTATGATTGACCCATCACAATGGCATGACGTCAACGGATCTTGACAGACGGAAGTCTTGACAGACGGAAGTTCTTGACAGCAGCATATTGGTTTTCAACTCTAATACCTTCTCTGTCTATAAATAGACACGAGAAGGTAATAAAAATCAAAGTATGCTCACATTATTTTTGTAATTATCATCATTGTAGACACCACTACCAACATCATCATCATCATCATCATCATCATCATCATCATCATCATCACTACCTCATCAGCATCATTAAATTCTTATCATCATTATTATCATTGATCAGAATTGTTATTACAGCCGTCATCACACTATCATCATCATGATCATTATCACAACTCATTGCCATCAAAACCATCTCATCATCATATCATCATCATCATCATCATCATCACCATCACAGCTATCATTATCATCATCATCATAATGGATATCATCATCATGAAATTAACAATTACAATGTACTACAAATTATCTGACTGTCTTTATCATTTAATCTACCTTAATTCTAATCAGTTAATCTTCCCTAACTTTCAAACTTACCTAGGTACTCCAGCAGCAGATCTATAAGATCATTTGTCTCCTTGTCACCAAACGAAATGGATGAGCTTGTAATCTTTTCACTGTAGTTCCAGAGTGTCATACAGACCATACCGGCTAACTGCCAATCATTGCGACCGAAGTCATGCAACACATCAATCAATCTAAAAAACAACCAATCAGAGCCACGATTAAAGCATTGATGGTAGTGGGGAATGCTATCTAACAGGAACAGCATTACAACCATCGTATTGAATTGTTTCATTATTTTTCCACATGTCCACTGTATATTGATACAGGTATTAACATTCGCTCACCTTCGACTTGGAGACTGAACGTATACTGGCATGGACTTATAGAACTTCTTACATCACAAAATAAACACATATCACCCAACCGTTCTTATATCTATCAAAAGCATTCACGAAAGGAGAGGATTTTTCTTGCAAGGGATTTTTCCGGTCTGACAGTGAAATTATAATATAAGTATTTTCAATTTCATGAAAGCACTGCATTGTTATTGTTTAATTGGTGCATCACTTTATCTGTTTATGATTTTTTTATTCATAAACTTTGTAAAATTTTGTACTTCCAAGTTTTGAAATGATCTGTGCATTATATCAAAATTGCAATAAACATGAAATGCTGATGTTTTTTTTCACTATTCAGCTTAATTAATATCCTTGGAGTCTAAAAAGATTTAAAATAGTATTATTCATATCTATTCTGTTCTAAAATGGGTGAAGTACTCTAAAAGGAAAGATACTATCTACTTTTTGCTTTCATCTTACTTTTTAATTCCTCCTTCATCTCTGAGCTTAGGTCGGTTCATTTCATCCGTCATTAGGTTAATCAGAACACCGCACGCAATGTAGACAACCTCTCGGTTTCCAGCATCCAACAATGTGATCATCATTTCATCAACTGTGGACAAAAAACCAGGAATAATTAACGTTTGGATTTTTTCAGAATGATTTTGTGGAAAAAAATACCTCTGCCTTATCCTTGGTTAGGGCATTGTACAGTATATCATGTAAATCCTTTGACAGAGCACTACAACATTCTGCACATTGTCTGTATGACGTTTATCAATTAATGTAGAATGCGCCTCAGGGACAGATATTTGGACTCTCAAATTTTTCTGTTCTTTTCTGATCTACCACTTGTGGGGGCTCATTTTAAAGCTCATGGAGTAAGAAAAATTTTCACTATCTTAGTTTTTCGAAAATCCAAAATTTTATTTTTCTCCATAGAGTCAACACAGGGATGGTGGCCATTTTGAATTTCAAACATCGGTAAATGTTAGGTAATTTGTTTTTCTTGTACCAACTTTTGCACGGTGACCCCCTGATTTTTATTCTTGATTTGGTTAGAGCATGGTTGAAACTTTCATTGAGGAAATTTTGAGCAAAAAGTTTATGTCTTGCACTTTCAAGTAGCATACTACCTTAAAAGAATACAACTACATCTCAGAACATACTGCATTGATATCTCCATTAAACATTATGCATAATAGCACAGAAATTTTATTCCATAATTATAAATTAACACCAGGAAGAATTTCCAGTTACCTTTCTTCTTAGAGATGTACTCTCTGACGGACAGATTCCGGGATAAGTTACCAAACACTCTGGAAGCTTCAATCATACCATCCATGTTATCTGTCATCAAGACCTTCACCAGTACTGTAAGATTGAAATGAAAAGGTTTGAATTATATTCGATGCAGACCAAAGTCACCCACCATGGGCAAATCCTATGAACCCTACTACTGTCATAATTTGGAAGAATCCTATTGTTTCTTATGGTGTGGTAGGATACACGTACAAGGAAATGAGAGTGATAGGGTATTAAAAGACATATAAATCATGTTATCTGTTTGTAAAGGTATTCAGTAACACAAATCAATGTACATAGTTGTCAAGTGATAACTGAAATAATAATTATTTTACATTTTT
The DNA here is from genome assembly GCF_041260155.1 of Ptychodera flava. NCBI lineage: Eukaryota > Metazoa > Hemichordata > Enteropneusta > Ptychoderidae > Ptychodera > Ptychodera flava. The sequence continues at coordinate 34,022,087 of NC_091937.1, forward strand.
GTGAAATGAAAGAGATTTCACATTAATGTCTTTCTAAAATTGTTGTTTTACTTTTAAAGGTACTTGTTAATCTCTGTTTTCTTGACTGGATTGAAATGTGTTAACTTCATGTTCTTGTCTTTTTTATAAAATGTAAAGTAAATGGTGTTAACTGGTGAGTTACAAATTGAATTTACTGAATGTGGTTTTCTCCCTGACTGAACATGTTTTGGTAAAGCAAATATCCCTTTGGTCTCAGAATTCAGCGTACGTTAAGACATTTGTGTACTCACACTCAGCGATTTCCAGTTGCCTGTCATTTATTGATGTGTTCCTCTGGCCATAATAGGATAAATTGTTAATGGTTGCCACGGTGTTCAGCACCAACTCCTCACACTCAGCGACATCTTTGAATTCTGGAGAGAGAGAGAGAGAGAGAGAGAGAGAGAGAGAGAGAGAGAGAGAGAGAGTAAATAAGCTATCATAATCACTGAACAAAATAAACTTTACAAACTTTGAATATAATGAGTAAGAATATGAAGAAAAATCACTTGACAGTGAATACTCTCTCAGCAAGATTTTTAAGATTATTTTCAAGATTCATTTTACAATATACAGATTCTTCTAGAAACTATTCTGTACATTCAAACCAGTTTGATAACTTCCCCTTGTTTTTTATATGGAAATGCCACTGACACACACATAACACACATGCCTACATGCTAAGCACAGATAGACATAGAGCAGTCATTTTGCTCAGGTTGGGGAACCCTGGTAACACTTCACCTGTCAACTAACCTGATTGCATTGATATACAAAGGGGAACTCCACTAAAATGACAAGGGAACCCTGGTAACATTAACCTGCCGACCACACTTCACAAAAACACTGCTGACGGACAGACAGACAGACGGACAGACATACATTTGTATACTTACCTAGTATTTGCAGAAGGAGACTAACACAGTCGTTATCAGCTGCAATGACCGGACCAATATCTTGATTTATTGATAAATTAGCAATCACACGCACCAGTTTGATTAAGACATCCTCTGTCTTGCTGGGCGATTTCTTCTCTTTTTTGGACGGAGATTTATCATGTTTGTTCTGCAAATAAAGAGCTTGGCAATTATTCTAATGCAATTTGCGAACTTTAATGAAGAAAATTCCTACTCATCAATGATGGGAACCTTCTGCAAATAAAAGACAAAGCTGTTATTAAAAATTGATGATTTCACTAATAACTAATGTAATGAAATTATTGTTTGATTTTGAAGAGCAAGACTGTGCACTCTAAAAGTCACCCTGCCTTCAATGCTGTCATTACCCCTTTTTTTGTAAAGAGGTCTGATATCATCATCCAAAACAAAAGAATTGGATCGAACCATGTTAGTGAAAGGATTTACAGACCCATAGACACAGTTCGCAAAATGCGAAGCAGCTGTTGTTTTTCTCTCAACATGTTTGCTGCTGAGATAGGGACTGTTCTGGGAATATTATCCTGATAAGGTTTAAGCCGTTGAATTTCAATTTAACCATTTGGGCACCAAAGTCAATTTTTGTTGCCTTTATAAAATATACCCCGTCAACTTTTTTTAGATTTTTGCCAAAAGGGTTTGTTGGGCAGGTAGTAATCTGGTTTGTTCAATATTCCCTGAAACAATTTCATAATATATTTCATTAAAGTTTGTTATGCATTGTCATCATAATCTTTATTTGCTACATGTTCATATCTTTTTCCAGATTCTGTTTTCAATTTTTTCAGAACATGAAGAGTCGCAGATGTTGCAAATACTTCTTGATCATAGTTGGGGGAAGTGTCAAACATTTAGAAAAGTTTTGAAAAAACCAACATCACAAAATGATATCACAAAATTGACATAACATTTTTGGTCAGAAACCTGTATTATCTACGATAATTGGCAATTTTTGAAATCAATACCATTCACACGTTCTCCAATGGGGCACTAAACATCTCAAAAAAACAGGAATTATCGGAGAATGGTCATGAACAACATCAAACATCAAACAGTTCATTAATCGTTCAGGCATCATCAGGTACAAATTTTATTGTTCAACAACATAGTTCAGGAATTATGAATACTTTGAATCTATAAAATGGCAATCAATATCCTGTAATAACTATTATCAGAATTGCACAATCAATTATTTTTTACAAACAGGAAGATGACTAATGTTAGCCAAGGACCCAAAACACAATACATCCATTATCATCTGGCTGTACATTACAATTTGTGAAAACACATTGATTGGTTTCTCTTTACTCACCCATAATTCTGAGATGCATTATACTCCAAAAAATTTGCATAATTTTTTTCAAATAAGTTTGCAGTGAGATCTCAGAGCTCAATATTTTTTTATCAATTTTGATCTAAATTTTATCACTTCTGTTCTATGGCAGTAGCAAGCAACACAAATACTACAAAATATTACATACAAAACATAATTTTTGGGGTCTACTGCATCTATTCATATCTGACCTACAGTTTGACACAGTGCTAACAGTAGCACTAACAGAACTGTGCAGTTCCCATTAATGCCAGGGACGGAACATTTTGGATCTCTGAAACAGCTGGTGATTTGATTACAACGCTCTACATGAAAGGACAGCAACAATATAAAACCATCAAAACCCATTAAAACTTGCTCTGCCATAGATTATCATCACACTGTGTCCGTAATGAAAGAGATACCTTATTTTCTCAGTTATTTCATTTTCTTTTCTCTAATTTCACACCAGTCTATTGGATTGAGATTGAATCGTGTTATTTTCAATTTTCACTGTGAATAGTATTACTGCTGCTCTGTGATAAGGCATAGCACTGGCAAATTTCAATGAAATAGGAACAAGCTATGCAATTACATGCATTATTATTCGACAGATGTGCCATATGCAAAAACGATGACTAGAGTAAACACTCAATACAATATTTCACGTACAGAATCAAATAAAAAAACATTATTTGAAAAATATTTGTAGTAGTATCATTTTATCAGTATGCATATGTAGATAATGTTATCAGGATTTCATCAGAGTTAACTTTAATTATATAATTGATTTATAAAACATTCAGTTTCCTATGGTAATTCCGATCTGATGGAAAATCCCATTAATTTTCTATTTGTCCTGATAGCATGGAGTTTGCACAAAAGAAGAAGACTAGTCTACAGTCAACATTTTTAATTCATACGGCATGGAATAACATTCAGACTGTACAGCGATTGTCTGTAACTGGTCTGGTAAGCAGCAGTTTAAGGTAGTATGCGCCTGGAAAATGAAAGACTCAAAATTTTGCTCAAACTTTCCTGGATGAAACTTTCAACCATCTCTTATCAACACAACAATAAATCGGGGGTCATCATGCAAAGTTTGGAACTAGCAAAACAAATTGCCCAACATTTTGTGATATTTGAAATTCAAATGGCTGCCATTCCTGTGTTAACTCTATGGGGGAAAATTAAATTTTGGATTGTCGAAAAGCTAAGATAGTGAAAGTTTTTCTTTCTCCAAGAGCTTTAAAATGAGCCCCCAAAAGTGGTAGATCAGAAAAAGAATTTAGAAATGAGAGTCTGGCTATCTGTCCCCGAGGCGCGTTCTATCTTAAGCATGTGAAATGCCATTTGGGCCCCCTTAGTTGATAACTGAAAGAAAGGATTTGGAATGGGTGAAACTGTCTATAGATTCAAAAGGAGCCTCACCTTTATATCAATTTCAAAGTAAGTCTTGAAAACATCAAGCAATATCGCCATGCACCTGTCGGTGTCTTTGAGACTAACTCGAGCGTCGTCGTTCTTGGCGGTCAGGTTACCCAGGACGAAGCACACACGCACGACAAGGTCGCCTTTGAGTCGGTGTCGGTGTAGTAGATCTAGGAAGGACTTGAAACACGTCGGGTATCGTGACAGCACGTAACAGCAATCGTGGTTCAGCGTTAACTTACTGTAAAGTGATAAGATGAGACACGAAAGCAGGAAAAAAATGTATTATTAGTAAGTTTATCAAATATATCAAGAATATTGCTCTGAGTCTTTCTCATGACTGTAATATGCTAATCTCTAAAGTGCCTTTCGCTGTAAATAATATGAAGTTCTTACAAAAATACCACAAAAGATGCACAAGGACACAATGTCTGAGTGCACTTTTTGCTGTATTTTCGAAATAAATTGATAATTGTGCATCTTACAATCATGACAGGGGCATCAAATAGGCTGAGTATTGGCTGCTTTCAGACAATGTCAACAATTATCTTGTATATATCTGGATAGCCTGTGCACTAAAGCACGCAAGACATATTCTGGCAAACGGACAATGACTCCCTTGAAACCATTAAACTGTGAACGCATAAAGGCAGCCATAGAATACATATCCACGACGCCTTGAAACAGTAAAAGTTATTGCACACAAAAAATATTGTTCTCAATGGTAGAACACCCTCCTCCCCATTTGAAGTCGGAAATAGTATTTTTCTGGTACATAGAAATTACACCATTCATGTCATGGAGCGAGCTTATATTGCAAAAATGTTTCTGAATTACCACATGTGAAATTTCATGTACAACTTGAGTCACATTTGCATATTGTGAGAGGCTGATTGGTTTTGATTTTTTTCAACATGCCATTTTACTTTTTCCAGGATTTCACGAAGTGATTTAAATTTCAAGCCTCTGCTGGAGTGTACAAACAATGATAGGAGTAATATGTCTTACCTGAGAATCCTAGAGATGTTCAACATGAGGTCGCTGTCACCTGGGTAGCTTTCCATCACTTTACACAGCTCCTGAACGACCTGACATGCAATGAACCTTGACCTGTTGGCCCCGAGGTCAGCCAGATTCCTATACGTTGCTGTCACTTGCAGTAACAGATTTGGTTTCTGATCTTTGCTTTTGTCACCCTCCATGTTCTGTGATTAAAAAAATTCACTCAGTAAAGATGACACTTAAATAATACCGAAAATTTCTCCTTTTGGAACATCATACAGCTCCTGTTCCCATATTTGGTATCATCACAGCCATATTAGGAAGTCAGCTTGCATTCAAATGTGATTTACAACATTGTTGGTATTGTATTTGCATATTCATACATGTTGATTTCAAGTCTCTGATGATACTCTATTACAGCATATATGTGTTTCATCATTGAGTTCTTATTTATTCACCAATACTTCTATTTTTTGCAGTGAAGGAAAAATTGACCATTATTCCATATGAGGGCTTCATTCAAAGGTAGAGTGACCTAGATTTCCTCACAGCCCCTGGCTTGTTACACAGCTTCTAAGATCTCACTCACATTGATGTAACCCTACACAGTCAGGCTGCATAGGCCCTAAGTCTGATATACAGTAAACCAACGCCTTGCTCTTTGCTGAGCTGGCCACACTAGTGTAAACACAGCTCAAAATCTGGGCAGCAGAGGGCCACACTGCATAGCCAATCAACAAGGGGCAGTGAGAGAGTCTAAGGCTTAACTCTATTGACAGGAAAATACACATCTTATACTGCATATAGAGATGGTCCAAGGTACGGACAACAAAGGGTGCAAATTAACCCAAATATTTTTTTCAGTTTTGTCTATAACACTGATAGCAGTTCAACTTACTGAAGTATTGATGGCCACAAGTAGCCTAGCCAGGGCCTCCACACAGCCACACTCAGAGAGTTCCTTCAAGAGTGACGTGTTACCAGTCAAGAATTTCAACGCTCCAACACAGTAGACGAGAGCCTCACAGGCTGTATGGTGGTCGGTTTCCTTGACGATATCTAAGATTAAATCTGAAAGAGAAAAGAAATTCTGGTCAGTCAGCATCAAGTTCACTTGGCAGGGTACAATATCTTGCCACACCCTCACTACTTTGGATGGTGCAGAGGCATGCAACATACTAGCATATACCTCTGTGAGAGTGAAATTTGTGGTCTACAGTCTGCGGTCACAGTGACTCTGAACAGCAGACTGTTTTTGTGTAGGGGCTGCTTGTCTGATGCAACTTTTTCAACTATGTAATATGGACTGTGTAAAGATATATAAGCCTAGATAGTAGATTTATACATGATAGTGTTTTCTTGGTGCCATCATGTGCCATACTACAATGTTGTAAAATTGCAGTACCAAACATACTGTGAACACGTATAAAATATCACGGAAAGTTTTCAGCACTGGAGGAACATAATAATTCATTATGGCGCTGGACATTTTTGGTGCTTAAGGTTACCAAGGGATTAATTTACTCGTCTCAATTCTACGATCTATGCTTTGTGAGTGCTTTTATCTGTAGTGCTTTATTTCTGCATAATGCAGCCCCTTAGTATAAATTACAATACTTTACATATCTTCCAGAGACACACTATAAACAGACGACTGTGTCATGGACATATTAAATCTACAGAAAGTGTGGAACAAAATGGCAATAATTGAGAGAGCTAAAAGTTTACAAAAGGCATGAGTGGGTGCTATCCAACTGAAGTTGAGTTCACAAAGCTGACAGTGAATCTCCTCACCATCACACTTTGGTATGGTCCAATTGTGTTCAATGTGCATGTTGGCTCTACTCACAGATAGATAGGGGTGACAGCCCCCAGCATTTGCCGTACTTACCTAGAAGGTTATGTTGCATGAACAGTGTATCATTTGTCTCTTCTCTGCTCACTTTGAAAATCAACTTGCAGACGTTTGTTAAATTATTGCCACTAACTTTGAACTGCAAACAAGAAAAGTGAAAGAACTGTAGTAAAAATACACCATGCAGGAATTTGTGTGTGAGAACTCTAGAAGTGTACACTGCTCATTTCATATTATCATACAAAGTGACTTTCCATGGTAAATACGACATAACTACAAACAACTACCATCTTGTGACAAACTTTCAACATTTTAATCTTTAACAATTTTTATGACAAGAAGCAACCAAAGTTTTTCATTCCCATCTTGCAGCATTGCGAACCCAAAAATACTTGACTTATTAGGAACTATTCAGTACAAGTTGACATATTGCGACTACGAATGTAAATAGGTGCTTCAATGCACGCAGTTATACTATAAATAATAACAGTTCAGGCTTTTTTGGCAAGCCAGATTGAGAAATTGTGTTATGGAAAACTGATGGATTACATGTCCTGTCTATATAGTGTAACACAATGTTCACTGAAACAAGGGGCAAATTTTGGCAAGCTTGCAATACTGTGTGATGGCTACAGGTAGCTGCTGTCATGTAAAATTCATGTGTAATCTTTTACAGCATTACCTATTTTTCTAAAAATTCAACCACATCTGCTCAACAAAAAATCCAGTTGGTTTCTCTGACGTGATAACCTGAACAATTATCTGACAAAAAGCACTGGAAAAGTAAACACGAGTTTGTACAATGACTTGCAGATTGAGAAAACACAGGAAATATTTCTACTCACAGCCAGTATAAGTCTTGCTAATTTCAACATTAATTTGGGATTATCAATATCTAATAATCTGTAGACTGGTTTTAAGACGGATGATCTTCTCTTGACGCCACGTCCAAGTAGATTACCCTCTTCCAGCATCTTGTAGAGCAAATCACACTGAGTGCACAGCTTTTCAATTTCGTCGTCAGAGGGCGCTGTTATGTAAGAAACAAGATGGTGGTTACCCATGCATGTTGTGTCTATGCAGGTCAGTGGGGTTGCAGTCTACAATTAAAATTTCTGCACAGTATTATGTATGCACTTGGCAGTAGAGCTTTTCTTGCTGTAAAAAGTACTTTTCTTGCTGTAAAACGTGTTTCCTCCCATTTCTAGCACATTCAGTCCACCATCTGATACAAAGTAGAATGCACAATGGGGATAGATATTGGGACTCTAAAACTTTTACAACACTTTTTTGATCTACCACTTATGGGAGTGTTTCATTTTGAAGCTTATGGAGGAAATAAAGTTTTCAAGTTTTCATTCATTTATATCTATTTGTGAGAATCAAAAATTTCATTTTCCACCACAGACTTAAGACAAGGATGACCATTTTGAATAGGAAGTGTTGGAAAATATTGGGTAGTTTGTATCTCTGGTACAAAATTTTCCAAGGTAACCACCAGTTTCTATTTATGATTTTGAAAAGGAATAGTTTCCTATCAGAAAGTCTGAGCAAAAGTTGAAGTATCTCAATTTCAAGGCAGATACCACCTTAAGTATTTAAAACCTTTGTGTTCTTTTTTATGGAAGAGCTATTTGACCTTTGCCCCTGCTGTTCATTCACAGGGTGACAAACCATTGATCACAGTGGTACCAGATACATTACACGGCACATAGCTGTAACCTTTAATAATCCACTCCTTATTTTTGGTATACATTATAAACAAAAATTTTCTTGCTGTTCTCCCATGAGTATGTTGAAATACATAGTATCTGCCTTGTCCACACAACGCCTTGTGTACATAATGTAATGTTACTGTTGACTACTAAATTTTAGTCAGGACAAAAATTCAGTTACCAACAATAACATGGGACATATCACATATACAGGTAGTGATGCCAAGGTGAATGCCATGCATTTTACATGACCTGGGAAGTAGAACAATAAACTTGATTTTCCAGACAGACAAACAAATTCATGGAAAATACCACAACTGCTGCGGCTAACTGCAGTTGAATTCTTGTACAACTTGACCTCATATACACGCAATCTTAGAATAATTTTTTCAGAAGTTGAGTTCATCAGAGCTGAAAATATTTCTCCCTTTTCCCTTACACATCTGATTCTCCTAGATCCTACAGACAATGCCTCAATATTTGCATCAGTTAGTATGATGTCCTTCACAAAGAATTGTCAGTTACTGTACGCCAAACACATCTGACTTCAGTTGTTTGTAATTTTGATCTTCTTGAAAATTCACCCAAAAAACAGTCAGTCAGTCTACAGTAAACCTTATACATTGGATCTTTTACTATTTGTACACGAGACCTTATTTCAAAATTCACCTAAAAGATGTCAGACTTACATTTTGTTTTCCCTTCCATATTTTCTATGATTGGTAGTATGTGTGTATTCCAATAGAATGCATCTTCCGGTGTCTCCTCATCCTTCCTTCCGGCACTGCTGCATCTGTCACTGGCATATCCACTCTCACTTCTCACTGAGCTTCCGCTGCTGACTCTCTCACTGGAAACGGAAAATATGTTCATGTAGTTGTCAGAAAATGGCCCATTCCCATGGTCTGAAAACCCTTGGCCTGAACCAAGCCCTGGTTTTTCAGCAGACTTCTTATTATGGAGGCAGTTGGCTTCAGAAGGTGTTGCATGTACCCTTCCTGCCTTCCTCAGATGTAAATCTCTATATGTTTTCATAGGTCACCAGGGGGTCAAAGTTCAATGGGTCAACAACTCTGGCCATGCTTTGGTGTGGCCCCTTTCTTTTTCAACAATGTGCCTACACCTCTGGCAAGACTGAACGATCTACATGTATGTTATACCATAACACCACTCACATGGTGTGGTTCTGTTTAACATGTATTCATTACAGAAGGTGCCAAGACTGGAAGATCTACTGCTAAAAGATGCTTCTTTCCTTGCTAATAACAGGAAGCAGGAAAAGAAAAGACTCTATGGCAATGGATATTCCAGTCTAGAAAGTGCCCTATGACAAGCAGTTTTCCAGTATATGGCATACTGGGTCAACTATTCTTTTTGACGCAATAGGAATGGCATATTACACTATGTAAAATGTAAAGGAGTCTACACAGTCTTTTAATGAAGGTTTAGTCACAAGTCCAGACAATGTATAATACACTCTATATACTAACTAAACTGAAATCTGCTTCCATTACGTAATCAGGTAATTTCTGATTGGTTGCATAGCTTTGAAAGTGACCGTGTCTCATCAGTTGGTTAAGCACAAAAATTATTTTTTTCTCAAATCAACGAATCATTTCGGAACTGTCTGTTTGGTTCATGTACAATGTAGAACTTCCGCAACCTGTGAACAAACCGATAGTAGACTACACAATACTTCCTGTACCATAACTGAGAAAAACTTAAAAGGAAAAACTTTTAAAGTGATTGTTTGCTAGAGAAAAACTGATCATACTTACATTTTATTAGGCATCCTAATAGTACCAGCTGAACTTGACCTGATGACCTCATCCATCGCATCCTCTCCTTTCTCATCAAAGAAATTCTTGGTGCGTTCCTTGGGCCCGCTGTGTACCCGTCTCGGAAACTCATCCGGGGGTGACTCCGGAGCTTTGGAAGGTAAAGAACCCCTCCGGGAGGGCAGGGAAGGCAATGCTCCTTGATGGGAAAAAAGGCAAAACAAGGTTGGAAGTGGATTGATTGTACGATAGTAGAACGGTATGGAGCTGAGAGCTGTTCACAAGAGGTTAGAATGGTCAATACATTACATATGTAATATGTAGGTATGGTGTAAATATATACTTTATCTCTCATCAATGGGGTGGATCTTCAATGAAATTTATTCACAATGACAATCTATGTGCATTCATGATCTCTGTGACATACTAAGGTCTTGCCAAGTGCACATCATGATGAACTTTCATATACGACAGTGAATAGGTTACTCTTTGAACTATTTTCCTGCCAAGTTCATATGTCACCACTAGGTCAAGTTGCTTAGAAGACTTGTGGAAGAGTGACCATAGTTATAAACACTGAAGCATACAGTAATGATTGTCTTATGTATGTTTTTGGCCCAATTCTGCTTTTTACCGACCCGGCAGAGTGGGAAGTGACATGCCTGATAGGATGAGGGTTAAAGGTCACTTGTGAAGGACAACAATCAGTGTTTTTGCTAGGGTTGGGGAATATTGGTAAATGATTTGGGAGCCCCGGTAACATTTCTGCTGTCCCCTAATCTGATTGCATTGATATACCAAGGGGAACCCCGGTAAAATGACTGGGGAGCCCCGGTAACATTTACCGGGATACCGGCCTTAACAAAAGCGCTGACAATACTCTCAACTGCATGAAAATAATTTCCTTTTGGAAAAGTTAACGTACTGCATGGGTATCAGCAATAAGAACATCATGACAAATAACAATTTGATTGCATTTCAGACTGTGTTCAAAATAGAAGACCCTGCCATCCCTATTTTCTGTTCCTTGAGTCAGTCTGTACCACTGAAATAATAAGGCCATACCAATAGTTTGAAAGTGAAAGGGATGTCGGTAAAACCACCCTTGTTGCACTTACCTTCTCCATCCAATCCTATGGAGGGTAATAGTTTGGCTCGGATCGATCTCTTACCAGCTGATCTGTTAGGCTCTCTGGTTGGAGGTTTGGGCATCTTTGGTGACACATCGTTGGCTGGGGGACTGCCTGCCGGTATCACAGGGGGTTTCTGTGGAAAAATGAAATGAAATGATGAAACAGAACTCATTTCTGCAACTATCAGAGAGTTTCTGAGGAAAATGAAATTATAAACAGAAGTCGATTTCGGATATGATTGAGGAAAATGTAAAAGTACAAAATCCCTCCTATATGTTGAGACTGAACATCACATACAATAAATTGTTGATGCATGCTGACCATTCTGAGCTTGACTGTTGATGGCCAGAACTGGTAGTGTGGTCCAACACACGAACAACTTACAAATGCTGGTGAAACTATTAAAATATTAGCCAATGAAATAGAATCAAACACGATATAAAGATTTTTAAAGATGACAATAAACTCAATACACAAAGTTATCAAAATTAAGTTTCACCGGCACAATTTTGTGAAAATAAAAAAAAATTATTGTTCCCATTGAGTTAAGACAGGGAGGGTGGCCATTTTGAATTTCACGTGTCAGTAAATATAGGGTCATTTGCTTCTCTTGCTAGGTGTCCCCAAATTTTGTTATTGACTTTAAAAGGTAATGGTTTGAAGTTTCCTTGCGGAAAGTTGGAGCAAAGTTTTAAGCATTGCTATTTCAAGGCGCATACTACCCTAACAGTATTTTGGATATATCGTGAATGCATATGAGCAATGTTAAAATTGGTCGCACATGTACAGGAATAGTATGCAAAAGATACTAATCTACAGGGCAATACGGTCATGGGTATGTGATAATTGGTGTTATTCTATTGTTGATAGGTCTACTGGTATAATTCACCATGGGAAGTGTAGGCTCTTGTTTGCTTGTGTCAGAAGCAACGAACCAAGCACATGTATGTGTTGAAAGCAGATGAAGAATGCGCTTGAATTTGCATTTTAACAATAGAGCTATGACAGATGCATGCGGCGTACTTGTTCAAATAAAACAAAATTAATATCAATAACATAAGTACACAACTAAAATATGATGTAATCACAGAAACTGAAATACTTGCAGGCATAAACAACTTATTATAAAATAACAAAACAAACGCTAAAATAAATAAGAAGAATTCGCTATACTACTAAACAAGTCTAATGCCTGAAGAACAACTGGTATGCATGCATATTACTGTCTTTTTTATTAAATTATACTTTCATGAACTTTTGATGCACATTTTGTTTTAATGATGCACAGAGCCGTACAGCTAAAAGATTATCTGCATTCGTGAACAAAATAGTGAACTAGTAGTGGAGCAAACTAGTAGGAAGACAATTTAAAAACATGGCTTTTTGCATCATAACATGTATTGGACTGACAAGGTAACACTGAATTGTACATGTACGTACATCAAGTGCACTTGTTATACATAAAACTATGTGAAAACCTTGGATGGTGTAATTTTGATGACACTACACACTGTTGTGTGCACTTGTGCATTTATTCAGAAGTGCCCTCGTGATTCTCTGCAAACTACCTGTAAATGTACAGTATAATCCTCTGTGCCCTTCAGATTTTTGGATTCTGAACTCTCAGAGCTAATTTTACAAATGTTCTTGGACTTGAAGAAGCCCTACCACATGCAGATCTATACATGTAATACAGCAAGTGAAATTTGCCTTAGCCAAAAAAAAAGAAGTGAGTTGGTTACATCTCACATTAGCTTTTTTCAACAGCACACTGACTATATCTACAATATACATGTACATCACAGTGTGTTAGCTGCAGATCTTTTTGCATGCAGTGTTTTTTGTTAGTATTAAAGGTTAGTCAAACGCTGTGTGGACATCAGGGACATCAACTTCAATGTATTCTGTGAGATTAGTGGTACATGTACACATTTTTTGATTATACAGGATTAAACAGCATGTATGTCTGGTAGGACAAATTTGATTTACTGGCTTGGGTTTTGTTATATCTTTGAAAGCTGTTATCTATGGTGTGAAACCATTACAAAGTGATTCAGTCTGGGAAATCTTGAACAAAGTTTCCAATTTTGTCAGTTTAGCGACATGAACTTGAGAAGGAAGTCACTCAGACTCCATTGATACATTATCAACATACTTAAGAATTTGAGTGTTGTTGTACTTGGAATCCTAAGACAACGTAAGAACTATCGCTTAAACTGTTATGGTGCAGGCAATGTCATACAGCACTCTGTACAACGGTTAAAAGACACCCCATCAAACAGACTACTTATCATGAAGTTCCCTTTTGTGTGTGTCAGATTTATAAATCTTGAACACCTGCAGTGATCAATACACATGATATACAGCATTTGGCAAGAATTGGAATTTTTCCTTCTAACTGACTGATCTCAGAAGTCTACTCAACCTCATACTATCAAATATCACAAGCTGTAATGAATTTGCGTTTTTAAGAATAAGATACTACAGTACTACACAGAATAATAAATCAATGGCCTTCAAAATCAAGGGAAATTTTTGATACCCTTTTCTACAGAAATTTACAGCTTAATTTTGATTTTTATAAAATGACACAGGGACTTCAACCGACATTACAAACAGTGTCAGAAGCCATTTTTTGAACCATGGTCACGATTTTGGGTCACAAAGACGGAAAATGTGTACATTTCCATGTCATTGTAGTTCTGTCCCGATAAGATTAAATACTGTACAGTGCCTGTGTTAGGGATTGTGTTATCTCCAGACGCTGCTTCCTAGAGTAAGTCTGTAGGGTCCCATCACTCATATAAATTCAAAAACTGTGAATTTTCTCTCTTACATTTCTCATCCAAGAGACTGGCCTGTAGAGGTCACTAGCACAATCCCCTGTGTATGTTGTTATTTCAAACAAAATGACAAAAAAACCAACTGCCAACAAAGGTATAACAATAATATTACTCACAAAGGCAACAATTTTGGATTGTTTCACGGGAACTGTGGGGTCATCTTCATTCTGAAAATATTTCAATGCATTTGTGTGATAAGACATGGGATTCTGGCTGAGGTGTACGGTCTTTTGTGACACCTTAACCCTTTCACCACTATGTTTTTTCCCAAATCCATTGTTTTCTATGGTTAAGTTGGACCTGTACACAGGGAACTGGGGGGTGAAAGGCTTAAGCCAGCTGACACGATTCCACACTCCCATACCAAAGCTCACGCCACTAACACAGTAACAGGTCACTGCTTGGTTTAATACCATCATGTCTAACTCTTTCTGACAAAGTTGAATATTGTTAGACATCTCTTTTATGCCCATGAGATTTCCGAAAATATAAGAAATTCAAGTTCACTGTTATTTTTGTTTTTTCAAAATTTGTCAATCCATATTCATGAGACAATTGCTAGGATTTCAACAGATGACTCATAGGGCATTGGTCATATTATTCAACTTTAATAAGGTAGTGTGTGCCTCAAAAGTGAAAGACTTAAACTTTTGCTCAAACTTTCCTAAATGAAACTTTAAACCATTCTCATACCAAATCAACAATAAAAATCAGGGGTCACCGTACAAAGTAGCAAAACAAATTACCCAACATTTTGCGATATTTGAAATTCAAAATGGCTGCCATTCCTGTGTTAACTCTATGGGGGAAAATTTAATTTTGAATTTTCGAAAAAACAGCCAGAGCAAGTATTTCTTTCTCCGACAGCTTTAAAATGAACCCCCACAAGCGGTAGATCAGAAAAGAATTGTAGAAATTTGAGAGTCTGGCTATCTGTCCCTGAGGCGCGTTCTACCTTAATTGATACTAGTGCAATGTAAGCCTTTGGTAGGCTTTTATGGTAGAAATCATCAACACAGCATCTGGGAACATCGTCTCAAGCCTGGCCACAGATTACATTGCATAACAACACGCATGTAAGATTTGAATTAAGTGTTTTTGTCTGCATCTCCCCTTACATCAAACAAAAAGTGGCTGATTTTCACTATTTTCCTACACAAAGAGTCAAAAGCGACTGATCTTCCGGGATCACTTCTACCACCACTGTATTTTCTAAATCAAAGAATCTACATAAGTATATCACCTTCCCGACTAAAAATTGCAGTTACATGTATGAGCTATAAACAATGATATTAATATTTGCACAATTCTTTTATCTAAGTATAAAAATTTTAAAATCAGAAATTATACTGCGGTTCACCCCTTTGATTCCCCCATACAGAACATTGACTCTGTCAGACAAAGTAGATTCTCTGGTGCATAGATACCTGAGAATGTACTGAGTCAAAGGTCATACAGACACACTGCATTTCAGAACTATTTCCATTTTCCTTTTCAACCTCTCTCAAAGGCATTCTGGTTACTATAGAAACATGCGCATATCAATTGTCACTCAAGGACCAGTCTTTGTAAGTGCTTTTCATATACGTGTATGCAATTGAAGTCTGAAACATATACAGTGAAAATGCCACTCATATCATACTGGAGTAATGGAAACATGAACAAACATACAGGGCAAAGACATACACAACAGACAGAATAATATTAACAATGGCAGATCCAATTTTCTGTGATAGCTTAAAAAATAGAAAAGCCACAATTGGTGGATACAGAAATACGCCAACATGTTTATATAAATTTTACATTGATCTTATTTATTCTCTCCTTTCATTACTTCAACATCATTTCATTTCATGGTATTTAAAGGGCAAGGTTTGAACCACATTGGAAGAAATGAGGCTGAATGAGTGAGAATGACTTTTTGCACATGCCAGCAATGGATGAATTCTAATTTTTTTCATAACAGACCAAAGTATAATATCATACTTACTGCCCTCTGGTACATACAGACCAGCCACTACTTATGAAAAAACACCTTTTATTACAAGTTTGTCTCAAATATGATAATTTTTTAACTTTTGTATGACAAAGTGCATGATGTAGCTTGAAAGCAGCAAACATTTATAATCTTTTTGCAACATCCTGTGTTTTTTTTGTGGCTGACATACTGGACTGGGATTCCATATTTTTGGAAAAGGACTGCTGCAATACCCTGTGGTTTATTTAGACCAAATAAAAAAATATATGTATTCCGGTAACATCCTCAAAATATATGGGTAGATACTAAGGTCGGAAGAATTTTAAATTTTTTTTATTTGTCGGCTGAGACCCATAAAATAAGGTAAAATTTAAGAGAAATTTTGTGAAGTCTTTGAAAATATGAAAGAAATGTCTAGGGTCAGCAGGTTTTTCTGGGGTCGGTAGACTAACCAGAAACATATTTTTTTAATTTGGTCAAATTGGGAAGCTGCTGTGTGCTGTGTTCAATTTTGGGTAGAAGAGGTAAAATTTGAGTTTGCAGTTTTTCTTCAGGTGATAATTTTTTACTCAATACTTACATGTTCAAGTGGCGCTAACCTGGTCCCTGAAGCTGGTCTTGAATCACTGCCATCAAAATGACGAGCACCCAGACTGAAATCAAACATGATAAAAAAAGAGAAAAAAATACACAATGTGAATAATGTGAATACTCACATGATGGACGCTTTACTCACAAAACTTAGGCTCCATCTCTACAATACAGAGTTGATGAAGTTACATGTAAGTATGGGTTCAACTATGGACCCTTAGGTTTTCTCGAGGGTCTATGCTTTAACCTGATCCCTGAAATAAGTTTGCATTTCAGTGAATATTCAGAGTGAAAATGGTATCTTCAGGTCGTCTGGAATGTATCTATCTCACCAAGATTTTTGTTAAATTGAATGTTTATGTGATGCAGTGCTCTGTGTTGAGACTACTCTATGTACTTAAAAAGAAACATTCTTGAACTACAGTACTTGCATCAGCTCATCTCTGAAGAGCTGACATGAAAATGCCATACCCATAAAACTGACACTTTGAAAAGATCATGTGAGCAGCCATGGGTAGAGTAAATGTAGTCCTACGTAGTAATATTTTTTGTCCCATAATTCACTCTTCCTAAAGATCCATTAGCTATCTCCTCATTTCCAGTATGTGTGCAGTATTCAAAGTTGAACAGCATGAACACGACTGAACTTAACAAAGGCCCAGTTCTCAGTATCGGTCGTGGATATGATATCAGTCTTGATAGAAATTGCACCATATACATTTGCCGAACAGCTTGCACATGCATTAAAGGGACACACGATACCACATTATCATTCTTTTTAGATGTCCCCAAAACAGCAGGGCATTATCAGAAAACTAATTTCAAATGTGTTTTAGTACTTACACCACAGTGAAATTCTGTGATGACTCATATCATTAGTTTGATCTCCTCACATTGAATGCATTTATCATCTCATAATGCGTAGCCACACTCTGACTTTCAAATTTCATTCTAACTGAATAATATCTGTCTCCAAGAACATCATGAAATTCACTTTGAAAATTATTAATACTTCAGGATAATCCCAGTGTGGGTTGATTTTTTTATTGCAAATACTTTAATGCTGCTTTAAATTTATGTGCTCTCTAACAGCGAGTGTTCTGGGATATTAATAGAATGATGAAATTAATTTTTAGAAGAAAATTTATGACATTATTTTGAAATCACGCTGGACGTGATGATTTTTTTAAAGGCCATGAGTGTTCCCAAATGGGCTCTAGTCTTATTGTACTTGATGCTGTCATTATGACAATGGATGTTTATGAAAGTCACTGTGCATGCAATTTCTCATTGATTTTTTTTTTTTGGTATTGTAAACGACGTAACGTATATTATAATTTCAGTTTGCTATCTGTTGCACTTAATGTAAACACTGAAATATGTAATGTTAATGAAACTGATGAATGTATTTGCCTGTTCCAAGGTGGGCAAAACCATTCCATGCTTTGTCCCAAGACAAGAATGAACACTGCAAGTCTATCTGCTCTTAGCCTGTTCATCCCTAATTCCCTTTTAAACAGGTCCACACTCACTATTGATCACAATGGTTTGGGCCAAACCATTGAGGTGAAAGGGGTGAGCCGGTCAAGAGGAATGGCAGATTTACTGGTCCAACCACGATCAGTTGGTGGTCATTGACCTCTGACAACAGGATACGCTCACAATACTGCTTGTATTGTAAATATAAGTTTTAAAAGTATTCAGTACAGACCTAGATATATTGTGAAGTTGGTCTCTAGGTATTAAAACAAGTTCCATAAAATTGAACCGGAAACCAGTAAAAGACTAAGAACAAACTGCTTGGACAGGGAAAAATTAACAGTCACCACTGCTGTCATAAATGAGTGATGCATTGACACCCATTAATACTTCCTGCCAGGGAAAATTCATAAAAAAATGGTTTTTATTTGGATTATACCAGCAATAAATCATAGCCAAACAGAAATGAAATATGAAGCCATATGTTTACTGTATAAAGAAACCTCACACAGTAAACACACGAAATGGATCTGTATATTTGTACAGCCTAGCCTGAGGTGGTATTTCGTATACATGCATGTATGTATATTTTCCCCTACAATCATTTCAAAGTTTATTTTCCATCGAACGGAAGACGTAAACTTCATATGGTTCGAGGTTTACATTCATTTCTCTCTGTCTTTCCTGTTTTAGAAAACTACCTTCAAAACAAACAAACTGATTATAAATTAATAATAATTTCTGGTTATTTCCCTCAGCAATACCATGAATAATGAGAAATGACATTTTCAGAATACGACTATTGACTTTATACAGCAATCAACAAGATTTATTACAAAGAGCTCCAGGCGTCTCTCAGGACACCCTAGCACAAACGTCGAAAAATTTATTGCTTTTGATTGCTTGCATTAATTTTTCTATTTGCACAAATTTCTCAATGAAGTGAATAAAACATGTTTTCAAAATCTTGACAGTTTACAGTGTTTGGATGTGAAGCATGCTAATTTAAAGAAATTGTAAATGTATGAGAGCGTTATTGAACTGGTAATGTAATGTATATACCATAGTAACCTGTAATAGCCAACTCACTATGTGGTTCTCATAAAGTTAAATTTAGTACTTTTCTTTCCATTAGATAAAGTAACAGTATACACTCCAGTTTGCTGTGTACCGGTACTTTGTAAACACACACGCACCAAAGCAACCAATTAAAGAGAGCCCAAACCAATTTTTCAAAGACTATTTTTCTGAGCAAATTGCCGAGACAGTGTGGTGATTTCCCAGGCGTATACTCCACAACATCCTTTGGGAAATACGATGCTATTTGCCAAGCCATCACTCACACACCGATATTTGGAATCAATCATAATTGTATTCTCTTCAGTGTTGAAGTGGCTGATAACTTTGTGTTCAGTAAAGAAAGGTCTGAGCCATGGTTCAGTAACAGTATCAACACACATGGCATTGGTTTACCATGATGGCCAATGCATTCTCAATATCTCAAATGTAATTTTGAACAGGTTTTTTTTTGTGCTGGTGTTAAAATGGGAGATGTGTGAAGACACGTACAATGTATGTACATACCCTTGGGAAAGAAACAACTTCAGTACAGACAGATTTGGTCTTACAATTTTAACACACAAAAATTTAGTTTGCCACAGTGCTCAATACACTAGCCATATTCTGACTACCAGTATAATTTTGAAGAGTTTTTATGGAGGTATTAAAATTGGAAATTGACTATGTAACATACACTATCATGCATTGACATATCCTCTAGAGGGATGAAACAGAACAGCAAGACTTAAGAGTACTGGGTCCTCATGGAAGAGTTTTTATAAATCACAATAATCTTAGGGGGGTCAAGCTGCTTCAAAAAGCTAGGAAGGCCCCCTAAGAAACCTTGATTGCTTTTGCAATGAAGGTTGGGTCCAGTGTGCTTCAGGTGCACCTACAGAGTTTTTGTACTGATGCTCGAGATACATGTAGTATGTTCCTTGGAATGATTTAAACTTTTGCTCAAAACTTTCTAAAATAAACCAACTATTCTCTTAAAATAGCAAGAATAACAATCAGGGGTCACCTTGCAAAGTTTGGCAGCATTACATCTCCACAATGGCCAACAATGATTTTGAAATCCTAATTTCTCTTCTGCACAATTTAGTGAATCGTCTCCCTTATATTGGGAGGAAAGAAATGACAAACAATATCACAACGCATTGGTTTACAATGCTTAAATCTAACACCCATTAATGTCAACTTTATTGAGTAAATTCGAATTACTACTGGTCAAAGAATATTTGATGATTAATAAGAAACCTATATTTACAAAAAAATTAATAATTAATGCTTCTGGCTGTTAATTAGCATGTTCTATTCTGTGCTTGTTGAACAAGTGTGCAAATATTATAAAGTTGCCACTGTTACGACTGTAAATTTTCACTACAAATTTTACACTTATCGCATCTTTTAAATCTGATATAAGTGTTACTTACGGCCTGCATCTCGCATCCACAGTAACCCCCTACTTAGACACTAACAATTGTAATGCTATCAACAAAATATTCAATAATGATTCACCATTGTGAGATACATGATACTCACTTCTGTCTGCATATAACAGAGGCACGGAGTAATACTTCAATCCTCAAATCTTGAAAAGTGTAAATTTAATCATGCTACGGTTGAAATTATGTATGCAAAAAATGCCAAGACAATCCCTATCATCAGTGAAGTTTAAAATGCCAAATTTGGTGATTTTTTTTTTCAAAAATTACCAATTATCATGGACTGATCATGCCTGTACATTAATTTAATGTCAGAATTGCAATTATATGCGGTGTGGAAGTATCGTACAATATGCATCCATGCATGCATGGCATGGTTAATTTCCAAGGGGCCTACATGTTATTAACTCTAAGACCGAAGATGAAACCGAAACAATTTCATTGGGAATTGTAAACTGTAATTAATTATCTACTTTTCACCAAGGTCTGTATACTCAAACTCATCAAAGAAAACCATCTGAGTGATCGAAAACAACTACAACAGTTGTCCTTGCTTTGTAATTTAGTTCAATCACAGACCCAAGAGTGAAATTTAATTTGCCTCTAATATGTGTGTTGAAATACATACTATTTAGCCTAAACGTAAGTAATGAGTTGTGTACAATACAGAGCAAGGCCTTTGCTGACAAATGAACACCACCAGAACTTGCAGAAGCCAGAATAAGATTGAGTTGTCGACAATAAAATGGGATACACATACAGAATATGGGCTGGGTACCACACATTTCGACATAATTTTAGTTGTAGAACAAGAAAATGTATTTTACAAACAGAACACTAATACTGGAAAATACATCAACACTTGAAGCTGATGGCTTTTAAGGAAAAACATGGGTTTTTTGAGATTTTGAAAAATGAATAGGTACTGAAAATAATAGCTATGCATTCATTCATAACAGTCATACATGTATGCTTGCATGTTGACAACCCTGAAACTTTCAAAAATTAATGCAATGAAATTTATTAAAACTCAAACAGGTACACGTTCTGGCTTGTCAAAGCCTAATTCCTCCTAGAGGGTTACCTGGTATAGTGATAAAAAATAATGGCATTTGTTGTTGAGCTGATAAAGGAAGTCACAGTAGAAAATGGCTGAAGTCTTCTACATTGTATTTGAGATAAGTGCCAGGGAAAATTACTGACTGAGCCAAACTTAAAATGAATTATGCACACTACCTTGAGGTGTGAGGATAAAAGACTTTACAGAGCATCTTGTAGATAACAGTAATATTCTGTGTGTTTTTGAAATTATAGCCACTAGAAAAAGACTACAGTACATCTAAATGCACTCTCACTGCCATCATGCACTGGGAACTACAGTGAAATTTCAGTAATTTGAACATTTATCAATATGTTAGTGTTGGTCCTTTACAAGTACCAGTAAACCCATATAAATAATCATTTTGTTTTCCAACGTCTTTGCTTAAATGATGTATGCTCTATTTTCAAACATAATTATTTTCAAAATAATTTTGCATATTGACATTATATCAGGGGTGGGGGTTTTGCTTAGTAGTTCTGACTGTGATCATGTTTTCACTCAGTGACTAGTGCCATACACTGTGAGTTTGAATCCTATCGAGAAATTACAGAATTGCCAAGGTCTTACGGATTACCAAGCTTTACACATCCATTGCTCAATCTAAATTCACAACAAAATCACACAGTGACACATATGGCTATTTGCATGTACAAGTATTAAACACTTCACAGTCTGAGATCAGTTTGCTAAAACATACATATTGGCATTTTTTACAAAATATCATAAATCTTTGCACTGCCGCATCACTCTTTCTGGCTATCACAAAAGTTTTTGCAAATTTGAATGTGTAATTCAAGAAAAGCAAATAAACATTGCATCGGTGATGGCTTAACGGTTGATGCAGCTTGAATATAATGACAGGTCTGGGCCGGGGGTCTGGGTCATACATGTACCATGGTGTTGAGTGTGTGAAGGACAACAGCAAACTCAATGTGATAGTAATCAAATTTCATATAACTTAAAATAACATTGATAATTAGAACACTGATGATTCCCATTGTTGCCTGATTGCTAAACTGATTCTTTGCCCAAAAGCAATGATCATGATTTACATACATGTGCCTTTCTCAGCATGAAATGTCCAGCTCCATCAAGATCATAATGACTGTATTCAATTCTGTTCACTGACTAATATGCAATTCTGATTTCACCCATTACATGTACCCAATATTGATGGCTCTCTCAAGTAAGGATTATATTTACAAACATGCAATATATTTCTCTATAAAATAATTCACTTACAGCTTTTGTAAACACCTTTATGAATCGAATGAATTGCAATATGGTTACAAGTACACAACTGTGAAAAGTAAATGACAGCCGAGTTTTTGACTTTGTGAATTCAGAGATTTGCATTACGTTGGTGTAATTTTTCAGTACATGTGTACAGTACACATGGTTTTCCACAGTATAAATTGGCCATCACTCCTTTTTTTCTAGCATTGAGAGCACTGGTACATGTATGTTGTGTGAAATGCGATCAATCTGAACCAGGGTTCTGGCAAAAGCTCGATCTCATTAAAATTAGACGTAGAGATGGCAACCTGTTCACCTTTGCTTGTCCTTTGCTGTTTCATGTACATAGCCAAATGGACATGTAATAGTATACAGTATTAACCCATTGAGTGCTGTAAATTTTTCCCACCAAAATTTTAGTGCAAGAGTTTATCAATTTTTATGAATTTTTCTATAACTTTTTAATAATTTTGGACTAAATGGACATTGCATTTAATTGGCTAAGGTTTTTCATGCAAATTTTTGCAAAAATCTGATAAAACTGATTATGGTTCATTTTATAAAGGTGACAAAAATTGACTTTGGCGCTCAAAGGATTAAAGCTGGCAGACTAAAATGTTGACTGGTAGGCTGTTGGAAACTAAGGCTGGGCTAGTTATCTTTTTGCTACTAGCCCACTGACGTGTGAATCTGAAAATGAATTGCTCATTCCTTCGAGGCACATTGTATTGTGTTCTCTATCTTTCCATAATGGATGTACTGTTTGGTGTGTTGAAACACTTAGACACACATCAAGTGATAATAAATACCATTTGTGATATCCTTAAAGAAATTCCTGAAGAAGTAGACCTTCCATACCTCTTGTCAATAGGCTGACAATGCTGACATTATTTCACTTTTGAAGTCATTACACTGAGTGGCTGGCAATTTCTTATATTTATTACTTCCATTCCACAGTCTATAGGGGTTAAGCCCTAACCATCAAAATGTCACCTATCATTGTCTGAAAAACACTGCCTTTGATCACAATTGCATTTAACTTAGAAAGTGCCTCGAAAGTGAAAGACCTACAACGTTCGCTCAAACTTTCCTCAACCCATTCTCTTTCAAAATCAAGAATAACCCTTGAGGGTTGACCTGCAAAATTTGGTACCAGAGAAACAAATTACATGTACCCATGATTTAGTGATATGTATTTGAAATTCAAAATGGCCACCATCCCTGTGTTAACTCTATGAAAAAAAATAAAATTTTCAATTTTGGAAAACCTGAGACATCAAAAATTTTTCTCACACCAAAAGTTTTAAAATGAGCTCCCAAAACTGATAGATCAGAAAAGAGTTGTAAAAGTTTGAGAGTCCGAAAAATTATTGTCCTCCAGGTTCTTATATGTAATTATTGTCCTCTGCTCTTAAATGTACAGTGTATGTAGATATGAAGTAAGTTAAACTGGCAAATTTTCCTTTTATTTTATATTATTAAAGCCAAACTGTTGACATGTATACTGTAAACAAATACATTTCACTTCATTGGTTGGTTTTATACATCCTGACACCTGGCAAAGCAGCCACTCAGCCAATCAGGAGCTGTCAGAACTGATATTTAAGAAAAAGACATTCACATCAGGTAATGCTCAAGGTATTTATTAAACATTTCAGGCTTTAACTCCACTGTATATTGGTAATTAGAGTTCGTTTCCACGAAAGAAACTGAGAAAGTTTACAGCAATACACACATTTCACCCTTTCACCACCATGGTTTGGCCCAAACCCATTGTTATCAATGGTGAGTGTGGACCTGTTTACAGGGAACTGGGGTGAACAGATTAAATTTAGGTGGACACATTTACATGTATAATGCATACAAATGTATGAACTGGTACATATATCTGGCCAAGAGCAATTGAGATTTTGTAGGTGAAAAATTCAGATTATGATCTTTATTGCCAAAAGCATATTCAGATTTTGTGTCAGTTTCTTGGCAAAGAATTTTCATTTTACAACTCACCTTTCAAAACAATTTTCACACCTGGTGTATTCTGATCAGCAGAGATACACACACTGAACAAAGGCTGCATTGTTGTACAGTGATTTATTTGACTTGACAAGGGAGTTGCAGTCCTATGTCAGTTTTTTTCAAGGGTCTCATCATACATTACATTGATTCATTGTTATTTGCTCATGGGCGTTGTCTTTTTTTTCTTTCAATTATAGGGCAGTTTTGCGAAAGTACGCTTAACCTTGAAGGCAATATTCTTGATTAACCCTCTGTATCCTGGAATGTCCAGAGTTTTATAGTGTTACTTAGCACTGTCAAATTTTCTGAAGTTGTACTATTAAAATCTTGCTACTATGACACTGTCATGCCATGTCCTTTTGGCAACAATGTACAAATTTTGTCTTTGCTATTCATTGCCTGATTATTATTATACAGGGTATATGTTGTGTCTGGTACACAGATGACAATGTGTTTGCTGCATCATCCTTTTCTCCAATAAGTACATATACGGTGCAATACAACATATTAACTTTGCATACATAAGGACACATAATGTACATAAATATACCAGTATATGTACCAGTATATGGATGGTTCAAATGCAGCCATCTTATGATTGAGAGGTGAAAAAAAGAAGCTGTATTTGCGAGATAGTACAGGTTGAGCTATCAGCTATACAAAATTTCAATAGACATTTATGCTGTAATGGCAATAAACCATCAGAGCTATGGATATACCACTATTGCTTTCACTATTGCTCGTGCACATCTGCCATGAACTGGTCAAAATCTCGTGGTTTACCCTTGCTGGATGTGGTTTATAGCTTAGATATGCCATGTCTTTGTTTGCAAAAGTGGACATGAGGCATATACATGTACAGGTTGTGTTGACATGATGAACACTAGACATTTCAACATGGTCTTAGGCTTAGAACAGTAAGACTATTTTTAACAGACAAAGTAAAAAATACTGGAAAACACATCAAAATTACACACAATGGATCTTTGCAACAAACTCACCTGAATGCCGAGGGAGGTCTGGCATCCGGAGCTCGGCTTGTGTTTCCACTGAATAAAGTTCGTTTGCTATCTCTTGGTGTGTATGGACGGTTTGTTTTTAAAGCTCTCACAGAATGTCTGGCTTCATTGATAATCCTAGAACTCAGTTTCTTGTCGGTAGGAACCTCGTAGAAAGGCGCGTCTGGGTTCTTCTTCTTCTTTCCACTCATGGTGGTGAGGGAAAAAAATGGTCGACACACAGACGAAAGTTTTTGCTCTTTGAGTGTCCTTTTAGAAAATGTAGCTATTGGTTCACGTTGGGGAGTTTTCGATTCTCTGCATAACTAGTTCTCCTAGGTATTTATAAGTTAATAAATCTGAAAATTAGAGAAACAGAGAGAAAGAAGGAACGTAAATACATGCACATATACTGCAACTCTCACGATGGATGTGTATGAATTTAATAGCTGCTTCCTTTGCTACAATGTAAATGTAGCGCACTTCTGCTGAGGTGGCACTCCAGGTTAAAAATTCACAATTACGAGCATGGGTCACAAGAATCTGTGGAAAATCTCTGTTTGATAACACTTGAATGAGACAGAAACATTTAACTTATAGACATAAAATCATTCATCATTAAGACAGTGTAACAGTAACAGTATTTTCAAAACTTAAAATAATATTTGCTACTTTCCAAAAGAAATTTTACAAGTGGCCGTTAACCACCAGAAGTGGTATTGACTGTACACATGAAGTGAAATCCCACAGGCGTAGTTATATCTTTGAAGGTTCCGAGCCTGCCACAAGCAATAGCTGTACATGTATATGATCGATTGCCAAAGGCTTGCTGAGACTTGAAGTCAGGTTCAAGCGGGCCTGGTTGAATTGGCAGCTGCCAACTGACATGAAAGAATTATCCCTAAAATGTCACCAAACATAAATGGACTGCAGAGGGATATTCAGATGAACTCAGATACAAATATGTGAACATTTGTACCTCACTTTCAAGTTCATGAACGGAAAGGGTTGTGGACCCACATCCCACATGTCTTCCTGATTAGCCCTACATGTATATGTGTCTCTGGTATGCCCACAATACTAGCTATTGTTTACGTGGAGGAAGTAAGTAGCAAAGCCAATTACTTCACTCCAAACACCAGCCAACTTCTTATTGTAATATTATAGTACATAATTATACATGAGAAATATTTTTCTAAATCTGTGTACCAACAGAAGTTGGAATGCGTGATAATTACTGCCGTGGGAACGTGCTTCCAATAGGTTGGTCACACATAGTTGAATGCACACTCTGGGTTACAGGTACGGCACCGGAAGCTGAGTTGTCAGTCAGAGGTCTACCACATTACCACTTATCAATAAAGACAAGACTGTGTGAAGTATTTGACCACTCAATCCACAAACCAAGGTGATGATATTTAGTTAAATAACGCTGATAAAATTCCAAAGGACAGAGTGTGAGAACCAAGAGCCAGCACAGTCCATGCATTAGGCCATTACATTACAGTCCATGCAGTAGGATGAACGCATGTAGCAAACGAAAAAGAACTGTGAACAAATGCTTTTTCTCATAACACAGGTCGTGAGGTCATTTTTGCTTTTGCAATGTTGAATATAGTGACTAATACATGTCTACCCAATGTCTTAGTTTCTGAGATTTAAAATGTAATTATGGTAGGACAAACTATGACAGAAGTCTATTTTCTGGACCACTACCCGGTATATCTGACAATTGTTGAAAATTTTTCCATCACATCTGCGTACACTGATCTCCGGCGTTAGATACATAAACTCAACAGTAACTTACCACTGTCAGACACACCATGGGTATGACATTTACTTGTAACATTTTCACTGACATTAATGACAGGATCATTCAACTCAGCAGAGTACCTGACTGTCAAGCTTTTTGTAACACAACCACTGGACGCCTGGGGTGATTTTAACTCATCCAGGATCACACGATAATTTGTCACAAGATGACAGCGTCAATTTGTGCAAAGACTTACTTCATCCACAGCAGTTATGGAGACTAGGACACGTATCCCAGTGGGCAACCATCAAATCATTAAACTGTTGCCATCCAGGGAAGCCGAATTCCAAACACAGATGAGACGAACTTGAATATGTGTACTTTAACTTGGATGAAATACGATATACATGTTTAGGTCACATGTGTTATTGTTGTTACACTGTGCCCTATACTTGTCCTGATATCTGATACAGGAAATAGCTAGGGGTTTCACAGGTACATGTGGCAGCTATAATTGGCTGTTTGTTGACACAGTTGTAAACTGTTAATGACTGTTTGTTTTTATTACTAAGTAAACATTCTAAGGTCATGTGTAGTCTACAATCCTAGCCATTACAGCCATTCTCTGCTACAACCAAAACTAACCATACAGCAAAAACTACAGCAGTACCATAGACCCTCCAATGGCAGTACTTTCTACAATAAACATGTATGGGTCTAGAAATTTCTTACACTTCGTGGACAATTTCCAAACATGCTAAGATTGGTTTACTAGCATTTAAACAAGAAACTGCCAAACATCCTAAAATTCTACAAGACAGCTTTTTTCTCCACAAGGATTTCCATCTGAGTTACATTTGTGTGTGGCACATGAAACATGTTTAATATAAGAATAAGACTTCTACATGAATAACCCTTATAAATCATATACATGTACCTATATACACACAAGAATGCCAAACTACTTCTGAGTCCGTATATTATTGCTATATGTATGAACAAATTCTGGAGAGAAAATTTCGTATGAAAAAAATCTGGAGAGAAAATTTCAGTTGCCCGTTGGTCATATCAATAATAGCAACATTTTATAATATGCCTTGATGGTTATTGTCTTGATAAGAACATGTACATTGTCACTGAAGCATGTATATGCCTATTCCATTGGATCATGACAGTGCACTTGGGATGATACCATTTTAACAATTACAAAGTTCCGGTAAATAATTTTGAGATTGTGAGAATTAAATTTGAGAATCTAATGTTCAGTGTATTGATACATGTACATGTCATTAGTCTTTGAGTGATCCAGAAATATTTGATTTACTGATTTACATGCATGTATGCATCATGTCACTGAGGTTGTCAGGCAAATTAAATTGAACGCCAGTGTAGCGTAGGGACATATTTGATTTATGATTGCCACACACATCATTCATTTCCATCAAATGCACTCTGCTAAATCACTGACCCGCATATCCATCAAAATAGATTGGCTACCAGGAGAATTTTTACATAATAATAAGCCACTGTAATCAAGATGAAATGATCGTTTCATTGACATGCTACTCAAACATTAATCAATGAAATAACACGGAAAAAAACTGTAAAAAAAATCTATTGGAAATATTACTCTGAGTTTTTTAAAACAACATTAACAAAATTAAATCCTTGATGAATATTTTTTACAACATGCTCTGAGCCTCTCCCATGATATCTCATGAATTCAAACGAGATTGTAGTCTCACAGAGCCTCTGCAATCCAGGTCAGAATAACCCCACCCCTATACACACACACCACAATGAAAATGGCATATGCGTCAAATTGTATTCCATCGATAATTATCAACAAATATAGAATTTACATTAATTTCACATTGAAGGCAGTGCAAAAAGGAGTCAGCGTCTGTGTGTTCCGATTATTTTCTTTCAATATTTTTGTTTGATAAATCAATAACATTTTCTTTGAGCTCCAGAATACTTGATCATACATGTGGTGCTCTACAATATTGGAATGCCACAGTCTCTGTATGCCAATACACTGCATATAATGTGCAAAATATATATTATTAATATTGTATATACTCTTATGAACTAAAATTGTATTAATATTTAATCAAGGTGCAGTTCACATCACTTTGTTGAGAGAAGTAACTATGTCACGATACATACCAATACTCAAAAGTTTGGAACAATGATACATGTACACTTGCATGTACAATGTATGATATTCAGAAAAAAATGTAAATGTAATTTACAAATAAAATGTAATTTTACACTTGCACAAAAATTTCATGAATATCCTTGTAAAACTCACTATCAATAAGGTCTTCAAAATGACAAAATTTCATTCACAACCACCAAACACCCAGTGTATCCCATGAGCCTAAACCCGTGAAAGGGGTCTACACAATTGTAATGGCAAGTGGTTTGATAGGTTATATTTGTAAATACATCGAGAGCGCCCTGTGCTTCAGTCTAGACAATAACAAATAAAACTTTAGAGTTCTAAATGTCACATTCACTTTTATTTGGTTTTGACCGTTGAAGACACACAAACATGAAAGAGATTTGTTGATAATAATCCTAAGTTCAACATTCTGTTGTTGACAGGTTTAGGGTCAAAAGTCATTGTAGAAGTGCTTCCAGAGAGATGCCCCTCCTTTTTGTGTCAAAAAGTAATTTCTACACCATGAAATTGAAATTTTACCTCCATTTTGGAGGGTTTCATCAGAAATAACTCAAAAAACCCTGAAACATGATTACTTATATTTATCACCTGAAATTTCAGAGCTCACTACTCATTTACACAAAATTTCTGAGAGCACTTTAGAGTCACAGAATTGGTTATCTTTGTTGCTGAAAACAGTTTGTTTGGAGCAAATATGTCACAAACATTGTAGAAATTCACTGCATTTGACAGTACTAAAAATAACCCATGTACAAGTAATAGTCAAAAGCAGTGTGAAGGTACACTGCGTTTGCCATTACAACTGGTAAGATATTACAGTACTTTGACCCTGTCTTTGTTGAAAAGATGTCGTGTGTATCCATCTCCAACAAATCCTTTTTTTCTGTCGATTAGTGAGATCTATAATAAACTCTTCTCTGAAGTGTACACACTTTAGAATATCTCTTTCTACCTCACGAGTTTTGATAGGCCTGGATGGATTACTGGCAGCCTGGTTGAACGCACAAGAGTGAGTATTCTAGCACATGGTTGCCTGGTTGACGACAAGCACAGACAAAACCAAAAACTCACAAAACCATGCAATAAACAAAATAAAAAAAAATATTTCCCATGCAAACTCAACTACAGTGGATAGAGGGGCATAGATAAAGCTTCATTAGGGGATCTTCTGTAGAGTGCAAACTAATTTATCAAACAGCTGTTCACAATACAGGTAGACAATAACAGATCCACACTGTATCTGTTCTACTGCTCTATTTTGTGTTGGTGATCTGATCTGATCTGATCTGATATGATAACAACCAAGTTGTTTAGGAGACTGATAAAAGGTGTGCAAATAAGACCAATCTGTTCAAGACAACACAACTAGAAACAGATACAAATGATGGGTGTATTTTATCAAGGTCATCAGATAACATCTTGACATTCACTGTGTTTTTCACCATTTCGGGTGACCAACTATTCAGGAATTGTTCCAAAAATAGCATTCTGTAATTGATGTACAGAAATATAGCAATTGGATGTTGAATTAACTGACAAATTTAGCTATTGAAATGCTCAAGAGTAACCAGAATAACTTTATCTATTTCTTGAAAGAATGTTGTCATGTACATCTAGTCCAATAGATGGCTCCACCTTTAGCTGTAGAGTATCACCATAGATTCTTTGTTTACATGTCTGGCAGTCTAGATAAGCCTTGGAATTTTGTCCTTTAGTGATTACTTTCAAAGCTTGTGCTGACCGGGGTAACAATGAGTGTCTGGGATGGCTTTGCCTTCATGTATTTGAGGAGGGGTAGTCACTTAACAAAATTCTGTCCTGCCAAATTTGCACAAATAATTTTGTATTCAAAAAGACTGAAAGTTTATTCACACCACATACAGCTAAAGCAAATATGGGTGATATTTATTTTTCAAATTTTGACTGCCTACCATTTGACCATCCCTGTCCATGAACTAATCAAAGTGATGGTATTTTTATAGAGATTTTTTACAACGAATAAATAACAGAAAGGGAGACAAGTTTGAAATTGCACACTACAGGCCAACAACAATAAATTTAAATGCTGTATTTTATAAACACACAAAATGAGCAAAGTGGTATTACAAAAACCTATATTTGTTTGCATGAATGCTAACACCTAATAAAAAGTGGAATTTGGGACAGCTCAATCAATACAATGTCTACATGATCATGACTGTCATTTGTATGTGAACTTGCAATTGCATCCTCACCCATAGGAACAATTAGAATGTCTAAGCCTGGCAGGCAAATTGCCTTTTTCTTCAGAATTGAAGGTTTCTTTGAATTGCAGCATCAAGGTTCCCTATCAGATT
The DNA here is from genome assembly GCF_041260155.1 of Ptychodera flava. NCBI lineage: Eukaryota > Metazoa > Hemichordata > Enteropneusta > Ptychoderidae > Ptychodera > Ptychodera flava. The sequence goes on from NC_091937.1 coordinate 34,054,296, forward strand.
TTCCTTGAGGATTCACATGAACAGAAATGAGAAAGCTCCCAAAGGAAAGTGATCTGTAGCTTTAAGTCTGACAGCAAACATTCATTCCACATTTGATGGCACAGTGAATAACACTTTTGTGTATTTCTATTCTATCTTACTTCAAAAAGAGAGACCGTAAAAAGAAATCTTGGCAATATGGACATACGTGGACTGTATGCGGCAAACACTAACTCACAAACAATCCTTGGATTACCTGCCTGGCCAAAGTTCACCAAACCTGAGTGACATTCCAATCTCTGGGTGTGAAATGTACATGCCCTCGCCTACATACATGTAGCGCCAACACCTCCACTCTGTATGTTTTGATTATGCAACATACTTTGGGTCCTGACAACCCCCTGGCAGTAAAAACCAACACACCTCACTGAAAGCCAGCCCTGCCAGCAAATATCACTTTTTATGCTGTCTTTTTTAACGGCTACACTTGAATTTGGAAAGAGATGATCTCAGGGTCACAAATTGAATGGGGGAGGTAATGAAACACACAGATCTATATTACCCAGTGCCAGTGTTTTTACCTGACTGTCTCTATATATACTGGGATGACAATAAAATGTATTGTCTGAAATGATCTTTTAATGGCCCTGTTATAGGCTGGGTTATACGTATAGCTAGGAATTGTTCAAAGTTTTTATGTTGACATTAGATATGAATAGCACTGATTCAACGAGAACAAAATACGGTCAAATTAGACATAATATATGTAAGGCGCTCAATATGGATAAGTGTTCTGAAGATGTCAAAATTACACTGAGTATTGTAAACTCTTCAACTAAATTTGAAATTGTCATATTTTAAGAGGTCTTTGTGTGGAAAAAAAATGTACAAGTTAGCCCTTGTCAATATTTCTTTGGCTTGTGCAGATGACATGCAAATGTTCCTCTCTATACAGAAAGACTGGGTTAATGTCACGTAGGAAATAAAAGCAGTGTGGATGACGTGTTATCTGTCGCTGGGCACCATCGCCTGATACACAATATCGTATCCCCTGGGCCACAAATGCTTGTGATGTGTTTAACCCTCAATGTTCACGGTTTGATAAAATACAGATTTCAGATTCCCTACAATCTTTAATGTTTCCTGTTGACATGACACCTCATATGATCATGCAGCCAGCTGTCACCATGGAATGCATGTGTACTTCCGTTGTTTACGGGCAACCTTGCATACTATCTCAGATTTTTATTGGCAGCATCAGACATGCGGAAACATACATTTTTAGATCAGGCATAAATTTGGAATATGGCTATATACATGCGCCTCGGGGACAGATATTTAGACTCTCAAACTTTTACAATTGTTTTCTGATATAATACTTGTGGGGGTTCATTTTAAAGCTGTTGGTGTATTATAAAGAAAACTTTTCACCGGCTTAGTTTTTCAAAATTTGAAATTTTTATTATTCTCCATAGAGTTAACACAGAGATGGCAGCCATTTGAATTAAAATATCGGGAAATCTTGGATTATTTGTTTCTCTATTACCAAAATTTGCAGGGTGACCCCCAGTTTTTGTTCTTGATTTTGAAAGAAAATAGTTTTAAAAGGATTCCTTAAGAAAAATTTAAGCAAAAGTTTAAATCTTTCACTTTCAAGGCGCATACAACCATGTACCTTAATGTACAAATGGGTGATTCCCTATTCTTACAAAACTCTTCTACTTTCAGATTTTGATTCAACCCCAAGTGTTTTCTATAGGGCAAATTGGACTTTTGTACTATGGAAATGGGGGTGAAACGGTCAGAGATGCAATGATCCCTAGGTATTGTCCATCCAAACAAAATAATACAATTGAATCGTGATCCATTCAAAGGTAGCTCCAGCCCTAAGGTTTGTCAACACCCAACAATTTTATTGCACGTATAAGAATTGTTATAACACATAATAGACTTATATAGTATGCAGACTGTGCCTGACCAATGTGTGCTCAAGGTAATATTGTCATAAACTAATAGGAACAAACAAGTTTTGAATAAATTTAAATTATTTTTGATAGTTACTTTTGAGCTTGACAAAGGAAAAATAAACAGATACACAGCAATTGTTCATTATTGAGAACAACAATCATGAAATTCAATCGCTATTGTCAATTGAAGGGTTTACGAACTGCTTGCCATATTGAGTGAATTATGATTTCATAGTTGCCATTGAGGAAATAGAGTTTACGATCAGAGTAAAGTGGTTATAAAACTCAAGAAGGGTCAGACTTTATAAAACACTGTCTGGTGTATAGGGAATGGTGTGGCCAACACAGCAACATGTGGTAGTGCAATTTCCATAATATACTAAAATCACTTATTTTCTATGATTGTAACATCGTTCAAGAATATATTCCTCATTGAGACGAGTACCTGGCTAAACTTCGCAAATGCTGATACACAAGCATGGCTGAGTTCATGATATTCATGACATTTAATTTATACATGTACATGTAGTTGAAGAATTCTCAAATTAATCTTTCTGTAACACAGCAGTGATCAGATTTGTACATGTGTACTGGTTATTAATACCATGTACATTGTACAATTCACTAGAATGGAAAAACGTTTTGTAGAAAATGAAGTTTGTGTGTGACAGTGATCCAGCCAATGGACTTTGAGGAATTCCTACAAAGTGAGAGCAGAACCATCAGTGAGCCCTCTAGCTTTGAAATTGGTGAACTTTTCGAGAAAATTTATGGAAATTTCTTTGAGTTGACCCTGCCCTACATCAACACATGTAATACACTATGTGGAACTTTCTTCAGCCAGGGATGGTTTTCTCAAGTTTAGTGACATGTTGACTACATGTGTTGTTTGGAGAGTAGGCAGCATATAATCATTTCAAACAGACTGGTACAACAAACACCAGTCAGAACACTATGGTGCCTGTATTGTATCTTTGCACATCTGTCTCCAAGGAAAATTGGGCACCATTTTACAAGTGGTATAGCCACAAATTGATGATGTCAAATCGCCGTACACAAAACACAGGCGCCTTGTAATTATGGCACTGTGTATTGTGTATGGCGATTTGACGTCATCAGTTTGTGGCTATACCACTTGTAAAATGTTGCCGAAAATTGCCATGATGTGTTGAGTGACTCTACATCACCATTTTCTCCTACTGAGGCACTTGAATAATAGACCTGTACAATAATCACTCACACACAACACAACTGACAGATCATGACAACCGGAAAATTCCCAAAGTTACCAGCTTTATTCCCTTGAATCACGGAACACGTTGGTAATCCTAGCAACATAGACCTAATATTATACAGCTGGAAATATACTGTGTACGACAAAATGAAGCTGCAGTCCACATTTACATGCAAATACTGGCAAACCATGCACATTGCATAAGAATGTGACACTGTGATGAAGATTTTTGGGTGGGCAATGTATCACAGGTGGCTGCATGGAAACAAGATTTTCTTCGTTTTGAATTTAATTAAAAAGATACACACAACAAAATCATTTGCCCCATTTTAGAGGTATTTCTGAACTCTCTCAAAGCATTTTTCAAATATTTACAGGCTGGATCATGTAGGAAAACCATATTATAAACCGCCCTGGATGGCAACTGTGTGAAAAGTTTCGATTTTTTTTTAGATTTAAACATTCTCTTCCGATATTCCATTTTTTCTTTTGATATCAAACAGTTAGTCATCTTGCTTTAAATCAAACATGGTGAAAAATACCAGCCACTGGCGATTTGAAAACCACCAAGAACACTTTTGTCATGTCATGGGAAAGATACATACACACAGTACATGTATGCATCAACTTTTCAATATGGAAGAGTCAGGGAACTCCCTTCTGCACCTGCAGACATGCACAACCAGGTCAACATTTTCCAGGTGACTACCACACCCAATCCACTGACTGACGTGCCTGGCAACTATCTGGCAGGTCGCAGTGTCCTGTCATGTTGACTCTGGCTGCAAAAGAACTCAAAAGAATACAATACTAGAACTTGTCAACGCAGTCCAAGGGTGATATGTACTGTCCTGAGATACAACACAGCTGTGGTTGCAGTCTGGTCATTTCAAACATGTATACATGCACCTACCAGTTGGAAGCTAGTTTCCAATCCACATTTATGAATTTATAAATTGAAAAAAATAAGTAGAGCCGTATTTTACTTTCTACATGTACATGTATTCTCCCTAGAGAAAAGCATTTGGCAGCACAATGCAAACAATGTGAACCATCAATCCTGACAAAAACATGATATGAATGGTAGTCCCTGAAGAGATACTGTTTTGCATGCACTTACATTTTATAAGGATGTGTGACCAAAACTTTCACAAAAATACACGTAAATCATGTCAGACTGTGTCAAACGATGGTAATAGTTGCACACTGCTGATACTGCATATAATGTAGCCCACTGTGTCAAATATTCAACACAAGGTGAGTAACATCACTATGTAATACTATTAATACATTGTGTGGGTTGCCTTCACTCAGTTTTTGAATTTTGAGAAACCATCACCTGGCTATGCCATGGCTACATGAAACCATCACCTGGCTATGCCATGGCTACATGTAATTCTTCTGACGGTTGTCCTCAGCATGGAACTCTACATCAACATGAAATTCCACACAAACACAAAACAATGACACAGCTCTTTGACCACTACGTAAGGAAAATTTCTATTATGTATATGTATCTCTAACTTCCCAACAAAGAAATTTGAAGGACTGCTTCAATTTAGACAAGGACAACCAAACTTAATGTGCCAATATGCCACCATACAAAGGATGACCCATAGTGGTGTAAAGCCTAGACATTACAAACCAGTAAAATCACCATAGAGAAATTATCCACACTCTTCGAGGTACATGTATGAATATACACATTTGAGCATAACATGAGTGACAGTTTTCAGAATCGCAGGAAAAAATAAACCTCTCCAATACCCTAAAATAATTAATTTGACGTTCACCCTGCATCCTTTGAAAGCTTATGTAACCGTGCTTGTAACTGTGCATAACAGAAGGTGGTTGGAAAATCTCAATGACTTGAACTTTTTCAAAAAAAAGCCATTTGCCATGGATAAGACTGACAAACAGCACCACTTGAAGGCCACACACACACACTGGATGGTCATTTAGTTTGACAGGAAATAGATCACTGGTCATTTCAACATTAGTAGTCACTTCAACATTTTAAAGCGAATTCTGGCGTAACCAGACCGTGTCAAAGAAGTGAACCCTTCTACTTCATCTTTTGATGTTGTTGCATTGCCAAGATTGAAGTGCACATGGAAATGTCTTTTTTTTTCATCACCAGCTGCCAAGGGGTCCACAGTGAATTCTGATCAAATAGAAGGAAACTTGTTCCCTGTTCCTTTCTCAATTGACTTTTCCCTATGGTGGAATTAAACCATTTCAATTTTATTACCTTACAAGGCAAGAAGTAATAGGATGTTTTGTTTTCAAAGTTAAAGGACCGTGCTTACGCTGTCTCTAATTGTTTGCGTTGTCTATATTGAAATGCAAATCTCAGTATACCGGAATGGAATACTTTAGGCCACTTTCATGGACACCTGCTCAAAGAAGAAGTCAACACTACATTGAAATAACAATTGGAATCACTGAATCAAACTTTGGGACAACCTGTAAAAGAGTGGGCCCAATCCTTGTGGTAGAAATATACTTGTCTTGGGGTGCATCCCTTAGAAATGTATAGAAACAGACCCCCTAAGATATCATTGGATTCCCATTCAGCTGTACATGATCACTGTACATAATATTCTAGAGTCTTAAAAGTCCAACACCACTTTCTTCCGAAGGTTTTGAAAAAAAGAATCACAGTAAGTGGAATGTTGTTCAACTTAACCACAGAAACCAACACTTTCCATTTTTTTTCAGTGATAGGACAACACAGTGATAACAAGCAATAAAGTTCTCTTATTCCTTCCTTTCTGAGTGTAACAATAGAAACTGCCAAAAAATAACAATGCTGTATTATGAGTCCAGAGGTTAAATACCTTGACTATATAGTAGAACCTGGGGAGATAATCACCAAATTGGTATGTAGACCCCAAAATGTTATTTTTACTAATGAAAACCCAAGGCTAGGGGGTATTCAGAGCTTTTTGTGCCTAGGGGAATGATTCCAATGAATCTAAAAACTTCAAGTCAATACACTGTTTACATTACAAAATCCCAAATCCTGGTTAAAACTAACACTTTCCCTTTTTTGAATAGGTCTGTGATAAAGGACCTGTTAAAATATTTGGACTTAATCAAGATGTGTTCAGTTAGAATTCTTTCCTATTTTACTGTTTCCTGTTGACATCTTTCAAAGGTCAGTTTTCAGCTCTAAGACAAGAACAATTACATGGCAGATAAATTTAGCAATATTGGTGTCAGACAACAATGTTGCTGACAATTCAAGAAATTCATGTTGTTATTTTTGAATCACTGTTGCTGCAAGTGACAAATCGACTGACATGTCTTTGGAAAGTAGCCATACTCTGCATAAAATTTTGCAACAAAAACCTTAATTATGATACACAAACTCATTTAAATACTTGTGTTTATTGAGTCAGAAATTGACAAAACCAGAGAAATCAGATCTTCAGCTATCATAATTAAAATTTGCTGTGACCTTACGAAAAGGTCAAGGGAGCAGTTTTTTATTGTGTAATTAAACTGTCCGGGTTTTACTTTATAACTGTTGTCATGAGAACCGGAAGACCATTATACTGATCACTTCTTTTTGTTGATGTGTCCAACAATTTAATGATTGAATTACAGTGAGTGTGAGTTGTGGTTCTGAGGGGTAAACTTAAAGTAATCATCTTTAAATTGTCATGACAAATTTAAAATTTGAAGACAATATATTTATAGCTCTTCAAAACACATAAGACAATAGAATATTCTTAATTTAACTTCCTACATGCTTTGAGAGTTTCACACTTTTTCAAGGTTTCTATCATATTTAAAACAGAAGACGCGTCAAAAGGAATGGTTTGAAAGCAGTTTGCGTGTATTGAAATTTTTTGGTTTATAATGTGGGTGTCGACTTGACAACAATGTCCCCGAGTAGGCTTTTAACACATTTTCTTTTCATCCGTGGGTTTGACCACAATTTTGGCGTAAAAATTTGTCATACGCGGTTTGATAGCTAAACAGACCAAAGCCGTTAAGAATCTAAAATAAGTATTTATTGTACGCACTACATGGATGTATTCATGGGAGTACACATACACCGTTAGGCCAACGAAGGCTGCCATATTGGATGGACCCCTAGGGCCTCGCGATAGTTTACATTCGCAACGAGCGGTATTTTACGCGTTTGACGTAAAGACAAAGTGAGTTTCCCTTTAAACACTGCCGTTTAATATATGGTAAGTAACACCAAATGACTGCCGGCTTCGTATGTCGTGAACCAACCGCTGAGATTTGGTGGAGATAAATGACTTGCCGAGAGACGCAAACCTTGTCGCGTTGCAAAGATACGGCAGCGACGTCAACTCAAACATTGCAATGTCTCAGAAGAAGTTCAACAAGTATTTCGTACCGGACATCGTGACTTACCTCAAACACGACATTCCACTTAAAGTGCTACATTTCTAGGGTGTTATCCTCGTGATGGCAGTACGATCCGAGCTAAATTTACAGTGGAAGGTGGACGATCGTCTAAAGTCCCCAGCTTTTCCACAGAATCAATTTTATTTGTGTCTTTCAGATATCTCAGTGCGCATGTCAAGTAGTGGGAGCGAATGGCGCCCTCGGCGACTACGATTGTGACATTCCAACAACTTACACACTGGCCGGCGACGTGCGAACTGTATGAACGTCATACAAGGATACCATCTACAAAGTAACAGAAAACGTTTATGGACAAATTTTTAGTGGCATTCGGAAAACGTAAAAAAGGACGTACTTGTACAGATGATTTCTTGTGCAAAAAAAACTTTATTTGACGGAGTTGCTGTTTGTTCACATTTACAAACCAACCACAATATTTTCATTAAAATATGAAATATAGTTGAAAAATATTACTGTACAAGCAAATCGATGGCCGGTTAGCTCAGTCGGTTAGAGCGTCGTGCTGATAACGCGAAGGTCGCGGGTTCGACCCCCGTGCTGGCCAATAGTTTATTTTCCACGGCGTATTAACCCTGCCCTTCACCTTGACCAAATGTTTGTGATGCGCTTCCACCTTTACTCTTCAAATCATAGCCTGTATCAATCTCACTCAAGTCAATGTCATCGAAAATGTGAAGGTCATTCATCTTACAGACAGATGTTCACTGGATAACATCTCCATGTTTCTTCAGATAAACTCTTCATCGTGAACTGAGGGACCACGAGTGAACGACTGACCCCAACGATAATGACCCCAACACATACATTACATAGCGAGATTCGCAACGACCACGACCACAGACAGGAGCAATGCGTGCAGCGCCCTCCCATGACTTAAAATTATTTCAACTCTGATATGTTGAAGTGTTTCTAAAACTAACTTTTTATTGTTGCCACTCCCCTCTTAACAGGATCAAGTGTTTAATTATGCATTTTGTAAGTTGCAAAGTGTTCACCATTCAAACATCTATATATATTTTGTATTTTTGTTGTCATTCGAAAAAATGCCATAGAAGAGTGTAGAAGAGTCTTGTCATGCTTTTTAATCACATCTTGTATCAATTTCTGTAACTCTGTTGTACGGACTTCCAAATAATTTAATTATTCAAATTCAACAAGTTCAAAATATATCACTGCAAGAACTGTAACTCATTTAAAAATCACCCTCGATATCACTCCAATTCTGTACCAGTTGAATTGTTACCGGTGACACAGCAAATTGTTTTTAAGATATTAGTCTTGACTCTTATCACAGGGAACCCAGAAATCTGATTGTTGTTGTTGTTGTTTATGTTTATTAGTCGTGTTGTTGTTGTTGTTGTTGTTGTTGTTGTTGACCAATAAAATTCAACGAACATAACTGTTGTGTTGTTGTTGTTGTTGTTTCAGACGTAATGTAGATGTCATAAGAAACGCTACAAGGACACTATCATTACTTGGCCCGATACAACTCTCTGCTAACGTACTGTGTATGAATTAAGAGAGTGTACGTTAGCAGAGAGTTGTATCGGGCCAAGTAATGATAGTGTCCTTGTAGCGTTTCTTATGACATCTACATTACGTCTGAAACAACAACAACACAACAGTTATGTTCATAGAATTTTATTGGTCAACAACAACACGACTAATAACCATAAACAACAATACAAACAACAACAACAACCACCAGATTTCTTGGTTCCCTGCGCTTTTATGAGTATACCCAGGGTATATTCATGGGTTAGCTCCCAGTTATCTTTCAAATATAACCTCACTCTATGTTCCTAATCATGACTTGAGGTCAGCTGATCAGTTCAGACTTTGTCCAATGCGATCGTGTACAAAGAAATATGGAGATCATTCATTTCATATAGTCGCTCCCCGACTCGGGAACAGTCTTCCATTACATATTCGGCATTCTCCCAGTTAAAAATTTCCTTTTAAATCTGCTTTTGGCCTCCAGTTTTAATGCTTTTGCAGTTTTTTTTAGTTTCATAATTTTTTGTGATGTGTTAATTATAATCAACGTCCTTGATCACATTATTGTGGATATTGACACTGTATAAATAAATTATTATTATTATCATCATCATCATTATTCATAATCATGAACATACTAGATGCATGCACATGGTACCGGTACATGGCACAGTGTGCTATCTCCATACTAGACGCAAAGAATGGTATGAGTACCACGAAACTGAAATTTAGAGGGGAAGTTCACCAGGCTGATTTTACATGTGTTAGCTTTGAGGTAGCTTATTTCGGAAAAGCCATTTTCACCATTTATATCCTGCACTGTTAAAGAAGTGGCGGAAGTTGCATTTTAGGGCTTCATCAACTTATTATGAATCATTGGAAAAAAGTGCCAAACTTGGCGCTTTCATCACATGATACAGCAGGGACCATCTTCTGATAGGTATGGCGTTATCCACTTACGTTCAAAAAAGAGCCACGTTTGTCCCCTTATTACATTGCCAACACAATGCATTTGTACAATATCCAATGTTACTGTTGATAAAAGAACTCTACACCAGATTCAAACTTGGTTGTTAAAAGTGATACAGGATATTACACCTGAGCCCCCCTCCCCCTCTACTGCCTATTGATGACAAGTTGAATACTGGGCATTGTGAATTTTTCTTTAGGGGAGGGGGGAGATAGAACACGAAATAAAAATATTGGAAAATACACATAAAAAGGTTATTACTAATAGAGCTTTTGTTTCACTTGCACTGAAAGTTCTGACATACCACACTTTAAAAAGAGACAGCATCCATATATTATTCATATTTGATGTTTTTATTACAAAAAACTAGTTCTCGGTATTGCATTTCTCAACGAATACACAAAAGTGTTCCCTTTGCCCCCCTGAAAAAAAAAGACAAAACAAAAATCACGACTGTACAAATAAGCAGAGAGGACATTACAAACAAAATTTCAGTAAGAAAGTTAATTGTCACAACAAATTACACTTATCTTTGGTTTCAATGATGGAACATGAAAATGACCCACAGAGAATATTTGTCTTTTGAGGGACGGGGATGGAAATACAGGATTTCAAAAAAGTCAAAACATTGTTTTTATTTTCCCTAAAAGGTACAGTTACCTGTTCTGAATGTTGTAGCACCAAGACGTTTCTTTTTTAAGGAGTTGGGCTTTGATTTTCGTTTCCATGGCAACACATGATTGATTATGAAAACAAAAGAATTAGGCATTCCTGAGCTGTGTCTTTCTTGCTTACAAAAAGCACTACAATGACAAAAGACAATCCACAAGTATTTCCTTTTTGTCGGCTCATAGCAACATTCTCATCTTCAGCAGGTTTTGACTAGTTTGATGACACTGTAGCTAATCAACACAGGGCTAAATGCACATTGGGGAGAGAGCTATATTCAGACTCCAAAACGCTAACACCATTTTGGTCTACCACTTGAGGGCGCTCGTCTTGAAGCTCATTGAGTAACTAGAGTTTTGACCCGCTTATTTTTGTGAAATCACAAATTTAAATTTTTTCCCATAGAGTTTACACAGGGATGGCAGTCCTTTTGAATTTCAAATATCCATAACTTCAAGGTTATTGTTTCAGTGGTACCAACATTTGTCGTGTGACACCTGGCTTTTACTCTTGATCTTGAAAGAGAATGGTTGAAATTAAAGTTTCATTCAGTCAAGTTTGAACTAAAGTTTAAGGCTTTCAATTTTGAGGCGTATACTACCTAGCTGTGACTGAAAAAGGATTTTTATCAGCATAGCACATGGCCATCTTGCTAAACAATTTGCTGTTGGTATCTTGCTTGTAATGCCATGTGGACTTATGTCTGCATGCCCTCCAACATACACGCTTTCTGAGTTCTTTGAGGAAACTTTCAAACTGGCTTTCAATTTCTGTACTCAGTTTTACTCACTCTTGTTTAGTTAGGAAATGTTCTCACTTTGAGGCAAGACCTTTCGTACATCAGTGGGTGCATCACAGGCACTGGTGCACATTTGTCATTCTTCATGGGGATTAATTTGAGAACCTTGAGTAAACACAGAACCACGAGGGCACTGTACTGTGAGGAAGGGAGAAATGTTGAATTTTCTTATTGACATCAAATATCAGAAGACCCTGTCTGAGTAAGGAGGAAACAAAGCCAAGGAGAATCATGGGAAGACCCAACCATTCTTGCCTGTCAAATTCAGAGAGTGGCGGGACAAATATCTGCGGCACACAGTTCAAAATTATGAATTCCAGCCTCCCCCTGCAAAATGTAGGCATTTCAGAAGAATCATAAACAATCACATCGAAACATGAAGAGAAAAAAACACAAGAAAATCAAGAAATGTCCTGCTTACACTACAAAGACAACAGAAATTACAAAAGCTTAGAAGACAAGGGAAAAGGCACACTGAAAAATTCATTGTATATACATATAACACATGTGACATTTGAATTCTATTTTGGCTTAAAAAGAGGAAAAGCTTTACAGTAAAGAAACCAGACCCTGAGCAGAAATTTCCAAATCAGAATATCAAAGAAGTGTGGAATGATCATTTCACATGTGAAGTTAATTTTTTTTTAAGTCAATAATTTCCTTTTTTTTTCTCTGAAGTCTTAAATTTATGAAAGTTCTTGCAAATACATGAGATGACACATTGTGATGAAGTTCTATAAAAATTGTTTTTTTTTAAAAAAAGGAGAATTTTAAATGGCATGTGATACAAATAGAAAAAGTTATTTCTTGCATAGCTGCTTCGCATAGACGCCACTCTGTATTGAAAGATTTACGAAGCCATATATCCAATTTCATTTCAGCATCTTTGTTGAAGTACCGACATTTTCAGCAGGAAATGGTGGGCGCGTCTGCTGTGAATGAGATGTCTACATCTGTCCAAGGTTTACGATAAACTGCAGGCTTCCCTCAAAGAAGCAGTATTTCAATACATCATATGCAAAATCATTCATTCATCCAAGCAAATTCGCTTTTGCTCTCTCTGTAAGCCGCCTGAGTCGCCCCCGACTGGACATACTAACTGTCGCTTCTTCCCGCAGACCGTTATTCTCAAAACTTTTCTCTGATTGGTTGTCGCTCTCTTCAGAGTCTTGTGTATGATAGTGAACAGTTCGTCTGCCCTGATTGCGAGTCCTCATAGACGCCCTCCGTGACGACGTCGTCTCTTCTTCGAAATCGCTTGAGTTCATTCTCGCCCTGGCCTGTCTCCTATTCCGCGCACTGTGGCTGTCCCTTTTGTTTGATTTTGATCGCGGAGTGGGCTTCGCTTTCCTTCTAGTTCTGCTATCGCCATCTGAATTGTCACTTTCTGAATTGCTCTCTGATTCTGAAGAGTTTGAGGATGAATCGCCTGATGACGAAGAGGAGGAGGAGGAAGAAGATGATGATGATGACCCTGATGAGGATGACCCGCTTTTGCTGCTGCTATCGCTGTCGTCATCCTTGTCACTATCCTCGCTATCACTGCTGGATGCCTTGGTTTGCTTTCTTCGCGTGTTGTACCGCTTAATGTGTCCATTTGGCAGTGAGTCATCTGAAATACAGAAAACATGTTTTTTTGTTGATCATTTTCACCGTACAACTATCAGAGACAAAAGCCATGGCTCTGTATTTTACACGGTTACATAACAAGGTAGTCATGTACACTAGAATTTGCATGGCTAACGTAGTAGTACGTTTGGCACTGGAGGACAAGCCATGGTAATTGTCTGTTGGATCCTATGGTACAAAGAACTCAAAACGAGCTGAGATTGTTACATGCTGTGTCACTACAGAATAATTGCTTTTTATCACTTCTTTCACTGCTGTCAGGTATATAGACCCAGTCTGTGTAACATTGACTTTTTCTCAATGACTATCTATCCTGGTATTTTATCAGTAGGCTTCCAATAAATTGAAATGACCTCTGACCCAGCTAATTACATTCACTGTAGCCATAGTGAATTGCCACTGTAACTTGTTTGAAAAGACAAAACTGTAATGAATTCTGATTTCATGGTTTTGTATGGATCGTGAAGATAGTCTATTATACTGCCAATGCATTCCTTATCTGAACATTACATACTACGAAGACAAAACTAAATTTGACAGTGGGGAAAACTATTAAAACTGCAAGGCAGCTACAAACCAGCATTTGCTTTAGCTGTTGTTGGAGTTTTGGCAGTGTTTCTAGTTGGTCTTGATTTCACTGATATTCTTTCCTCTTCTTCATCTTCTTCTTCTTCTTCGCTTTCCGAAGTTTCAACTCTCTTCTTGGTCTTTGCCGTTGCTTTCCCTGGGCCTGTTCACCGGAATAGTTCAAAGAAACAATTAGATTCTGAAACAGGAAGGGAGATGTTTCCCTCGATTCTTTGATGCCCCCTTTCTGATATTTGAATGTGCAGATTAAATCTCACTGTACAAAGCAATAATTTCAAATTCTTTCACATGTGAAACTTAATGCTCAGCTTCCCACCGAGAATTTTAATAGTTAATGTGTCTGGAGTATATCATGGACCAATGATTTTACATAGGTACCAAGCAACAGGTCCTGTGACACTGTGCGGCTATCTTGCGTTCATGCCCTGTATCATGCAGATTGATGTCTACCAGACCAGCAGAATGAGAAGTTTACTGATCCAAGAAAGACTACGATAGTTTCCCAACATGGATGTCTGAATCTGAAATACTTCAAAGTTCAAGAAATACACAGCATTCACCTTTGACATTTGACCTAGTACTTTTGTTAAGTGGCACTTCTTTGCTGTTGTCATTGGCTGTTGACATCTCTTTCTTTAGTGAGTTTGAACTCTTTGGAGTGGCTGTTGATGGACCTGGCTTGGATTCTTTCTCTTGATTGGCTTGGGAGGAGGAGGAGGCTGATGAGGACGGCTGGTTTGTATTCTTGGTGGCAGTGCTTGGCGATGACTTAGCAGATTTGGACGACTTGCTGCCCGATGGAACAGGATCTGGCCTGTGTTGCGGCCTGAGCGATTTCCTGAAAATGACATTAAATTCTGACTTTAAAAACTACTTGCGGCTTGAACCACCTCATATCAAAGAAAGTTGGGTTTGAAATAAGAAAATCAATGCCTGGAGGGCTTAACTCACACTGCTAATAAACTTCTGAAATATTAACATTAACACTTCTAATCTTTAAATTTTATCATGCCAAAATTTTTTTACTTAATTTCTCTACTTGAACTTTTCCTGCTCACTTTTGACATCATGCTGCGATTTATCACCAATACAGGGAAGGAGGGCCAGTAGCTGTAACTTTCGAAGATTTTTTCAATACTTTTTTGTGTGTCCGTTGCAAGTTCTCGTTATACTCCATAAAGCATGTTGAAATGCAAACTATTTAGTACATCTGTACATCAAAAATGTACTGTTACTGTATACATTTGAGTTCTGGTCTATGGACCCAGCCCAGAATTCACCTGTCAACAATAACTATGTCGTCTACACGTACAGGCTAAGTTGACAAGCTGAACACTGTTCATTTCAACATGCTTTGGAAGTAGAACAAGAAACTATAGTCAACATTAAAAGCAACTTCTTGTTCTTGTTTAATCTAATCATCCTGAATGGCAAAACTCAGAACAAAAATTGTCCTGAATAAAATGGAGAGTAAAATTCATAAGCGAGGGCAGAGCTATTTATTACCTGTAGTATCTGTTGGTTTTCTGCCTTTCATCGTACTTGACGGATGATTTGTAGTCTTTCATAATTGGTTTGATGTGCTCCTCAAACAATGCTGATAGCCTCAATGTCATTGTGTAGATCTGTACGGGTAAAAGACATCAATGTAACATACCACTGCAAAAGGCTATAGCATCAATATGATACCTTTTAAATGAAACAATCACAAATCTCATTGAAACCCTTAACTCATTGATGATTGTTATTGTGATGCAAATATTTACCGTATATGGAAATTCTGAGCATCCTTAAGATTTTGCAACATTTAATATCTTCAAAATTAACATTTACCATATATGGATAGCCAAGGCACCCTCAACTTTATAGAAATTTACAACAAAGGTTTTGAAGAATGAAAGCTCCCTAACTTACCCGTGACTTCTTGTTTGGTGAGTAGTTCCTGGCATTGTTGAAGATTAACCTGACATCTTTACAAAGCTCTATTGGGTTCTCATAACAACAACCTTGCAGCTGCTCTCGGACTGTTGAAAGGTCCATTGGGGTGTCAATGATGTCCCGGTAATCCTAACATCCATGACAGAAACAACATCTTTACTTTAGCGTCGCATACAAATGAAATGTTAAAACCACTAAAGAGAGAAGTATATGAAAATACCTTGCCGTCAATTGGCTTAAGTTTCACTTTTAGTGGTGATGTACACTATCATTACATTAAAAGCTTGTTATTACTTTTCCAACAGTTGCTTAGGGCTTACCGGATATTCCAGAAGATCCACTGGATACCGGAAAGGCTCAGAGTCTTCACATTCCCACATGATGTGGAGAAGTCTTTTACACTGCTCTATCCAGATTTTGGTGTCATAAACTGGATTTTCCATCTTGAGTCTCTTCCGGGCCATCTCTTCTGTTTCATCGTCACTGTCCTGAAAAACAACGCAGAATACAATGATGCATTGTTTTCTGTACAGTCATGCCTACAGTGTTTCAGTGACTTTTGCTAAGCTTTGGAAAGACAGGTAAATGGTGAGGGATCCCCTTGTGTGGTTGCTTGACCTAAAATATCACTTGGAAATGCTGCATTACGGGAAGGCTCCATTAACTTAGGAATACCCTACTTCCCTAGAGGATCAATTTCACAGACCTACCTTTCCTACAATGGCACTACAATAGCACCAGCTGGATTAGATAAACATAACAATGGAATATTCACACCTTGAGGGATTAAAAGTCTTCTGTTTGTCACCCGAGTTGGTTAGGCAAGGACTCGGGTTTCAGGTACCATGCAAGTTAATGCAGTCTTCCCCTAATGGCAAGTAGTTAAACAAGCGACCCAGCGTCAGATAGAGCTCCGCCATGTTATGTAGAGAATAACTATTTGTGATACATGAATATATCACATTAAGATTATACCTAACACATCTACAAAATATCAATGCTATCAGACAAATCGTTTTTGAGAAACACATTTTTTAGCCAAACATGGCAAATATTGCCCTTAAAATACAAAAAAAGCAGATTTTATCATTATTTCTATATATCACAATTAGATCATCCCTAGGAACCTGTATACCAAACATTAAAGCTATTGGAGCTAAAAGGTGCTAACACTTGATGTTAATTTGATTTCATAATGACTTTTTAAAAGCATCTCTGTGATTGTGAAATGTCCTGAGAAAATCATGGTGGCCACTTTCCATAAATTAAATCTAGTTTCTGTCTACACTACCACGATTCATTGGTATGTGGGTGCTCTGGGTCAAAGGTCACCAGAGTGCCTACACACAGCTGAATCATTCAGATAAGTTTCTGTTAAACCGGCAACAGCATCTGCACCGATTCTGATGCGTTTCAATTTATCATCAACTCACTCTTAGCCTCTTCCTTTCCAGGTTGCTAAGCGATGAGTTTCCTCCCCTCTGTGCCTCCTCTTCACCCGAATCCTCCTCCACATTGACCTCCATTAGCTCAAAGTCCTCCCCCTCCGTCATCTCATGGAACATCGGCATGATGTCTTCACAATCACTGTTTCTGAAGTGAATAAATATACAACATGCATGATAATGTTAGTACTCATTCAGGAGATCTATCAATGGTACAGAAACTTAACCACAAATTTACGCATTCATCCTTATCCTGCCAAGTTCACATGTTAACATCAGGTCAAGTTGGTTAAAACCAGTGAGGCATAATGTGTGCCATGTATTGCACTTTACCAAAGACTAGAACATCTGAAGGCCCGTACGGACTAGACACGCTCATAACATACCATGCCAAGCAGGTGAAAATACGTATAGGTTTTGGCCCGAAACCACGTTTCTACAGAGGCAGATGGGGAAGTGAGAAGACTGGCAGGATAGGAGTTAATAAACTGGCTACAGATCATATTCTTCGCAGAGGCCAACCAACAGATATTAATATATATTCTTCTATAACTAATACTGGCCTCCTGAAATACTTCAATATGTACATTGCAGAGTTCACTTGAAATCAGTAAGTATCATCATTTCGCTTGTTGGGTGAATATTTAACATATGTGTTGTATCTGTTTATCACAATTCAGATGTCTCTACAACCATACATATTGTAACAATACCAGTAATTATCCATGACCTGTGACCTTTGCCCCCAACAGAAGGTAAAGGAAGCAACAATACACAGATCTCTTGGTGTATCAAAGACATTTCTTCAACAAAACATAATGTGCAATTTTATAAGCATTTCATGTGTATTATCAAGGTACAATAATTTCACAAAATTCAAACATGTCGTGTTACAAGATTAATACTGCTATATAACAATTTGGTTTTCTTTTATTTGTTCAAACTGAAAGACAGAAAACACCGTGGGAGATTATGGACAAGACATTCTTGACAGAAAAAAACACTGCTAGTTCTACTAGTATTCACTGGGCATATGGCACTTTACCCTTTACGTATGTATTTCCTGTTCATTGTCTGTATGTGTGTTGATATCATACTTACTTGACAAATGTTGTCAAGACGTTGTTCAGTGATGTCGCCCATTTCACAATCTGGCTGTTCTTCTCATTGAAAGTGATGGCGTTGGTTTCTATGAGGCGTATCTCCCATAGCAACGCGGATATCCTCCTGATGAACAGAAACCACAGCAACATAAAAAGAAGTTATCTAGTGAAAGAATTTTTAAAATCATAGTCAAAGGAATCTTTAAACACTTCTTAACTACAATTATTAAAGTGCTTTTCTGAACAGGTCAGAACTTCACTTTCTCTTGATAGCACTAAATCATTTCACAATTCAAATTTCCTCCTCCAGATGGGTAACAGCCGATCAAATTAAGTTGCAAATAAGTCACATACTTATTGAACTTGCAGCTAAAATTATTTCCATCAAGTTTTATCTGGTAGAATGTATAACCATTCCAATATCAATCAGCACTATTAATATGGATAGTCACATTTGTGCTTATCATAATAATTAACTGTTTTGACCTTTAATTTGACATATTTTGAAGATGTCATAGGCAGAAATCTAAGGTTCAAAAAATAATCTTGATTAAATGAGGAAGTGCCCTTTTGCCACCATGGTTTAGCCGAGACTATTGTTATAAATGGTAATTGTGGACCTGGTTACTGAAAAGTAGGGGTGAACAGCTTCATTGACCAATCTGAAGCTATGATGGGAAATGAAATTCTATACCATATTAAAAGCTGCACAAACCTATAAAATCTATTTTCTAGACGTGTTTTGATCGCTGTGAGATCAGTGGGGTATCCTACAACCATGGCATACATAGGGTACACATTCAAATCAACAGGGTAGTTGAAAGGCTCAGCGATCCGTAATTCCATGAGTTGTGTCAGCCCTTGGATTATTCTGTCACAATCAGCTTCTCTTCCGATTGCGCCCCACTCTCCTTCCGAGGGAAAGTACAACATGTCCAGGAGCTCCTGTTGGTCTATCGGCGTGGCTCCGCCTTTCACTTCCGGCAGTTCTGGAAGAGTTCACAAGATATGCAATTTACCATGTCCAATTATTTTGTAAACTGATGATAGGGGCACATGGAGCTGATGAAAGTAAAAATGCTAATGGCTTAAGTAGATGTTCTTCCACTAATGAGGGTGATTCTAAAGCTGAACACACACATTCATCACAGAAGAAGAATGTACCACTTCACTGCATATAGTTCTAATACAATGTTTTATTAATGGCTGTCTCTCAAAAATCATTAATGATGTATACTTCATGAACACATTAGACTGTCTTTGAAGTGACATATAAGCCGATTGGACTGAGAGGTGTTAAATTTGTGCAGAATTGTAATTTCTGACTTATAGACATGTTATCCTCATGTCACTGTAACTAACTGAATTAACTAACTTAAATAATTGAGACACCTTTAGCATACACTCAGTTGCCTCTTCAACAACACTGCAATTTTCTGTTCTCAAAGCAAAACTAATCACTCATTTCCTCAGCAGCCAATGTCCACTTACTCAACAGTACATTCAATTTCTGGGATATAGGAAATTATAACTTACTATTTTCATCCACGGGTTCAAGATCCCAGGGACTCATCTTTTCAACTTCACCAGTGTCCCAGCTACCAGCAAAAATAAAATTCAAAGAATGAATACCATTAGCAATGTATCTAAGAAATCGCACTTGAACATGGAGACTATTCTATTCATTGACATATGACAATCAGAGGAACAAATAAAACACAACTGATGAAGAGTTTATGTAAAGTCTGTATTTTAAGTTTTTATGGGAAACATGACTAAATAAACTTAACAGGAAAACATCCAGTATAGTGTGCCGTACACATTGCAATATTCTTTGGTCCAACTGACGAGCTGATTTCCAGTGAATTATGAGTTTTTTCCCTGTCTTGAAAAGTTGAGGGTGCCATATGATGTTACTCTACAAATAACCTGGTTTCTTAAGGCTGCATTTTTTCGGAAAATTCATGATCAATACTCTATGGTTTGTTTTTTGATTTTCAATGAGAGAGGGACTTAGTTTGCAACATATCCTTAAAGAGGTCACAATATGGTTAAAGTTGAAAGTTCATTGGCATGATGAGATTATATCATGGCATTTTTATTGTATAAATACCATCTTCAATAGTCAGAAAGCGTACACAACATTTGAAGATATCATTCGCAGAAGGACGTTCCACGTAGTACGTACATACAGCTTTTGGCAATGCCATCGGCATGCACTCTGAACTGCAGTGTCTATGAACTAACAGAAAAGCAATGACTAACCTGACATTAAAACACTGAAACATGCTGTCTGGGTACTCTGGCTGAAATGGTTCCTGATTGGTGACAGTGCCCAGCCACCAGGCATCGTCGATCATGGCGCGGAACCTGTCCCCTGGTTTCCAGTTCTTGGCCATGGCGTTTTCATACGTCTGTCTAAGCACTAGGAAATCTAACACATCAGCCATATCATGGTATCTAGGCAACAGAGACAGAACACACGGGTTTGAAAGTTAGATTTTGTTCAGTGACATCATAACAGGAAACTTTCTTTGATCATGAACACCATATTAGGTTGTTGCATTGTAAAGAGTAAGGTCTATATGACTTCACATAAAAGATTACCATTTTTGAATTCCTGCAATACATGTAGATTGGTCCACAGACACCTGGCTTTTCTCGGCAGCAGTTACTGGCTGGTCAAGTAAGGCGTTCACCTAACAATCTATGCAACAGCCTACAACTTAGTGTGACAGTCTGCTGAAGTTTATTCCTTCAATTTACTTTGTTTGGATATTTGTATGCCCACAGGACTTGGTGCAAATCTGATGTATGTGTTCAAGCTACAGCAAATGAAACTTTTGATAATTCTTTCCAATCTTCTTGTTCCATGTATCGACAAGTTTTTGTCAGTTTTGTTGTTTTACGTCCTAGGAAATTTTGAAATACCCAGTATTTGACAAGCCATTGCAGCATGTCTCTGTATGTGAGATGCACTGTCATTCCTCACAGTTGACTTCAAGTCAAGTCATGAACTTGATTATCAAACACCCACAATGCAAGACACACATATACCGGTATACAGTCAATATTGAAATTGACTCAATGTCAAAGGTTGCGTCAAGGATATCGTTTTGAATGACTGGATGTGGAGTACTCAGTCTTACTTTATACTGAAAGAGCCTCCAGTCTGGATACCACTCTCTGGATCAATGAAGGCTAACTTGAGACAACATAGAGTTGGTGGTCCATTTTGATACTTAATTCCAACTATCTTGACTAATTCTTGGTCCTGTGGACAACAAAAGGAAAAATCTGAGTGCGATCACGAATGTGGCACAAAATGGGCATGACACATTGTACTTCTTAATTTGTTTCTTACATTGATCTTCTTAGACCTTAAGTGACCTCTTGACCTTTACTGACCTGATTTGACCTTTATACTGATTCACTGACCCATTCACCCTATTGCTCATAAAATTTGTCTAGTGATAACTACTGAATGCATTCGTAGTCTCTGCGAACTTATTCCAAGGCCTGAAATTTTTTTGTAGAAAGGTCATTACTTTCAATATTCGAGGGTCTATCTAAGTAACACTGCTGTAAAATTAAAATGACCTGGTTGTTTATGTGTATTCAAACATTTCAATCCATGTGGGACGATTTTTATTTGATGTTCATCACACTTACCCTGAGTTCAAGTTTGTGCCATGGCTGTTTCTTTGGATTTGTCTCATAGAGATCAGCATTTCGTACAGCATTCACGTAACATTCATGACCCTGACGGAAGTACATGATTTCGTCGCCCATCTGAGGCACGAACGGCGACCGCCTAGGGGTGGTGTCCGTAATCCAGGATGGCGGGTAGAATTCTTCACCAAGCTCATCTGTGCCTTGCGTTTCGTTGGATTGTGTTGGTTTCTGTGTGTTGAAATATGAGCATTAAAGAAACTTTCCTCTCATCATAAACAATCACAGACGACCACAAAAGCTGAGTGTATAAGAGGCCAGGATGTAAATTTTGCATTTAAATATCACAGAGACAATCTGGACCAATTATTGAAAACTGGGCAGCTAGCTTTTGCATGAAAACCGCACAGGAATCAAACAATGCATTGTGGATGCATTGCTCTAGATCTTCAGAAAGAAAATAATCAACATATTTGAATTGATCCAGAATGCTTCCTTGGGGTGAAAGAAAACCTGTACCTAGAAAAACAAAAACAGGGTAAAATTAAATGATAACAGAAAAGTAGGTTTTCATATAGAAATCGTGAGCATTTATGATCATATTTTATGAACAGACAGTGGTGTTTGTCAAGGTCTGGCACAGAGTACTTTGAAAATATTTTGTCAATATGGACAGATATCTGATCATTGACCATCCACAAATTGGCAGGTATTTTTAGACTTGTTTTCTTTTGTTCTCTTGTACCAAATTTTGGCAAAGTATAGGCTGAGTCAAATTTCTATCATGTTGTAAACGGTATTTAAGAAATATAACAGAACATACTGAAATATTTTTGTGAGAAGTAAAATGTAAGTGCAGAAGATTGTTGACTTTTTTCTGTCCAGATGGCACTACACCACTGTCCATATATGGCATCACAAAGGTGATAAAAATGATGAAAAAGTTTGGAAGAGGCTCTCTACCAAATGTAAATTTGCAAAGAGTTTTGCCTTCATGGAGCATAAACATCACTATGGTGATTAGGCACTTTCTATAAAACCATACTGAGTTAGCACAGAATGTTGTCATGCATTGATTTTAGTCAGGGGTACAAACACTTCTCTGCTTATCTCCAAAATTGTGAAAAAAAATAAGGGACGTAAAAAAAAAATATGAGATCGACAAAACGTGTAAAATGCAAGGACTGAGGTGGTTACCCTTGCAAGTACTGCTAACGATTTTTTGGGCTGTTGACGCGGTGTTGCTTGTTGTTGGCGTTTACTGTCAGTGGCCGATGCGTTGCTGCGTGAACCACCCGCACCACTGGTTTCACCCATTTGTTTTCGTTCCTTGCGTGCTGTATGCATGGGAACCAAAAGTCTACGATGCCCATCCATCTAGTAAACGACAAGATACACTCGTAAGTCGCTGCTAACTTTGTTTTGCGTGTTTTGCACTTTTAAATTTTACAAGATTTTTTTCTACATTTTTTTCACGAATAAAAAAAACGTTTCGACACTGAATGGACCACAAGGATTGGAGCAGCATACTAATGAGGTCAGAGGTCAACACCACAGCCAACGACACGATTTTTTGTGAAGTCTAGTCAGCCACATTAGAAGGGTAAGCCATGCTAACAGTGATTTTTAACTTCTTTCCCTGTGATTTCTGTAGTCTGCACACTGCGAGGACATCAGGGAGTAAAACAAGCAACAAGCACACAAGCGGGATTCCAAAGAAATATTTCATTTAACCTACACCTGTGAGATGGGACATTTTTCAAGAATCATTTTCGCAAAGCAGAGTCGAAAGCGAATGCAAAAAAATTTGAAAATTCATGAAAAGCTTTGTCTATGATTCTTTTTGGTATCGACATTACTGCATATCAGCCATTTTCAAAATGGGGAAAAAAGATTTCGGAGCCCCTTACAGCACACATACAAGTGTTGTAATATGCAAGATCTCAGGTGATTTTCTAAAATATATGAAAATATTGGGGTCAAAGGTTACAAGGACAGCGACAGCAATTTTTGACAGAAATGACAGCTGACAGAATGGAGTAAAATACAAGGATATATTCTGTCAAAACTTTGTTTCCTCTGCTAAGCAAAAACACCTGTTATGTTCTTAAGAATATTTACATAAATTCAGAAACATAGGGCCAAAGTCCCTGAAGCTACTATAGACATGGATACAAAATTAAGTATTTCCTGACTGTATGAAATTATCTCACTAAGGTCATCCTAGGGACACGTAAACCAAATATTAAAGCTGTCTGACCAGCAGTTTTGAAAAAACAAGCGACTCAACAGTTGACAGAGCTCTGCTGTGTTATGTAGAGAATAACCTTTTGTGACACATGTATTGATGAAGAAGGTGGATATCTTTGATAGCTCATTTCAGGATGGCCTGACCAAAAATGGAAAAAAATTCCGTAAAAATACAGATTTGCATATTTCATCAGACTATATTAGTCTATAATAGCAAATAAACGAGAGTTATTTACATTCTAATTAAAGTAAACAAGACTTGCTTAAATCAAGATTTACGTCATAATAAAACAGCATATCTGTCAGGTTATATAAGAATCTTGAGCTAGTTATCTTTTAATATCAGTATTTTCATCCTATTAACCAAGCACATTTTAACTTTCAAATTAACATTGTAAGTAAGTTCTGTTGAATAAGTTGAGACTGTATGTACTCAGAGAAAGCATACTGAAGAGACAAATGTTTGTAACTTAAGAAGTTCAAGGTCATCAAAAGCATTAAAAGGAATCATGTTACACTTTCATTGCACTATTTACACAGATTGCATAATTGCTATAAATAGCATGAGGAATCTTACAGCCCAGCTTTACCATAAAAACCCTATCACTTTGACCACTCTTTTAATTGACCACTCTATTTTTTTCCTCAAAAAGTAATCTTATTTTATCCTTACCAAGTCAACCATAAATGGAAATTAGAACTTTCTCTATCTCTATTTATTTGACCACCCTACCATGACAAACTATTATGAGCAATTTCTTTTAGATAACATAAATGGTGGTTCAGAATATATCAAAGTTGGGATTCAGGAAAGTTGCCTTTACATGTTTTAATCCTCCAAGATGGTAAGCATTTCACTATGAACTGTCAAAAAAAGTTGAACTTTCTGATAATTCCACACTAAAATTATTTTGGCTTTGATGATTTCCTAATTAATTCAATTATTTAAAATCATATTAATTATTTTTTTCTGGGTGAATTGATAGGGTTTATACAGTACAAGAATTACATACAATGTAAGTCAAATTTTGACCAAAATGACAAAAAAATTCCTTAAAAATACACATTTGCATATTTCATCACAATTTGAACAAATCTAAGTTGGGTTATCCTTAGGGACCTGTATACCAAATAACAAAGCTGTCTGCCCAGCGGTTATGAAGAAGATTTTTTACCAAAAACACCTTTTTGGCATTAATTGCCTATTTTCAACAATATCAAAAAATTAAAAAAAATAGTTTCTCAAAATCATATTTTTAATCTACACAACAAATATCAAATCAGTAAGTACTGCGGTTCTCAAGATATTGAGTGGACGGACGCCTCACAAACGGACATACATACATACATACATACATACATACATACATACATACATACATACATACATACAGACTGACGACGGACGCCGGACGGATACCCATCCCAATAGCTTCTATAGACTATAGTCTATAGTAGCTAAAAACACTTGATAAATTCAGAACTCTACAATTGCTAATTTCACTCCGTTAATTCATGTTGTTGATGTACGTTGTAAAATGTGTAGAAGTGGACAGAAAAACATTCAAAGTCCAAACTACCTAAATTGCATAAGTTATATGTCAAATCAAAACTGCCCAACTCCTCAAGTCATCTATCATTTCTGCCACAAAATGGCCGCTTTCACATCCACAGGACTCGCAAGCAGTGCAGTATCATTTTTGTTGACCAGCTCACAGTGACAGCTTTGCCATGCACTGCCTCCAGAGGGCCAGGAGAGGGAGAGAACATGTATTGTATTTATTGAGACTGACCTGAACCAGCACAATGACACAGATTTTAATAAACATTTGTCATGCATGTTGTGCAATAGTATTCTTTAGCCAGGAAGAGAATATGTCTACCTAGTGGAGGGACAACGTCACTATTTTTTGACATGTTTGGTCTTTTTCCGCCCATTTTTGACAACTCATTGGTGTTTTTCTGCCGACTAAAATATGCATAATCATTACCTTTCAAAATACTTTTGCGATTCTTGTTCTGCTGTAAAGATTTGAATGCTGTAATTGCTGCGTGTACGCTTTGGAACAGGCAGCATTTTAGTACGTTTTCTACACGTCTCAGAAATTACATTGCTCAGTTTATTTTCAGTGGAGCATCCTGTACAAAGCATTTGAGTTGCTCTTCAAAAACACCACCTACACGTGCCAGAATAGTATAAATATCTTCTCATGTGCCAAAACGTAACAAGTATTGTCATGTCAAAACACAGTCTCTTTGTCCCTTTACAGCAACCCCCAAAAAGATTTGTATACCAAAATTTGCAAGTCTGTAACTAAACCACTTGAAAAGTTCCAATCTCACTTGTAAAACTGTTAAGTATTTGATCGGTTTTGTTACTATGTGCAGAGACACAGTACCTGCTGTGTGCTACCTACATTTAATCTTCATGTGAACTTCTCCATGGGTGAAACCATTACAGTTAAGGGGAGACACAGCGTATGTACAGTAGAACAGTTTCATGTACATGAAATGTGTAATCACATATACATAAACTGGGAAAAAAATCAGATGTTTCATGTCTTTTAGATCTAAAATTGTATGTTTGTTTTCCAATACGTATTATAGCAATTCTAATGACAGCCACCCCTTGTCACTGTGAAAATGGTTTGATCCAAGAAGTTTGTAGTTGCAGACAGACTGCAAGGACATAGCCCACAGCAGGTGCAATGGTTTTACAGTGTAAAAATACAAGAAAATATCTTGATGTTTTCTAAATGAGATTGGAACATGGGACTCATCAACTTTGGTAATCAAATCATTTTTAGCAGTTGTTGCAAATACAGACAGAAATAAGTTAGGCACTTTTACATGATGAGATTGAGACAAACCTGACTGCCAAGCATAGATGCAATAACCATGACTTGAAATGTTCATATTTTTCTGTGATGTTTCTATCATGTGTAGTGACGATACAGCCTTCTGAATAGGCTGACTTTGTTCAGTTTTGGAATGAAAACTCAGAGATACTCCATGTTGTCAGTTGATTCCTAACAGCTGTACACTTACACAGCTACATACCCTGAAGTTGCCATCATGAAATCATACTTTACAAGCGACAAAAATCATTGACAAATTTGTTTCTATGGAGCTACTTACTGGCTTCCTCTTAGGTTTGGACTTTTGTTTCTTCTTACTACTCGACCGTGATGGCCCAGCTTCTTCATCGGAACTCGCGTTTGTTCTGACTTTGCGATTACGCTTCGGAGGCTGCAAATTAACACCGGCATCTTCCGTCCAATCAGAGTACTCGGTACTTGAATCACTGCTGCTACTGGAACTGCTCCTCCAATCCAATTCCTCCTCTTCCGAGCTGTCTCTGCTTCCTAATTCGTCATTCTCATTTTCCTGCGAAGAACCAAGAAATGAAAGATGAGAAGATCATGTACAGAACCGCATACTCTAACTCCAAGCTCTTCCAAGACATAATCCATGACCAAATAATGAAAATGTAGATTCATTATTAAACATTATCCCATCAAGTTCATTTTTCACCATCAGGTCAAGTTGATTAAACCAGTGAAACACAACATGTTCAATATAATGCACTTTAACAAATTATAGAACATCTGAACAGGTTCATTTTTCACCATCAGGTCAAGTTTGTTAAAACTAGGGAAAAAAACATCCAATATGATGCATTTTAACAAAACACTGAACATTTGAAGGTTCCTGGAAACAGAGGTACTGGAAGCATGATTTTTCAAGACTAAAGCTGCTACAACATTACAAGCCAAGTGTGTGAAAATACATATGGTTTTGGCTCAATACCGCTTTTTACTGACTTGGCAGATTGGGAAGTGATACTGTCTCGCAGGAAAAGTGTTAAAATTGAACAGATCAGATAGCACTATTTGTTATTGACATTTTTTTGAAGCTGTGCGATACAAAAATTCAGAAATGGAGGCTTTCCCTCTCAGTACACACCTCTTCATTTGAATCATATTCATATCTTCTCGCCCGTGCTCTAGCTCGACTCCGGACTTCCTCTCCCACAGCTGTTCTTGTTCTGTAGCCATGAGCTGGTTGAAGTCGTCTTCTGCGCGATGAGCTCCTGTCACTGGACTCACTGGAATCCGTCTGAATTTCAACAAAAATTTATAAAGTGGATGTCATGATGTCCTTTTCTTAATTTAATACCTTCTGGGTTAATTTACTGGACATTAAACACTGTTTTAAACTGTCTATCCCTAATTCCCTGAACCATGACCTTTGACCTTTGACTTGACTGAAATTTACCTTCAGGAATTTTTATAAGAACTTGTGGTTAGCAAACTTACTTTTTTAAATGTACACTACCTCCCATCCATAATTCTGCTCTCTTGCGAATGCAACCATCAAATTTTTAAACTTTACCATCTACCAGTACTTTCAAACTTAGCCACACCCCTGACCTTGTAAACTAACCTTTGATATGACCCCTACTCACCCTGTAAATAGACAACGGTATATTTCTTCTCTTCTTCTCGAATTTAAATCTGTTCATTTCTTCATCACCATACCTCAGCCTTTTCAGTTCATCGGTTCTGTGGAATTATTGACATTTTGATGAATTCTTAAAGATTTCAATCAGCAAAGATGATGAGTATGATTAGGACAATGTCCATGCAAATTTTTTTTCTTGAAATTTTGTAGGATATTGCCTGAACTCACTCGGAATGGAAGCCTAAATGGCAGCATGTAATGTAAGAGGTCAGCAAATCAACTTAGTATCTGAGGCCAAAGAACCAATATCAAGGTAAACATGATGGTCCTACCGCTTGGTGAGGTCAGCTTGCCTGCATTGTCATATTGTACTACTGGTATAATTGGATTGCTATGGACTTGTCTGTTGTATGAGTGAAATAGTAAATTTACTGCCTTCATAAAAGGAATGAGCGGTCAGATCACTGGATTCACTGACTCACTCATAAATTTATCTGACATTCACATTTTTGTACATGTATGCAAAACAGTAGGCTTTCCAAGTTTCTTCCTCTGTACATACATATTAGCATATGAATGAAGATGAGTGAAAAATCTGAAAAGAAGGGTCAAATATTGGAATCACATACTTTGCCAGGGCCCGGTGCAATTCAGGCACTACAACTCGTCGACTCCATGCAACCAGATCATCTTGGGACGCCTGCTGGCTCACTGGACCACCATGGGGCTGCCTTACGCCCTCGATGTCCCCACTGCGCCGCAGTCCCACTCTCGGCGACGGGCTCAGCGGGTCATTCTGATTGGCTGCTGCCCTGCCAGGTGTGTTGGGTCTGTTCTGATCCTGATTTGCTGCTTCGTTGGCGCCATCCTGCTGCCTCTGCATCTGTTCTATCATCTGGTCTAGTATACTGGCTGCCTGGTTGTCCTCATCGAGGTCACCATTTGGCCTCTCCCCTAGGGCCTCGCTGATCACTTCTTGGTCACCTGGTGATGATAGAGCAAAACACCAGTAAAACTTCAAAGCTGATGGAAATTTAATCTTGTAGGAAATTCTACTGCATTATTGAGCGTGAACTTACTTACTCATTGACAAGAGTTATGAAATATCTCTGCAAGCACATCTGATGAAATTTCAACCGTCTACCTTCATCCTGTGGTTTAATCTGTTCACCCCTAAACTCCATGTTTACAGGTCCACAGTCACCATTGATAACAATGAATGCGGACCAAACTACAGTGGTGGAAGAGTCAACTATGAAGTCTTTGGATGTAAAGGTGGGGAATGGCGCCCTCTAGTGTCAAAGAGTTTTGTACAAACTGTTTATGTCACTTTGGGAATGAATATCTTGAAATTTTCTTGAAATAGCCCTCCAGTAATACATATATGATT
Source organism: Ptychodera flava (assembly GCF_041260155.1). Classification (NCBI taxonomy): domain Eukaryota; kingdom Metazoa; phylum Hemichordata; class Enteropneusta; family Ptychoderidae; genus Ptychodera; species Ptychodera flava. The sequence continues at coordinate 34,084,300 of NC_091937.1, forward strand.
TCATATACAATTGTTCCAAGTCAAGGAGAACACCACCGAGTTTATGGCACATCAAAGAGACTTGGCTTGAAGAGTGCTGGATACAGATACATATACAGGTAAGTAGCATGAAAGACATGAATTTATCGTAAAGGAAGCCGTAGAAGTTAGCTGAAATTTTCGTAATAGGAAGCTACAGAATAGTAAAAATCTCCTCTTCCCAAACTGTAACAGACATACCTCCTTCAGTGACAGCTATTTGTGGCACAAGCTGACTGTCGCTACACTTCTCTCTCCCGGCACAAGTCTCTGCAGTGCCGGCGGATGCGGATTGCCGTCCACATCGACCAGGAATGGTGGGGGCATGAGGTGGGGAGCTTGCTGTGTTTGTTCATCAAGGACAAAGTTGTTTGCGTCTCTGATGAGTGGTCTGTAGTCTGTGTGGAAAAACTGTTCTTCTGGTATCTAGAATCAAGACATACATATATAGATAAATGAACGTAGAAATAAGTAAATTTGAACAATTTGCAAATTATTACCAGCTCTACTTTTTTTAAAGGATGGAAATATATACTCACCTTTTTGTAATTTTCAGTGGAGCCAAAGCCAATGATACTGAGATGACCGTGTGAATCAGTGGCTGCAAATAACTGACCATCTGGTGAGAACTTACAGTCAAACACTGCTCCATGACCTTGACCCTCAATCTACGACAAAAAAATAATCACAGCATGTGAGAGACGTTCAAGAACTGTTGCCCAAATCTTCAGATGAAAGACAGAATTATTGAATTTTATTAACTGGAGTGATGGAGGTAGCCTAGAGACACAAGTTCACCAAGTAAGAGCACCGCCTCGAAAGTAAAAGACTTAAACTTTCATTCAAATTTTCTTCAAGGAATTTACTTACCATATTAAAAAAGCTTTTGATCATTGTTCCGGATATGAGATCCCAAAGTATGATATGGCCATCATGTCCTGCACTCAGGAATATCCTGGAATCCGCTGGATGAGCTTCCAACACAAAGATCTCATCATCATGGCCCTGCAAAGAAATGTTATTGTCAGTAAATTCATTGGAAAACACATTTTCGTTCATTATTGGAACCAATATGAAGCATTCCATTGTTTGAACCCTGTTTTTATGGTACAAACAAGATTCAATCTTTTCTCCTCACTACATAAATGTAAAACCCAAAGGAGAGAGGTACCAAAACCTTCTTGTGAACTGTTATGTTACACCAACTCATGGCGGTGAAAACATTGGTAAAACAGGTACACTGGTTAGGTATGATTCCTAAAGTAGCATGATCGCCATTGTCTGAGATTTTCTAAGTTCCTTGGGTCAACTGAGGTATTTATTAAAATTTCCTTGGGTCAATACTCTGCAAGGAAAAGTAAAGGTAAATTCTTTCGAAAGAGACACTTTTGAGTTAGTGACTCAGCAAATTTATATAGAGGGCGCACTGTTGTACACTTACTGTGAGTTGGTGCAGTAACTTCCCGGTGTATGAGTCCCACACTTTCAGTGTGTGGTCATTGACAGCCGTGACTACGAATGCATCATCTAGGTTCCAGCCAATCATAGTCACTTTGTACTTGACAATCTTGTTACTGTCTTCTGCAGCTGTCTCTTTTTGCCTGTGAAGAAATACCTGGTATCAATTTTGGTATGAGCACCATCCTTTTCAAAGTAACATTCAAAAATCCCTGATCATCATTTCACTCAAAATCTTTGGAAAAATCATTATGTATTATCAGCTAGGTCATTCTGAAATTCCCCTTGGATTGCAAATGACTCAGTGGCTGAATCCAACAAACTAGTGTAAGTCAGGTGCAAAAGTTCATGACCTTTGACTCCTGTTCCAATAGGGGTGTACCCTATTGCTGTAACTTACCCTGGCAACCCAGTGGCCATGTTCAGCAGAATACTCCTCCATTGCTGTCTGTAGTATAGCCATATCCTGGCAGTGCCGTCCCTGCTACCACTCACAAACCTCATGTCTGCCGAATGGCTGAACTGTATACTGTCCACCCGATCCTACAGAAATGAATTTGAGAAATTCAATTACTTGCATTCAATATCAAACTTCCTGCTACCACTGTAAGAATTTTAGAGATCACACAGAAAATGACATGTGTGTGTTGAATTCATGACATCTACCAAACTGTTGTACTTTTAAAAATATGATCTATAAACCAATATGAGGACGCACATGATGTAAGGCATAGCTAACAGTTAAAGATGGCTCAACTGTGAAATTTTCAGGCTATCGTTATTAGGAACCCGATGGTTTTAGTTGTCTTATCCTAACCTAAACTGTGTTAAAGATATTTATGAGCTACTGTCTTTGAAAACTTCAGTATCTGTTGTAAAAGTGTATGTTCAATCACTTGAAAGTATTAGTACTTATGATCTTACTAAAGAACTTCAGTAGAATAATTACAAAATTTTGGCATTGACACGGAATAACCGGAATACTTTTCCGAAACTGTCCATCATATAAACTTATCTTCTGAAGTAAAAGATATAGTAAAATAGTTTTGACAAAATGATTTGACATACTGTATGAGCTTCTAACTCTGCCATTCTGTCTGGTCCAGCAGCACTTAGGAAGTAAACTCTGATGATGTGGTCTGTGTTGCCCGTTGCTAAAAATGTACCACCTGGTAGAAAAAAACATAGCATTTTGTCTTGCAGTCATACACTTAACACTTGGCAGATTTACACTTCTGTTTTTCAATGTTTTCATCCCCCAAAATCACTCAAACTCATCTTTGCTCTGCAACTTTTAAAGTACACAGCACTATATATACTATACTATGTATATACTATACTATATGCTTTGGCAAATGTCAACACAGTGAACAACATTTGTCTGACACATTACACATTTCCAAGTTTATGCAGACTGAAAACATAAAAGAAACCATCCTTCAACACAAACAGGAAAAGTTTCTCTGACAATTCTGCGACTGTTTATATTTATACAGAATATGGGAGGTAAAAGTATATACACAAGGAAAAATGAATGGATAATTTTTTTTTCTGATCAACAAAATCATATGATAAATAAATCAAAATTAATATCCTTACCGATACTGAAAGACTGACACAGCATTTGTGCTCCAGCTCTTGATCTCTCTTGGAATTTCAGAGGTCTGTTACTGTAAAATTAATATCACCAAAAAGTATAATCAAATTGTATAAGCTTTCGCTCATTTTCTGATAATTGTTTCTTTTTACAACCATTCTGTTTTAGATTGCTGTGTAAACTGGTATGGAATTTTTATGATTCTGTTGCATTGAAACTTTATAAACAAACATCTATGTTGTATGAGCAAATTCTTTGCACAAAATAAACATCCCTGTAAGTGGAAAAAGGTAAAGTAAAAGTCACACTCACTTAAACACATTGGTATTTGCATTCCACTGCCAAAAGCAGACAGTTCCGTCCGCGCCAGTTGAGCATAGAAATCGGACAGATCCTTTAACAGATGGACAAAACTGAAAGAGGCAACATAAATCCGCAATTAGATAAATTAGAACTGAAATCAAGTTTCATCTAGTGCTGCTGGTATGCAAAACTTCCATACCTTCAATATGCATGAAGTGGGCAATAGTCTATTTGCATAGTCAGTTGGCTTGTGATACAGTTCGTGACCTTTAAACTATGAACCTTGATCATTCAGAACAAAACAATGAAACCATAGAAGTAGTAAGTCACCTTGATGAAATAGAAGCTTTAAGGATATTTCACATTAGTTTCTTTTTCTTTGCATGTTCTTGAAGACTTCATACCATTCATGATAAATAATATATATTTTCTGGATTATACCAAGGGAAAAAAATTTGAAGAGAAAATTTTTTACGCACATGATCGTTGGAATAAACTCAAATTTCCACAAAAGCCGACATAAACATTCCAAAATTCAGCACATTGACAAAAAATTGTTAAATTACATACCTGTAACGACGTAATCATGGCGGTATGGCCCACGAGTACTGCAACCGGTGCAGTTGTGCGGATATCCCACACTCTGATGATTTTATCAGTGCTCCCAGCAGCTATCAGCGTGTTCTCATAGTTGATGGCCATGTCTGCAATTTCAGCGGCATGGCCACGGAGAGTCGACAGCAACCTTCCGTCGTGTGCACTCCATACTTTCACCAGATGATCATCGGCACCCTACAATGATCAACGACAAAAAAACATGATCTTCTTTAGAAATTTGAAGTCAAATTGATATTCCTTATGTTACTGACATTGAAGATATCCTTGTTTCAACGTCAGATTTAAATACAACCCAAGCTTCTTTACTAGAGCACAAAATTACAGTGAGATGGGAGAGTTGGATTTAGGCAGCAGACTTCTATCATTAGATGAAGATACTTGTACAGTGTACATGGATCAATGGAGAATAAATGGAACAATAGGTGTTAGATTTTCTGTGATGAAAAATATTGAGCAGAACAATAATTCAAATACTCCTACAAAACATATAGCGTTATCTTCTATTTAAAACACAGTGTTGCAAATAATGCAGTTTATTACATAAATCATTTGTCAATCAGAGACAGGGACACTTTGGAAATGCAACATTTATGGATTCCATGATTTTTCTTTAATGTAGATTAATTTAGAGTACACTACAGTTGCCACGTCAAAACCAAGCTATTACACAAAATCAATGATTTCTTCTGAACACTTCATATCATTTCTACCGCTTGTTACTTTCCATTTATCACCAAAGAGGGCAGCAATCACAATAACATGAGGTCAACTGTGGGGCACCCTGGATTCATATGGGTGAGCTGTTAAGGAGGTCATGTTTGGATAAGACTTTGACGTGGTTTCAACAGTTGCCAGGAGTTGCCTTAATGCTAAAATTTAATATTAGCAATCTCCTCATTTAATTTTAATGCACAGTTGACAGTTCCATTACTGTAATTGGATGTGTAATGCATTAGGAATTAATCTGTGACACAGATCCCTGCCCTGAGACTGGGAAGAAAATAGAAGTGACTTTACCGTGACAATTCTTGTCCCTGTTCTGTCAAAGAGAATGCAATACACAGCTGAGAGATGTCCCAGTGTTCTACAGTGCATAGCGGTCTTGGAATACAATTTGCTGGGCATCACAACGTCGTGTCTTGCGACCCCTGAGAGCTGACGACCTTGAAGTGCATGACCTGGAAAGACAGAAACGATGAGCATATGGACATTCATACACAATCAAATACATAGGGATCAGGTCATACTGCTACATTCCCTTCCATGTATCCACACTGCGTGTGGTGTGTGACTTACAGATAATGGAAATTTTTCAGTCTTTGCTTTTATTATGTAGTGAAAAATTTTGAACATTTTTATAATATTTTGTAAATTGTTACTAAATTTACATAAAAATTCATATAAATTACATTAACATGTAAGAGCCTTTAAAAGCTTATCATGATATTAGTGTTTGAATATGAGAAAAAATGACAAGAATTTTAAGCAAACCTGATAATACAATCCTCTACAATGGTTAAAAAAAGTGCTACAACAAAGAAAAATGTTCCGGATTATTTGCAGAAAACTAAAAACTGTACTTGTACAATTCAATTTTGCTGCACTTTGCCAATGTTAGAAGTTATAAAACTGAATGAATTAGTAGAATTCTTTACACAAAACAAGACAAATTTTACTTACACAGGTTGGGCCGGTAGGCTAGATTGACTGGCGGACAGAGGGGTGCTTGTGAGATTGTGGCAGCCAGCATAGGTGCACCCCAGTGGGAATGTTTGACATCTGAAAAAAAAAATTGGAATAAATGATGTCTTTCCAGTAAGGTAGAACTCACCTTGAGGGCAGATATTCGGCCTTTCAAACTTTTACAATGCTTTCCTAGTCTACCACTTGCTGGGGATCGTTTTGAATCTCTTGGAGTGCATAAAGGGTTAAGTGTCTTAATTTAGTGAAAATAAAACTTGTTTTCCTCATGAAGTTCACATGTGGATGGCTGCCATTGTTAATATCAATTATCACCTAAATGTTTGGTAATTTCATCTGGTACCAAATATTGTACGGTGACCCTTTGGTTTTTGTTCTTGATTCCGAAAGAGGATGGTTTAAAGTTTCCTTTCGATAAGTTTGAGCAAAAGTTTAAGTCTTTCAATTTGCAAAAAGTAGCAACGAGAGGTTCAGTAAGAGGGGTTTGAAAAGAAATTCCACTCATTTGATGTACATGTATTTTATTTCTTTAAGAATGTAAAAATTGCTGTTTCTCAATATTTCATTTCAATATGATACCTAAATATTACAAGCAACATTTATTGTATACATGTATATCACCCAGTCTACGGTCTCTGACAGTTCTTAATTCCTATGGCAATCAGCTTTCGCTAACACTGCCTTCTGCACAGACTGAGACACCCTAACCAATTACTGCTGTGTGCTGCCTGTGTGCCACACAGCTTGTAGCAGCTTTTAGTCACAGTAATTACATGGCAATATGTTATAATAATTATCAAAGAAAAAAACAAGCATGGTAAAAAATGACTTGCATAGTGCAAAATCTGATATCAAATGGATGAAACACTGTGTTTGACAAAACACCAAGATACATAACTGGAGAATACACTACTGGAGAGTAAAATGCATGAGAATATTAGGAGTTGAAGATTTATTAAATGATGTAATTGAAAGTAATTACTAATGTTTATACTGTCAATGATGTAATAGAGGTTAACATCCTGCTTGATTATATTGCTTTAGAGGAAGTGTGCATGCCATTTACTAACACTCATTGTGTCAATACAATTGAATCATCCCAATTCACACCTCATTCACAATGTTCAGTGCTAGAATCTCAAAGAAGAAATAGCACATTTCCATTTTCAACCCTTTTAGAGCAATGCCTTTCCAAGAAAAGAAGCCATTTATGCCTTTTTTTACCTTTGGCTGTACGGAGTAATGACTGTCGGCCACCTCCAAGTAAAGACTGTACTCCTGTGACACTCGGTCGAATTTCTTTTTCCAGGACTGGCCCAAGCCGCTGGCAGATTTTCAGTAAATGGTCTTCGGAGATGTGCTGATAGCATTGTTCCTGGAGGTAAATTTTATTGAAGTTATTGGGGCATGGATAAAAATCTATGGTGAGGAAAACATACATGATCTGAGAGCTAAAACCAAAAGATAAACGACCAGATAAAAAAAATACACGCACATCAAAATCTTTAATCAAATAACTGGATTACACGATTATATATGTGGCTATGCAATAGGTTAAACCCGACATTCGAATGGACCATGTTAAAAACAAAACCGGGTGCACAAAATATGTGCACTTCCATGCGTGTTTGTATACATAGGTTTGTTTGACTGTCATCATGTGATCTTCGGATGTATTGAATCTATAGAACACATGGCAATATTGAATATGTGTCCCTTTATTCTGAAGTAGAAACCTTTCCCACGCATTATATTCCATTTTCAATATTTATTCAATGAAGGCCCGACTAATTATGATTGGACGAATTTGTATTTTTGTAACTCATTTTGATGAGTACAATATTTGAATAAAACAATATTAAAAGAAAACAACTTTCTCTTTCAAATATTTTCAACTAATCAACAAATCCCATTACTATAATGGCATATGCTAATTAATTCTATCTCCATGGCTGATGTTTCGTCCTTTTTGCGCTTTCATGCCATTTCCAACGTAAACCTGACGAGCACGTTCATCGGTAAACAGACAGTTGAACCCTTGTGATGGCTCATGAATAAAACATTACCGCTTATCAGAAATGGGCGCCGAGCCAATCAGGGGGCAACGATGAAATGACCTTCTTGTAACCTAAATACAGCTTGTTCACGTGATACGCGAGAGCTGATTGGCCAAGCCGCCATACCAACCTTGACGTCACCAGGTAATGCTATGCCAGCTCTTGTATGCAAATTCTATCCCCACAAACAGAACGCGATTTTCGACCAAAATTTTCATTTCTTTCGCCAAATATCATCATTAAATTTTATCATTCGGTCCAGAACAACGTGTTTTCCCGAAACGACTCTACCAGCCCTATCTGAAAATGTTATTTTTAAAAAGATTGAAAATTTCCGGGTTTTTCATGGTTTTCGAGGGAAATTTAAACTTTTGCGCAAAGTTGAGAAAGTTTTGCGCTTCTTACCAAGTTTTCGAACGATCTGCGATGCGAATTTCCTTCCCAATCCACTCGTCTGGGCAGCAACTGAAAAATACAGAGACAATGTTGAACAAAGGGCAAAAATATGTTATAACGAAAGGTGTTAATAAAAATTGCAAAAATCATCACAGAATGATAAATTTCATAATTTTAGGTGAAAAACATAATTTCTGTGCGCTTCTCAGTGCGCTCAAAACAAGACAGATTGAACTGGAAAAATCGACCCCTACCTGATGTTCGGCGAGTTCCTGCTTGAGTACCTGCAAAGACAAAGACATTTATTAGACATAGATACGTAGAACAGAAACCGAAGAATACGAAAATGGACATTTCTTACCTCTGCCGTCTTGGTACAAGGGCCGCAGGCGAGAAATTTGCCGATAAGGAAGTACAATTCTGTCGAGAGAAGAGATGGAAAAATTAGCTACAAATGTAACGCCACCGAATGGGTCATTCGGCGAAAATACCGAAATACGTACCCGATTGAAGGTGGGAGACCTGCCCGGTCTCCCGATCGTCTTCGGACATCTTCGTAGACTATACAGCTATGATATTTAGTTGTTTTCCGGACCGAAAAAATGGATTTCTTGGCTCCAAACTCCGGCTATTCAACGCGATATTTTTAGGCTATTCAGTCAGACATTGAAATCGACACACGCATATTCGAAATAGGTCAGACGGTGAGCCTTATAAATATTAATCCGCTTACAAAAGTTCTGGGTAAAATCATTAAATATTTGAATCTGAACCCGATGAAGAAAAACAGCATTACTTCAACAGAGTACTTTTTATGTTTTCTGAGCGATTTGAAAGGTAATTTAATCTTTGGAAATGAAAGTCCTTCAGAAAAAAATATTCCGCGGACTTATACAATGTAACACGCCCAAACACTTTTCCGCCGGATTTTCAATGACGTCTCACTACGCATGCGTAGTACAATTACATGATCTTCTTGCATGATCTGTTCGTTCTACCGATGTGAACATTCAGCGCCGACTTAGCTGCAAATTCAAGGTCGAAATTTCATGGTTTTTCTCGACGTGAGAAGTTTTCAATCTTTAGAAGAGGTAAGATATACACAATTATAGATTGAGCCGTATGATGTATTTGTTTGCAGAGGTGTGCATCCTCGCGGGAAGCCCAGGCTCCGAGGGAATCCCCCAATTTTCAGCGATACCATTCAGCCACGTATAGTATTACCACATTGCATTGCAAATCGCTGTTTATCGTGAAACCGTTATTCTTACCTAAAAAACTCCCGTGTTTAAATCCGTAAGGTAAAATGTAGATTAAAAAAACATTGCAAGAGGTAGGAAGTCTCCCAGTGACTGAACGGCTTTTTTACTTGGCCCGATCGTTGGGAATCGCCCATTCCGTATGCTCCAGCTGATTCAGTACCAGCAACCGGTGTGCAGTGTTTCATCATGCAAGTACCTTCTGTGCCGCACGCCGCTGGCACACATACATGCCCGAAGCCAGGTTTTTCCTGGCGATTTTCCCCGGTTTTCTAGCATTATTCTTCATGTTGGTGCTTACATAGGGAGAATTTTTCCCGGTGTCGTTCGTGACTGTCAGCTGATTTGCAAAGTAGGGCTTCACTTTCCACGGTGACCTCGATTCCATTGTTTACCGAAAGGTCACGGACGTGAAAAACCCGACACAATAGTCACAGGGCACTTTCTTTACTTACAATGAGTCATGACACACGATGTTTTTTCGTACCGATCTTTATGGAACCAACATATTAGGGACTTTTGTATTATTTCAAGGCATATGACCATCCATTCATAAGTACATCTACAATGTAATTATTATGGTTACAGGGCATTTGAATAGTTTGTCCTTTAGTCCAGACTTTTCCACGTTTATGGGATTTAATATTATAAGTACTAAAAGTTAATTTACTGATTCAGCTTCTTAAACAAAATTATGGAAAAGCATCGGTGATAACAGTGCTCCAACCACCTATTTTTAATTGGAAAAGTGAACAAACTTTCGTGTGAATGAAAGTGTTCATGTGATTGTGATGTATGTTTGGCTGTATGGGGATAACATTAACTGAATCATCCGTTTGTTGGCAAGACTGACGATTAGTGGGCATGAAGAAATTTTGTTTGAATTGTTGGTAACCTAGAGAGTCCACTCATACCATCACTTATATGAAAAGCCCCCTTAAAAAGGTGTACCCACTAATCTTCAGTCGTCACTGTCATTTATATTATTTGAATATCAAAGCAATAATTGATTCATTCAAAATTATCAAAATTGTACTTACATCTCTCTTCAGTACTTTCTACATATTTGTGTTGATAAGCAAGTTTCTTAATTTTTTTCTTTACCACTTCACTGTCCGATTTATAATATTTTATTTTTTCCCTAACGCTGGTGACAATTTTCAGTGATCAATGACATTTCAATAATGTAGTATTGTTCAAAGGTCCAGAAGCTGTAACTTTTTGTTATTTTTTTCACTGTTTTTTGTTTTTAATGTCAATTACAGTGTCTTGTTGTACTCTTCAAAACATATAAGGATACACAGTGCATGACTGAAATAGTTGGATTTTGAAAATTGTTCAAAAATTATTTCATTAACTAAAATATCATCAATAATGGCTGGCGCAGTGAAACTTGCTTGCTTGGAAAACCATTGAGGGTACATCATTGTATGGTGAAAATCAGAGCTGTGTAGCAAACGAGGGGCTGTTAGCAAGTCTAACCAAAATATCACCCTTTGCGATATAGAATCTAATCCATTGATGGTTCTTTAGTAACAGCAATGGCACACTTGCATATGCAGGAATTCTCAGCCTGATAATAATGTAACATACCGGTACCCATTCCCATGCACTAATGATAGGTTGTTAATTAAATGTGGCTAAACCTGCTCAGAGAGATAGTATTTATTGATGAATTTTGACTCGTCATCATATTACAGTGTGTGAATTATTTCCTGTGCAACACGTGGCATAGTCTGTTGCCATGGTATCGCAGTTGATGTTCTACATACATTATGTATTACCATTTTTTTTTCAATTTACAAAACCAAGGGCGAGAGGCTAAAGCATGTTTTGTACCTTGTACAGCCCTAAATTTTGTCAAAGCTGCATTTCATAATTCCTCTTGTGAATGTCAATCAGTACGACAGAATGAACACTGATGTCTATTTTTTAAATCTCAAAATTGCACTAACAATGGGTACTAATTTTAAGATGAATTTCTCATGTTTTTGAAGATGCCATGGGCACAAACAAGTCCTTGAAATAATTCAACTTGGCTAAACAAGGATTGATTACACAATGAGATTCTACACCTCAACATCGCTCATACTCACTGAAAACCACAGATATTTGTATGTTGAAGAATGAGATAAAGTATGCAGCTGGTATCAAAGAACAGTTATTTAACAAAATAGAAGCCATAACACTGAATAGAATGTTTGTATTCAGACACCTGATTGACCATTCAGTGTTCTCAACAAATTGGAAAATAAGGAGCACTGTCAATTTACGTTAACAATTTATAACTTGAATATTCTTTTATGTTGTTATTAACATAGAAGCAGATTTCTAAAAAAAGGGGGGACGGCCCACCCTCAAAAGCCCCCCTGTGGGGAACTCTGCCTATGTTATCATGCAACAAGTTGCAGTAAGGATTTTAGTTCATGGTTGACCTTGAACTGCTGAATGGTTGTGAAGGGAAAGAGCAACAAATGTGGTTGAACTGTTGTGAGTGTCTTAAAATTGAATTTGACATTTGCTATGAATACCTCAATTGGTCATGGTAATTAAAGGAATACAAATGAGAAGATGTCAATCCAAGTTTACCAAAGCATTTGGAAGGGAACTGACCTTGAACTCTGACACTCCCATTCACATGATTCAGCCTTGATGAGTGAAACAGCCAGATATAAATAGACAATAGCAATGAGAATCTGATTACCATCTATCGGCATCATGAACCTCCTTTGTGAAAAAGCTGATGTATATATTATCTGATATAAATCTTGTTGTAAAATTACAAAACGCAATTATTTCATCACACATCCATATTGACTCACACTTCCTTTTAAAATTGATTACACAATATTTTATTTGCTGAGCTTCAAACTTAGTCTTTTCATTGTTGCATATACTGTTTTATGAATCATACAGTTGATAAATTTTCTTTTTAAAAGGCTCCCTTGTCAAGATGCAGTAAGTGTGGACTGAAGACTAGTGCAATGTGTGTGTGTGTGTGTTTCAACCTGAATTCTTGTAATAGTAAGTGCAGTATATTAAAAATACCCTATATGTATATAAAAAAAATCATATTTGCACAACTTTGCATTTGTCAACAGAATGTCATGGTTTCCAGAGGAGGAGCGTCGAACAACAAACTGGTTCACCAAATTCTGCTCCAACGTCCTTAAGTGCGGACCCGTTCCCAAACATGTTGCTTTTATCATGGATGGCAACAGAAGGTTTGCCAGGAAAAGCCACATCCAGCGACACGAAGGCCATGTCAAAGGATTTGACAAGCTTGCTGATGTAAGTTATTATTGCCAAAGCCGCACTGTCTGTATTCAGTCTGAATTTTTCATGACTTCCATGTACATACAATATATCCTGGTTTTTTAGCTCACATTTGGTTTTACCAATGTGAGTTTATCGTATAGGCTGAAGTCGATGGCGTCTGTATGTATAGGATAAAGCCCGAGTACGAGGGCTCTTCTGGTATATAAAGTCCAACCCAACGATAAAATGTCGAGGCCGCAGGCCGAGACATTTTATCGTAGGGTTGGACTTTATATACCAGAAGAGCCCGAGTACGAGGGTTTTATCCGACTTAAAAACTATCGCCCCTAACTGATATATTTTCGTTTTCAATGTGTTTACGTCAACCGTCCCCTTTGTCAATGTAACATGTTTAGGATATGAATTAAAACTTTTATTTGTGAAATAGCCTTCTAATGTAATGGAACATCCTATAAATGCCCTAGGGCACATTATATAAATGCCCTAGGGCACAGCAGATTTTGTGTTGCAGCTGGTTTCCGCTGTGTTACCAAATTTGAATATTAAAACGTACCAGATGTCTACAGAATATGACATGTTTTACTTTTGATTGGATAGTACTTTACTACGGCACTGTCATTCGTTTCTGGAATTTGGTGACCAAGGCTTTATGAGTAGATAAAACACCCTGAATTGAGCACTCTGATTGGTCAATCAACAGTAGATAGTTTTTAAGTATGTGTGTGTGTATGTATGTATGTATGTATGTATGTATGTATGTATGTATGTATGTATGTATGTATGTACAGTATGTCCGTCAACATCAAAAACACGCAAACCGCTGCACGTTTCAGCTTGGTATTTGGTGTGTGGATGCATCCTGGGCTATAGATGGGATTTTGTTCAAATGAAGTCTGCATTGCCAAAATTATGCAAATGAGCTTACAAAATGTGAAAATGGTCAAGAATTAATAACTCTAGAACCGCTGTTTTGATTGCTTTGAAAATTTGTGCGCAAGTACCTTAGGTTAACCTTCTACAGTTTTATGAATATTGTGAAGATATCCTTAATTTTGTATTTTTGCTGAATTTTTTTGTGATATTTCCCATTTTCAGTAAAAATTTTTCTTCTCTGAAACCGCCGGCCCAATCGCTCTCAAATTTGGGTTGTCTCTTTGCAAGGGTGTTACTCTTCTAATTTGTTGAAATTATGACAAAATTGGGAAAATTACTATTTTTGTGCAATTTTGTCATTTTGGTCAAAAAATCTTAGACAGTGTTTCCTTTTGAAAACCCCTGGACAGACAGCTTCATATTTCGTACACAGAAGTACAGAGATGACAATAGTTAGATATGTGGAAATTGTCCTGAAATATAAAAAATTGTATTTTTAAGACAATATTGTCACTTTTGGTCAAGAAAACTTTATCTCAACATTATTTGTTTGATAGCTTTGTAATTTGGTATAAAGTCCCTTGTTTGATAGCTTTGTAATTTGGTATAAAGTCCCGAAAGATGTTATTGGATAAATTTTCTGCTCAAAGTGTTGGGAAACCCAAAATTTGTATATTTTAGGTACTTTTCTCAGTTTGTGACCTTAAATGACCTATACTAACCCAGGATATGTTGTGAGACAATTTTGAAGGCTGTGAACATAATTTTGTCATATTTGATACCAATTTGTAGGAAAATTTGATCCAGAAAACAAAGCTGAGGTGATTTTTTTCAATTTTGGACCAATTTTTGCAACTATTCTATGTGTAAGACATACAAAAACTAATGAGAAATTTGGATCCAGGATAATTCCAGATGTTGTAATCACCACCCACAGTGGAAGGCATTTCACTATCTGTAACTAACTTAAGTGCTGTTTACATTAGAATGATAACACTCATAGCATTAATTAAAAATCTCCAAGGTTGTAAATGTACTTCCTGTCATTTGGTCTTATGTAATACCAAGGGGTGGAACATTTGATATGCAGGAGGGGGTAGGGTTTAGAAGATCAATGATGTAGCATTACTTTTTTACCAGATCCCTTGTGCATTTTTTGCCCACTCCCACCTTTTCTTTTTATCAAGCCTTCTGTGTTTTTTGTTGTTGATATTTGCTTATGTATTTAGGATCTGCTTCTCCCATTGCTATAGAAGTTGATATGCATGTTCCTAAAGATGACCTCCAGTACCTAAGTTGGAGACCTTATTTGCTTTTGTCATTCTTGTTTTTCCTGGTTTAATATTTCTCGAATGGACCAATTCAATCCGAATGTGAGCACATAGTGTCCTTGACGGTATTTTTTGTGATACCCAGTTTTTAGGTTCAACATTTAACTGTATGTAAAATGCAAATTTTTGCTTTAGTTGAATTTGCTATTCACTTCAGACAAAATTAGAGACTATATGCCAACAAAGCTTGCAAGACTTACATTCAAGGTCATGTATGGTCTTCTAAGTTGCTGGATCATGGTTCATAAATTGTCATAAATAGTGATGTATGGATATCCGTTGATGAAGAATAATGCTTGACCTAGAGGGCCTTTCATATTACAATGTACCCTTTAAGCTAGTGCTAAATTGTAATATGGCACACTATCCTGGTCCCTGGTCTTGTCAATTTAGGTTTATCTACTTTACTTTCACTACCAATATTGCTCTGCTACAAATAATAGGTTTTTATCCTCAGTGCTTGATTTGCCAGAATAAAAGTGACAAATAGAAATCGTGGCATTGATTTGGTAGAGTTCAGTTCAATGGTTATCTCAAAAGTATAACAACAGCATATCAAACAGATGGTCTGGCTTACAATGACAATTTTCTGTTTTCACCAGGCTAATAGAATATGTACTTATGTAGTGAAGATTTTCCATTGACAATAAATCCTTGTCTAATTTGCCTATGTAATTAAGTTTAATAATATTCCCTGCATAAGTGATAAAACTATTTAGGAAACAGATCGTTATGTGAAATTGAGAATCTTCAAGATAAAATTTAGATTACAATTGAAATTCTTCATTTTCAAGATGTTCCACTTTAAGCAATCCTGTTGATGTCATTAGTAGACCATATTTACTGTTAATGTATTTTTCTGCAATATAGCATAGTCATGTTTCAATCCCTCTGCAGACTTTGGAATGGTGTCTAGACCTGGGCATCACAGAGGTCTCTGTATACGCCTTCAGCATTGAGAACTTCAAGCGTTCTAAAGACGAAGTGGACGGTCTGATGGAGTTGGCACGACAGAAGTTTGCGAGGTTGATGGAAGAGAAGGACAGTATACAGAAATACGGAGTCTGTGTCAGGGTGCTGGGGGATATCAGCATGCTGCCTAAAGATGTCCAAGAATTGATCTCTGAAGCCGTTGAATTTTCTAAAAACAATGACAGGTATGTTGGTTTGACCACTTGAACCCTGACCCTCTGGTGACCACTGACATCATGTGAATCAGCCCCATTGCTGTTTGGGTCTTTGTCTCATACACTGAGTACAACTTTATTTGGACAAGAGAGTTTCATACCAGAGTGGTGACTGAAATTTATGGAAACAGTAATCCATTTATTTTTTAACAGAGGAAAATGGCTACAACAGTTCACATAGGACTCCTTTAGCCTATGTAGTTTGTTATTCAATGATGTAAATCTAAAAGGACCTCATGCATGTTTTGTGAAAAATATTAAGTGGCCGCCTCATAGTGGTTGCTCTGCTTGAATTTATGGCGAATGATTGAAAATGTGCAATGTATCAACACAGTGTTAATCTTTATGGCCTTTTTTCTGGGAAATAATTTGCATTCTTTGTGAATGCAGTACTCTATGACCCAATGTTTTATGAGTAACAAATTGACCTTTGACCTTCTCAACAGGGCCATTCTCAATGTTTGTTTTGCGTACACTTCAAGGCATGAGATGACCACTGCAGTCAAGGAGCTAGCCACTGGTGTAGAGGAAGGATTGCTCAGACCGAGGTAAAAAATAAAATTTTAATTTTATTTATCATTTTCCCACACGTACAGGATGGACAGCAAAACCCCACAGGAAAAAAATTCCAGTCGATGTCTTTACTCATATATAAATCCCAACAATGGAAACATTAAGAGTTAATCACAAAGCAGTTGTGAAACAAGTAGACTATTGAGCTTTGGGTGTTAGCATTATGCACACAGCTTTTTAAATTTTCTGGAGAATTCACCAGGTATATTCTTTATGTTTCACATTGAATGAAAGATGTACGATCTTTAATTGTTTGTTAATTGTTAATTAAAGGAACCCTGAAGTTTAGAATCTCCAGTCAAACTTTTTGCAGTGTTGATGATTTTCATCATTCATGTTTGAACATCTTCATTTGTACAGAAAAGCCAAACTGTTTTGTGTTACTGCTTTTCAGCGACGTTTCTGAACACCTCTTAGAAAAATGTCTGTACACAAGCCACTCAGCTGATCCAGATCTGCTGGTACGGACCTCAGGAGAAGTCAGACTTAGTGATTTTCTGCTGTGGCAGGTGAGTCAGATTTAACATGCAAATGAAGATTATTATGCTAAACTTTCAAACTTTCCTCGATGAAACTTTCGATCATTCTTGTACCAAATCAAGCATTAAAATCAGGGTCACCGTGTAAAGTTTTGCACAAGAGAAACAAATCATCTGAGAAATTCAAAACTGGTGGCATCCCTGTATTAGTGTAACTCCAGAGACAAAATAAAATGTCGAAAAACTAAAAATAGTGAAATGCTTTTACTCTATGAACTTTAGCGGTAGACCAGAAGAGTGTTGTAAAATTTGAGTCCAAATGTCTGTTCCCAGGATGCATTCTACCTCAAACTGAAATATTCTATTTTACTTTCAGTCTTCATACTCAGTGCTATCGTTTGTCAAAGTTCTGTGGCCAGAATTTTCAATATGGCATCTCTTTGCAGCAGTGTTGCATTACCAAAGGAATTATCAAGCAATACAGGCAAGTCTTCACCCAGTATAGCACCCTTATATATGATTCATTATGCCGAGAAATTCAGTTTTTGATGTTGAAAGTCAAAATCTGTGAAATAAAGTAGGAAACAGACTGACAGAAAAACTAACAGCACCACATCAAGCATCCTCAGCTCTTTGAGTGCTGTAATTTTTCCTACCAAAATTTTAGTGCTACATTTTACCAATTTTTATGAATTTTTCCAAAATTGTTTTGATAACTTTGGACCTAATGGACATTACATTACGTTTTTATCAAAATTTTGGTGAAAATCTGAAAAAAAATTGACTAGGGTGTATTTTATAAAGGTGACAAAAATTGACTGTGGCGTTCAAAGGGTTAAGTAAAATCAGTCAAGTTTCAAACTTTTTCCTCCCAACCTCGGCATTCTTGTTCCCAGCTACTCTTGTTCTGCAACTGCAGCAGAAACACTGAGACAGAGTGGTAAAATCTCTACTGTGTGGAATGGAGAACGTTTTGCTTGAAAATAATCTCATGCTTAGAGGACCACTTGGCGTAGGGGAGGGTTGTTTATCTGAGTGGGGGACACTTACCTGAATAAATACAGCACATATCACACCACGAATCAGGAAACTTGTCATGGAGCTGATGAGAAACTTAGAGGATTTTCTGTTTTCTTTTTTGTTACTCACAGAAAGGAAAAGAGGCAAATCTCAAAGACAGAGAGGCAGCAGTGCATCAGTCAGATCATCAGTGTGTTCTTGAGGAGATTGAGAAGGAACAAGTTGGGAGCAAAGACTGTAAAAATACGGACATTCAAAGCAGGATACGGAAATACAGACTTGAGAGGGAAGAGAGGGAGAGGAGATTCCTGGATCGTGTTTACGAGAGGAGGAGAAAGAGTCTGGAAAGTATGCTTCCGGTGAAAATCAGCATCAGCTATTGATGTTAGTTTTAACCTGTTCACCCCTCAAGTCCCAGTAAACAGATCCATAATGAGGATTTATGACAATGAATTTGGGCCAAACCACGGTGGTGAAGGGTTTAAACCTGTGAAAACTTTCTACTTTTAGAAACAAGATGGTGCTGTATGCCATTTAGTAATTATGATGCTGATCTGGATTTTTTTAGTAGGTTAAACATTACAACATCAAATGTTTTTGTCCTTTTACTTGTTCACCCCAATTTCCAATAAACAGGTCCACAAACACCATTGATTACAATGGATTTGGGCCAAAACATAGTGGTAAAAGGGTGAAATTGAAATGGCATATTGATGTATATTTTTATCTCCTGGTTTGTTTGCCTTAAAAAATGACACTCCAGCCCTTCATGGCAACTGCAGTACTTAGATAAACCATGCTTGTGGCACACAAGTCAAATTTGCTTCAATCATCCTTGGACTCTGCGTATGGTCCAAGCTGAAGCGCTGTTCACAATGGTGACTTCTTGTAAAGTCCTGTAAGCTGCAATTTTTTCCCGTCATGAATGTAGACTCTCTGTTTGAACTGGCGCAGTGCAAATGAACAACACTGGACCCAATCATCATTATAAAATCAATGCAGTTTTCTTAGGAGGTCCCTCCATAGCTTTTCAAAGCAACTGAACCCCTTAGGATAATGTTGATTAGTAAAGGCGTATGATGGAAGCCCAGTCATGTTCAGTCCTGTCCTGTTGGCAGCACCAATAAGACAAAAAAGGGCTCCATTGACAGTGAGCTATTGAAAACATTTTTGAAGTCTGATTGAAACAAATCATGGAATATCATAACAAGGTTTTAGCCTCAGAACAGGAATCAATGCTTCTGTAGATTTCCAGAAGGACTTGGTGAGCTTTACAATGGCTATAAGGTGTGTATCTGATATAGGGGTACAACACTGAACTAAAATTAAAATCTCTGTAAATGCTTATGTGTGTTTCAGAAAAGTGCCCAACAAACAGTATAAAACCAAATCTGATGCCATCTGGCCACTGAAAACAAAGTTTTCAAAGTCAATTAAATGTAGTAGTTTTGTTGCTGATATCTGTACAAATAAACAACATCCCATGAAATGCACTATGGTGAGAAGTAAAACATTAGGCAGACAAGGCCAAACATTGTTCAAATATGACCAATTTTGTGTACGGTAAATATTGTCAATCTTGCTTGACCTTGTACTTGACCTGAAACCTAGCAAACAACTGTTCACGTAAATGGCATTGAATTTAAACCCAGAACATATGAAAATGAAAATGAAAATTTTATTTCACAAGATGGTTCAACCATTACCATGAATATTACAATCAAATCGTTGAGAGACCCTGTATTTTGTATAAAAAAAGAAATGTTAGACAGACTGTACAGTGCAATCACATTTTTGTCTAGCCAGAAAGAAATAAAAAATACCTATAAAAAGATCCATTGCTGTGTTTGATTATTCAATATTTTGTTTCATGATTCTTGATTTTTATAAAATTTCACTACAACTTCTGTCTAAAGTAGGCTGGAAGATCCGTAGCTCCAGGCAGGGATATCTCTCTAGTGTCCTCATAATATGGATATTTCAGTCTAGGTTTCAAGGCAATCATGTAATGTATTTGTTGTGACCTAGAACTGATCAAAGAAAAGGAAATGTACGATGGATTGTCTGTTAATTTTAAGCATGGAATGAATATTCTATTGTAACATCTGCAACCTCTGCAGAAAGTCTAGAACAAAATTTACTGCTGACAGAACATATAAAATTTTGGATGTAAATTCTTGTACACGCAAGTATACTGGTTTGACTTCAACTTGAGTGAAGCAAACCCAACCATTTCATTCACTGCAAGTGCAAATTGCTGTCCAGACAAAGATTTGCAATATTCTAGACTTCAAAGGGAGAGAAGTTGAATATGAAATGACCACAAAGTGAGAGCCAACAGGGACTGCTGTTTGCGTTTTCTTTCCCTCTAGAGGGCGCTGTGCATGAAATTTCATCCAACTGGCGTCATCTTTGGTTTGTCATGTATTTCAGTGATGCAAAGTCAATTGAAGGTTGTCTAAAATGGCAGTAACTTTCCAAACACAGTGAGCAAACAATGGGAAAATGTCAGATATGTGCGACAGGGAGTCTTCCAACTCCCTACCTAAATCCAAAAGTGGAGTTTCTGGCCAGCATTTGAGCTTCTCTGGTGTTGTTGCAACGTCAGCAAGTACTTTTTCCAGGATGAAAAACAAATAGTGGGAGTTCTCAAAATGAAATGGATCCCAATCTGAATGCTCTTCGTGAAATGACCTCAGTTCATTGGAGCACTCTGTGACCTTTGACACAACTAATTTCAAGATAGACGGTTGTAACTGTGCATGCTCAGAAAGCTTGATAACCATTTTGCTGAGATCCTCAAGATAACCTGCCTGTACAGAAAAATAAATTATCATTAGACTTAACTCTATTAAGAACATTGCACTTTTCTAGTTGTATTTTGGTTCAGGATAATTTTTCCATGATATCTAAGCTGTAATTAGATTCAGGGGGTTACTACATCGTGTAAATGCATTCAAGGTAGTTTGCACCTCAAAATCGACAGACTTATCTTTTGCTCAAACTTTCTTCAAGCAAACTTTCAATCAGTCTCTTCCAAAATCAAGAATGAAAATCAAGGGTTACCATGCAAATTTTGGCATCAGCTTTAACAAATACACTAAGATACATCTGTTATAGCACTCTAACAAGAAAGTTTTTACACCAAGAGTGTATGAATATAACTTACTTGATTGATCCTTCCACAATGGTAAATGAAATCCAGTATATCTTGAACAAACTCAACCACTTTCTGATGAATCTCGTGATGAAATTTCTCAACAATCCTGCTTTCCAGCAGAGCGGTGATATTATCAACAGCAAATTCCATCTTGGGGATGGAGATCTGTCCTGAGAGGTCTTGCAGACAGCTCCTGATAGTTTCAATGCAGTGTAACACACTGTCTCTTGTCGTCAAGGCAACATCACAACTGTCCAGTATGGGTAAGTCCTTCACTTTGTGTTGTAAAGCCAGGACACTGTGGAGGAATTTCGTGTGAACGTGGAGTGTATCAAGCTTGGATTTCCCACTCGTCTCAGAAGATGATGGTGGGGTGGGAAAGACGGCTGCTTGGAATTGCAGATCATTTTGGCTTGCTGAATCTGTAATTTCAGTAAACGAGACCTCATTTTCATAAATTCCATTGTTCCCTGAATTTTCATGCCAAGAGTCACTGCTTGACTTTGTCTGGCCTGATACATAGAATCTGATGGGTGAAAGCTTCATTAATGTTGTCATTATGCAAATATTTCACACCTTTATCAGGTTACCTCAGACCCTGAAGAGGGGGAGCTACTTGCATTGCTTGCCAATATGTACACATGACACCCATTTGGGTGGTTTTTCAGTGATTTGGTCCAAAATGGGCACATTAAACATTTCAGGGTAACCAGCTTCTAAAATTGGGTATGATTTCATCCACCAAAATTTCGTTGAAGTCTAACATATAGTTTTCCTTCAGCCAAATTTTAGTTTTTCCATAAATGCTTTCAGCAAATCATTGCTTGGCTAGCGACAACACATTTGTAATACGCTTTTTAAATTATGGCTGATTTTAAGAATTATTTTATAAAAGTATGTCTAAAGTAAAGAAATCATGCATATACAGCACATTAATTAATCAGCTTTACCTGCACCAGTTGGTTCTCTATCAACTTCTGATAATTTGCATCTCACAAGCTCCTGTCTGCTCTGAAGTAGTTCTCTCTCAAGGGTCTGGGCTCTGTCTTTCCAGCTTTCATCTCGTTGTTTTATTTGTTCTGCCAGATGCTGTGCGTACTGCTCGCCTGTCATATCCTGGGGTTTGCCTCTGATCACAGCCAATGCAGCGGCAAGTTTCAATTTACAGAGCAATGCTCGGTCACCTTCGTCTATATCTGTGATGAAAAAATGAAATCTCTTTTGGCCATCTTTTTAAAGGAGATATTTTTATACGTGTCAAAATGGTGTTCCCTCACAGCAATGGTTGTCAGTAGCGACCAGGTTACTCCTGCCAACCTACATTTAACTTAAAGCCTACATGCACAATGAGCGTTAACTGAAGGATATTTATTATCAATGTATGATGTGGGCTATTGATTTAGGACGGAGAGTCAAGCTACTGTATTTTGATTAACTTTTTTTTTTTTGCTTGATCATGTTGATGGGTATTGCAGGTACTGTAGGTTGAATGTGAGTTGGAAAGTCATGGTGCAGTCAAAAATAAATGTTATCAGACAATGAACTCGGATGGGATGATCAAGTAAGAGGCGCTCTAAACGGTTCTGTGCATGCGAACTCGGATCCCGAGTTGCTGGTTGATCGTAGGGTCCCGTTCACGATGAATGACAGTGGACAAAATGCCAACAGGCAGCACAATCTGCGGGA
Organism: Ptychodera flava; assembly: GCF_041260155.1. Classification (NCBI taxonomy): domain Eukaryota; kingdom Metazoa; phylum Hemichordata; class Enteropneusta; family Ptychoderidae; genus Ptychodera; species Ptychodera flava. Next base: position 34,107,295 of record NC_091937.1, read on the forward strand.
CATCTACGATCTCGCGCAGTACAGTGCAGTGTATCGACTCGACTCAAGAAGCTTTGAAATCAAAGACTTATCAATGGAAAATCCTAGATTATGGTGTAAACATTTACCTTGAATCGCCGACATATCTGTTTATGGCTTGTGTTGTTATATTCAAACTTGCCCGCTGTCTGCTGTCAGAAATCACAAGACGACATCGCATGGATACAGCGCCGCCTTGCGCCGATATGAACTATCGTTGCCTCTTCAGAGGGCGCCGTCTATGACCTTTGGCTTTCCAGACGGGGAGGTAAGAACTATCGCGGCGGTTTAGCCGATCTCGCATATTACGAGATTGACTTCACAAGCCTATATGGCGGTCTGTGTAAATGTATGATTTCCGCCGAATTTTCTGTCTTGCGCGCATTTGGTAGATCGGGAGGTCATCGAGGTAAGCAAAATGTTTCTGTTGTGAGAACTTTTCGTGTTTAACTTCTGAGACAGCGAACTCAGCAGCTGTGTGCTCATTTAAATACATATCAGCCGTAGAAAGTAGGAGGAGGGGCTCAGATCATTCTTTGCCGGCCACGGGTTTCGCTAATCGATGAACGCTGTCAAATGGACTGGCCTCCCAAGGATAAATTACTGCGTAATTTTTGTATGATTTCACAAAAGGTGTAGCTCTTGCAGTCGACGACGAGCATCGAGTTGCCTCTAAAATATTTCTTCTTGGTATGGAGACGTGTTTCAAGCCAAGCAGAATCCATTCAGATTAAAAGCAAACACTTTTTTTCTTCGTGTACCTGGAACATTCAGAAGCACAAGGGCCTCAAGTGTGTACATACGTGCATAAATACACTGGACTATCTCAAAGCGCGTAGGTGCGAAGCGATCAGCTGACAGCAGCTATAATACATGGTTCTCTTCAGAAGTAGTCCCTTCCTACCTCCAGTCTGTCACAGGCTTCCGGACAGTGAGATGCTCTCGCGTTTCCATTATTGATAAAATATCCGACGGTGATGGTATCATTTTAATTTTATTGTAGCCTTATAATTTGACACGCGACTCTGTTTATCAACATTGTTATTATGTCCCCGATGATAATTTACGATTTCCATTAATGTCTACGGAATACTTGTACCATATGAGTTGGAATTTTCGAATTTTTATGTGAGCGTGCAAAAAGTTTGACTTTCACTCTAGTTTACTCAAGTAGACACTAAAATGATGTTACCCATTTTCAAATTAAAAGCCTTTGAGCGCCAAAGTCAATTTTTGTCATCCTTTATAAATTATACCTCGTCCTCAGTCAATTTTTGTCAGAGTTTTGCCAAAATTGTGATAAAAAACTGAGGCCAGTGAAATTTTGTGTTCATTTGGTCCAGAATTATCACAAATATTACAGAAAAGTTCATAAAAATTGGTAAAATGTTGGACTAAAATTTTGATGGGAACAAATACGGCACTCAAAGGGTTAAATATGTAAGCCTCTGAATTGCCCTTCTTCTTTAGTTAAGGTCATGTTTATCTGTGGGTGGATTTAATAAAACTACTACCTTCTACATGTTCTACCAGTTTCCTCATCATTATTCTTGATTCGACAATCATGAATACAGTAATTTGTGTGCTTTGTTTTTTCTGGCACAGTTATATGCAATGAACTTATTGTTGTGGTTGAATACAAGTTCAAGGTTTGAAGGGGCCAGTGAGATTCAACTCTATAGTCTTATAATGTGTTGTACTGTGGAATATCAATCAGATTGTATATTTGTTATCTGGAATTATATTTATGTGCGAAGTTTTTTAGATTCAGAGTACAGACATGACTTATAAATGACAGTATATACATGTTCTCATAGTTTGTGCATTTATTTTAGAGGCAAAAATACCATTATTTAGTAATACTTGGTTAATATTTAGTAATACTGGGTTAAAAGTTTCTCTTGTTGCAGTTGTCATTTTTTATTGACATTGTCAATACTGCGTTCCTTGACCCTTTGACCGCAATGGTTAGCCCAAACCCTTTGTTTTCAAGAGTGAGTATGGACCAGCTTATCGGTATGTGCTTTGAAAAATTCAACATATGCAACATTGTCAAATTGTTGGTTTTTCTCTCTGTGTGAAATTTTACAAAGCCATTCTTGCATAACAGGAAAGTTGTAGCAATGTAATAGAGTGTAGTGGTAACCAGTATGAAAAGTGAAATCTATTACATCTCGTTTGTATTTCTTGACAGCGATATTTACCAGAGAGATGAAATGTCACCAGTGCATAATTATTCCATTCAAATTTATCATGCATGTCAATATGTTCTGCTGGTAACCTTGTTATTGAAAATTCGAACCTTCAACTCATGCTCAAATATGTTTTTTGCTGACCAAATATGGTGAAAATGTGCAGGTGCCTATAAAAAAGATACATCGCTAGCCATCTTGCTTATTGCTAATGACGGACAAAAATAAAACATGAATTGCAAAATGGGATTTATTCAAAATTGTATTCACAGTTATGCCCACATTTTTGTCCGTTGCATACTGCAAATTATTAATACCTCTAAAATGTTCTGTTTTTAGGAACTACAGCTACTTTTAAAAGTTTAATATTCTATTCAACCTCCAATGTTACACATGGTTTCTACTCTTCCTCCAAGAACAATAGAATATTCCATGTCTTGGGGTTGGTTCCAGCTTGATGTATGATAGCTAAATAATAATCCATATCTTCTGCCACTGCCAGTTTGTAAATAATGCTATAATTAAATTTTATTGCGATGGTGGCAATCTCTCTTTATGCTTCCAAATAAATTAAAAAAAGGATTTTACTACCATACAACTTTTACTGTTTCACTTGCATTGAGCTCCAATGATAAAAAGTCCATGACAAAAGCAAGCTACTACCAGTGGTTTTTATCAAACTAACTTTTAAAATTTTATGATGATTATTATTGATAATTATAACAATATTATAAATTTGGGTGTTTTTTAATCGTTAAATATTGACTATCTTCAATGTGAATCCGCTGGCAAAGGAGCTTGAACCTTTACCGAATAAATTTACTGCTACATGCTACATGTTTTGCTGATACAGCACACAAGGCAGCATATTGATATAATAAACACCCATAACCATATATAGAATACTGAAGTGTTTTCCACTGCCTGGAAAATCAGAGGGTAGCTAATTTACATCAAATGAGTAATTTGCATATTCTTTTTATGGGAATGTATTTTTTTTGTGTGTGTATGGTAATTAAAGTATAAATAGATTGCTGAGAAATGGAGGGATGGCCCACCTCTAAAGCCCTTGTGGAGAACCCAGGTTCTGTATTTGCCATCAAGAAGGGTTAAATGAAGATTTCATTGCATGAGTCCCCTCAACATGTGTGAATGTAGTGAATCCAGTTTCAAAGCTTTTTGTGTCACCGGCAACCAAACTCTACTTACATGCCCTAAGGCCATAAAAGTGCCACTCAAGGTTAAAGTAGTACTTGAATATTAAGGTAGATGGGTTTATCTTTCTATAGGAGTGCTTTGATGGCCCAAAGAAGTGCTTGGGGTGATTTGAGTACTGATACAGATCCAGTTGAGAGAATCAGGAAGAGATTAGACGGGCCTTGACATGGAAGGGGCCAAGAAATTCTGTGGCTGGTTGGTCATCTCCATATAACTTAGTGCTCCCATGTTGCAACACTTACCTGTACATAACAATACCATCAAAATTGAATCACTAACTTTCAATAGCAATTGTATAGGCTAGGAAACGCCTTGATGACTTGTCATTGTCCTGTGTTGTCCTCAGCGAAGGGTTCAGATTATTAATGCTGTCGTCCAATTAGCTACCCTAGATACCAGCTGACTCAGTGGCTTGTCATACGTACATGTATGTATAATATTTTGGTACATGTATACTTTGGCAAGAGGCCAGCTTTATGGTGTCTACATATAAGAAATGTAACACGACAAAGAACCATATATAATTAGTTGTCGCAGATTTGTTTATCTTTTTAAAGGAGCCAGGGTAGCCTGTAGGATGTACAAAACATAAAGATTCTCATTGGCTTGACTTGGAAGAAGATTTCAGAGCGTGGCCACTGTAGGAATAAGAGGGTCGTTGTCACCTATTCACATGCAGTGTTCAAGCACACCAAATTATCTTTAATATTGACAGCCGCATTGACTCAAGACTCAAAGCAAAACAATCAGTTTATCCCAATGTATTTCAATGCAAACAACGTATTCTTGTACACCAGCAATCCCTTGGTACTAATGTTGAACATAATAATGCTTGTTACAGACTTTCTTTTGCAATACAATATAAGGTATAACTAACTGTTGATGATGTACATGTCACAATATCTACAGTTGGTACATTACTGTGAATGTACATTGGACTTTCTTGCTTCTTCGTGTGTCAAGCTGTGAAAATAAACTTGTGTGTTTTAAGTCATATGGTTATGTGATACAGCCCCTTCATAACAAATATATATTGGTATTTAGCAGATTTTACATTGTCACTGCCAATATCAAACGCTTACAGGTCACACTGCATGTACCTTGAGTTTCAATACAACTATACTAACCATCAAGGACTTGGATGTGCCATTAACTACAAGTTGTCGTTGATGCAGAACAAAAATTTTAACAGATATAATATACATATGATGTCACATTCAAATCTCAAGAAATTTCGTAAATTGACTTAAACAGTTCTGACAACACTCCATGGAAACAGAGAACTCATAACTGATGATACCATTACTAGTTGCGTAGATCTGCTGCATGCATGAATCTCAAGGAGTAACGGGATTAAGATATTATGAAGAATGATTTTTTGAGAGAAGCTGCAGTGTCCATGGTAAAGCCAGTCAATTACTTCATAATACTGTGTGTCACTGACATCTGACGTCACCGTGTATCATGACAATTTAACAGCGGTGGATTTTCTGCAGAATAATCTCTGGTCATTGGATTGAAAGTAATCTTTGTCTTGTGTACGCTATGATGTCACAGGCTAAATGCATAATTTAGTGGAACACTACTGGCTTGCAATGGAGAAGTGAATAATTGAATATTTCAAATTTGGTCAGTTTGTCCTTTTTTGACCCTTGAGTCATGAAAGACTGTCATTGTAGAAAGATAAGGGGCATGTTTTCACTCATAAGAAAAGCCTTGTTTAAATATGAACAGAACAATTTTTTCCTGTTGGGCGACATTTAACATTTCTGTTGATTTTAAGCGTGGGCATAGAGAGTGGCGGTTTCAGTAATAAGATATTGAAATTTGCTCAGTGTTTGTAATAGACTGCCTGCCTCAGTGATCGATTGTGCAGAAATTTGACATGCCATTTTCAGACCTGTTGATGGCATTTTTGATGCATTTTAATACACTGTAATACCCGAGGAAAGAGAATCCATACCAGGCCACTGCCTCGGTTATGATTCCTTCCGTCAATACCTTTATGTCAGAGATAATTGATTTAAAGATAATGCCGTGCACAGGGTACCCACTTTGAATCAAGGCCTGAAGTCAAAAGCTGCTTTGATAGTGAGTATGTGCGTCAGTGGTTTAACTAAATTTACCCGAGGGTGTGTTGGATGTGTGTATGCTAGTTCTCTGTTTTTGAATTGCATTTGGCAACTTATAGAATGGATATCTGGAGGGTATCACAGTCAATTCTATGGGTTATATAACCTGTGTATTGCCTTGTACCATTGACTTCAACTGTGCAGGAATTTGATATTTGTTTTGCCTTCCCGATTTCTGAATCTGTCAACATCAGTGTTTTATTTAAATCTTTTCTCTCAATGTTCACAGTAGACACACACTGCAAAACAAAACCCCTTTTCACAATTACATCATGGATGTCAACTAGCCGGAGTTTTCCTGTTTTTCATGATAATAATATCTGTCATACGGTTTCATACCAGCCTTGTGCAGAAGTAGTTATTCTATAATGTATTCATGTGGAGTTTGTGTGTGTGTGTTTATGTGTGTGTGTGTGTGTGCGTGCGTGCGTGCGTGTGTCTGTCTGCATGTGTGTGCGCATGCACTTGTGGCGTATAAATCTGCAAAGTTTGTACTGTAATCTTAAGTCTTATTAGAGTAAACATTGGTGGCTGATGATGAACACAAAAGCCACTGTGGATGACTTTCTCAAATATTAACAATTTAAGGGGTCTTCCGTTGAATATAATTTTCAAGTACTGTATCTGTGGATATTTGTGCATCTGTAACACTGACAAAAAGTAAACATGTACGTGATTGCAAAGTCATATTATTGTATAAAACAAGACCCATCACAGCCCAAGGATGTCCATGTGATATTTTGCACCTGGCTGTTGTCTCTCTGTGGCAAATATTGATGTATTTTTCACCAGAAATTTGGATTTTTTGGAAACGACAAATTCCTTGATATTTGAGTTAATAGACCCAAAACCAAGAACTGTGAGATTTGGATTTGTATTCTGACAGTTTTGCCTGTCATTTCCAACATGCATGGTGGTCTGATGGTGGTGAGCACTGTACTTCAGTTCTGCAGTTGCTAAGTTTGCAGTGTCAAGCAGTGCCAATCATGTACCAATCATGTACAGACAGCAATGCAAGGTGAATGCAGGTACATGGGAAACACTGGTATTATCTTGATAGCTAGGGATATTATTAGATGAACAATGCAGAAACACATGAAATGTCTGTATTAAAGGCCATTCAAAAATTTTTCCGTAATGTTTATGTAGTAATTCTCCGAAGTCACAAATTGACCTTTGGTTTAAACTAGGTAATGAAGCTGACAGGAAGTTTAATATTTACATGTAATATTGCACAATTATTTTGAATTATGCACTTTTGAAAGGATGCATAATGGTTTAGCATTTGTGATTAGTCACAGGATTGAAGCTACCCGACTCTAGAGCTTTCTAATGACATGGGAGTCGATTACTGTCACTGACAATGGCTATCATGTGATTGACATTCTGTACAAATATAACTGGGCGATTCAGTGTTCAGTACACATTTCATGAGCCTCACAACTCTGAGAAGCCTTGACCCCTCTGCCACAGAATGGGTTTGTCCAGTCGTTGACCTGGGATTGCTGGTCATAAACTGTTGGTACATTCTCAGAAATAATATAATCACCGTCATAAAGGTGTCACATGTCTTGAGCATGTTGTATATCACTGTTTTTCCATTCTAAACAGGCGTATGGTTGTCAAAGATTGGAAGCTAGCTACAGGTCAGTGCTCCTGCAATTATTATACTGTCTTTAAGAATATCCTTTTTCTGTAGTCCATACTTTTACGATTCACTGAAAACAACGTGCACCCTCACTCATGTTTATTTATTTTTCCTAAATACTTTCGCATGTCCTGAATTTTTCGTAAAGACCAAAGGGTGTAAATCTCCTATATTGGACAATGGTGCTGTATATATTTGCACCCTGAGTGTGCAAACCCATATATCACTGTAGACAGTGTTATTGGTTTTTTTCCCTCCAAAAAGGTGGTTTTCACAGAGTGTGTGAAGTCGCCATAAATTCTGTATATCATATCAGTCCACAAAATCGTTCAGCCATAAATCAAAACCTTTCTGTGAAACTAGACAGAATTGTGATAAAAAGATATTTCATATCTATGTTGGTGTCAGTATGCATATTTGATGCCTTTGCAGAATTTGATTTTTATCTTCCTGCCGTCATATATTTGATGCCTGAATTCTTGGTCAATTTGTCAAATTGTAATAGTTGTATTGTTACTGTTTTGTGTAGTGAGTCTGTGATATATGTGTGCTGCTAAAGCTCTATTTTTTCCAAGCTTCGGGGAATACTTGGTGCATCTCAGAAGAGAGCTGTATATTCATTATGAAAACAATGGTGGTTTTCTTTCAAAATATAGGGGGCCCTGACAGCGTTTGGAAGCAACTGGACCCCCTAGGATTATAGTCAATTGTAGAATTGAGAGTGTGAGTCCAGTTGTATTCAGTCTTGCCAAATACATGATCTTATACTAATAATAGAAGAGTCAGTAGCAGGATAGTAGCAGCAGTATTTCACTGCCTGAACAATGAATGTTGGTGATCAGGAATTCATATGTTTACTGTCTATGTTATTTGCATAAATTATGCAGTCTGTGCTCTCTTAATCCATAGAGCAATCAGGTAAATACATTGTATTGTACTTTGAGAAACTACTGAACATACATGAGAACAAAGCCCATTGGAGGCTAATCCTAACTGTAAACAGCTGATTCATGTGTTTAATAGAGTCTAGGCATATTATTTGATGCGAAGGCTTTGGATTTTGTGACAGATGTTGATCGCTCTTCAACCACCTGTTGATCTCAAGCCTTGCCTTCCATATCACATGATGGAGGGACTGTGCTTCCATGTTCCACCTTCACCACCCAGTTTTAAATCCTAAAAAGTCATAGTCCTCAGTCCATGTTTCTTGTATGAGTTCTTATCTACATTTGACAATTTACTTATCACTATTATTCTTTCTGATAAGAAAGAATTAAAATCACAGATCGTCGTGCCATTTTGATTCAAACACGGTCCCTCTACAAAGTTCCTTAATTTTTGAAACATTTCATGGATTCTATACCTCCTACCTCTGTGCTAGTTCAAAGGAAGAAAATGACATTTTTTTATTTTTCAAAAAAAAAGTGAGAACGTCATTAATTCCAAAAGCTTCAAAATGAGTCCAGACAAGCAGTAGACTGGAAAAGCATTGTAAAAATTTGAGAATTCAAATATCTGCCCTGAGAACCATTCTACAGCAAATAGAACATGACTATACTAAATTTTCATGTGAAAGGTACAGCTGTTTATCAGCTTTACCTGTCGACAAATTGATTAAGTTGATTAACTTTTGATGCAATACATGTACATACGACCATGGACATACCACAAGATCAGACAAACACTGTGTTTCCTTGACAAATGTTAAGTCTTTTAGTTTTAATTATTTAAGGTGTGTGCTATCTTTAACAGAAAAGATGGACGTTTGGTCCATTGTATTTAGAGAACCGTTGAACGGGAACCCTATTCATGCCAGGTTAACTGTGTCACTGTAAGGTCAACTTGGGTCGAACAATATGTGCTTTGACAGACTCAAAGCTCCTCTGACTTGATTGCCAAGGCATACATATAATTATGGTGATTTTCACAGAACTGACAAGGCAGTAGTGGTAGAGCATGCATATCACAGTCATGTGTTGTGTCATGTTAGTCTTCGTAATTACCTAATTGCACTTGACCGGAAAAAGGTCAAAGGGAGGCATTGTTGAACAGAGGTCAGGGTACCAGACTTACTTTTAGGGATGGCAAAGTCCAGATCTGGTTAATCCAGAGAGTCAGACTCACAATCAGAGAATGTTGAGTTGGAGATTTTAGCATTATGGCATAGTGTTGTGATCTTGAACGAGTCACTTTACACCTCATTGCCGTATTGGGCAATGAGTACCTCACACTAGAGCTATTGGTGTCGGATTATTGAATGAAAAAATCTTTGATAAAAATTGAAATTACACTGTGACCATTACTGTTTATAAAGTGGTTACCTTCACAAAATTTCATTGTTAGATGTTGTTAATTTTTTATTTTGACCATTAATATTACCTTCAGTAGTGTGTGTGTGTTTACTTGGCTTGAACAACCTTGCCTTGACCTTCATTATTGATCATTTAATCTTGATAAAGTCTGTAGACCTGCTGATCAGAGGCAGTTGTCATGGTTGCCAAGTTAACGCAGCATATGTTATTCATTTGACTCTCATCAGCTTGGCTCAAGTGAGTAGAATCAGACATGGCTTCTACATAGTGAGATGTACCGCCATGTAAGTGATTGTGAAATCACCTGTTGTCATCTTGATGCTCTCTGCATCTGAGCACCTGACACACTCGTTATTCAGTTGAAGAGTGCCTGCCACTTTGTGACGGCAATCTGTCCGGGAATCCTATTTTCTATTGTGAAGACCAAATAATACATTATATCATTATTCACCAGGTGCTTTCATTGAAATTTCATAATAATGAGAATCTTTTTTTTCTAAAAATTATGTATACTATAGGTCATGTCAAACATCATTTCAAAGACACAATATAGATAAGTATAAAAATCAAGTGCTTTACTTGTGTCGTACACATTATTTAAGCAATCTCATTTCACTTTCCAGTTCCAAAAATAACAGCCTTCTCAGCATTTTACAATTTGTAATATTAAGATAAGTGGCTAAAAAAATGCAAATGAGCTATATATTGAAATCTTAGTGCTGACTTTGAAAAAAAAAAGCATGTTCCATTCAGCATGTCAAAGAGGTTTCACAGAACAAAACCGGTATACGACCTTTTGACGTTGTTACCATGGAAATGGTTTGCTAGCCTGAGCTGTCATTCGTTTGTGTTGGTTCCCACTGGGTGTCAGCTAGGTGATCTGTTGTGATTAATTTGCATACAAATATCCCAGTGACAAATCACAGAAACAGTTGATGTTAGTCACGTATTTAAGCAGCTTGAAGGCAAAAAGAAATAGTCAAACTGGTCAGATGGTACATTTTTTTTTTCTGTGTAAAATATGACAGCTGATCAGCTTGATTGTCTACTCGCTCATGAAAGTTTGCTTTAAACAATTTTATTGTACAGGGCTGATTCAGGGAAATTTCTAAAAAATTGCTGAATCAAGAAATTCAGCAATGTTGCAAGTTAGGGAACATACTAAAGCTGATGGTCTGTATTTTTCAGATTTGATTGGTATTTGCACAAAGATATAGGGTGTGAATATCTATGTACGAAGTGTCTAGTTACTCAGTATTGAATGTACGGTAGACGTCACGTTCTGTTATCAATTTTGCCATATCAAGCACATTGGGCAAGACAAACACTTATATCGGGGATTCAGAAGTGAAGGTTCCTTATGCTGACTGACACATCAAAGCAAAGCTGCTCAGATAATACTGGTATGTTGTATATCTGCTATGGAGGCTAAACACAGTACTTGTCATAATGTTGCGTTTGAAGATACATCATGATCTATTAAGGGAAGATTGTGATTCCATGTTACTGCAGAAATTAGTGCCTAATGTATAATTTTCATGGACTGTGATCACTGCCCACGTAAGAGCCAGTGCCAATCCAGATCAGTAAAAACTGTTCTTAATCCAATCAACAAAGACACATTTTGATGAGATTTGATATAATTCTGCAGTGAAATCTTTATCATACCTAAAAAGCTTGCTTCAAGGAAGTCTGTAGCAGTTGCAGTGAAATTGAATTTTTATTCCCATGTCAGCTGTATGGCCTCTTCATGTGCAAGGACAAGCGTTTCAATTGTATACATTCATGATTACCATCAATGCTTGTTAAAAACGCACTTGACCTATGTACCAGTAGAATACAGGTAAAAGGTTATGAGGTCGTAACCTCCCTCATGAAGTGACAAGACGCATCAATTTCAAATTCAAGAACAGAAATTTTGCCCCTTCAGTCAAACTTTGAGATTGAGGTTTGGAATGATGAAAAATCTGGTAAGTTGTTTCCCAGTGACCTTCTCAGCCTCACTTTCAATACCTCCCATTGACGATGGTGTTGCCATGGCAACTTTTGGCAGGTTGCTGATAATCCCGTCTTGGCTCATTCGCATCACCCGGACAATATTATACGAAAATTGTTAACAGTCCTAAAATATGGACAGCTTCAAAATTTATTTAATTTCCTTTTTCTTAGAAAAAGAAAGGAATGGTCTTATTGAGGACTAGTGACAGAAATTTTGAAATTTGAAAGTTATAATCTTAATATATGACTTGGGTGAAACTGTACAATCATATTTATTGGACAATCTGTGAAATAATCAAATGTACACAAAAATGGATCAATTTCAGCTCTTTATTTTTTGTAATGCATAAACAATGGCATACATGTGATTTTTGGTGTTCAGCATTTAGCTTGTACATGAATGCTTAAATGCCCTGGGAAACTACAGGTACAGTATTTCCAAATCAATATAGGTCATCATGTTAGTACAGTTATAAAGGCTGCCTTTAGAAATTTGCTTTGTATTTGTAGCGCTAGAACTGAGAAGAAACAACTTTCTTGAAATGGTAGTGTGTATTGAAAAGTTGTCATCTAGATGTTGAACACTGTTATGGCAGAAATCTGAGAAAAAAACCTGATTTTGTATCCAACTCACCATGCAGGCCTCTGTCTTTCATTAAAGTTGCGATAGAGTTAGTTTGGCTACTTCTCTGCAGCCTGGCAAACGGTATAAGTGTGAAGGAGTTGCTGGAGCAGATTTCACATTATTTCAATGCAGTGTGTGTAACACTCAAGCCATTCTTGCTCACACGCTGAGACTGCAAGACAAGTAGAAAGGTTGATGGATGCTTGTATGAAATGTCACATCTGTCAAGTAGAACAAGAGACAAGGCCAGTGTTTGATCTGTGCCAGCCATGCTTCAATGATTACCTTCAGAAAAGAATTTCTTTTAAGCTCGTGTGTGCATTTGTGGAAATTTGTATGTACTAGGTTGGTATATATGTCATAGGTATAGGTATGTTTATAAATATATACCAATATTTATAAATACAGTATAAAGTAATGCACAGACCGTGTATATATGTATATATGTATATATAAAGTATACAGATGTCCTTGTGGAAAATTTCTATACATAAGAATCTTTTCACTTCTGTCTTAAGTTTGCAGGATGCATGAAACTTAAGTAACAGAGATATATATATATATATATATATATATATATATATATATATATATATATATATATATATATATATATATATATATAATATGCCTTCATAAGTCAATTTGAATTTCTATCACAAAGTGTTTCTCTCATTTAACATAAAAAACAGAAAACAACACTAATTCACATTAAAAATTGAGCATAGGACTTGGGTATGTACTGATACACCTATGTTCAGTTATATTTTCTGGTATAGGTAAACAAATATACAGGTAAATCTGCCCCCAAAAAAGACAAATAGCTAAGATCAGTATTTGCAGGAATTATAAAATCAAAATCCCAGCGGATAATAGAAATGTTGCTCAAATGGGTATGTACATTCTGCAATGTAACACATATCTGATACAATGAAAGAGTAAAAATCTGGCACGAGGAGATCAAAAGAAAATTTATAACAGTAAGAATCTTAGCTGATTGAAAACATAACAGCTGGCAGAATCATTGAACCATGCAGGGTAGACTGAACAAAAGTGCTGAAAACAAGATTTTTGAATCTTACATAATGGACATCCGTTTAATCCCATGAAATTAATCATCATTCTTCTCAGTCCTATTATGGAAATGCAGCTGCAATTAATAATTGAGGATATCCCACCGATCTGTCGCTGTCAAATTTCAATTAGAAGAAAAGATTAATTAGTTCTTGTGCTGTACAATATTCTTTTAAGTAGGTCAGGGTTGATTTCATGCAATTTCCGGATGCCTGACAAATGTATATCTGGTAAATGCTTACCTGTGTTTTGCTGAAGTTATTATCGACTGAAATTATTATCTGCTGAAATTATTATCTGCTATTACCCATTATGACAGTTCAAAGGTCAATGGAAGTCTTGTTATCATGAGCTCAGTGCAGTGTTAATTTTTTTCTGCAGTTTGTTTGACATCAATTGTAAGTGAAGTAGCTAACAGGCAAATTTGAAAACAGTGTTGTTTATCTCACATACCATTTTCAGGATCTTAAAATTTGAATATTCAAATTTAAAATTTAAACATTTGAATTAGATATTCTTAAAATTTTAAATATTCAATTTTTTAATTTTTTGTTCATGCTCCTTCGCTGTGTAATGCCATTTGTTCATGTTTATAGTTTATTTGCCTTGAGGCTTGTATCCATAGTTAGAAAGCTACAAGAAATGTTGGCCTCATCTATGTTGTGACGATAACAACAAAAATCCAGAGGTTTTCTGTTTGTTTATGTTTTTTACAACCCGTTCAGCCTTAACCCATTGAGTGCTGTAATTTTTTACCACCAAAATTTAGATGCAACATTTTCCCAATTTCTGTAATTTTTTTGATAATTTTGGACCAAATGGACATCACATTTCATTTGCTACAGTTTTTTCTCAAAATTTTGGCTAAAATCTAAAAAAGAATTTGGCTGGCATATATTTTATACAGGTGAAAAACATGGACTTTGGTGCTCAAAGGGTTAATTACCTGTGAACAGGTCAAAGTCATCATTGATAACAACAGGTTTGGGCTACACCATGGTGGTGAACAAGGTTTAATGAATAAAACTTGCTAAAGATAGCTGCAGTAGGACGCTGTGAATTCAAGATTCCCTTTAAAGAGACAGTGCCCGTCACTACATACTGGTAAGAATGCCGTGAGTCTTTCAAATCGGTATGATAAGCATTATGTCAAAGACTAATGTTGTGAGTGCCATCCAAAATTATCCTGTTTTGTTTACAGATCACCATAAAACCATGATTTTGGGCAAGCTACATGTTGTTCAAAATCAAATTTGTTGTAGCCTTTAACCAAAACACAGTAAATATAGGATAGTTTGTGATCAAATGAAGTATAAGATGAAGTGTTGTCTCGAGTGGGAATATTAACAACAAGCTGTTTGATTGGTTAAAGCAATGACTAATGTGCTACAATAGCTGTGATTGGTTGTCTTGCTCACATTGGGTGGTTTTGTACCAGCCACTGTGATTGATCAAGTAACTAAGTAACCAAGGACTGTAGTATGTCACAGCAGTAGTGATTGGCTGATTTGAGTAGAAATTATTCACCGTGGTATCAGCAGTAGCCAATGACTAGTGATGTACCAAGTCCCTGATGAGCTTTACTGCATTTCAACATTATCATAGGGCTATATTTCCATTTATCTGCCTGAAAAGGCAACCTCAAGCACTGATTCTACTATGAGGACAACGTGATCCAGTTTTCTTCAGATGTATCCAACAGAGATGATGAGCATATATCACTGATCTCACTCTCAGTAGTGCTGGTCTAGTCTGCAAAATCAGAATAAGTGCCCAAGGCAGGAATCAATCATAGGTGTCAGTATGATTTGTAGTTTACAATACTATTGCGTCACTGATGATATTAATAAGACAGAGGCAGAAAGATCAAAGGTCACCTTCCTGCAGTGTGTGGACAAAATAATCATTTTACCAGATCCCAAATAAAGATGCAATCTGACCATCTCCATCACATTGTGTAAACCATATGCACAGATGATGTAGCTCACTGTTGCTAGGATACCAAAATTACACTCACGTCTAGACTGCTTGAGAAGGAGACAGCGATTGATGCTTTTTGAAAGGTGCATCCACTTTGTCACACCTGGGGACAGGGATTCCTTCTGCTATACACAGGTAAATATTTTTTGTGTTACTGTTTTTTTCACCCTTCAAATTCAATAATCCAAGTATTCTCAATTTGTATTCCATTACTATAATGTGACACTGTTACCAAATACCTACTCATCCAAATATGGCATATCATGACAATCATTTTGCTGTTTTGTTCATAAACACTGAAGAACTGCCGCGGGATTTTAACCTGAAAAGGTAAAATTCTGTATTTTGCCTGTTCATCTAATGCTTCTCATCTCTAGTTTATTATTATCGCCATAGTTACGCAGACTGGACAATCAGCTGGGTTCATGTCTGTGTGTCGTTTCCACTCACAGTCTCACAGGTTTGTAAAATCATATTTCAAAATTGTAGAATTTTGTAATTGTATACTGCAAATATCTCATGCCGACTGCTGCAAATCCAGTATTCAGTTTGGTGAGCTGAGGTGGCCTGTCCGCTGTCTCATCTTTTATTTAATGAAACGGTGCACCAGGTGTTATGTGTCTGTTTAAAGTTAGATGTTGGGGAAAAAAACGTATTTCAGGCAGCTATTACATTGCTGATAGCTAAAGATTAAAAATTAATCCCCGCCTTGAAAAACATCACTGTCTCTTTTAATCTCCTGTTAGCAATATGTGCATGCAACTGAGCAAATGTCAGATTTTAATTGGAAGGGAAAAATTTAAGCATTTTATTCAATTATTTTGATGAGACTTTGAGTAATATTCAAAAACAGAGATTTTTCCGCTGACCTAATTTTATTGAATATCTTTACGATGCTGTTTGGTTGCAGGTGAGTCAGTTTGCCTGGATAATCTTCAAATTGTTAATCTTGTATTACAGTTTTATGTGCAAAAGACTTGTTTCCTTACCTGTCAGCTTAGTTGGTTGACCTTTCACCCCATAATATACACAGGAGTCAGTGAATAATACCGGGTATTTATAAGTAAAGCTGTGCGTTTCCCAAAAAATGTTCAACATTTTTCAGACATATATACAGTATCTGTCCGTGAATTTTACAAGCTAGCTGTTCATATTATAGTTACATGATTCGAAGATCATGTGAGACATGAGTGGTTTTGTCATCGTTTGATTATGTGCAAACTAACTTCCTCATCACATTTTATACATTAATGATATTTTTCAAATCTCAGACTGAGTCAAGGGGTCAAAGGTTCAAAGGTGACATATTGAAATTAAAGTATACCAATCTGATTGGAAGGTACAACAGAGAACAATAATGCCAGGGATCTTTTCATAATTTGATCATAAGACATGATATCCAGTGTTCATCAGCGAATCTTTATTTATATGTGAAAAAATATTAGCTGATGGTAGAAAATTTGAAATAATATTGCTCACTTGAGTTCATAATTCAGTGTGCCAAGTCATAGATATCATCAACTACATGCGTATGGCGTCACCCAAAGTGTACCATGTATGTCTGAGCAGAAATAAGTGGTCAATATTTATATCAGCTGTCAATGCATGAAAACTGCCTCATTGTACAGGTACAACATATCATTACAGAGTATCAGTCGTATTGTTTTGTGTAGGCATCCATTGATACAATGACTGACAGGTGTGAAATGACACTCAATGTCAAATACCTATCAAAATGTACTTGTAACTCAATTCTTATGTACAGTGCTGTTTAAACATTTAGTCAAGGGTCTGTTGGCATTGATAGAAGTTGCTGATTGCAGCTGTTGCATGAAAGTGTGTTTTGTGATTGTAGCAGCAGCAACTGAAATACCAAAGGATTAACCGCCCCATAATATACATGTACAGGGAATTGTGAAAAAATATTATTTTCTGAGACAATACTCCTTTGAGGAACAGGACTGTCTTATCCCAGTATTTCATGAATTTCAATTTCTATCCGAATATCAATTTGACTTTGGTAGACAAAGATAAAATGAAATGGCTGAAATGCAGGTAGTTCAAGCTGTCTCTAGTCTTTATTTTATACCAATATTATTTGTTTTATTGTTTTGTTGTTGTTTTGTTATTTTTTTTAAACCAATGTAGACAATACAAATGTTCACCTTACACACATACCGTAGTGGAGCCAAATTCAGAAAGAATGTTATTTGTTCACTGGAAATTTGATCTTTTGGAAAGTTTTGCCATGTGTAAATATTTGCTTGATTCAACATAACTACAATGGCATAGCAATAGTCTTCAAGGAACCCATTCTGTGTGTAGTATCCACTGTACTGGTAATATGCTTATTCAATTGCATGCAAGTATCCTGAGTGGAAAATGTTGCCTTTTTACTGCAGCTCTGTATGGATTCTCTATCTTTGCCACAATCCCTCTGTGTCGGACCGTGGAAAAACATCTCTGTAAACTGGATGTTTGTTAACGAAAATCCCACATCACTGAACTTGCTGTCTGCTGGGAATCATCACAGAGTTGCGATTCAAATGAATAAAGAATTCTAGAATTTGCAATCTATTTTTAGGCAGTCAGATGAACTTAGAGGAAGATATACATACATTCACCCTACAAGAGAGGTTTTTGAACTGATACACACTTCTGACAAGAAAAAAATCTAATGCATTGCTTGGTCTCCCAGTACATTCCCTTTCTGATGATGGCTTCTGGCTTATACTTTAACAGAGGCCTTGATGCCACATCTGAGAAGACCAGACTGCCTGTATTAGGTATATCTAGTAACAGGCATGAATCTGCGAATTAGGTTTTGCCTTCATGTCTGGGTCTGCAAATCGACAAATTGGATTGCGTCTGTGGCTCACTTATCAATCAATATTCCAACATGATAAATAGTGTCTTTAGTACTTCAAAGAACATCAAATGTATTGTGCTTTTTTGTTGCTCAATTGACAATGTTTCAAATTACCTTGTGTGGAAAGACAATCTCGTTGTCATGTCATATTGGTAATTACATATACCGGGTATATTATAAGGCTATGCCGTGAATCTTCAGGTGATGAAAATTTTGTCTCTAGAGAAAGTGGCAAAATCCACAGGTAGCACCGAGGTAATTTGATACAGTTAATTTTATATCACAAATTTCTAGCCTTCATTAAGGGCATAATATATCATTATGATAAATTACGGTAATGAACATTTGCATATTGATCATAATAATGATTGTACACTATCATATATGGGGCATATTTGAATATTTTCAGACCATGCTCCATTTATCTTCATTTTAGGTGAGAAGTTGAACACAAGATCATTTGCTGTGTTGACCCATACTGGCAAGTGTTCACACATATGTACGACATATGAAACTCTTCCGGTGTGTCTCAATAGGTTGCTGTCTGTTGATTAGATCATGGGCCTTGAAACAATAGCTCTACTACCGTATTACTAATAATTAGACAGTAATTCTAAAAGGATTTTGATTCCTGTTCTTTGATAATAGAATTTAGCTCAATGTTTTGGCAGACCATAGGGTCTTTGGGCAGACACTGATGTGTAAGATTCCTTGTACATCTCATTTCGATGTAAACAGTCAATATTTGGTCCCCAAATTATGAGTTAATTATGAAAATGCAGGAAAAGGAGTGGTTTCAAGGTGTAGTCCTCAAAAGCTGACTTTTCATAACTGTTGGAGTCCAGTGTTGAATGGATGAACCTTAATCTTTCTAATGGATACATGTACCTTTCTAAGGAGTTCACAAAAAGCAAGGTGCCCATCACTGCCTTGCACATCAGTGTACACTTTCTATGTTTAGAAGTTACAGAATGCATTTGCTCTCCCAATCCAGAAAACAAGACGTCAGATCTTCAGAACTTGCAATTCAATGAGCCCATCAAATGCACAACATTTATTCATGAAAACCAGGGGGAAAGTAAAGTTCAACCTACTTCATAATTTCGTTAAGTACAATTTCAAATCCTTGAAAAATATGCTTGTGATTTTATGTGTAGGCATATCCTTCAGAACCTGACTAAGTCATAAGTGACAGATTTCTTGCAAAATATGAACAACTGGACAAAAATTGTTTATTACACATCATACGCCACATAACTTACCGGGGTATTTAACTTAATTGTGATATTATATATTATTGCCTAAATACATGGGTTTATGTGCCCGAGAGCAGGTGACAATTTGCCCAGCGCCAGGAGGGCAAATTGTCTTCTGCTGCGAGGGCACATAAACCCATGTATTCAGGCAATAATATTTTTATTACATGCCTCTTCACAGTTATGCTACATGATATTTAGTTAGTAGACATGCAGGGCATATTCAAACAATATTTACCTTTATCGACCAGCATCGAACAAAGTTTTAATAACGAAAGTCAAAATAGCAGTGCGCGCATGGATATTTTACATCTAGCGTTAAAGCGCCTACTTTGACGTTGAAAACGTTGAAGAAGGGCTTCTCCGGACCGGGTAACCATGGAAACCGGTCAGTACATCATTCACTGGCCCGCTAACTCCCCGGATGTTCCTAAATAATCAATGCACTAATTTGCACTCACATAGGCATGTAACGAAACACAACCGTGTTATGCATGTGCATTGTCCAGGATCATGGTGCGTTTGATAGACAAGTACAACGTTATTTCCATGTCAACAAAATTTTCACTTTCAGAAACCATTCTACTCTCATTCCTGGTACACTGCATTGTCACCGATGCTCAATGTGTGACTAATCTTATCACATCTTTGTGACTGCTCTATTTCCCATCGCTTTTCTCTGGGTCATTTTTAGGGCACCGATATCATGCCATTAATAATTCAAATATACAACCCTGGATTTGTGCAAGTTGTAGAAGGGATGTCTTTAATACTCGAATGAAAATTTAATTTACCGAAGTTTTTATCACAGCAGGAAATCATCCAGACCAGAGTTGTAATGTATTTTTGCACATGCATCATTAAAGATTTCTTTGTGAATATGTTGAAGTTAATTTTATCAATGGTGTCAGGTAATTAGAATATTTCAAAAGTACAATGTCCTTGAGTTGTTAATTATTCATTTCAAATTTTAATGATGGTTTCTTGGATGATTTTGCATCCTACAGTGCTTATTGATATGTGTTGAAATATTACACAGGGATAAACCTTTTATATCTGACGGTTGACAAAGCCTACCAGTGGTCATACAATTAAAGTCATATAGATTACCAGGAAATGAAAATGGCATAGTCATTCATACAGTTATTGGATAGGCTTTTCACAAGACTTGAAACTCACCTCTTTAAACCCTTCACACCTATTGTCCAATGGTTCAGCCCAAAACCCATTGTTGTCAGTGTTGATTGTGGATCTGTTAACAGTAAATCAGGGTGGATAGGTACCGAATAGAAATGCTTGAAAATCTGTTGAGTTTCTCACATTCAGCAAGACAAATTGTTACTACATACCCATAAAAAAATTTTATGAATAGGAACAGAAATAAAATTTTGTCATAATGTCGATGTTATCGTACATGTGAATAGCTTACAGTGTTGAAGTATCGGTAATACAGTGATACACAATGCATACAGAAGTGCTGCTGTAAAATCAGACAAGCTCATCTTTTCATAAATAATTTCTGAAACCTGAGCTTGCACTCTGATACTGTCAGGTACTATAAGTGAATTTTCAATGATAAGTCCAAACAAGAAATTTGCAACCCAAGCACTGGAAGACCAAATAAAAAAATATGTGTTTCTGATAACCTGACCTCAGCACTTTGACCCCACACTTTTTTCAAATTTTCAAATATCATTCATTATATTACCATATTTTTCCTGTTTCTTTTAATCAATCCGTGCCCAAATAAAAACAAAATATTAAAAAAAATTGCTGACAAACCTACCTTCTGAGGGTATGCTAGACAACGTCTTTTTATGTCTAATATGCACCGGTTTCTCTTTCTGATCTTTCCAAAGAAGCTGTTAGCTAACTCACTGTAACTTGATTTTCAGGAAAGCAGCCACTTGTAACTGCTTGTAACTTTAAGTTATTCTTTTTGCTATTTTAGAATAAAAATTAGTGGTCATTGTGCAAATTTTGATATGAAATTACATACAATTTAGCAATATCTGAAGTTCAAAATGGCCACTATTCGTGTATGTGAAGTTGTGGAGAATTACTAAATTTTCCATTTTTGCAAAACATGATGGTGAAAACATAATTTGCTCCGCAGCCAGTAGATAAGCAAATTATTGCAGAAATTTCAGAGTCAGATTATCTGCCCAGGGGTCGCACTCTACCTTAAGGTGTATTTGGTGATGACAATCTGTCAAAATTGACTTTTGAATACAGTAGTTCAAACTTTATCGTACGCAAATGTCTCATAGAAAGTCCTTGCCCTCTACAAATGAAAGTTTTTGAAAGAGGGGGTTAAATAGGACAGGAGCTGTAAAGAAAACATTCAAATGTAACTTATTACAAAGTATATAGGAGCCAGACAGCTTTGATTGAAAAGCCTTACAAAACATGCTCAACAGATGAAACAAATGACACACTGGCTTTTGAAAAATTGCTGAAGCAGTCTTTTTACATCGTATTGACTGAATTTCTTTAAAAGCCTAACAGTCTGTCTTATTGCGACTATAATTTAGGCGAGTGTTAGTCTGCAATTATGTTTTAATTACTTTTATCGATGAATTGATACTGAACAGTTCCATTGTTCAGTGAGCGTTCAGAGTCTTTCAATAAGAATTCAATGCATTAATGCAGCGAATTACATCGCAAAGGATGCACAATTTTCAAATGAAGCAGAAATGATTACTGAAAATTATTCAATGCTGGCCCAATTTGTTTGAGAATTTATTGCACATAACGAGAAAATTGTGTACCAATAATAGAATCTGCATGACTGTGCCGAGAGGGCAGGGATGGCATTGTACATTAATAAAGAATATTACATGTAGAACATGTACCATAGACAATAGTAAGTGTCAAAAGAAAGTTGTAGAGCATTTTACAAAACATGCTTGACAGCTGTCTGAAAGAACAGACTTTGTTTATCATAATAGCTGTACCAGTCATTATAACAAGTTTCCACTTTAAAAGACACATGTATGTAAACGTGTGCATATTTACATCCAAGTGAAGAAGAGACAGAATTGACCAACATGCTCACTGTAGATGCTCTGATGTGCAAGCAAGTCCCTCCATGGACGCACATCTCCGTCAGCATAGGGCATACAATGCAGAGAAGTGAAACCGTAATATCTAGGGAAAGCACTGTCATACCAGTAAAGCTTTAAAAGAAAATAATCGAGGATTTGTTGATATTCAGAAGACATTCCAAAATATAGCTCAACAGGTGTAACCATGGCAACCAAATCTCCATAGTCCCTGGATTTCGACATGCACACCAGTTGTTGTCATCAAAAATTTATGTGAGTGAAGAAGGCATTTTGCAAACATACAGAAATTAGAAAAATGATCGGTTTCTTTGTTGTCTCACTGCTGGGAAATTTCTTGCATGAAACAGAGGTCATAGGTTAAAGGTAATCGAAGCTGTAACTCTTGATTAGTTATTTTACTCACAACAAAATAGTTACATTTTCTGCATCTTCTACCTTCGGGGACAGATATTTGGACTCTCAAACTTTTACAATTCTTTTCTGATCTATCACTTGTGGGGGTTCATTTTGAAGCTCTTGGAGAAAGAAAACTTTTCACCATTTTAGTTTTTTGAAAATCGAAAATGTTATTTTTCTGTATAGAGTTAACACAGGGATGGTGGCTACTTTGAATTTCAAAATATCGGTAAATCTTAGGTAATTTGTTTCCCTAGTACCAAACTTATGATGGTGACACCCTTATTTCATTCTTGATTTTGAAAGACAATGGTTGAAACATTCCTTGAGGAAAGTTTAAGCAAGACTTTAAGTCTTTCACTTTCGAGGTGCATACTATCTGAAGTGTGTTGAAACATGGAGTTAGCCTTACCATTATGCATTGAGAAAAAATAGGTAATAATATTATATAGGGCTCAGCCCTTGGTGTCGCGCCAGGGGTTAAGATTGGCAATGTTATTTGTATTGATTCATGATAAACTGTAATTGTTACTTCATAAACGTTTATATGACAACTATGCCCAGTTTCCCTCTGATGAAAGCAGTTCACGTACGTACACGACGTCAAACCCTGCAGCAGGGCAGGTATAGATTTTCTGTAGCGTGTAAAAATGTTGGACAAAAATTGGCAATTTTTACAATGATAACAGCCTATTGCGTTAAACAAGGGACGTATTATGCAATCATTATCATTGCAATGGTATCCGCACTGCCCACCTTCCACTTGCAAGCTGAAAACTATAGCGTTCCGTCTAAAAACTGGCAATTTTTGAATCTAACACAGGGGGCGCTCTTCTATAATTCAATCCCAGCATTCTTTGCGTATGCCCCCGTTCATATGCACGACAATTTTCTCCCTTTATCTATATTAACGATATTTTGTATCAGCGACAAGGTGCGTAATAACATTTACTGGCTAATAAAAGAGGTATATTTTATAAAAGGCATGTTATATAATAGTAATTTGTTTCGTATTTGTTTATTTACGAGTACTCAAAAAAAAACATGGCGGCGCCCATGAAAGAAGGGTACAATTCTGGTTACTCGCATAGTATATTATGAATAAGCGCATGCGTAGTCAGTAAGCCGCTGGCGCGACTATTTCTGTGGACAAATGAATCCTAGTCTGGACCAGACTTTGTTTATCATAAACAACATAGTCCGCTAGTTGTACACACATAGTGACATACAGACAGGGTTGGCGAGTTAAAGACCATGCATTTTGACATGATTTGGGAAGTAGAAGTTAAACTTCACTAAAAAAGAACAAAAAATTGTTAAAATACATTAAAGTGAGAGCCAGCAGAGATTTATGTGTGAAAATGTTGAATTTCATGATGTTTGAAAAATTGCATGGGAGACAGTTTGATATAATTTGAATGAATCATTCACTTTCTATTAAACAGAAAATGAATCTGTTACCGATTGTTTACAAAGCCAAAGTGTTCTGTACACTACATTATTCGGTGATGTTGGATTTTCGGGATGAAGTGCCCATAATCAATAGTAAATAGCTGTTTTCATAGCTTTACTGTAATCTTTCTTTGATATTTTGTCCATTTTGAAGTCTCTATCAAATGTATGACAAAGTGTGCATCAAACGCTGGCCGACAGTGAAATCAGACAAGCAACAGGTGTGTTTTATAGAAAGATGAAAATCCCTCCAATTATAGCATCAACAAATGCCAGACATCGATAAAATGGACACCAAGGACATCTGCTTGCTGCATGATGCTGTACCATCTGTCACCTCCTGTACAAAGAGTTAATATACCGGCAACTGGTGGAGGCCTGGGTTTGTCCAAATAAAGTCGTAATTATTGAATAATCGAAAAAAGATTCAATGAGTATAGAGAGATATTTGATCAAGACAAATAACCGTTTCAGTGTTGTGTTCTGTTTAAAAAATACTGGTACATATGCTGCGTACTCAAAAGGATGTAATTTTTTTATATCAGATTATTATCATCGTTGGAAAACAATTTCCTATAGTATACAGGTACCTGATTGTGAGCTATTGCAATAGGGATATGGAGAATCACTTTTGTGTCATTGATGATGTATTGAAATAAATTTTTTGGAGAAAAGTGATGCGAGATTGTCACTGACATACCTTTCATCTCACGAGGGCGCTATGGTGAAAGGATTCAAGATAAAAACAAAAACAAAAAAAACAAACAAAGTCCATAGGTGAGATAGTACATGTAATGTTGAAAGGTGGAATCACAGATTAAGTAGATTAAATTTCATCCATATTAGATCTGATTTTGAATTATTCACATTATTCAATAATTGATCATTGCTCCTTCCAAACATCTACCGTATAGCTTATCATAGAAGTTCTGATCACGTCGTTTCATTAAGATTTGATTATGATAAAGCATTTCTCATTTATCCACTTGCGCTGTTGACAAAATCCATCTAATTTGATCTGTCACCAGAACTTTAAAATGAAATCTCCACGGTAAAACTACAAATATTTCTCAAATGAATGTTAATTTGCTCTTCTTCAACATTGTTCAACATCAGAACATTGTAGTCATATACTTAGCCCTCTATACAGTTTACTATCCTTTTTGTTGTGCGGCTTATGCCAGCCTATAAAAATTTTATACAATCACAGTTCCTATAAAAAAAATGTAATTTTAGGTTGTACAAAGGATAGGACATCCATTTGAAACATATGTCATATTATCCAATGATATATTTATGATATATTTATTTACATAACCTGAAATCTATATATGTACATAGAAACAGATAATCACGATGACATGCTGTGATACGGGGCTCATCATTTCAATGAGAACATATTCTATGTAAATAACTGCTCTTAAGTGGAATAGATAAGTATTTGAAACACAGGCCCAGGCCAAGGCTTGTCCACTGAAATTGTCCAAGTTTGCTCTTTACCAGTCTCAAATGACAATGCTATGAAAAATACCCAATATTACTGCCACCAGGCCACAGAAAAACATATTTCACCAGATGTCGCTGTGGCTTCAGCAAGTGATAAACATTGTAGTGTCTGAATTCAATTTGAAAGTATTCTTGGCATATGATGTTGTATGATGCTGAGGACAAAAGTGAAATTTCAATCTGGACTGGTGTGTTGGCTAATGTTTTCAGGGCTCCAAAAATCATTTTATATGTGCATAAATTCCCCTTAGTGTACTAAAACTAGTAAAAGGCACCGGTGTGAAGAGACACTGGATGTGTTAGAGTACACGGCAGTAATTTTGTGTGTGTGTATGTGGCACTCTGGATGAAAAAAAAAAGAATTTTAAGATGCATTATGTGCTCATGAAATATTGATAAAGGTGATCATGTCCGCGCAGACTCATCTGCAGACTTACAACAGCATGACGTCTGAATTGAGAATTACTGGTATAATAAAACTCTTTTAATTTTGCTGAATTTTATATTTTTGTGCCATTTACTGTCATACTAATAGTCTTCAAGTAAACAGTATAATCAGACAATCATCCCAGTATCAATATAAGACCAGTTTCCTACTTTTTGATATCATATCAAAGGGATTTTGTTTATTTGTTTACTCTGAAGAGTGATAAGGTTTGCAGTTGATTAGTTTTACCTTGACCCAAACTTTAATTTTCTGGTAGAATGATTGGTATTGAGTATACCGGTATACATGATAAAGTTAGCAACAATACGTTTACGTTGTTAATTAATAGCTTTTGTCCAAACAGGAAATTGATCAAGCCCTGACTTCATGAATATTTCAGAAAATTATAACCAAGCTGGTACTTCCGCGATGCAAAAAGTGGACAAAAATGGCATCTATATATGCAAAACTTGAAATGATCATGAACAAGTATTTATAGAATCGAACAAAAGACCACTGTATTGTATGATTCATTTGTGTGGGCCAGACTTGCATGCTCATTTGCATAAAACAATGAATGTGCTGGCTGGTCGGCTTTCTGCGTCTCACACTATTGTATTTCGCAAACTATTCTTCGTCAGTGCCACGCGTGTGCATTGTACTTGCACATGTTATTTGAATGCGTTTGTGTGTAAAGTGGCTTTCCTTTGGCTTCGTAAGTATAAACATTTTCGCTAGTTGTCTATTTCTGTTGAATTCTAAATTTTACAGGTTGAAACAACACAGTTTCAATATTTAGTTATTTTTCACACTTTTTTAATACTCAGTTTTATTCTTTTCCCCTACTTTGCCCAATATTTTCACTTTTTTTCACAATTAAGCGGAGATATTCACCATGGAGATCATTATTATAGTATGTTATATATTTTTTGCAGAGACAATATTTCTAAAGTTTTTTCTAAACTTTTGCATTTTTGAAGCAATTTTTGTATTACCATAATTTCTATTCTATCACCAGATACTGATACTTTCTGTTGTTAAAATATTTTTAGATGTGACATTAATTTGGTATTTATTTTGACATACTGCAAATTTTGCCACTTTCCCACATCTTGTAGTTTGAAATTGGTTTCGAAATTGTCAAACATTTATACCTCCCAAATTTGTGTTGCGATATCCATTTACACGCCGGTAATACAGTACTGATTCAAAATAGCATCACAGTTCTATCAGTAATATGCAAAAAAGGAATATTTGTCCAAAATTTTTCATGGGAATGTTTGAAATTCCAAGAACAAGAATAATGAAAATTACAATTTGTCGATGTAAGCAGTTTTGATAAACCTTCTTGAAAATCACAATAGATTTGACCAACAGTGATAAAGACAGTTAATACTGTATAAAACAGACAAATTTTCACAGAAACCCTCCCAAATGCAGCCAATGTCATCAACATGATGCTATATTTAGAAGCATCAATGCAATATTGTGACCTATATTATGGTATCAAATAAAAACATGAAAGAAAAATAATGGTGAAATGAAGATCACATCTGAGAACAAAAATGTCAATATGAGAGTGAATACATAATATTTACTTTCTCAAGTATAAATAGTAAGTGTGCTTAGTAGATGAAGTGATCTTCCTTTAATCATCATTGGTGTAACAATTAATGTGACATTTATAAAGCCACCTGTTGATTCTTGGTGAGTAATTTCGTGACTTTTCACCTTATAGAGAACTTAGTCATCATGAATGAAATTACAACGAAAATCAAGCGACTGACAATAAAATTATTCCCAACTGCACCCCTTAGTTGACAGAGCATTTTGAAATTCATGTTCACTGTGCTCCTTGCAAATACCATCTTTTAGATATTTTAGTGAGCATCAAGAATTTTGTAGAGATTACTAATAATATGATACAACATGCTTAACAATTGCCCCTTCAGCCCCAAACTGGGTCTCATTAAGCTTACTCTTGTTGTTAGTTGATCAATTCCAGTTGTATGACCCAATGACTCAACATGCAATAGGCAGCTTTTTGTACATATACCGGTATGGTGGTTTGTGTTTCATAATGTTTTATTGAGTGGTTTAGTATACTGTATTAAAAAATCAACCATTTGACTCAAACACTTCCTCTTTGATACAAATAATATCTGATTTAACTGCATGTACATGTACCGGTACTTGTATTCAGTGTAGGGCTGACTAAATGAAAACTAAAAAGCTTGCAGTCCTCAACTTTGTGCAAGACGTTTCATCTCACCGCAT
Organism: Ptychodera flava; assembly: GCF_041260155.1. Lineage (NCBI taxonomy): Eukaryota > Metazoa > Hemichordata > Enteropneusta > Ptychoderidae > Ptychodera > Ptychodera flava. The sequence goes on from NC_091937.1 coordinate 34,135,743, forward strand.
GGGGTGCTTGATTCTAGTGTTGTTTCCAATTTGAAACTAGAGAACAAAACAAGTATGGTAGTTCTCTGCAAAGATGCAGGGTTCTGGAAGTCAAAGGTCCCAGGCTTTTCTTAAATGTTTATGGTAAGAAACTAAGGGTTTTTTTGCCAAACAACTGTATCATGTATCGTGAAAACACTGTTCCAGAGATATGGAATCAAAGCTTTGATACAGTAATTATCAACTGAATGTAGGACAGACAGTGGAAATTCTTGACCTCTTTACTGGGCAGACAGTCCATGTAGCCGATAATGACATGCTAATTAGATGCATGTGTACGGAGTTACAAGTTGGCCTTGCGGAGTTCCAGTATATCTGTGTCAAGTATCAACTAAAGTTACACTATTACACAGTAGAAGCGACGTCTGATTAACCCGGCTCTGTACGAAGTTGCGTACTAAGTTATGAAGTTAGATACGACTGGTTGAGGGCGTCCTACACATTCCAGTGTGTACGTCGGGGGGGACTTACATATAGTTACAGAGTTACAGTAAGGGAACTATGCGGGCGGCCTGTACCAAGTTGCGTACTTACTTAGTTACAGAGTTAGGCTGCGGGAACTATGCGGGGGGCCTGTATCAAGTTGCGTGCTTACTTAATTACAGAGTTAGGCTGGGTGAACTACGCGTGGGCCTGTATCAAGTTGCGTACTTACTTAGTTACAGAGTTAGGCTGGGTGAACTACGCGGGGGCCTGTATCAAGTTGCGTACTTACTTAGTTACAGAGTTAGGCTGGGTGAACTACGCGGGGGCCTGTATCAAGTTGCGTACTTACTTAGTTACAGAGTTAGGCTGGGTGAACTACGCGGGGCCTGTATCAAGTTGCGTACTTACTTAGTTACAGAGTTAGGCTGGGTGAACTACGCGGGGCCTGTATCAAGTTGCGTACTTACTTAGTTACAGAGTTAGGCTGGGTGAACTACGCGGGGGCCTGTATCAAGTTAGCTACTTACTTAGTTACAGAGTTAGGCTGGGGGAACTACGCGGGGGGCCTGTATCAAGTTGCGTACTTACTTAGTTACAGAGTTAGGCTGGGCCAACTACACTGGGGCCTGTATCAAGTTGCGTACTTACTTAGTTACAGAGTTAGGCTAGGGGAACTACGCGGAGGCCTGTATCAAGTTGCGTACTTACTTAGTTACAGAGTTAGGCTGGGTGAACTACGCGGGGGCCTGTATCAAGTTGCGTACTTACTTAGTTACAGAGTTAGGCTAGGGGAACTACGCGGGGGCCTGTACGAAGTTGCGTACTTACTTAGTTACAGAGTTAGGTTTGGTGAACTACGCGGGGGCCTGTATCAAGTTGCGTACTTAGTTACAGAGTTAGGCTGGGTGAGCTACGCGGGGGCCTGTATCAAGTTGCGGACTTACTTAGTTATAGACTTAGGCTGGGTGAACTAAGCGGGGGCTGGGTGAACTACACGGGGCCCGTATCAAGTTGCGTACTTACATGGTTAGAGAGTTAGGCTAGGGGAACTATGCGGGCCCTCTACCAAGTTGCGTACTTACTTAGTTACAGAGTTAGGCTGGGGAACAATGTAGCATTTGAAAACCTTAACATCACAATTTCTTGACTTCAAAACACATACGAGGGTATAATGTTACAATGTCATAACAAATCGCATTTCTTCAAATATATGTTAGATGTGAAACCCCGATTTTATGATAATATTTTCATTGAAAATCTGCGTCCACGAAACACACTCACTTCATTCATTTTGTCATAAATTTCATCTTCTTTTCACTGCCATAGTTTGTCTGATTCATAGTCTACTTTTCTGTTTACGCATTTGTAAGTGTTTCTTGTCGTCTATTAACTAGTTGCCCTACCACCCTGCACGTCAAGGTACATGCCACAGGCAGGGTTTGTAAGTTATGTTATGTATCATGTGTGTGTGTGTGTGTGTTCGTGTTACAGCGAAAACGGAGTCAGCGTGGACTCTCTGTTGTGTCGCGCGACAAAATAAACGCAGCCACTGACGTTTTTTGCAGACAAAACACAGAGACAATGTAGCAATGTCATGAAATCTTTTCTATTGAAAAGGCGTGCTAGCGTTACCAGGACTTACTTTTTTGAACGTGTTGATTTCCCATGGATGTGTAATACAAATATATCCATGTCTTGAACAAAATAATTGAAAAAAAATCTAAATTTCAATATTATCGATGATTTTATCCACCTCACAAACTGAACCAAGGGTTTTCCGTCTTTAGCTGACGCTAAAAGAGGATAGCGTCAAATTATGAAAAAACACACTACGGACCCGCCCAAGTACGGATAGACCCTAGGGGTAGAGGTGTCGATCAAACAGTCGACGCTGTGTTCGCTGTCGTCGGAATGTCGTCTAGACGTTTGTAATAGACATACGGTAATGACGGTGGCATCGAATAATATAGATAAGGGTATAATACTGGCATTTCGATGGCAGCAATCTATATTGAGCCACTTGATGCGATGTTTGTTCGGTTGATGCTTTCCCCGTTTCGCTGAAGCTACCACCTCGATTGAAGTTTACGTAGATGCAGACGCAGGAAACGTGATACCGCGCCGTTCAAGCTCTTTCTGTACTTAATTTACCGTATTTTGGTTTTATTCTCAACTCGCCATGAAGAACATTTTGTAACAATAAGAATACAAATTGAATCTTTTGTTCGATTTGTGGGATTTATTGAATAGGCGGTGTGCTTTTGATGACATTTAGTTTGGGTGTTCTGTCTGAAAAAACGTCTGTGGCTGCGTTTATTTTGTTGCCCGACACAACAGAGAGTCCACGCTGACTCCGTTTTCGCTGTAAAATGCACTGTGTGTCTGTGTTCGTGTTAGCAATATGCCGGCTCATTTTTATCAGGTGTCCTTCCTTTGACCATCGATGGAAACTACTAATTGGCGGGCGAATATGCGGAGCAAACTTCGTTCTCTATTGTTATGTTATCTAATGTTATCTTTATTTATTAAAGTGTCATGTGTGGACTTATATAATGCCACACCCAGCCCCTACGGCTTACAAGACACTGGAGTAATACAGTTCTTTAAGTTATGAATAAATAAGCGTAAACATACTTAAACATTCTCTTACAAAAAGCATTTACTTACAAAGTTTGCTAGGTCTACAGGCATGACTTTCATTAAACATTCTAGATTTTCATCGTCGCCCTTTATATCAAAATGTTGGGATATTTCCCTCTATTACTAACTTCTCTTCATTTACCCATGATAGAATGTTCAGATTTCTGTGATATTATTACACCCTCGTTACGTGCAATGTCACTTTCAGCTACCGTGTTATAAAGTGTTACAACTTCCTCTTCATTCATTTCCGATTTGGCGCTAACTCTCCTGTGAATGCACTCCATTACCAGCATTTATTCGATTTCCATTTCCCCTGTTAACTATTTCATCGGAATCGCACATATACTCAAGACCCTGGTACTTGCTTTAGTACGACCATTCTTTTGCGTTTTCTACATTCTTTCGGTTCACTTTCTGCCGCCAATACAACTAGCCTTTGCCCGAACTTGTTTTCACAAAAAATGTGAAAGAGGCTCCCCCCTTACTATCCAAAATGTTTTTTTTGAATTTGTGTTTGATTCGTTTTCGATATGTGTTCCTACATTCTTATCCGATTGTTTGTGTTCATATAATGTTTGTTTAGCTTCGGATATATGTAGGGATTTGCATTAGTGTGTACGGTAATGTTTTGTATGTGTGGGGAAAGCTTATTTCATAGAGTGGCCCTTTGATGCTTGCGTTTTGAAACCCGAGTGTGGTCTCTCATCAGTCGCAGTGTAGATTCTTTCCTCAGTTTGTGTTTGTTAAAATTTATTTTAATGCATTTAGTGTTCTTGCTCTTCGAGTAGCGAGGCAAGTATATCAATGTTTGGGTCTTGTTGTGAGTCTGTTTGGTGGTCCGGTTTGTTTGTTCTATTTTTTTTACTTCTAACTAAATTTTGTTTTGACTAGTGTGTCTTTTAGATTTTTGTTTATCTTGTAAGCAATGATTGGTGATTCTGGGAATACATTCCTTAGTGTTGAATCCTTCTCCAGTTCAGCCCAATCTTTCAAATGACTTCCCCTAAGATATTTTGTTTTGATGTGTGGGCTGTATGTTGTGCTGAACATGAGTTTGTTTGTTGTTTCTTTACGTGTAAGTGTGCGGTTTGTTAGTGTATTTTGAATAATCTGGTCTATTTTGCTGTTATTTTCGTCATTTCGTTGTTTTTGTATTCTCTATCGAGTAGTTTGTTGTAAAGAAAGCGACTTTTCTAGTAAAGTCATCATTGTTGTTACAAGTGCGAGCGTATCTAAGGATTTTGCCTTAAGTTTGATAAAGCCATTAACAGTTGCTGTCGGGTGACACGATTCTCTATGTACAAATTGGAATGTGTGTGTTGGTTTTGTATGTGTTTAGATGTCGAGGATATTTTCTTTGTAGTATCTTGCACCTTTGAAAACAAACTACATCAATAAATGTTATTTCTTGTGTTGAGCTTTCGAATGACAACTTAAATGTTGGGTGCATTGTGTTGATTTTTTGGATGAAGTTTGTGAGTTCGGTTTGTGTTCCGAGAAAGATAGCAAAGTATCATCTCTGAATCTTTTCCAGAAATGAATGTTGTTGTGGTTATTTACGATTATGAAAAGTCATGTTGGCTATTTCCGGTGAGGCGTTTGATCCCATGCTGCAGTCTCGGGTTTGGCAGAAATATTAATTGCCTGTTAAATTCAAAAACTGTTGTGTTTGAGAATTAATGATAGCATTTCCATTAATTCTTCCGTGGATCATTTTTGATGCTGTATTTTGTTTCATGCGAGGTTTGTGAGTTTAGTGTTTCACTGACTAGCCGAATTGCTTCGTTGTGAATTGTCTTTGTGTACATTGACACCACGTCGAGTGTTAAGAGAAATGCTTGTTAAGGGACATTTGTTTTTTCTATTTCTGGTATGAAATTTGTTGTATCTTTTATATATGTTGGTTGTTGCTGAACTTGTGGTTTTATGAAGTAATCCAGGAATTCTGTAATTCTGTAAATGGGACTGGAGTAGCCACTGATTATTGGTCTGCCTGCAAATTTTCAGTTTTCAGGCGGCAGTTTGTAAATTGTAGGCAATGAGCACCACTGTGGAGTACGGACATTTATGTTTTTGGAGCAAGATACTTATAAGTATCATGGTCGATGTTTTTGTTCTCGTACATTTCGTTTAATAGTTTGTGTACTATTTTTACTTTTTGTTCTGTGTCGTCACCGCAAGTTGTGTATAAGTGTAGGTTATCGCCCGATTGAAACGTAAACAACGAGGCGGAGCGAGTTTTTACATTTCAAGCGGGCGATAACCTACTTATAGCCGTCGAGCTAACAGGGTAACCAAGGATTAGTATGCAACTTGATACAGGCCCCCCTAGTTCCCCCAGCCTAACTCTGTAACTCAGTAAGTACGCAACTTGATACCAGCCCCGCGTAGTTGGCCCAGCCTAACTCTGTAACTAAGTAAGTACGCAACTTCATACAGGCCCCCCTTGAGTTCCCCCAGCCTAACTCTGTAACTAAGTAAGTACGCAACTTGATACAAGCCCCCTCGTAGTTGGCCCAGCCTAACTCTGTAACTAAGTAAGTACGCAACTTCATACAGGCCCCCGCGTAATTCCCCCAGCCTAACTCTGTAACTAAGTAAGTACGCAACTTGATACAGGCCCCCGCGTAGTTGGCCCAGCCTAACTCTGTAACTAAGTAAGTACGCAACTTGATACAAGCCCCCGCGTAGTTGGCCCAGCCTAACTCTGTAACTAAGTAAGTACGCAACTTCATACAAGCCCCAGCGTAGTTCCCCAAGCCTAACTCTGTAACTAAGTAAGTACGCAACTTCATACAGGCCCCCGCGTAGTTCCCTACCCTAACTCTGTAACTAAGTAAGTACGCAACATGATACAGGCCCCGCGTAGTTGGCCCAGCCTAACTCTGTAACTAAGTAAGTACGCTACTTCATACAGGCCCCCGCGTAGTTCCCCTAGCCTAACTCTGTAACTAAGTAAGTACGCAACTTGATACAAGCCCCCGCGTAGTTGGCCCAGCCTAACTCTGTAACTAAGTAAGTACGCAACTTCATACAGGCCCCCGCCTAGTTGGCCCAGCCTAACTCTGTAACTAAGTAAGTACGCAACTTCATACAGGCCCCCGCGTAGTTCCCCTAGCCTAACTCTGTAACTAAGTAAGTACGCAACTTGATACAGGCCCCTGCGTAGTTGGCCCAGCCTAACTCTGTAACTAAGTAAGTACGCAACTTCATACAGGCCACCGCGTAGTTGGCCCAGCCTAACTCTGTAACTAAGTAAGTACGCAACTTGATACAAGCCCCCGCGTAGTTCCCCTAGCCTAACTCTGTAACTAAGTAAGTACGCAACTTCATACAGGCCCCCGCGTAGTTCCCCAAGCCTAACTCTGTAACTAAGTAAGTACGCAACTTCATACAGGCCCCCGCGTAGTTCCCAAAGCCTAACTCTGTAACTAAGTAAGTACGCAACTTCATACAGGCCCCCGCGTAGTTGGCCCAGCCTAACTCTGTAACTTAGTAAGTACGCAACTTCATACAGGCCCCCACGTAGTTCCCAAAGCCTAACTCTGTAACTAAGTAAGTACGCAACTTCATACAGGCCCCCACGTAGTTCCCCAAGCCTAACTCTGTAACTAAGTAAGTACGCAACTTGATACAGGCCCCCGCCTAGTTGGCCCAGCCTAACTCTGTAACTAAGTAAGTACGCAACTTGATACAGGCCCCCACGTAGTTCCCCTAGCCTAACTCTGTAACTAAGTAAGTACGCAACTTGATACAAGCCCCCGCGTAGTTGTAACTCTGTAACTAAGTAAGTACGCAACTTGATACAGGCCCCCCCCGTAATTGGCCCAGCCTAACTCTGTAACTAAGTAAGTACGCAACTTCATACAGGCCCCCGCTAGTTGGCCCAGCCTAACTCTGTAACTAAGTAATTACGCAACTTGATACAAGCCCCCGCGTAGGTGGCCCAGCCTAACTCTGTAACTAAGTAAGTACGCTACTTCATACAGGCCCCCGCGTAGTTGGCCCAGCCTAACTCTGTAACTAAGTAAGTACGCAACTTGATACAAGCCCCCGCGTAGTTGGCCCAGCCTAACTCTGTAACTAAGTAAGTACGCAACTTCATACAGGCCCCCGCGTAGTTCCCCAGCCTAACTCTGTAACTAAGTAAGTACGCAACTTCATACAGGCCCCCGCGTAGTTCCCCTAGCCTAACTCTGTAACTAAGTAAGTACGCAACTTGATACAGGCCCCCGCGTAGTTGGCCCAGCCTAACTCTGTAACTAAGTAAGTACGCAACTTGATACAGGCCCCCGCGTAGTTGGCCCAGCCTAACTCTGTAACTAAGTAAGTACGCAACTTCACACAGGCCCCCGTGTAGTTGGCCCAGCCTAACTCTGTAACTAAGTAAGTACGCAACTTGATACAGGCCCCCGCATAGTTGGCCCAGCCTAACTCTGTAACTGAGTAAGTACCAAACTTGATACAGGCCCCCGCGTAGTTGGACCAGCCTAACTCTGTAACTAAGTAAGTACGCAACTTCATACAGGCCCCCGCGTAGTTCCCCCAGCCTAACTCTGTAACTAAGTAAGTACGCAACTTGATACAGGCCACCGCGTAGTTCCCCTAGCCTAACTCTGTAACTAAGTAAGTACGCAACTTCATACAGGCCACCGCGTAGTTGGCCCAGCCTAACTCTGTAACTAAGTAAGTACGCAACTTGATACAAGCCCCCGCGTAGTTGGCCCAGCCTAACTCTGTAACTAAGTAAGTACGCAACTTCATACAGGCCCCCGCGTAGTTCCCCCAGCCTAACTCTGTAACTAAGTAAGTACGCAACTTGATACAAGCCCCCGCGTAGTTGGCCCAGCCTAACTCTGTAACTAAGTAAGTACGCAACTTTATACAGGCCCCCGCGTAGTTGGCCCAGCCTAACTCTGTAACTAAGTAAGTACGCAACTTTATACAGGCCCCCGCGTAGTTGCCCCAGCCTAACTCTGTAACTAAGTAAGTACGCAACTTGATACAAGCCCCCGCGTAGTTGGCCCAGCCTAACTCTGTAACTAAGTAAGTACGCAACTTGATACAGGCCCCCGCGTAGTTCCCCCAGCCTAACTCTGTAACTAAGTAAGTACGCAACTTGATACAAGCCCCCGCATAGTTGGCCCAGCCTAACTCTGTAACTAAGTAAGTACGCAACTTCATACAGGCCCCGCGTAGTTCCCCTAGCCTAACTCTGTAACTAAGTAAGTACGCAACTTGATACAAGCCCCTGCGTAGTTGGCCCAGCCTAACTCTGTAACTAAGTAAGTACCCAACTTGATACAGGCCCCCGCGTAGTTCCCCCACCCTAACTCTGTAACTAAGTAAGTACGCAACTTGATACAAGCCCCCGCGTAGTTGGCCCAGCCTAACTCTGTAACTAAGTAAGTACGCAACTTCATACAGGCCCCCGCGTAGTTCCCCAAGCCTAACTCTGTAACTAAGTTAGTACGCAACTTGATACAAGCCCCCGCGTAGTTTGCCCATACTAACTACAGACAACCCTCTCCCCCCAATTACCATATTTGCCCTGGACTCATTAGCATAATTTTCGTGTACCCCTATATTCGTGTCGGCTACATGGACTATCTACCCTTTACTGAGTAGTAAGCTCATGGTGGTAAAAAAAGATTGCAAATTGTGGCATGGAAGCTGTAGCAGTCATTATGTTTTTATAAGCAGGGCTATTTTCTTGAATGGGTCCCTTGATTGATATGAATACAGTCACTGAAATATAACCTTTATATAATTTTAGGCCAAACAACTTTCCTGTCCTGATAAAACTTCAATTATTAACTTTTGAGATAATGTGGTTAGACATCAACATATAATTTTCGTGTTTTTTTGGCTAAAAAAAAAATTTTGTGTGTTTCTCATAACACACCTGAAAGACAGAAAACTAACAATCTTGTATATCTTGTGAAATTATACTTTTTCGTTCCCAGAATATTCTTTGTGACATTATAGTTGTGACATGTCACAAGAAGCCATATTTTTACTCTACTATTTTCATGACAACAAGCATCATGTCTCTTAATTTGCCTGAAAGGGGTGATGATATTGTCCCAGACATTCTGTCAACCTCAGAAAATTTGACATAATTACTATTTACTATTGTTCAGCCAGTGTAGAAAATGTATGTATGTGATAAGAATGTTTACATTCCACTGTTGCTTTGAGTAACATTTCAAAAATTTTTATTGAAGTTTCAACTGAACTTTCTGAGAAAAAAGGAACTACTGTTAGGTTGTAAAAGTCATCAAGCAGACAGAAATATTTGATTTATGCTAGCTTGTTTAGGATACATGTATGGAAACTAAAACTATGAGGACTTCGGACATGCCACCAATTGGTATTTAATTTACATGTTAGTACTTTGGATAATATGATGTGAACTTTAAAATGCGGGTTCAAGTACACTTTACTCATCACAGAACTTTGACCGTGTGTGTATTGCAACAATTCAGTGTAAATATACTGCACAGTCAACTCATTTAGCAGTTCACTGTGTGGCGCAGTTTTTGTCCTCTTTCGATGTCCTGTGTATTACGTAGCCGTCCATGTTTTAATATGTTACCTCTGAACGACATTGGACTTGGCATTCAGTACATACATGTATATTTCCAGTGATATTTCTCGACTCTTCTTTTCTGTTGCCAAGGTGTATGTCGTACACATTATAACAGAAGATTTCATCCAAAATTTCTGTCTAAATGACTAGCTCCCATTTTGTTTTGTATACATAATTTGTGAAATCACTGGTGTACTGACATATTTTTTGTTAGCAAGATTGTTCCTTAGCAACTGTTGCTGAGCAACACAATCCTTTCTATGCTAATTATGTACTTTTCACTGTAAAGCTGCCATGATATTAGAATTAATTTGTAAGGATTTCACAATAGATAAGAATAGCACACAGAATTCCTATTTATATAAATGTTCTCACAAAAACAAATAAAAGTATACAATACTGACAGGGCTTCTCAGTACACCGGCAATGCTTGACAAATATGGACTACGTATTAATTTCTGAAACCATACCCAGGTGTGGTGTTCATCCACAGAGTTCCAAGCTAAGGTTTGTTCCAATATTCAGAGAATTCTTTCACCCTTGACATCAAAACTAATCAGATTTAATCTTATGTTACAATGACATTGAAGGTATTAGGTACACTACTTGTAGAATGTCACGGCATGTTATGAAAAAAAGGAATGGTCAAACCGCAGTCATTCCTCAAAAGTGACCATGGTCAAACCAAGAACATAATGTGTCCTCACATATGGAGACTATAGGTCATTTGTTCAGGGCTAGAATCACAGATAGTGATCATGATTATCAACACTCATCTCCTTGGCTCAGTCTCTTTTACCTGTACCAAACTTTGTGTCAAATTTGCAATTTCAATAATATTTCATCTTAAGCTGTGAGAGGTTAGGCAACCTGATAATAGTTGTCTCTAAAAATTTTAAAGAAACAGTTACGTTTGCATATTGCATCCGATGAATATTGAAAAATTGTTCAGAAAATCCCAAGACACAATTTTTTTAAATAAGTAGGCATAAGAGGCTCCTGACAACAGCTGGTCAATACAGAAATGCATTTATTTGAACATCTTAGTGTATGGTTACAGTTGACACAAAAGGAATTCTTCAGCAATGTACATGGATCTCATTTGTAACTGTTCATTAGAACAATATGGTTTCAAATACAAAAGACTGGTAGTCTGTAAATATCACAGCTTATTAAGAGACGATTTCACATTTTTTGGTATAAATGTGGGTCATTCATTTAAAATGTGTTAATTAATGAAGTGTATTTTAATTGATAATCCTAGTTATTGTTTGGGAACTGGTATCAGATAACAATGACCTTTGACCTCACAGTGACCTGACAAGTGAGTTCAAATACTACACCACACTACTCAATACCAGCTGATGAATTTATTGGCTTGCGTGCCACTTTTAGGAAAAGCTGGAATTTAGGAAACAGTTCTTGACTTTGTCAACTGTCCTTGTTGCTGACAGAATTTTCAAACCAAATCTCGATTTTTCGAGGCTAAACGTGGACCAGCAGTTCGAACAACTGATACCAGTATAAAAACAAAACAGCAGCTGTCGACTACGTTTAAAATAGTAAGGACACAAATATGAATAATTCTCCAGTTTCTGATGTTAGCTTTGTTAGGTGGCAAGGTCTGTTTGCACACATTAGACAGGTAGGATAAGCCAATATTTGTCACTCACAATTTAAATATTCTTTGAGAGAGATTAAACATCCATTTGAGGCTATTATGTTCTTGTTTTTCAAATACATATGAACAAAAAATTAATTTTGTTTTGTCATATCAGTGTAAGCTTCTGATGTCAGCTGATGCTTGTCAATTTTTATAACAACGTTTTCATAACATAAAGAAAATGTCCGATTGCATGTTGATTAATTATAAATGCCCTGGTAGATGAAATTTTATGATTAGGAAAATAAGTGTTCTTCCCAAAATAGATTGTAGATGCTGAAGGTTAGTTTGTCTGTCAGGTGCTCTGTCTTCGATATGGTTGGAGCTGTTGGCTTTCCAATTAATATGGTGTGTGCTTTTAATAGGTATATGTTACACGTAAATTGTTTTAGCAAATATGATCACTTTCCCGATACCCATGTTTGTTGGTGTGGAGGTTGTTCTTTGCTAGAGAGAGGAAATCTAGGTTTTTGTACCACTCTTCAACAATGCAGGCTTTCCAGTGGGATTTCCTGTCAAAGGAACCAGATATGACAGTTTTATCTTTCTGACTTTTCATTGGCATGTTAATGTAACATGTACTACACACTTTCTGCCTATGGAAATTCTTTGAAACCGTAAAACAGAGAGCCTCATTTTCACTTCCATTCAGTATAGCAGCGACCGTCACAAAACTTGCACAGGGACAAATAGTTGGGTGCTCATTTTTTTGCAATACTGCACTGATCTGATACTTTTGTAGACTCAACTTTGAAGCCTTTCTAGTAATTGACTTTTCACCACATTGTTTCAATGAAAGTACAGAAATCTTAATTTTTCTGTCAGGAGTTTGGGTATAGCACCCAAGTTGAATTTCAAATATTGGTAAATTTTAGGTCATTTGTTTCCCAAATCTAAAACCTTGTGCAGTGACCCCAATCTTACTCTTGATTACAAGAGATAGCCTTTTAATAGGAAAGTTTGAGCAAATATTTAAACCTTTCTTCAAGTTGCAATTCAAACTTGCAATTTTCTTATCCATTACATGGTCACTTGACATACGGTAGCAGTTTGGGCAAAAAATTGATCCCTGGATTCACAAACTGTAACATTTTTTCTTTCTGTTCTTTTCTATCAACAGAGCTTGAAATGGTTTGAGCTTATGACCAGGTCCGCCGAAATTTTGGTGCAAAATCAGCGAAGTAGTAAAGAGTATTGCCGGGAACATTTCTGTGTTGTCAAAATATCTGATGTTTTATGAGTTGTGAACTACAGAGTCAAGATGGTTCTGGAGTCGATTGTGGTGAACTTGTTGAATACCTATCTTGGAAAATATATTGAGAATTTGGACTCAAATAATTTGGAAATTGGAATTTTTAAGGGTAAGTTATGGTTTAGTTGTATAGTTTTCAGGTAAAAATTTCAAAAAATACCAAAAAAATGATTATTTTTATATTCATGTACCTGTCGCCTTTCAATGTCCAAGAATTGGATTACAACCCACCGACATCAATGGTGTTCTGTGTATTGATGTTCACCTACAGTGCTGATAGGCATTATAGCTGTATTAGCCACAACCTTTGATTCATTTTTCAAATATTTTTTTTTCTGTTTGCAGAACACAGTATTTTGTTTTGCTCACACAGTTATGTATACATTATACACATCTCGTGTGAATCTGTCAACATACATGTATGATATGTGTTTCTTGACAAAGTTTTAGCATAGACCCACATTAAATATCAGATATAGTGCATACTGCATTGTGTTAGCAAGGCTGAGACTTTCTATTTTGACATAAAGTAGAATGCGCCTCGGGGACAGATATTTTGACTCTCCCACTTTTACAATAATTATTCTTATCTGATCTACCACCTGTGGGGCTCAATTTGAAGCCCACTGAGGGAGAAAAACTTTCACTTCCCTAGTTTCTTGAAAATCGAAAATTTTACTTTTCTCCATAGGGTTAACACAGATGGCGGCCATTTTGAATATCAAATATCAGTAAATCCTGGGTAATTTGTTTCTCTAGTACCAAAATGTGCATGACGATCCCCGATTTTTATTTCTGATTTTAAAAGTGAATGGTTGAAGAATTCCTTGAGGAAAAGTTGAGCAAAAGTTTAAGTCTTTCACTTTCGAGGCACATACTACCTTGAGGAAAAGAGTAAGAAAATTGACACATGTTTTTGGAAAAAAGTAATGAAAATGTTACCACTAGTCATTAGCTTTAAATGTCAACAATGGTATTCAATTCCTGTGTTTATTTCTCAAAATTCCTTGACCCTATCCTTATGGTATCACCTCATAGTTTCCAAAGGAAGGTTTGACCAAGCCTTGAACCCGGAAAGCACTGTATCTATGACCGGATAATCATATCAAGTATCTATAAGCCTGTGTCAATTTGGTGAACAATGTTTTGAAAGTTTAAAGGGATACTTGAGCACATTGCTTTGTTTTCCTTCATATTTTTGTCTGGTATGAAACTGAGCTTTGAATATGTCAAAGGTCACTGTATTTCATATGAATTTATATTTAGGCATTATCTGTAAATTACTGATATTTCTCTTCAACAAATTAGTGATGTTATCTTTCTTAAAAAACCCATAAAATTATCGCACTTGAAAAATTATCATATATGTAACAGTGTATGTTTACATATATGTGTGTTTTCATGCATGAAGATATGTGAGTCACATACATGTATTTTTTAAAGAACTGAAGGCAGTATTTTTGTTTTTGTTATTCCTCACAGCAAACTTCACCATTTACAGTTACATGTTCATAACGCACATTTCTTCTTTATACACAAAATAAGTTGCTGACCCAGACGTGAAAGCTGCCGATTTATTCACTGGTAATCACTTCAATTCTAGTTTAGAAAACACAACAGAGTTACTGGTTTCAGAGGGAAATGTGTACCAAAAAATAGTCAGGAAATCATAACTGAATACGGATGTCAGGATCTTGGTAGAGAAAAATTACTACATATACTGCCAGAACACTATTGGTGCTAATTAAGGCAGTGTGCGCCTAAAAGTGAAAGACTTAAACTTTTGCTCAAATTTCCTTAATGAAACTTTCATTACACTGTAACATATACAGGGGTATAGTATTTTGAAATTCAAAATGGCCACCATTCCTGTGTTAACTCTATGGAGAAAAATAAAGTTTTGGATTTTTGAAAAACTAAGAAGGTGAAAATTTTTGTCATTTCAAGAGCTTTATAATGAGCCCCCACAAGTGGTGGATCAGAAAAGAATTGTAGAAATTTGAGTCTGGCTACCTGTCCCCGAGGCACGTTCTACCTCTAAGTTTAACTTATACAAGTAAACATGCAGACAGGCCATTGACCACATAACACACTGACACAAGACCAGTGCATCTGTTGTGTTTTCTAACCAGTCATAAAATGAGTCAGCAGCATTTGTACTTTGGTTATCAACAAGGAAAATGAAAAAGTACCTGATTTAAATGCAACTGTCAATGGTGATATGAAATCTGCAGAAAGTAATAGGGATTAGTCGCACTACCAGAAGACAAGCCATACCATAGACAAGAATAAAAATCAAAATATGATATTGATATTTTGTGGAAGTGAAATAAATGAATTGCCTTTCAGGGAAACAACGCTGATGATCCTGATTTTCTTTTAACTTTTTGCTAAGGTCTACTTCAGTTCTTCTCCTTCCAACAATCTTCAACAGAAGGTAAAAAATGTGTGTATATCAGCTGAGCTGGAAGCCAACACTGTGCATTAGGGGTGCATCGTATTCAACTCACAGATCAAATTCCACACGTTTCATGCTCAGTTATTAAAAACCATACCAACCCTCTAACAAATGGATCATTCCAACCAGTATTGTTGTGCTAGGCTCACAATGGCCAGATGGCAGGTACTACATGACCAAGGGGGAGGGGCTGATCCAATTCTGAGTAATCAGCTCACTACGTTATTTATTCTGCAATTTGTATTTGAAATGGACATCGACATCAACGGCATATAGAGATAGTTCCCAATCTTCCCAGGAATATTACTTCAAAGTTACGAGACGAGCATGCAACTTGTAGCAGACGGTGACAGATCATGCTTTCTGTCAGGATTACATTTTGCAGAACCTATATAATATGCTTGTATGTAGCTGTATACATCATTATCAAAATGTATTATAGCACCATAGAAACCATGTTTCTTCTGTTTTAATAGTAAATATTGATTAATTAAGCGGTGATTGGCGAGTTCAAAATAGAGAAAAAAAGAAAACGCCATGGCTATTAACAGCCTATCCATAATTGTACTTTATATTAGACTCCAAATAATGGTTTCCAGTCATTGGTTGAATAAATAAAAATAAAAACAAAATAAAACAAATTAAATGTCCTTATAAGAATATCCTCTTCAAAATATAAAAGTTTAAACTTTCTCAAAAAATATTTTAACTATTCTGTTTTATATTCATAGTCATGGACTGAAAATCGGGGAATCTTACAAAATTTCAGCTCTATCGGAAAGAAAAAATCTCTCTCGTTTTAAGCAGAATTAGGGTGGTACAAACTTCATTTTGTCTATACATCTCTGAATGAGTCTCCTCAAACTGTAGACTTGACTCTTCAAACATTAGGCAAAACTGTGTGAATTGTATGTAAAAAGGTATAGGTCGCTATTCCAGTGCTCCCTTTAAAGGGGGCCAACCAATGGCGGTGTTCATTGTGTAAGTGGACACCAAGCAGGTAACATGAGGGCACACGCTCCAGAAAATGCCACTTTTTTAGTTTTCCGACCGCAAAAACGCTGACAGACTGCCAACCGGTCAGCACGAAGCTGCTGCCGATCGAACTCAGCGGTTCTATTCAAATTCTAACGTGACTGGAAGACGTTTTTTTTAAGGCAATTCGAGTGTAGTGCTGGGGAATAAATGGGCACACAGTCCATGTAGCCGACAATGAGATGCAAATGATATGCGGTTAAAGTCTCCTCGACAACTTTCAGTGGTTTGCTCAATTTTTACTATTTTTATAGTATTTTATACAAAGGCACAGACTTATTCTACCTGCAACTTAAAACTGATAGAAATTTTGTAGCTCATTCTTTACTATTTTTCATAGTTTTCGGTAGCCGGTATCAGACACTTCGTGTTCGTGTCGGCTACATGGACGATCTGCCAATAAATGAACGTTGGCAATTTGAACCGACCGTCAATCAAACGATTATATAAGCTCTGTTTGCAGGATTAGCAAAGGTGACAAAAGATTGAAATCAGTTTGTGTAATTAATGTTATAGAAATCAAACATCGTACTGGCCATGTGTTTGACTGGGAGGAGAACTCCACTAATGCGAGAACCAGGGATTGAAAAGTGCGGCTTCAATCCTTGGGCAAAAATTGCATTGAGATGAGCTTGTCATATCTTCTTCACTAATCTAAAGTTTCCAAATGTACCGGTATCTGTACAAAGGTCCTGTGATATTCACACCCCTTATGTACTTTGCCTTAAGTTATTTGTCAGAAATGAAGTAGAGTACTCAATTATATCACAAAGTATCGCCTGATTCAGAATGGCCAATCTATAATCATTTCACTCGGTAATGATATTTTGAACAAGTCTGTGCAGAAATAGGCACAATTTCATCCAATCTGATCCTGAAAACGGTAACAGATAGCTATTTGTATTTCTTCTGTCATAAGTACCATCGTCGCTGAATCTGAACAAATTGCATGCCTCCAAGGTATAAAAAGGTTGCGGCAAGATTCATAATTTCTCTGACGTAAAGTTCGCTGAAGAATTCATACTCTAATTGAAAGTATGTGGTGATGTCATAGTAGTCTGATGAAAAATGATGTAGCCGTGGTTAAATCTTCACCCATGTTTTCCATCTTTGTAACAGAACCTTATAAAAAAAAACCAATAGGACTGAACTATTATTGGGGAGGGGGGTGAAAGGGTTCAGATGTACATTTTCAACTAGGACTAATTAAACAGGAACTTCCCCTATAAAAGCAGGATTATCGTAAGTCTATGCAAATGTAAAAAAGTCACACTACTTATCAGACGTACCGTGTTTGGTCCCAGAATCTGATAATTTTGCCATGTTTCAGGCATTCATTGTCACTGAATCTTGCATATGATGACTGTGAATATATAGCAACTACTCTTGAGTCGAAAATAAACTGAAAAAATGTTCCGTTTGTTGTCAGAGAACGCATATGTTTCAAAATGTGTTCCCTGTACGACCATTTGACCCCTCTTTACGTATGTCAAGAAAGTGCCCATCATGATTATTCAAATTTATCATATGGTCAAAGCGATGCTATGAGAATTCAAAAACTCCAGCCCAGGGTATGCAAATAGCTGCGTCATCAGTAATCCCCCTATTGTGTGCCCACGGTCCTGTAATTTCCCGTTTAAATTTCACACAGAGCATTTCAGTATTTGATAATGTTCACACACACATGCCTTCTTTCAGCTCCAGGTCAAGCATATTTTCAGCAAATATAATTTTCATCAAGATAGCCATTTATATCCTAAGCTATCCCAGCATACATTATTTGCATATAATGGAATGCACACCACTTTTATTACACTAAATTCAGCCTCATATTCAGAGTTTAAATGCCAAGTTAATGTTTGCTGTGTATGATGCATCTTTTTCTGAAGTATTTATTTGAAGTTACCCAGCTCTGCATATCACATGATTGAATTTGATGTTTTTGATTGGTTGATTTGAAGTGATGACATCATAATTATCACATTTCTGAAAAGATAGCCAATCGTACCTAAAAAAAAATGAATAAGCGAGAAAAGAGCAAAAAAAATTAATCAAAGGCAAGTTTCTTCAGTCGTGCTTCTCTTTATCTGCGTTTATTTGTTGTGTTGTTTGTAGAGAAGCTTCCAGCAGGTGTTTGATTTGAGCATACTGCCTAAATTCTCAGGTGTACCCACTCTGAAAAATGCCTCACAAAATCTTGCCGTTGCTGAGTTGAAATGTAATACAAACTTGCAAGCTTTTATAACCTCTCCCTCAGATTTGTATTAACTCTACCTGTAATAATTTTGCTTTTTTCACTTTTTTGTCTTACAGGAAATGTAGAACTGACAAATTTGAAACTGAAACCTGAAGCATTGGTAAGTCAAGTCAGAGCCTTTGATAAGATACTTTTGCTCATCTTTGTCCAGATACCTGTATCATTCTGATGTACACATACACCATCATCCTGTCACAAAGATGCCTGATGGAAAAACACTATGTCATCATTTTTTGTACATAGATCACTATTGGCTACTGTACCCTTAGAGCAAATATAAATATACAGTACCAATGAGCCTGTAGTAATCTGTAGGAGGAAGAAATATTTCATGCTACATGAATTTCTACATTAGGCTGTCACGTTGAAAATTCTAGAAATTCTCTCTCTGACCTATTGACCTCAGAAATGTATGTTTAAAGAGACATATTTATTGACAAATCATACATTTTATTCATTTTGTGTGCTTATGAAATGCACTCACCTTGACAGTTTGTGTGTTTCACTGAATTTTGACTTTGCCATAACAATTTCTCTGCCTGGTGAATCTGTTTGGGAATATTCTTGTCAAGATTAAGGCTACCCTTTTGACAGACCCGAGGTTCCATGCAGTGTTCTTGTTTCTGTTTACATATTATATGTGTCTCCAATATCTTCTCAGCTAACGAACATTCCAGTAGAGGAAATGGTTTTGTCAATACACAAGAATTTTGATTTCTCGAGAAATTTTGGACTGGATGTCAAGGTCCATATGTGCACCAAACTGTATACTGACAGAAAATCCAATAACGTTGATCCCGATTTCAAGTTTGTTACTGATTATAGCTGCATGCATGCGACTTTGGACAATGCTGCCAACAATTCAGACAATTTTGTTGTTGCATGTGCAGCTATAGTTGCAGCTTGTAGTCTGAGCCATAAATTCATATGAATTAGGGTTACTTTTAGTAGCCATTGTAACACTAGCAGAATTTATTTTTGTCATTTATGTGGAAAATGTGGACAAATATTTATTTATGCATATTAATGAGAGAGAAAATGACGTCATTTGCGATCAGCGCTATCCAAAGCAGTACCAGTACATAATTTTGTTTTGGCAAAATTTCAGACTGAAACAAAAACGTGGGTATCTAATGTATAATACCGGTAGGTTCCTAAAGATGAAAAAAACACTACCTTAAACAACAATGGACTATAAAAAATTGATAGTGCATCTTCCAGTGCAAAAATCAGTGCCGTAGGGAATTGCTGTGCAGTGGTATTAGTGTTGCATTCATCCTCTGTCATGGATAGATAATGGATCTGTGTAAAGACTAAGAGGATTAAAGGAAAACAAATACCATCTTGTCTGATCTCCTGAGAGTTGAGATTTTAGGATTTGGTTGTCCTCGCTGTGTGTGAATTGCATTTCTGACTGATGACGATATCAAGGGATCTCTTTACTGTAGTACCATGCACTATACCATGTCTGTCAGAAAAATGAACTCTGTGAATTTCATGCTGCTGTTCATATTTAGAACTTGCACTGGATTAAAAAAGTATATTCAAATTTTATGAATTTGAATACATATAACAGCTTTCATGCTGTGCTCAAAATGAATTGTACATCTCAGACAGAGGCTCACTCACAAAAATTTATATATATAATTATAATAATAATTTATTCCATATAAATAAAGATTACATTGCTTAAGGGAAATGGAGTTGGAATATAGTTATTGAAAACAACTAATAAAATTTTATGTACCGGTAGTTCCCATGCCAGCTGACTATTGCTTTCCATGAACTACCAGTATCCAGTTTTTTTGAAGATCATGTGATTTCTACTTTAATAATTGCAACTCTACCATTGTTGTAAAGAAATAATATGTTTCAACTTTACTTTTATTTTTTAATTTCTATTAGTATTACCTTATTTCCTAAACATTAGTGTGGCTGTACAGCTGTTTACAGGTTGACCTCAACAGGTCTGCATTTGTCTGAGTATATACATCTTGTCATGATTTAACCCTTTGACCCTGGCTCAGAAAAAAATGTCCGAATGACATCATAGGTCACCAGGGGGTCAGGGTGCAAAGGGTTGAGGCAGAATGCGCCTTTGGAACAGATATTCAGATTCTCAAATTTTTAAGATTCTTTTCTGATCTACCACTTGTAGGGACTCATTTTAATAAAATTGCAACATCTTAGTTTTTTGAAATTAAAAAATATTATTTTTCCCTTTAGAGTTAACACAGGGATGGTGGCCATTTTGAATTTCAAATGTCTGGAAATGTTAGGTAATTTCCTTCTCAGGAACCAAACTTTGCATGATGACCACTGATTCTATTGATGATTACGTAAAACAATGGTTTAAACTTTCATTTATGAAAATTTGAGCAAAAGTTTTAGTCTTTCACTTTTGAGGCGCAAAGTGGGATTATCAAAGTAAAGGCTAACAATGACCTTACGTTGAACTTTGACTTTCAGTTCTCCAGAGGGTGTGTCATATGATCTGGTACATTTTATTTTCATACAACTTTCAATATTATTTGTAATTCAACACTTTAGCTCTAAAAATGACTTTAATTTAACCTTCAATGACAAAAGATTTCATTGTTGCAAAATCTTATGAACTTTAGAGCAGCTTTCGTTCCCTAGGAAACATATCTCAATACACGACTGCACAATCTTGTTCTGACAATATGTAATTTAAGTGATGTCTTTATATGTCATGGAGGTTCAAAATTTGCAACAATTCTCTGTGAAATTGATAGATGAGGAGATGGACTGTCATCCTGAAAAAAAAAATTGCAAGAAACCAATCAAATGAGTGACACGTATTGCTAAATGAGATTTTGTTGCTATGACAAAAGTTTCAGGCAATGAACTGTACATCATCTTTTTCATAATACATCTTTATGCATGAAATATGATCAAGTGAATGGAAATACTATCAAGAAATAAAAAGCCATTCAGTGAATTACTGTCATCGCAAAATTATTAATGTTGTGTATGAAAGCAATTAATTATCAAAGTACAAACTGAAGATGGGAAATTTGAAAACTGATAAAATGAAGGAGACCTTTGAACTTTTATTGTAATCAAATTTACATATTTTATCATTTCTTATTTCTTTATGTAGTTTGAGTTGAATTTACCAATAGAGGTGAAGGCTGGTCATGTGGGTAAGTTATTATAATGTGATTATTAAAAACATACAAGAAATATATATCTTTTCCATATAGTGACTCCCAGCAGGTCTGTTGTGATAAAAAACAGAAAATTCCCTTTTTTTTTCAACTTTCTGATAACTTGGTAAACATATTGCTTGTTTCATGTAGAATTTCAACACCATTGTCGGTGTACAGGTATCTGCGTTTTTGTTAATGCTTCTGACCTTCTGTGTCATTTTGGACCAAATGCCACCATTACACCTTTTGATCTGATAATGAGTATGTTCACCTTCAGACAACCATTTTTCAGCTAATTTTGCATCGTAGGTGCAAATTTCTATTTATAAATAGTTTTCAAAAAAATGTTTTGTTTCTCTTTTTTGACAGTTTATGCACATTATTAGACTAGCCTTGTCAAATATTTTTTTGGGGTGGCAATAATTATTTTTAAAGATAATGAAAATTTGGTATAATTTGGTTTATTTTCATTTTTCTACAGTTTACAAAAATGGCAATAGTCATGATCATAAAATATCCTTTACAATTATCGTGTCGAGACTATTTTTTTAAATTTTTTTTCAACACAATACTATTGTTATTATGTTCTACCCGGTATTGTGTGTGAATATTTCCACATTCTAATGAAACAGAAACCACAAAAAAGTGTGAATTGTAGCAGCTAGAGAACTTAAATAGTTGCATTTGATACTGAATTCGTTGTTCATAATGTGTCACCAGGGACATTTCAAGGGATGTCGAAACCTTTGAAAATAAAGATTTCATTCTATATAGAATGTGAAATGTAAAATCACTTTTCACTAGGGAGCTTGACACTTCAAATGATTTTTACCTTCACTTTAAGAAATAGCATTATTGACACATATAATCTATGACAAGTGCAAAATCCATTTACAATACTGAGTAGTCTTAGTGCTAGGAAAGACCAATCTGCTGTGATTAAGCATCAATCAGTTCAATTACTGTTGAACTCTTGGTGGCGCTCTAACACATCCTGTACATTGTAATAATTTTTCAATGCTGTACATATGCTATCTATTTAGTATAATATTTTTCAGTGCTAAAATGATTTGGAACTGCTGTTTTCCAAATCATGCATGGACTAGGAATTACTGAAATATAAATCACTTTCTAGTGTGTAATAAAATCATATTCTGAACAGGGGTAGTCAAATATGGAGAAAATACAAACCAAAATCATAACATAATATGAATAAATATTAGACCGAGTGATTTGTATATTCTTCTGCCTGTGAATTTCTATGATTTATGTGGAGAAAGCAGTGCTTCTGAAAGTCAATAATCTAGCCAGCCCCTGTATCTGATTATAATCGTATTTCACAAGAATATGCAATTCAATGCAATATTACTGTGTTTATCCTAAACTGAGCATTTAGAATGGTGATACAATAAAAAAATGACACAAATTTTAATATAGAAATCATTTGAAACCTGTACTTTGCTTTGGTTGGAAGTTTGTGTCAGTATGAAGTGCAAGCTTAAGATTGGAAATAGCAGCCAACATAAAGTCACTAGATTTTGAGACACATGGTAGTCCTCAAGATACAAGAATAAAAATATTTAATTTATGAAATCTATAAATTCTCTACTATTCAATCCCTACCTCAGAAAAAATCTCTCTGGCGATACCATGGACATCGCTCTATACCTTACCGTTGATCGTGGTAGTTGAAGGCATCCATGTGTTGGCTGGCCCAGTGACTGACAGACCCTATGACCCTGTGAAAGAGGCAAGGCTTGAAAATGCTGTCAAGCAGAAACTACTACAGCAGCTGGACAAACCCAAGAAAAGTTCTGATATATCAGGTAAGTTGTGACCTTTACCCTTTGACCTTTAGTCTGCCAACACAAACCCCTTCAGTATGTACCTTACTTTCACATTAAATTATAAATTTTGTGCTAAACAATTTTATCAACTTTAGCCTTTGATGCTTGGTCAAAATCATTGGATGTGCATATTCAAACAATACTGATCTCATGTATATCTCATAATAATAATAATAATTTATTCATTTATAAAGCGACTAAATCCACACAAAAAGTGTGATCAGAGACGCTGGGTAAAATACAATCAATATTATAAAAGGTAACAGGATTTAAAAACAAAAAACATCAATACAATGGATTAGTTCAGTTAAAAGCAGAATTAAAAAGAAGTGTTTTAAGACTTGATTTAAAACTTGGCTGGCTTTGCGAGCGACGAACCTCAGTCGGAAGGTTGTTCCATAAAAAGGGGGCGGAAATACTGAAGGCACGGTCCCCATATTTCTTTCTACTGATGCTATTGATGTAATGATGCTATTACGGTACATTGCACTTCAGGCACAGACATGTACCAGTATAACAGGTTCAAGGTCAGTTATTATAATACCTCTGGACATTTACTACAGGATGTTTACCATAACCGCATAGTTGCCCCCTCTATGTCCGGGCAGTACAAGTTCAGGGGATAACTGCCCTTATACCATATGATGGATTTGGGTTGAATAGCTAATTGTGCTCAAGGACACTTAAGATATCTCCAGGTATTTCCCTTACCCCATCCCACTTACCCAAGCCCCAACTGGAGGATGGGAAATATCCTGGGGGAATATATGTTACGAATGTCAAGCAGTAACTGTCGTGATACAGTAAAATATTCAGTTGTGCAAAATGCAAATAAATGGAACTCTGGAAGAAAACTTAATATAATTCATTGTGTATGTTTTTCATTGATTTTTTAATGTGGTGATGTTAAATTGCCAAATGTATTGGGTTTAATATGATGTACTGTGATATTTATATGCAAATACCGATATTTTGACTCATAATGAAAACCAAAAAGTTATATAGCAAGGTTTTACAGATCAAGAAATATGCATTTTTTGCTCTTGTGCGAGGCAAAGTCCAGTTAATCTGATGTGTTATCACCCTTTTTTATTTATTTTTTATCCATCAGTTGAAGATGAAAAGAAGAACATGACTTTTGTAGAGAAACTGACAGCAAGCATCATCAATAATATTCAGGTCAGACTATCTCTCTTTTGGTGTGTTCAGAATTATTTGACACCATTCCTTGTTCCATTTTGGAAGAATTTAATTTGATGCACAGTTTTGTGTTCAGTATCTGATATAAACTGCGGGTAATATCTGTTACATGTATTGGGTATATCCCATAGGTGTACTGCAGGTCAAAGTGCTATAGGAATCTGATTGGACACACAGCATGTGAGGTTGCAAGATTTCAGCGGTAATTTTGAACACAGTCCGATATGTTTCCCATTATCTGCTTGAAATCTTGTAGCAATTCCAATCCTATAAGACAGTTGAAGGTTGAGTGAGAGAGATTGGAATTGGAGGATACATTTGAAAGGGATTATGGGATATGGACCAGATAGCCTTTTGAAATAAGTTACATGTATATACAGAAAAAACAGAAAAAAATATTTTAAATGATACCGGAAATGTTCATGGATGTATTTACATTTTGTATCTGCCTCCAAATCTCTTAGAAACTATCACATAATGAATGAAGTATCTCTCTGACATTTCAACAAAGTGCAATTTTTTTCTCTACCATGGCTACAGGTTACACTGAAGAATGTACACGTCCGCTACGAAGACACAGTGACGTACCCTGATAATCCCATAGCGTTTGGTGTGATTTTACAAAGTTTAACTGCCCAAACTACAGATGATCTATGGCAGCCCACACAGGTGGATGCCTCGGTGTCAGTCATGAGAAAGGTGAGACTAGAATGTTGTCTTGATTTAATGAAAAGTTTCTTTAGGCTTTAGTGTCTTGTTGATACCTTATACACCCAAAATATTTTACATTGTTCAGAACGATTTTGCATAACATGAATTTTACAACCTTCCAAGAAAAATTGTTAAACCACAAATGCAGTGTTGCAGCCAGGACGCGCCCTTGCGACAGTGTCCCCAAAATTGAATCCGTTGTCCGGCATTCTTGCGTACTGCGGGTCACCATGGGCACACTCATGAGTCAACTGTGTTCAATGGGTGTAGTCTGCAAGTAATATCGGATACGACGATAGCACTTGGTTGTAGTTCGACTGTGCTCTAATTGAAGGCAAATACGGTATACTACAAGAGTTGCCTGAAATTGAAGCATAGCAACACGGTGCCGGTAGCTTGAATTTTTTTGTGAAACTATAATGAAACAATACAAAATTTGATTGACAACTCAGATGCATGTTGTCCCAAAAAAGTGCAAAATGTCCCCCAAAATAAATGGTAGCGGGAAACAGTGTCCCCTTGTTTAAAGTTCCTGGCTGCAACACTGCAAATGAAAACTCCATAGATCACATGGCAAATTTAAAAGAAATTTTTCAGTTTCATTTTTACTTACCTTCACCTATTAGTTGGCCTGTGTTCCACCAAATTTTTTCTGTCATTTATGAACTGTAACATCACACAGCAAAAAGAATTTAATGAAAAGTTTTATGGTCATTTATATTCAATTCTTTCTGAATATTTTAGGAAGGCATGGCAAAGATCCAATACCAAACAAAAATGAAGATTATAGAAACATATTTTGTCACATTTCATCAGTGTCTGTAGTTAACATGATTTTTTTTATCGTATACAGTTGATTAAAATGGAATCTCTAGCAGCGTACTGGAATTCTCCATCCAAGACCAGGATTGGAACACAGATCAATGATTCGTCATGGCTTCAAATGATGTATGAAATCGTCAAGTATCACAAAGTAGGAGATGAAGCTGTTGATTTCGGTAAGATGCGAACGGTTTGTCATTGAACTTGAAATACCATGAACACATACGTTGATCATAAGGCTGCTTGATTTTTGTCTGTCTGTCTCAACTTTGGGCATTAAATAGTAAATGGTGATTTCAGTGTTGTTTATAATATTTGTCTGGCCAGTCAGTGTGTAGCAGCTTGAAAGATCTTTTCAATTGATTTGATTAGCATTGATAGGTGTGCACATCTCATACAACCTGCTTTCATAAGGAAATTGACCAATCAGAAATATCTTTGCTTGCACATACTTTTTCCTTCATCTTATTCCGTCGTTGATCAGAATATCAACCTCTTTTATCTGTGGCTATATGTAGCAGTATTGTTCCCCCTGTCCTTTTTATCCACCCTCCTTCCCACTACTGCAATTTCTGCAGTTCATGTGCTATATGTATGCCTGATTAGCTCCTTAAATTTATTAGTCCCCACGGACACTGTTCGGGGGGACTTATAGGTTTGGTCGTGTCCGTGCGTCCGTGCGTCCGTCCGTTCACAGCAGATATCTCGGAGATGCCCAGGTCAGTTTCTTTCAAACTTTTCAAAAGAATAGTACCCTACCTCATACAGATGCACGTCGATTTGTTTCACAATGCGATCAAATTTGGCCGTGTTAGAGGACTTTTTAGTTTACACCTCCATAGACTCCCATGTATAAGGCAGCTCTCCATAGACTCCCATGTATAAGGCCAAGAAAAATAAAATTTAGTTTCTCATCGTATTCATATTGCAAAAAGGATGCAGTGACACAGTTTTTAGTCCCCACAGATAAAGTCCAGGGGGCTTATAGATGGGACATGTCCGTCCGTGAGTCCATCTAGTAGTCCATCCGTCACGCAGATATCTCAGACACTTTGCCAAATGTCATGTGACCTTGGTGACCTTTGACCTCAACTATACATATTTGTCCATAACTCAGTAACCACTAGTGCTACACCCTTCATATTTGGTATGGTGGGACACCTTATGACGCCACATATTGTAGCTCATTAATTATTGCATATCTAATTTTGAGCAAGCCAATAGAGCTAGAGGTCTGATTTTTGGTACATAGGGATAACTTAGCAATGCAATTTTTTTTTACAAAATGTCATGTGACCTTGGTGACCTTTGACCTCAAATATACATATTTGTCCATAACTCAGTAACCACAAGTGCACACCCTTCATATTTGGTATGGTAGGGACACCTTATGACGCAACATATTGTACCTCATTAATTATGTGCATATCTAATTTGAGCTGAGCGAGCCAATAGAGCTAGAGGTCTGATTTTTGGTATATAGGGATAACTAAGCAATACAATTTTTTTGACAAAATGTCACGAGACCTGAATGACCTTTGACCTCAAATATACATATTTGTCCATAACTCAGTGACCACAAGTGCTAAACCTTTCATGTATGGTATGGTGGGACACCTTATGACGCCACATATTGTAGCTCATTAATTATGTGCGTATCTAATTTTGAGCGAGCCAATAGAGCTAGAGGTCTGATTTTTGGTATATAGGGATAACTTAGCAATACATTTTTTTGACAAAATGTCACGTGACCTCAATGACCTTTGACCTCAAATATACATATTTGTCCATAACTCAGTAACCACAAGTGCTAAACCTTCATATATGGTATGATGGGACACCTTATGACGCCACATATTGTACCTCATTAATTATGTGCATATCTAATTTTGAGCGAGCCAATAGAGCTAGAGGTCTGATTTTTGGTATATAGGGATAACTAAGCAATACAATTTTTTTTGACAAAATGTCACGTGACCTCAATGACCTTTGACCTCAAATATACATATTTGTCCATAACTCAGTAACCACAAGTGCTAAACCTTTCATATATGGTATGATGGACACCTTATGACGCCACATATTGTACCTCATTAATTATGCCCATATATAATTGTGGGCAAGCCAATAGAGCTAGAGGTCTGAATTTTGGCATATATGGATTAATTAGCAATACAATTTTAATTTTTTTAAAAAATGTCACGTGACCTTGATGACCTTTGACCTTGATTATACATATATGTGCATAACTCAGTAACCACAAGTTCTATACGCTTCAATTTTGATAGGATATTAGACCTTAAGATGTCACATCTTGTACCTCATTTATTATGCACATATGTACCGTATTTCTCGGCTGGTCAATACAGCTAGAGGTCTGATCTTTTTTCCCGATTTAGAACCATAACTTAGACATGCCTCTTGTTTAAACTGGGAAAAATAACATAAACCTATGTGCCCATAGATCTGAACATATACACTCCAGTGATACTTCTCAATGACCACATTCCCTGCCCCATCAAGACTAATACTCCAATTACAAGTGGGAACTATGTCATTCTCAATGACTTGTCTGACAAAGATTTGATTGCCAAATCGAATATATATCATATTGCAGTGATTCATCCGATTATGACGGAGGCCAAGATTTCCTTTGACAAATCTGACACCAACCTGATGGAACCCAAAATTATGCTGGACATTGTGACGGAGGAGATATCTACCGCCCTCTCGAGGCAACAATATGTAGAGGTTTTGGATCTTGTGCAGTCTTTCAAAATGATGGACATCAATAAATTGTACAGAAAATATGAACCAGATGTTCCTGTGAAAGGAAACGCAAAAGCTTGGTAAGGAGAAATCATTTCTTTGGTTTTTTTTAAAGAAGCAAATTGCAGATTTTATTATTAAACAGTGATCAAAATCTTCCAACAGATTTTACACGTAGTTGTCTATAAGCAAAGACTTGCAAAATTTGACTTGATAAAAATGTCTGTACTTGGTAGAACGATAGGTTCACAACATAAATATATGCTGCTCAAGTTATTGGTGGTAATATATGCAGGTAAGCAAGTCAAGTCTGTGTTTATGACCATTTTTGAAAGTGCAAAAAAATTGATCTTGCACAGTGAAAAACAAAATTTTTGATATAACAATGTGAAAAATATTCTTTAAAAAGAAGCAGTCTAAGATAGATTGCATGACCCACTGGCGAAAAAAGTTCTGAGCAAAATTGTATTTTTACCTCAAATAGTACCAGTGGAGGGCCGTTGCAGGCCCTTCTAAGTGCAAAAAAATGTGTTTAATGAAAAATCCCTGTACTGTAGTCAGCCATATTATTGGTAAATGATTTTCTTCTGAATTAAATAATTACTGCATCTTAAAACTCACTTTTTTTCCATCATTCTACAGGTGGCAGTATGCCTACAAATCCATACTTGAAGAATACATCCGACCTTGGTCCTGGGAGAGGATTAAAGAACACAGGTATCTCTACGAGCAGTATAAGAAGGTCTTTAAGACAAAACTGGAAAACCCTGACAATGTGGACCATTATGCCAGGGAATTGCGTCAGCTTGAAGACAGATTGGATGTCGCTAACATCCTAATGGCCAGGGAACATGCTAGAATTGAGGTGAAGAGATACACTCATAAATTTGTGAAAATATGTTTCTTGTCGTTACACAGAAGTTTGATCTGTTGTATAGGGTGTGGAAATCTATAGAAATTTAATGGTTTCATGGTGTCCTTGATAAATGAAGTATTATTGTATACAGGGCAGCACCATATACGAGGAGAGATTTTTTTACTTCGTAAGTGTTGTTCATGTATATTGAATTGCTAGCTCTCTGCTTATCTTGATTACATGGCTCTTGAGGAGCCTTCAACATCAGTTTGCTTTGAATGTGTCAAGGTTTTGAAATTAAGTACAACTACAAGGTATTTTTGTTACAGCTTTTAAAGCTATTGAGAGATGCTCAATTGAATCTCTCATAATTCTGCACATGAAACTCATCAGTGTAATATTTGCCAAAATCGAGCATGTTCAGTAACTTGTATTTGGTGGTAGAGTTTGGTCCATAGTAATGTACAGTAGTCAGTGACAGTGGAAATGTTCATTCTCAGACTGTTAATGTTTGAACCTCTTCACCCCTATAGCCATGTAAGCAGGTCCAAAGTCACCATTGGTAACAATTGGTTCGGGCCAAACCATTGAGGTGAAAGGGTTAAGATATATGGGAAAAGGGACCTTTTTGTGTGTAGTTATTGATTGATAAACACTTCATTTACACTATAGCTTGCTTTATAAAGTCGGTCATATTAAAGACAATGATTGTACTGGGGTAACAAGTCTTTTTGTCTGCATGCTTTACGTTACCAGTTTATCAAGGAGGCTCCTGAAAGAGAGAAACGGAGGAAGAAAGAGGATTCCGGGTGGTCCTTGTGGAAATGGATAACAGGGAGTAGTGACAGTGAAGATGAACTTGAAGTTGATGAACCTGAAACCCAGGGTAATATTGAAATTTTAAACTTGTTTCTGTATGTCTGGGTTATATCGAAAATTGCCAAAAAAACAGTGATTTTAATATGTAACACCACCTTAAAGACTTTACACATACTTTGACTCTTCACCTAGTGTGACAATCCTCTTTCAGGAATACTTGACAAGCTGACCGAGAAAGAAAAAGAGGAATTGTATAAAGCCATTGGATATGATGAAGAAAGTATAGAGAGAGCTGAAGATAAACCCCCTGATGTGAGTTACCTTGTGTATGATTTTAATTTACTTATGTACCTTGCACTTTGCCTGTTGTATTTATGTGTTATTCTTGTAAGTTTAATGTTTTGACACATTGACCTTTGCTCCCTCCTTTGATGAAAATTTCTACATGATGTCATAGGTTAAAAAAGGTCACGATTCAGAGAATATATTAGCAAGTAAACAGCATTTGTTATTGTTAATAAATATATAAATAAATGGTTTAGTAAATAAGCAAACAATCTTGTCTATAATGTAAAATATTTTCCTTGTTCCAGAGAGTCATACATTTTTTGTTAGCCCAAGTACATAATGTAATTTTTACTTGAATTTTTTCATGTCATGGGGATTCTGCTGGTATGTAGTATGTTGACTGTGCTAGGTATGATATGAAAACTGTAGATAAAACTCGATATGCTGCTTTTCTCATCCAGTATGTTGAAAGAAGATTTACTTTCACCCTGCAAAATTGTGCTGTGTCTTTGCGGAACATCGGCGACATCATGAAGTTCTCATTCCATAACATGGTGACGTCGTTTGAGCAAAGACCTTCAGCTGATGCTTTCAAGTGAGTGTTGAATTGATTGGTTTCATTGAGAAATCTGCAAGTTAATTGCCGATGTTGCAGTATGCATGTAAAGTTGTGTTCTTTGTAAATTTATACATGCGTGATGGAGTAGTATGCATTTATGCAAACTGCAGTAATGTATGCAAATTACATTAATGTATGCAAATTATATATACATTTTATGCTAATGATTCATTTTCAATATTGAATATACATATACCTCACATCTTGCATTATATCATATTATACAGCTACTCATGGTGTTGGTTTCAAACAACCTGGTATGTAGGACTCCATAGCAGAGCAAGATGATCGAAAAAGATTGACACTGTGAGTCAGTAAGCTATGTCCATAAAATAACAAATATAAGCTATTAAGGGGGGGGGGGGTTATTACAGGACGCTGTAAGACATTATGATGAAAGTTGACCAATTCAAATTTTGTTGTACCTCATACAGGGTAAGAACCAGCACAACTAGTGTACTGATACAAGGATGTACTGCAACACAGGAACTCATCCCCATACTGACATCTGAGAAGACAAGGACCAATGGCTACGGCACCCAAGTGTTCAGCCTTGAGTTTGAAACCAATCCACTGTCTGTGACTGCAGATAGCTCTGTCTCTGTCAACATGGAACCTGTAGAAGTTATCTACCACGATGTGAGTTGATATTCATATTTTTGTTCTTTCTCCATGAAAACCAAATGAAACATGGAATATTTAGTATGTAAATCACTTCACACAGGACAGCTAGCCATTTCCATGTAAGCTTTGTTTACTATTACATGAAATTATTAAGTCTTCATTTTTTGAGTAACAGCTGATTCCTGAATGTTTTACCGATACATTAAGAAAGTGCAAAATTTTAAGTCATGTTCAGTATACATTTTCAGAGCATGGTTAACCCTTTGAGTGCCAAAGTCAATTTTTGTCGCCTTTACAGAATATACCTCTGTCAATTTTTTTCAGATTTTTGCCAAAATTTTGATGAAGAACTGTAGCCAAGGAAATGTGATTTCCATTTGGTCCAAAATTATCAAAAAAATTACAGAAAAATTCAAAATTTTGGCAAAATGTTGCACTAAAACTTTAGTTGGAAAAATTACAGCACTCGAAGGGTTAAAATGTTTGCTCAAAACTATTTTTGAAAATTACATAGGCAATCTGCAGTCACTACCAGTACTCACTGATCTTGTGACATGAACTTTTACTGAATATTGCAATTCAAGAATGGTTTTGATTTTCCACCACTTAATAAAGCAAGTCTAAAAAAAAACAACAAAATTGTGATAGTTTTATTTTATTTTGAAATATTTTTTAACTTCTTCACATAGCATACCTTATCAGAATTGATCAACTTTTTGACCATACCACAAGTTGATGTAGAAGGGCTCAAAGCAGCAGCTTCTAACACATTGCAAGAATTAGCAGTGGTCACAAGAGCTAATTTGATGAGTGCAATAGAAAATCACAAGGTAAGGCATCCAAATTTGATAATCAGTGTGTCCAAATATGGTCATTGGCATGGAGAGCTACCTAATATGGTCACTGCAGTCACAGTCACTGTGGTAGTTTTCCTAATATGGTCATTTAAGTGGAAGATTTCCTTATATGGTCATCGATGTTGCAGATTTATTCAAAGTGTTGTCATCACTTGTAAAGTCATCACTTGTAAAATATTGCTAAATTTGATCTCAATGATATAATGTTAAATGAAATATAGTCCTCTGAAAATATTGAAAATATTGGTTCAAAAAGCAGTGTGTAACAAAATTTGTTTATTTTGTCAGTAATTGTCAACGATTTCCAAACTTATGGTTATAAGTTAAAATGTGTATCAACTGTCACCTTTTGATCACTAGCAAAAATAGTGAGGACAATTTCAGAAATGGTATGAAATGTTTGACCATGTTATTTATAGGTAAATTCAAGCATACTAGTTGTTGGTTGTGTTTTAATATCTTTCTTTCAGACTATTCATGTTGACATTGATGTGAAGTCTCCATACATAATAATACCAGAGCATGGTGCCATTGATAAAGGCGGCCATGTTTTAATTCTGGACCTTGGTAGTCTGACTGTCACCAGTGATCTGCAGACCAGTGCACCAGTACTAGAGGTAATTCATTTTCTTGAAAGATTTCTTCAAAGCTGTTTTCAGCTTTTGCTCCATTTTCCATACAGTTGTTACACAAACAGACACACAAGCAGCGACGCACATGTTAATTTTGGTTGCCTTTATGAAATTTTAAGTATTTTTAGAGGCACTCAAAAACAGAGAGTTTACCATCAGTGAAAGGTTAAAGGTCAAATGCAGTCAACTCTGCAGACTTGGTGTAATAAAATGCTTGTAAGAACCTGTAGCAGTCAACACGTACGTCAGCTCCCCTTTGCTGTATCAATAGACACTAATAGGATCAGTACATGTCTGTCGCATGTATCTCTGAGGTTGATATCCACTAAAAACACTTCAGAACTGTCAAATTTGCATTCAGCCTTGGCAGTAGGTTCTGCATACATTGGAGATTGAATATTATCTGTATGAATTTCTGTATGAGTTAGTTAGTGTACAATACACAAGTGGTAAGTCTGAGTGGTAAAATAAACTAAGGAGATACACTGTACCGCTTACACTGTGTTGTGTATTTGGTTTTTGTGTACTGTGGGTAGACTTCAGATTTGTTCAATTTGTGATTCCTTTTCTTGTGAAAGATAATGTTACATGTAGTTTCCAAAGAAATGATGTATTGGTCGATTTATCAAGACTTCTATTGTCTTGTTTCGTTTCTCTTTAGGATTCTACCATGACAGAGATAGAACAGAGATTGTATGACAAGTTCAACATCAGAATTAGTGACATCCAAATTCTGTTTGCACAAGCAGGTGAGGAAATACAGTTTAATTTAACAAACAAATATAACCTGTGACCTTTTGCTTTTGTAACAAGATTGCTAATTCGTTAACAGCTGTAAACGTACTAACTCCCTGTAGTTTAAATGCCACCATGAATATTAACGCAACTAACTGTTGGCTGTCATGGAGTTGATTTCAATCACAGTTTAATCCATTGTTGTCTGCCTTACATGAAAAAGATATCAAACTGCAAAAAAAATATCAAATCGCAGATCAGGAGCAACCGATTCACAAATCAGAATTTTCTCAAACTGATATGATCATATTGTAAAAAAATTTCAAATTTTGAAAGTTTCTTTGTTAATAACAAACAAATCATGTGATTTCTAGATAACTTTCCTTACGGAAAAATTGACCGTGAGTATGTCTCCGTTTACAAAAGAGTTCTCAAATACTCTTCTCTAAGGTTGTGCATGTATCATTATCATACGATGTTTTCACAAAATAGGCTTCTGTCTCTTGTAAAGTTATTGGTGCCAAGTTATTGCAACTCCAAGACAAGGTTTGCGCTAATTTGTTTTTAATTTTTTTTTCTAACTAGACTGCCTACTAATAGTATGAACTATGTCATCCTCACAACATCAACTCATGTGATAATAAAACTTGCAAATTGTAACACTGATGGTTCTTAATGGCACAAAAGGCTTTCTCTTTCAAAAACACGACTGCAAGTTATGCTTTTAGTTTTATCTTTCTATGCTTCGTCAAGTAATGCACTGAGCATGTGTTAAAGTAATTATGTATTATCTATCGACGAGGTTGGTAGAAGTAGTCGGCCAATAAGGTTCATCTTCAAATACATGCATAGGCCACATGATCAATGAATGCATATCACAGATTTGCCACATGCATATCACATGTTCATCACATGCATATAACATGCATTTGAAATGATCATCAATGTTGCCAAGGTGTAAGCATGAGATATGCACTCTACATAACTGATGAAATTTTCCGTCAAGTGTTATTCTTTGACCATGCCATAATACAAAAATTTATTACAAAAGGAAAATACAAAAAGCAATATTAGTAGATGCAAAAAATTTAATTATCTCACAAAAAATTGTACAAGTATTGAATTGAAATTCAAGTATTGGAGACCTGCATGTGAATGACAATGAACATCTGATTTCCCGACAACAAACGTTTGAAATTTTTTTGAAAAGTCTCAAAAATGGTGTTTGTGCACAATCAATGTGCTGAAAGACATTTCTAGCCAATTGAGTCTCATTTCACTGACACCCTACATTCATATTGCATTCATCTGCACCATTATCAAAAACTAAAAAGTATTTTGGTACAGGGAAAATGCAAATTCTGGTATTTTACAAGTCCTGATAATTCTTCTTAGAAAATTTAAAAAATTCAAAAAAGTTTAAAAAAATAAAATACAATTTACAAATCTGTGAAAATGATCTTTCTTTTACTGTCACCTCTTAAAGTACAAAATACTGCATCAGTAGTTACAGCAGGTACAGCACACTCTCATAAAAGCAGACACAAAGATATCTTCAGACAAATTTATGATTTTGAGTCAGAGGCAGCATTATTCTTTGACATTTTGTAGTTTCTGTCGCTAGTGTGAGAAATTTCCATGGTGTTATATTCACAGACGATGACTGGCATAATGCTCACGCCCTGAAGGACACGGAATATCATCTCCTGCCCAGTACTGCCCTACAGATATCCGTCTTTCTGAGTGTGAAACCAGACTACAAGCTGCTGCCACAGTAAGTTTATACAGATGTGTGGAATCTCACCCAAGCACACATGTACTATGTTTTCATTTACACCAATGCCAGCTTTACATAAAACTGTACACAGGGCTTGACAATTTTTTTTCCAGTTCACTTGTCCGTCGGACAAGTGGATTTTCAATTTCACTTGTCCTCTCAAAAAATTTACTTGTCCTCCATTTGTAATAATCAAGACCAAATACTTGCGACGAATTCCGTAGTGGCTTTCAGGGTTTTCTTATTTTGGTGATTTTCGCCGATGTTGACGCCGATTTTTCTCAAAAGTTTACATTGAAGTATGCCTGCGTACGGTCTGTGTGTTCCCGGCGTTATACGGCCTCCGCCAACAGAGACCGTACAACGCCGGGAACACACAGACCTGTACGCAGGGCTACAAACATTGAATTTGAAGGTACATATCTTACATCGGCTTCCCGTGTTTGGCAAGCATAAATGCTGTCGTAAAAAGATTGGTCAGTTTCTGTCTCTGGTCGTCGTCATTCGCTTCACGCATTGCGAGTGCATGCGATCGGGGTGTTGGCCCCGGGCTCAGCGGGACCCACAAAATTTCCACAATCATTGTCCCCGTCACTATCTCATCTGCGATGCGCCAAAAGTCCAAATGCGGTTGACTAAACCACGGTCCCTCCACAAAACTCGTGAGACCTGAACGCTTCAACGCGAAACATGTCGCATCCGTCAAGAAAAGCATTTCGCTTGGATTGGCCATGGAGGTAGTCTCTTCCTACCTAGTACCTCCATGGTTTGGCAATGGTGGGGTACTTGAGACACGACGTATAGAACATTTTGGAATCGTCATATTTCAACCAAGGCCACTGTGCTTTCCATTTCGGGAGATAACATCTACGGCGTTTTTCCTCATCATAATGCTTATGTTTAGATCTTTTGTCAGAAACATCGTTCTAATCATCACATCGAGTCGTCGATTCTCAGACGATCCCACTCACGCTGGCCCTCGTGGCGCCGTCGTAAATCATCACAACGTCGTTTCTCAGAGTTACACAATGCCCATCGTCGTAAACTACGCGCCTCTTTACGGCAACAGCTTTGCTTGATTTTTGCGTAGGTCTGCGGAGCGGAAATTACGCTCTGGCTCGCGAAAATGCACAATGCCTTGTTTGCGTTAGTGGAAATATTACCGTAAAATACTCATATTTACAGCGATCACTCCACAAACTATCTGCCAACAATGTTCGTCTACCTCGCGAGGCCGCATAAATGATTTTGAAGTACTGCACGGTCGATCGCCGATAAGCAATATGATTGGGTTTTGCAATTTTTTACCTAATTTGTTGGGGCGGAGCAGTCAGCATACAACAAAGAAATGCTGTTTACGCCAAATTTTAAGCGACTTTTTTAATTGGATGATGAAACAATTTCATGTCGATCATCAAAAAATTGCAACATTTTGTGAGTCGGCAAGTGAATCACAGAAGAACGTCACAATTGTATCTAAAAAAAGTCAGTGATTGACATTTATTTTGTGTGAACGACAACGCAAATCGGGCGACACGTGCACAAACCGCAACTTAGGTTCGCGTTGATTGCGCCAGAAGTTGTATAAACAACTTGTCCGGCGGGCGACCAGATTTTATTTTTGACTTGCCCGAACGTAAATTTCACTTGTCCCGGGCGTCGGGCGATAGGAATTGTCAAGCCCTGCTGTACAGCATTTATCAAAGATCGAATAATTGTATATACGGTATTATCCAAATTCAGGCATACATGCATCGATATAGAAAGATTTAAACTTTTATGGAAACTTTCCCCAGGGAATTCTTAAAAGCACTTTCTATCATAACAAAGAATCAAACATGGGATAAGGAATTAGAGAAACAAACTGCCCGTAACTGAACGATATTTGAAATTCAAAATGGCTGCCATACCCTGTGTTAACTCAATGGGGAAAAGTTAAATTGTTGATTTTCAAAAATGAGATCATGAATATTTTAAGTATTCCGTAATTCTTCAAAATGAGTCCATACGTACAGCAGATGACCAGAAAAGTATTGTAAATCCAAAAATCTGTCTCCAAGGCACATTTTATCATAGGGATCTATTACACTCAGAGATAGGTAACTCTAATGTGTTTGATTCAAGTCATACAATCCTGTTATACACGTACAGTCTTGTTCTTTTGAAGATCCTTTGGATAAAATGAAATATCTCCCATATGCTCTCATACAGATCAGAAGTACATTAAAATGTAGCTTCCAACACATTGAGAGAATTTTCTAGAGTATTCCCTAGCAACAGTAGTTGCCATGGAGACAATAATTTCCCAAACAACACCTTGGTATGAATGTAGGTTGCATGTAAATTAAATTTATGTTTCCCAGCTGACTTATTTTCCTTGGTTCTCAGGACAAAATTAGAGGCTGTTTTACCATCGCTGAAAGTCACAGTCTCAGACGAGAGACTCAAGGCCCTGTTAAAGGTAACATTCTAAAAGTCAATTTTAAACTAACATATACTGCATGTGTGTTATGATTGATCAGGGTCAGCAAATCTTGTGGTATGACAACCATGATCACCAACAACTTTTTAGCCAATGATGCTGAATAGCTGTACTCATCTTGTCAGATGTTACAGTTCTATTATTAAAGATGAATGTTATTACAAGCACTAAAACTTAATCAATCTCCAAAAATTTAATGAGCATTGAACAGAAGTATGCGCGGTAATATTTGGTTTTCAAAAATACCATCACACATGCGCTCAACTCTGTTTCCTAGATTCAAAATCGACCAACTTAAATGTAGTTCAGACAGATAGATAGCTATACATTGTCTGACAACACCCTCTGTGTTCTGCCTTCACAGTTTGCTCAGAATATACCCTTGCCAAGTCAGAAAGTCTCCACTGTATCCCTGGCAAGCACAACAATTCAAAAAATGGTAAGTGCATTGTCTGTGAAGTTCACAGCTTTGACACCCAGTCATGTCAATTAATATTCCCGTGCAAAAAATATTGGATGGAATACTATGGTACCCTAGCAATCCAGTGCTAATGCTCTTGGACGTGTTTTTATTTTGTTTGAACATTTTCCTGTATATTATGCTGCTTTTTGTCTTGTGGAAATCCCATTTGATTCAAGGTTCAATAGTCCCATCAGAACAGTTCTATAGTGCAGCTTAAATCCCCATGGGATTTTTGTAAGCGTCATTTCACAAATCATTTTTATCATAATCATTTCAAAATTGCTTCTAAGTCAACAAAGAAAGGTAACTATGTGGACTTGATGTCTGTATTTCAAAGTAAACATTTAAGCACTCAATGGCTTTTACAGACAAGTCATATCTCTATTCCGCTTTCGTGTTGCTGACTTAAGATTGTCTGCAGAATTTCTGGTTCTGTATAAATAACACCATAGTAGTATATTAATAGTGCAGATACAAGTATCTGATTGTTCAAGATGTGCTATGATATAGCACAATTGGAACACACAAGAGATCTCGGCTAGATAAAACTTTCTATTTTGACACTTTACACCAGAATTCTAATGTCCTGTGATGATGTAATAGCAATG
Organism: Ptychodera flava; assembly: GCF_041260155.1. Taxonomy (NCBI): domain Eukaryota; kingdom Metazoa; phylum Hemichordata; class Enteropneusta; family Ptychoderidae; genus Ptychodera; species Ptychodera flava. The sequence goes on from NC_091937.1 coordinate 34,175,390, forward strand.
AACCACCTCAGCAACTGTTATACCACTCAGTATTTGACCAGTTCACAACTCATAGGCACTCCCTATCACTCCTGCATATAAGTTTTGAACTGGTCAAAATCTTGTGGTATACCATCGCTGGCCGTGGTTTATTACTTAAGTATACTCCATATATATCTCAGCGTTCTTTAGTCCAGGAGGAGCATTCTACCTTTCGTTTGCCTTTTTTTCTGTCTACTTTCACAGGACGTCAAACACGTAAAACAAGATCTAGACATGCAGTCATTGAGAAGAATCAGAAAGTCAGTGTCAAGGAAACCGAAACCAAAGCCAGTCGCAGATGAAATTGATGCAGGGAGACCAAATCTTGAAGCCCAACCGTCTGTGGCAGGTAAGATATCATTATTGGACAAATACAAAATTATCATTGATTTCAAGAGGAAGAGGTTCCTGTATTTTTCACTCAGTATTTATTTAGCAGACTTTGTCATAAATATGAAGATGGACATTAGTTACCCACTGCTCTGAGGGACTGTTGATTGTAAAACCTGATGTGTGACAAATATACTTTATTTATGCTGACTCCTTCAAAACGAAACTCTTTTCTGTGAAAGTTGTTTCGGAACAACTACCACAAATTCCTTATTGCGATTTCTGCGCATGCAAAACAAATTGAGGTCTGGCACCAATCCCTTAAAAAGAAGAAATTATGTATCTCTTACGTCAGCTTTTATGATCGACAGTCCCTAAGTATAAAGATGCATGTCTTGTGGATTTCACCCCTTGCAAATGATGATCAATGATTTCTTTGTACTTGGCTTTCTTATTCCTGAATGGTGTCCGTACTATTCACATTCTGTATCTGTACATCACCAAGTGAGACACAAGGATTTGATTTACCCTGTTCCCCACCTATTTCCAGTAAGCGGTTCCACGGTCACCATTGGTAACAATTGATTTGGACTAAAACATTCTGGCAAAAGGGTTAAAGATTCTCAGTAATTTTATTAATGTAACGATGTTGCTTTGAATTTCATGATCTGTTAGCCAATGAGGGTAAGCCAAGGTATGCTTATAAGGGTCACCAACAGGTAGCTGTAAAACATTTCTTTTGGTAATTTGCACAAAGCTAATATTCTCCAGAACATAGGGAAAAAACACCAGAGGATCTTTCGAAATATTCTGATGCAAAGAAATCATGCTGCCAAATAAAATCTTGCAAAATAACAAAAATTAAGGTGCATATTATTAAGACATAATTATCTTTTATGTTTAAAATCATGAATATTGGAAAAAATAATGGTATTACAAACTAACGTTCAAATTGTCTTTCTTTTCTGTATTTACTCTTCCCTTCCAATGATCACTATCACTGTCATCTTGTATCTCATCATATTTTCTTATCTATCCTGTTAAATTTCTGTACAATTTCTCTATAAACATACCATAATTGTTTATGCAAATATTTTCCAATTTTTGTCAATATTTTTGTTATAATTCATTGTTGTGTGATTGCATGCCTGGTTGTTTATACTCCAAATGGCTCATCAATTTATCCCCTCCATTATTGCATGTACCCTCATCCCCTCCCCTCCCCTTTGTCACTTTGTTGAAATCTGCCACACATATATATTTTCATTGTGTGAATTATTCCAATTATCACATGTGTGCCGTGCATGACTGTTCTTTGCTTTCACGTGCCCTGCACGTACTCTATCTCATTCCATAACCCCTACCCAAACCCCATTCCCCACCGCATGCTACTCTCCCCTGTCATTCCCACCCATTGCCGGCACATCATGCATGCCATAGATTCTGAACCCTACTATTCCGCATCTGATCATTCCGATGAAGAAGTCCAGGAGTGGGCCAGCATTCTGGAAGTTCCGGCGTTTGAAGACACGGCCAGCAACTCCAACTACACTACAATGCTGCTCAGATTCATCATCAGAGAGGTGAGAAAATCAAGCCCCTCTTTAAATTGTGTACCCCGAAACCTATGGAATGACCCAACATACAATTATAAATTAGTGGAAAACATCAATTATATGTGTCAGGAGGAGTACAACAACGTTAAAGTGTGACATAGAATTAAACAATTGTCAAACTGTCAGATTTTTTCCATAGTGGCCATGCTTTCATCAATAATACTATCACTGTGCATTTCTGACTTTTCTGAACCACAACTACAATATTTTTCCTGTGCAATTTTTTTCAAATATTAAATTTTTACTGGAAACGAATAAAACACACCAGAGGAATTGCTGCAGTATACTATCCAATACTAATTGTATGATTGCATAAAGCATATAGGATTTCTTTTTCTTATCAGTCATTTTTTGTGATTTATGCAAAATGTCTCTAAACGTTTTGTGCTTTCTTATTCAAATTTCAGCTTAATAACAATTTATTATTGTGTTGCAGATTTAGTTTTCTGTAACAGTTTCTGTCATGACCAACTGGCCAGAAAATGTTAAAACATGGTTTCCGAGTTATTCTAATAGGATTCCCTTTTTGGCCATGTGGATTGCAGCATTGTCCTAGGGTTCCCAATTTGAATCCATTTCTCCAGATTTCGTGACCCTATCTGATAAACACTATAGAAATGCCATTCAAAAGTTGTCCTTATGATTTTCAATGATAATTTCAGCATATAACTAATGTTTAAACATTGAAAATTTTCCTTTTCTCCATTTTGTCAATTTAATATCCCATACCCATCACGTCATTCACACAGGTGATGTTTTTGCTGTCCAAAGTGGAAGCTGACAAGTCGCCTCCAGTCATTGAGAAAGCAGCCACATCATCGGCCATGGATTCAGATTCTGAAAAAGAAGACAATGTGGACAATGAGTATCTGATGTTTCGTGTAGATTCTCTCTGCACTGACGTGGCCGTCTCTACATACAGCAACACGATACACATTGGATTGGGTGGTATACAGGTCATTGATAAAATACACACAAGTAAGTACAACCCAGGGAAAGTCTGATTCTCTTGAACAAATTTTGTGTCTGATTATCAAAAATAAAATTCACTGAACCACTTTAAAAGAGAGTTGCCAAATGGTTCTAGCTTCCATGAAATAATTCATCAATATTTTCAGACTTAACCCCATGAACAGTTTTGCTAAGCATTCATCCAATATTCTGATGGTGATTTCTGAAATATATTCATGTATGCAAAACTATTAATAGGCATTGTTGCATCATACAAATTAGCTAATAATAACTCATTCTCTATTACAAATATTTACAGACCTAAAATCATGCATTATAAATCAGCAGCGGTAGTAGTACATGAATGAACTTTGTCTTTTACTAATGAAAAATTGTGATTTGTTTGTGTTTCAGAGATGGATGGTACATATCTCCATTTAATCAGCTCACCAACCAAAATGGAACTGATATCAATCCTCTACAGAAAGGTATTGTCACTTTTTGTAAGGCATTTTTGAGCTGTAAATCAATGTTTCAAAAAGGTTTTTCACAATTAATTGTGAATACTGGCACTTTCTTGATTGACACATGTATAACATTGACAGTGATCAAATTTTACTTCTGGCATGTACTTGTAAGATATTATTACATTTTAACCAGACTAGTCAAATTATAATTATGCTTCAGTGTTTAATACCAAAATAATTTTTCCCCCACAGGTTGATCCTAAATGTCCAGATTTTCAGTCCTACTACAATGCCATGGAGCAAGCAGCAGTCATCAGGTTTACCGCCCTCAACGTTGTCTTTCACAAAGATGCCATGATGCATCTCAAGGAATTTACAGAGGATCTCCTCAAGAGGTGTGTAAGATGGGTAGTAACTTTTCTACTGGTCCATTTGGAACAAAGAGTTGACATTTCATGAGTCATTTTCTTCTGATTTCAGGAGAAAAATAATTTCTGAGTGCAGAATGGTAACAGATATGCTGTGTGATTGAATTTTAATCATAATGTGTTGTCAGTAGAGCTGTAGGTCAAGTTGTAAGCTGTCAAAAATGCCACTCACCTAGGGAGTTGGACTAGAATCAGGTTCAGGACTCCCTAGGAAAATCTAATAGTTCACTCTCTTTATATAGCACCCACAGTTCTCAGTGTGTTTTTAGAAAATTTTAGAAATTTTGACTCAAATTTTTTGCAACTCAGAAAAAAGATAACAGTCACATTCCGTATTAACGTCATGGTGATTTCTGATTGTACACACAGTGCATCTCCACTCACAGCCAAGGAATCACCAACCACAGAGTCAGAACCTTCAATTCAAATACCTCAACAGCCTCAAAAAACACCAGCCACTGGTGAGACCAAACCAGATGGTGCCAAGCAAACATCTGCACCGTCAGGTAACTTTGGTGAATTTTTTATTGCACATTCAGTCCAATGTTAGCATACTCTTTCACCATTACAAGGAGGATATATTTGAAGTTTTTCTCCTTAAGGATTTTGAAAGTGCGTTTATTTATTTATTTATTTATTTATTTATTTATTTATTTATTTTTATTTATTTATTTATTTATTTATAAATAGATAAATAAAATAAACTGTATCAGGTAGTAATGACAATGTTGAAAACAATCATCCTTGTAAAATTTGAAAATTTTTTCAAATTTTACAGTGGAATTTAATGATCTACTGCCGATCCCATATCTGTCCTATCATTTTTTGAAAACCACAGGAGCCTGTAAGCAATTCTAGAGTGTCTTTTTTTCTACTCACTAATGTAATAATTGAACTTTTTTCAACAGATGCAAAGAACATCAAGTTCTTTGTGAGAGCCAAACTGGATTACCTTTCTCTGACTCTGTGTGACACTCACAACAACCTGGCTGAAGTCTTTGTCAGAGATCTGGAGTGTGCAGTCACCATGAAAGTTAGCAGGACTACTATCAGGGCAAGGTTGGTCAAATTCAAGTGTTTACAAAGGGAGGGGAGAGGATGGACCTGATTGTGTACATGAAGCATTACTACTCTATGGAACAAAAGTTTTCTTTCAAATCTAATGCACTGTAGGAACAGTATTTCAAACTCTGTTTTGTAAAATATTATTCCAATCTGTTGCTTGTGTGAAGTTATTCTGAAGCCTGTTAAGTGAATCAAGTTTTGACCATCTTATTTGTGATAAATGAAAATTTGATTTTTTGCCCATATAAATTATCTAGAAATAGCAATCATTTTGAATTAAAAGTTTATTATAGGTAATTTCTTTGTCTAATCCGGTAATTTGCAGTGATTACCACTGATTTTTGTTCTTAATTTTTGATAATGATTAAGAAAAAGAATGATTTGTTGTCTTCTCTTGGACAATTTGAGCAAAAGTTTAAACTTTCTGCTTTGAGATACATCTTACCTAAATCAAAATGCACTAATAACATACTACTACTACTACTACCACTACTACATAGAAGTAAGCAGATCTCTCTCACTGATATTTCATCCCAGATATAGTTTCATCTTTCATTTTTTCGTCTTGACAGACTAAAGGATTTATCCATAGAGGACTCCATGAGTAGCAATCTGTACACTAAGATAGTCTGCATAGAAGATGCCACAGTCTTTGATGTCAAGGTACAGTGGCCTTTAATGTTTCTATTTATAACCAAATTATGCTATATGGTTTCAAAACCTGTCTTCATGGATCTCAGAAAAAAACCCAGAACTACTCATACTGACGTAAATGCAACAATCTAAAGTGGAAAGTCTGTGAAAGATTTCTCACAGTTTCTCACAGTGATGAGTATCTGCTTGAATAAATGTGAAAGTACAAACTAGTGGAAATCCTGTGAATTTGCTTCTATAGGGAAAAGCGCCCTCGTTTCAAGAAGGTAGTGAAAGTTTTGTCTTTTTCCAATTGGCAACCACCTGTTGTCTAAGGTGTGACAATAGCGTAAATGCACTTTGGCTCCTATCTGACATTCTTCATGATTTGAATTGTATGACCACTGCAAAGTTTATTAATTAATAAAAACATGCATTTCTTGAATTATCTCAGAATATGCATGAAATGAAACACATGCTTGAAAAATGCCTTGTGAATAATTATGAAAGTGCATCCGATCAGAAGCATCAAGTTCAGATCTATTGCTGGAGGACATTACCTAACAATGCCACAAATCAAACAAAAGCAGATTTCAAGATGGCCCTCTCGTAAAAATGTTATTTTACTGGAAATATATCACTTACATTTTTATGAATATTTGATTGTGAATTCAGACTCAAAGAAGTGATGGTTAGTATGTTTTAGAGCATTGCTCAGTGAATGAAAGTCATGCACTCAAATATCATCACCTGAATAAAAGGTGTGCCCTTCCTGATAGCATGTTCCAATTGTGCTTCTGCATAGATAAGTACCAGTTATCTGGAAAGGGTTGATTATAAACGCAAGAAGTATTCCTTCTAACTAGTCGGTGTGTTTTGTGTTTCAGTTTATAATCTTCAATCAGCAACCAAACCAAGTCTTTGCTACAGACATCAAAACTTCTCCCATTCCGTTGGACTACAATCTGAGACTAAGAATGGGACGTGTACAGTTTGTCTTCCTCAATAAGTTCATCATAGATGTCACGGTAAGTGGATTCCAGAATTCCTATGAAAAGTTTTTTTAATTTCTTCATTGTTTTTTTTTCTGCCATTATTGCTGTTTCAACTCTAAAGTCTATAAGCCGCTTTTTTGCAGTGTTAAACACAGTTTTCTGTCAGTATCATTCACATCCTGGAATTAGCTTTTAAATGTTATACTTCTCCTCTGATATGGCCATATTATCATGCTGGTATACCCACCACTCCATCCTGGTGACATTCATCGTAAAATGTTAGCCATAATATTTTACGATGAAGGTTAAAATATGCATAATAAACACAATCAGTTTTGGAGTGTACCCGGACCACATTTGCAGTTTGATAGTAAACAAAGTAAACAAACAAAATGGCTGCTGCTCTCCTCCTACAATGTGATCATTTAAGGGCTTTAAGAAACAAGGATATTAAGTGTGGTGAAAACATCTTTCCAATTCATATGAATATTTTGTTTTAATAGTACAGTTCATGAAATTCAATGGATGATGTCAATGTAGATGATCTTCCCGATTAGCACACATTTCTCATAACTTCCTGTATCATATAATCAAGAAAGGTGTAAATCAGTGGTTGAATTGTCCAGTGAGAATATGTGAATATGGCTTCTCTGAACTTTTCCACACTGTCAGGCAATTCTTTTGTACAGTTTCAAGTGATGAATCCAGCTCTATGCTAAAGTACACATGCTTTTTTTTGTTTTTGCAGAAATTTTTTGAGCCGTTTACAAGTAAAGAAGCCATTGCCTCAGCCACTGAAGCATCTTCAGATTTTGTTCAGAAGCAGGTAAGTATTTGGTCAGCAGAATCTTTACATGTCACTAATTTCGTGGCGCCAGCATTGTCAGAGTCCAAACAAAGAAACGTCAGCTTGATCACTCGCGTCCCAGAACGCTAATGTATTTTGAGTGTGAAATATTACTATTCTGTGCGCCAATTTGGAAGATAATGCGTACTTTGGTCTGAAGTTCCCCTTAATCCTGATTCGGAACAGCCAAGGACTTTTCCTTTATGTTATGACATGGTGGAGAATCCGGGCAAAATGTACTCTTCTCTGGCAGTGCTCATGGGTCTCTGTTATCATAGTTAGGCAGTCACCATACATGGTACATTCAAATGTCCAAATTCTGTCAGTACCAGAAATAAGTGTTTTGTAGATCATCCAATGTATTAATGGAATTACCACAGAAAACACAAAAGCTTCATGACTTGTCCAAAATCTTCTGTCAAGTCATTCCATTGTGTATTATGTTCCATTTGTCACTGACATTACTGTCAGTCTGCTACCATAGCAACAGGATATTCAAACTGTTCAAGTTCAGAACATTGTGAAATTTCAAAGAGTGTAAATTTTATTTGCAATTCAACCTGCAAAATAGAGAAAACAGTTTGCTTATTTCAGCAATACCTCATTGGCACAGAGGGCACATTGATTGCTATGTCAGCTTTATAACTGAATCAGAGTCGTGAAGCTAATTAAGTTGTAAGGTTTCAGTATTCAACAAATTTTCAAAACTAAAAACTTGCAGGTGGAAGACATTCAAAGACAGGGCAAGAAAATAGGTTTGAATATCACCATCAGGGCACCTGTGATACTGATTCCGCAAAGCACCCAGTCTCCAAACACCCTGATTGCTCATCTCGGAGACCTGACTGTCAGGAACTCCTTTGAAGAAGCTGCCATACCGGAAGGCGTGAGTGTGGATCGCAAACCACTGGTTGATCACTTGAAAGTTGAGCTCAATGCACTACAAGTGTCAAGGTAAGATTAGTAACATTAAAATTATCTTACCTTAACCCCTTCACTACTATGGTTTAACCCAAACCAATTGTTATCAGTAACAGGTGGACCAGTTTATAGGGTATTGGGATAAACAGATAATTTGAGTCTTGATTCATGCTCCTATAATATTCTATCCTAGTGTTTGTGTATGCAGAAGTACTTTTGGAAATAACAATTTACACTAGAGTATGTAAAGATTTGTGATAAAGTACATAGCTGGGAAAAAAAAAAAGAATGAAATTGTTTATCTTTTCTTATTATTTCATTTATTTTTGTGTCTGTCACTTAATACATTGACTAATTTGGACACAAGTTTGTCCAAAGAAGGTATAGATTACTTTCAGAAATCAAGAGAAATATAGAATTATATTGGGGAATTTTGAGAGTCTTTAATTTTATTTTAGGGGTTATCGTTATTGCTCATGCATCATGTCATTCTTCGTGTAAAAATATAGTATGTGGTCAGTTCTCAAATTTCTGATCAAGCTCTGCCTTCCCACATATTCTGTAGTAATGCTGTAATTTCAAGAGCTTATCTAAACTAAATGCAAAAGGCTACTGTTTTCATATGACTGCCAGTTTCAAACAAGGCGAATGAAATATTACGTTCCCACAAGTTGGCACTGAAGGTTTAATGCTACGTTGTCTCATTCCATCTAGGGCTATGATTGTTGAGAATCAGGCATATGGCGCCCGTTGCCTCATTGTAGAGCCCGTCAGTTTGCATCTTGATATCAAGCGGGCACTTCAGCCAACCATCAAACAGGTTCTCCTGTTCGACATCACAGCCAGACTTGAAAACATCAAGGTAAGATAGAATCTGATTGGCCGCTCCAGTTGAAGGATGTTGTCATAGCAACCAGTCAGTGAAGACATGCCCCCATTCGTTGTGGATATATGATAAAACTTACATCCTGGTTACCAAATGAATGAAGAAAACTGACCTCATTGTACGGATGACTTCATGAGGCACTGTGTTGTAAGATTGTCAACATCATGAAGTAGAGGAATAAAATTGAGTTACAATGAATAGAAGTCAGTGTTTCGTTGATAAATGTTGATATATTTTGAGATAGAATATCTCTGTTTAAACAAAAGTCATTATGGGAACTTTTTCTTGCATATACTGTGTGAGTTGTATGAAGTCACAGACAATAGTAACAAACTTTTTATGTCATACTGGACTGTAACAGAACAGAGAATCAAACATTAAAGCACTGATGCAAATGAAGTGTGGATTGAACTAATGATTTGCTGCGTTCACGCCTTTCACCACCATGGTTTGGCCCAAACCCATTGTCATCTATTGTGATTATGAAACTGTTTACAAGGAATCGGGGGTGAGGCATGAGCAGGCTGATGTTTTACAATGCCGGTTTATTTCTCACCCTAACCTTTCTGTATCCAATACAATCCACAGATCAATTTAGGTGAACAAGACCTGGCCACTATGCTGGCTGTGACAACTCAAAACTTGCGAGAGGGACAGACAGAAGAAATTGCAGTTGTTCAAGAATCCACAGGTATAGTTTGAATAATCAAATATGCTAAGCCCATAATCAGTAATTGTAGCATTTCAATTTTAAAGCTTGATGCATAGTAATAAACATGTTGCATTGTACTCACAATTTAGTATTATATCATCAGTGGAAAGTGGAATTGATATAATCAATAGAATTCCTTGCAGATATATAAGGCCGAAAAAAATTGATTTGTTTCTGGTCACTGCCTGCATCACTTCAGAGTGTGCATGTCAACTCATTTTTGTCTTGTTCTTCATTTGCCCCCATGGAAAAATGGCAAATTCCACCAAAAATAAAAAAAATTGAAAAAAAATCATGTCACCGCATCGTTTTTGCCATATGTCAATGACCAGAAATAAACCTATTATTTTTTTTGGCTTAAAGACCTTTTACTGATATAGGTACTTATTCAAATTATAGTATGGTATAAATACACTGGCACTATGATCATTTTATGTTTTTTTGCAAATACACCTGTTGAAAAAATTAGAAATCTCAAAAGTAAAGTCCATCAAATGATAAAATGTGAGGTTAGTATATTTTTAGTTATTCTATGCCAAACTTCACCATGACGTTCAACAAATCCCACCGCTGCCACCATTGCCATGGCCGTGCATTGCAGTCACCTATAACTTGACCTAGCTATGACAGATAGGTGTTTGGGTAATCAGAAATCTTAATAGAGCAGCTAACAACGTATCTGTGGTTTAATAAAGATGTTTAAACTCATACAAAATCTTAACTAGAGTCTTAATATTGATGTTGTAGTTGAGGGACGAGTTGAGGCGCCAGTGGAAGTGTCTTTACGTGTTGATGACTCTCAGGCGATGCGAGAAGACAGCGGCATTGATGACGATTCGTCGGCTGATGAAAGGGAGGAGAGACGAGTGGCAAACAGGAATTGGAAAGAGACTAGGGTATCGTTTGTGATGGAGGGTGTTGACTTGGAGCTTTTCACAAATGAACCAAGACTGGTGAGTGTGTGAGGCCTCAAATTACTCATATTCACAACCCCTTCATGAAATAAAAATCATGCTTATTTTGATAGTATGTAGACACTTAAATGAATTTTTTCTGCTTGAATTAAAGTTACAGTGGCAAGTCTGAATTGATTTTGTTCAAACTTGAGACAAAAGGAAAGCACTATGATCTACATGTGCATGTCAATTTATTTAGTGATACGATCGAATATGGCCACGAGGCGGCCATTTTTTTTGCGATTTTTCATGTCTTTGAACCATAACTCAAACATCCATGTACTGATTTTGTTCAAACTTGGCACAAAGGCAAAGCACTATGACCTTGATATGCACGTCAAGTTATTTTGCGAAACGATCAAATATGGCCGCGAGGCAGCCACATTTTTTGCAATTTTTTCATGTCATTGAACCATAACTCAAACATCCATGAACTGATTATGTTCAAACTGGGCACAAAGGCAAAGCACTATGACCTACATATGCATGTAAAGTTATTTTGCGAAAAGTTTGAATATGGCCGCAAGGCGGTCATTTTTTTTGCAATTTTTTTATGTCTTTGAACCATAAATCAAACATCTGTGAACTGATTTTGTTCAAATTTGGAAAAAAACTTGTCACAGTGACAGACCAGAACAGAAAATACCATTTTTTTATACATAGAGAGCAAAACAGAATAAGAATGAATTCAGTTCGTGCTCACACAGATTTTCTGTCGCGAGTTTTTAATGTCAATGGACATTGTCGATTTTCGTCGCGTGATAGCGCCACCACTTTGTTATTGTACTAGCTTAATTATTGTACCTCCAAAGATCATTCCACAGCAACCAAGACACCAAAGATTATAACCAAGCAGACAAGCGGGGACTGTGTCATCAACGATGACTTGTTTATAGTAAATATGCACAACAAAAGGTGGAGATAAGAATGAAGATTGAGAATTTTCATGACTTTGGAAGCATTTAGTATGACATAAGGGCTAGAATTGATTTTCAAAAGGCACACTTTTTTTATCCTTTCAAAATTCAAAATTCTGCCTTTCATATGTTACAGCATTAGTAATATTTGGTAATCCTTCCCCCCCCCAAAAAAAACAAACAAACAAAAACATGAGAACTGTGACACTAGTTGCAGTGCAACACTTCTCAATTTCATACTGAGGCTGCAGGTCAAGTCAGCAATTGTAAAATTAAAATGAAAATGCTTATATGATTGTTTTGCAGGACAAAGGTGGCTCCTCTGGTCTGCAACTTCGAGATCCAAAACACGGCCTGTCTCAGTTTATGATGCACGACGTACACATGACAGCTTCCATCTACAATGACAAAACCATGGAAGTAAAACTAACTCTACAGTCTATCAGCCTGGAAGACATCCGTAAAAACAGCCCACTGGCTATTAAAAAGTAAGTCAATGCATTTGTTTACTTTGTTTTTGTGTTTATTAAGCATATCCAACTATACTGTGTCATACTTTATAGCATAATGGTATGAAAAAACTTGTCTGAAAAAGACAGATACTGTAGAAATGTGTAGTTGACTACCTTTCACATTAGGGTCAGAACATTTTTTCCTTTTTTGATATTTACTTTTTCAATACATATTTTTTGTGGATTTCTGTATAATCTATCCTCTTGTTGTTTCAATTGACAAATGGGACTCTGCTTCTATTTTTTGACAAATGTGACTATGCCTCCATTATTGTGGCTTTGATAAATCACAGTTTGAAGGCAGAGAGCAAGTTGACATTGACTGTATATGTGTTTATAATCCTCTGTTCTTCACTGAAAGTTGTGTTCAGTTAACCTATTTGTTCAGAGATAAAGCTGGTGAAAAATTAACAAATTCAAAAGAACACTGAGCATCTTCTCCTTTGTAGAAATCATTGCTTGTCTTAGGGTGCCCTTTAATGTGAATAAATACAAACACACCCCCTAAGATAGTGTTGAATTTTAAGCACCTTACTGTCATCTCGCCAATGTCTTGGGTATCTAAAAAATTCACTGTAGTCCTATTGTATAACACACGGTTGCCCCCGGTACATAATAACCATGTATCATTAGATGGTGTTCATCACCAAAAAGTCTTATGTTTTCTGTTTGGTTGTTAGGATGTTTCACAAGCTGAACAAGACAACTGTGAAGAAGATAGAGTTGGAAGATGAAGAGAAAATTGTGAAAACCAAGACAATCTCACCAATGTTAGAAGTGACGTACAAACAGCTCCCTAATGGAGACAAAACAGGTTGGTTTTTAGCTTCTATACATACCGGTATATGGTTGGTGGTGCTATCTTTTTTCACGAATTATGGCAAAAAACTGTGTATGTTTTGACTCTGGTGGACATAATTTTTACAGATTCTACAGAGTCTTGATTTGTTCCGCTGTGTGATATCAATTGTTAACACAGTAAGGTACTTTTCTTGTCGTGAATAAAACCAAATCAACTTTCATTCATGATTTCAGAAAAATTTGCTGTCTCGAAAACCAGTGAACATGTGCGACATTTCAGATTTCTGTAAATCACAGTAATGCCTACAGAAGCAGACAGAGAAAAGGAGAAATACTATGAAATTTGAACAGTTTGAAATTTTTGAGAATTGATGATCTGGCCAATTCTTCCAAATTTTTGTGGCCATATTGTTTTGAAGTTGTATGAAAAATTCTCAATGTCTTTTATTCCCTGTTTTGCAGTTGATGCCCTAGTGGATGGTATTCGAATCAACGTCTGCACACACTACTACCTGGCAGTTCTTCATTTCTTTACAAGTGCCATGCCCAAGAAGAAAGAGGATGCCCTGATCATATCACCGGTGACAACGCCAACAGACGGAACAGAAAGACTGCCGACATCGCCTGGCCCAGCTCAAGACAACACTGGGAGTCTAACTGTGTACGCTGCCCTCAAGAGGCCAGAGATAGTGTTATTTGCTGAGCCGACCAGTAATGAAAGCCAGGTGTTGGTTCTGAAGGCAAGTAATAGGATAGGATAGGATAAGAATCTACTACAGTCTGTAGTAGAGGAGAGTAGTAATATTATGAAAGCAGAACAGAAAAGATGTAAGCAACATAGTTTACAGTAGGATACAAGAGATTTGGTGAGAATGGCACATTGTAAAATAGAGTGGAATTAAGTTAATTAGCATACTAGGGAAGCATTGGTGAATATTGATGAATACAAGAGAGTATTAGTATTTTATAGAATAGGTGAAATATTTTAGAACAAAGAATTCTGGTCTAGAGTAGCATCATAGAATAATATGGTACAGAACTTAATCACATATGATAGAATAATGTGGAATGGCAGTGAGTGAAATAGACTTAGATGTAGAGCAGAAACGATGACAAATGCTTAATAGAAGTGAAAGTAATTGAGTCACTGAGTAAAATGGAATATATGAGTGATCAAAACAATTACAAAGAGACAATTTCATGATGAAAGGTAGAATGTCAGTCCTGTGTATAATTTTTTATATTTATTTACAATTCTTTGTTTTGCATTCTGCTTTGTACTCCTTATTTAGACTGAAGTTGTGATGGACTACAACAGTCGTGGTGGACAGGATGACATTGCTGCTAATGTTAAGAAGTTACAGATAGTGTCATGTGTGCATAGCCAGCCACGTGAAACAACCAATGGGGTAAGTTGTAATAGAGCAGTCTGATGGTATATCTTACGCATCATGATATCAGCAATGTGATTGGTTCTTTCATATTGAGCAACCAATGACTATAGCTGTAACTCCTGTGATACCAATGGGGTTAGGGTTTGGACACTTATACAAGGAAAACATGCATCAGGTTTATATTATGCAGGATAAGGCACATTTTACAACAGACATTTGAAATGATATAATTTTTGTGCGTGCGTGGAACAACCCTGTAGTAATTTAAAATTCAGTGACAGTTTAGTTTCCTGGAATGGACCCTTTCCTCATTCAACTGGAAGTCTCAACAATGTCAATATCAATGCCAGTTGAATACGGAAAAAGTCTATTGTACTGCCAGTTCAAAAGGTGTCTGTGGCTCAAAATTTTGACGTGTAATGTTGCATTTCTTTTAGGTTTTGAGTGAGTGCAACATTACATTCAGCAGGAATTCCTCGCCAACTACAGGCAATGTGACAGCTATCAACTTCACCCAGGTGGACCTCAACATATCACCAACCACTGTACACATTATCAAAGGTGTCATTGATGATTTCAGTGCATTAAACCAGGTGAGCTGTCATCCCCATGCAAATACCAAAGTCAGAATATTATAGCACGGATTTCGAATGAAGTGACAAGGCTATCATTTGCGGACAAAAAGAAGTATTTTTCTAATTTTACTTCACTTTCAGAAATCACAAGTACAAGAATGACAATATGGTACTTTGCCACTGCTTATGATTTTTTAAAATCACAAAAAATTACAGATCAACGCCGTAGACCACAAGCTGCGTTATTAAAGACAGTGTAAAACAAAATAATAAATTTATCTGAATGTTATGTTAGCAGCAGCCGGCGCCACACGTGGTGCTGAATTCAACAACAAACATACAATTGTGATCCTTCTTCAGTATTTCTGTACACAGTATATAGGAGCTACGTGCCAGTAGCACTATTTCCAATGATCTCAACTCTTATCTTACGCAGACACCTCCGGAGACCCCATTGCCTGATGAAATTGAAGTCCCGGAAAATCTATGGGTCCCTAAATCCATCAGCAAGGATGACTACGTGAAAAGTTTGATGGGTAGGTGCATAGTATAGAATAATTCGAGATAAAATCTCAAACACATGTGCCTTTGTACTGGACTTGTCACAAAAGCAAGTCAGTGTACAGTGAGTAAGCTGTAGGATAGTTCCAATGACTTTTCTGGCCGTTTGAGTGGACACACCTGATGAATACTAGACCCTATGTTCATTATAGAAAAATGAGGTTTTGTTAGAGGGCCTCCCGCAGCTGTTTTTGAAGTAACTGAACCCCCTAGGTTTATGTAAATTTGTTAAACTGTCCAGTGTGGGCCCGTTCTTCTTCGGTCTTGCCTTTTCATGATTTTATCATGCTTTTCTTTTTACTTTCATGAAGGTATTTTCCCACTCAACCAGATTGTACTATTACTTAGAGATCAAAACCATGTAGGCAGGGAAAAAATGTAACATTTTTACAACTGTTTCATTCTCCAAAACCTATATCACACATTCCAATTTGGTTCTTAAGTTCAAGATGACGAAGATGATGTAGATCTAGGAATTGAAGTACCGGAGAAGCAGGATATTCTGACTCTGACCATTCCGAAAGTGAAAGCTTTGGTGGTGCTGGAAACAGGGAAGGATCTCCTTCCCATGGTACAGATGGAAACACTGGTAGATGCAAGAATTAAAGATGTGTCAACCAGAGTAAGTAGATGGCTTAAAGGTATACTGTCATCTGTTCCAATTTTGCCTCAGTTACCATGGAAAGAGAAAATCTAACCAATCACAGATTTTAACCGGGTGGCCGTTTTTTTAAAACAGCGCCCTCACATGGACATCTTGAACACCAAGAAACGCCCCTTTGACCGTATATGGGCATATTTAGATTTCAGGTGACTGTATACCTTTAAGACAATTTCTTGTTCTTGAAAAGAACCAATTCATCATGAATGCATTGTGTCTTCCTTTTCACTTTTCTGACTTGAAAACTGTATTTGATAAAGGGAGATACTTTGCAAGGACGAAAGTCAGTAATTTGGGACCTATCCCAGTTGAATGTTATTGTGTTCCTGAAGATGTCATTCTTGACAGTGAAAGGAACAGTGCAAAATGTGGTATTTCCGTATCAATGTGGACAACTTTTCTTTTTGGTCAGATGAATTTAGAAACAGAGCTGCATCTTGAGATGTCGTACTACAATGAAAAGTTGGACATCTGGGAGCCGTTGATTGAACCAGTCATGGAGAGTGAGAACATCTACAGACCATGGGAGATTACAGTCAAGGTAAGAAATGACCAAATCAATAATACGTACAGTAAAAAATAATCTAGAATGTATTGGTACCTTTTGACACTGTAAAGCATTTTATCTCGATGGTGCATAAATTATGTATCTGCATATACATACATATATACTGCATAAATATACTGTATGCAGTATCTATATAGATACACACATATACTGTACAGATATATTGTATACACTGTACAGATATACCGTACATATATTATAAAGTATACTGTATATACAATATAGACACACACATATACTGTATAGATATATCGTATTGGATATACATACATGTTTATTGTATACTGTATATACTATATAGATATACACATATACTATATAGATACAAATGCCGTATGTCATCCATATTGTGAAATTTTGTGAATTCTAATGAATTGTTTCCATCCAATAGATGCTGAAAGCCCAGAGTCGATCCATAAGCTGTGCCTCGTGTGCCCCACCCCTGGGGATGGAGACAGTGGATGGACTCCTACAACCCATACCGCTGCCAAATGTCTATGAGCCGTCAGACAGTGAGACAGACACAGACACGGATGAGGAAACAGAAGGTGATGGGGACGGGCACTATAGTAGTAGTTATTTTGATAGTAGTGGTAAGTTTTTTGGGATGACCCTTGACCCCTGACACCCTGACAGTTGAAGATGGTCTCCACGGAATGGCAGAATTCAACACCCTCAAGCAGTGTTGTGTGTTTCAAAATGCCCAAGGAGATGACATGTCAGTAGTAACCGATGAATTTGACGTGAATTCATTGAAAAGTGCTCAACATTCTATCTGTACAATATATCATAAAGGGATGACATGTATAATGTGGACTTCTGTCATAAGAAATAACATACCAAAATGTGTACTGTCTGCCTGTGTCCACATTCTTAATGGGAATCATGAAAGAGTTGAAAATACAAATGTGGTGTTTTACTAGTAAAGAGAGTTGACACTCTCTGTTGCCTGTCATCTGTTGTTAGTGTCCAAGATGGGGCAAATAAGAACTGTCTCTCCTTCATTGAGCACTCAATTACTTGTTACATATTATAAAACAACATACCTAGTACAAACACACCTAGTACTTATGAATGTGAATCTATAGTACTTTAAATCTTACATTCTATATATTTAGAAAAATATTACAGTGATACTTTAATAGAGGATTATGTTGATACTGTATCTTGGAATAAAGCAGAAGTCATGCTGTGGATTTGTTATGTCCATGGACATTGAAAGTTATAGGGATAACGTTTTGAGATATGGAGGTCTCACCTCTTTATTTGTGTGTATGCAGAAGTTGGTTCTCCCTCCGATGGAGAGAAACCAGACGAACAGCTGATCAAATCTGACGACGACAGTGACAACGAAGGAGTCTTTGACAAAATTGCCGACTTCTTTGGTAGTATGTTCTCGAGTGACGACGAATCTGACGTTGATGATGAAGAGCTCACAGTTGTCCCGGCAACTGCTGCTGTAGCAACAAGTGGTGATGGTGATTGGGAAGGGGATGGTGAAGGTAACTTTGTTTTTATTTTTGCCGACGAGAAACTGGAAATGAGTCGTAATGTGACGTTGTCGTTCTGTTCGTAGATTTCAGAAAATAGTAAGTGAAAAGTTATCGAATGAGTATATTTTGTTTTGCATGCTACGCATGGGTGCAGAATGCTAAACCTAGAAATGCATGTCTGTATTGGCAAATGAGCATAGGCACGGTTGGACAATGCATGAAATAGCCCACAAAAACTCTACCCATGGCTGTGTTCTAATGGTGAATTTCTTTTTATCATTTCACATAGTTCGCAACCGACTTGAAAACATATCTGAAGTTTTGCTTACACATCTTCAGTACAGGTACATTGGATAAGATCCAATGTGAAACAAGTGAATGACTCTATTTTATAACTTAGAAGCTGTACAGATTTGGTTTAGATAAAACTTGGAGAGAAAAATATTTTAACTGCTTATTAAAGCAGTATAATATATTTGGAATAATTTTTGAAGGCCGTGAGAAGATTACAGTCTTAAAACTTTTCGTATAGAAGGTTCTGCCTCTGAACTTGGCCTTGTGACTGGCAAGTAAAGCAAATGGTATCTTAATTTGCCGGGAAAAATATGCCACTCTACTCTGTCGCCATACTTTTCAAAGGCAAGCTCCAAAACTGTGATCTCACTAAGAACACTGAAGAGTTAAAGTCTTCATCAATAACTTTACCTGAACAGCCTACATGTTTCTCTGATATAAATCTTCATTTTGTTGATATTACATTTTTGCTATAATTTCCATTTTAAAGTGATGGTCAAAGTTCTTAGACAATACTTTGATATTTTATTGTTCAAAGTGAGTTTAAATGTTTCTGTAAAACAGTTCTGGCTAAAACAAAGGGGTTTATAATAGTTTGCAAATCATTTGCATACATTTTCTATAAAAATGTTTTCTTTAAATTAATCAGTTCAAATGTTGAAAAGCAATTTTTGTTCTCCAGCGAGATTGATTGAGGATAAATTGTCACTTCTTTCCGTGCCTGATATAGTTTAGCAAAATATCATACAAAGTGTCACAATATTATTATAGGGTTCTTAGGATGTCGAATTTATGAAGCTATGAAAATGTAATGGCTGCGAACTATGTTGAAATAATTCCGTTGACCCTTGGTTTGAACTCTTGCATGTCATTGCACATACTCACATCACATTCCAACCAACGTACTACCAAATCAAAGTCAGAAAAACAATTCCGAGTTTGGAGAGTTGCGGAATTTGGTGTTGAAAATGTGATAATATCCCGTCAAAATTATATCAACCGAAGACTAAAAAAATTTCACATTATCAACCACCTATATATATTTCTTCAATACTGTTTACCATCCTTGGTTGAGGACAATTGCAAATACTCAAGTCAACAATTTTGTGAACATTTTTAGAGGTTGGCCTGTGTCGTATCCACTAAACAAATAGCACTGATCGCAAATGATGTCATTTTTCTTTCATTAATGTGCAAAAATAAATATTTGTCAACATTTTCTGCAAGGACGACGAAAGTAAAACCCGCTAGTGTTACAATGGATACAAAAAAATCATGCCAATTTATGGCTCAGACTGCAAGCTGCAACAGCAGCCACACATGCAAACATAAAATTTGTCCAAATTTTGTCCGATGTTCCGCGCTTGCAGATATAATTAGTGACAAGCCTGAAATCGTGATCAGCGCTGTTGAAGCCAGTAATATGCAGTATGTAGAGGGAATCTTTTGATGAATTTACCAATTCATTCAGCAAGAAATAGATTGTCATCATGGCAAAACTGCACCACTGCTATCTTTTTTACCCATGGTTTTGATGCTAGCAATCATCTGGTGCCTCATGACTACAGCTGTACAGTAGTGTTAGAAAATCCCAGCTGAGGTGAAGCTAATAGCTTGGTACACATAAAATTTCTTATGGCGGCCTTTGGGGACACACTGGTGATTGCTTTCTAATAGTGTGATGTCGGCCAACCCTGGTGATATCGGGCCATTCCATGTAGATCACCACCTGGAATAAGTTATGCCAGTGTCATAAACCCAAGATATCACATATGGTGTACAGTATTTGTGTGTCTCTCTCTTCTATACCTGTACTTGAATTTGTGTTAATGTCTGTATGTACCAGTATGTCTATATTTCTGTTTTTTCTGTGAATTTGTCAATTAGAATTGTGTGCGCTAAATCGTCAATCTCAGAGGGTGTGTCTGATGTACATGTACACAATATCTACATGTACTGTGTGTATATCATAGTGTTTGTGTGTGTGTGTGTGTGTGTGTGTGTGTGTGTGTGTGCTTTCTGTTGTATGATATATCTATGTGTCTATGTATATGTGTGTTCGTGATGTGCTTCATGTATCTATTCTTAGTCTGTGAATGTAGTGTTTCAGTTGGTGAGAAAAACTTTGAGGACTTTCATCCTAAAAACAGAAACAGTGTCAGGACGCTTAAGTTTCACAATTGTGATATCAACCCTGGCCACTATAAACTGTGTGCCTTGCGTATTTTTTTCTTGGCATCTGTTACAGCTGTAATGGTACTTTACCCCACACATGCATCTGTCTAAATGTACTGTGCCAAGTGGGATGTTTGCCAAAATTTTCAATGTGACAAGATCTGATCATGATCTACGTCTCTGTGTATTTGACTTGCTTTAAATTTTAAACGTAGGCTGATGCAATTTATGAAAAAGGTATTTCCGTGTATCTTGTGTTTGTAGCAGTATTTGCCTGTACACAGCGCACTTATAATAAGTTAACTCACATTCATGGAGTGTTTATATCTGTTCATACCTTGGTGTATCTATGTTTGTCGCACACTCTATCTTCAGGAATCATCACACGTGCATGGGTATTGGATTCCCCGACCCAGCATCACGGGGGTGTCACACCTGAGGAAGTGTATGAGATTCCTTGACCTTGTATCACGGGGGTGTCACACCTGAACAAGGGTATGAGATCCTTGACCTAGCATCATGGGGGTGTCACATCCTAACAAGGGTATAAGATTCCTTAACCCAGCATTATAGGGTGTGCAGCACCCAAATTGTTCTTCGCTGTCCACTTCCATGTTCACCTCAAGCTGTGTTCATCACCCTCATGCACCAAGAATATGTCCTCCGAGGGTGTTACATTGCTGCTAAGGTTGCAATACCATAATTTTCTGGTTTGTCTGTAATACACTCCTACAGACTGAAACAGGGATGTATCTCGTACTTTGAGGCATTCAACTCATTTGTAGCCTACCCAATGGCATGTATTTGGTTACCAGGATAAGTACTAATGTTGTCACCATGAAATGTTGTATGTTATTATGTTGCTGCTGTATTACGTATATGTTCTGTTAAAAGATACAGAAGACATGGTCTCCATTTTATAACAGACAAACAAAGACAAATTTAATTTATTCTCGTACTGTACAAATCCAATCCATTGATTCATGAAATAAAAGACCTGTATTAGGAACTTCGTGCAATTGTTTATTTCTGTACCTCAAAGAGTAA
This sequence comes from Ptychodera flava, assembly GCF_041260155.1. Classification (NCBI taxonomy): domain Eukaryota; kingdom Metazoa; phylum Hemichordata; class Enteropneusta; family Ptychoderidae; genus Ptychodera; species Ptychodera flava. The sequence goes on from NC_091937.1 coordinate 34,197,216, forward strand.
TACACTGATTTCAGTGTAATCATCAGTTCAACATCATCTCAACAACGGTGAAAAGCTATGAAAATAACCAAAAGAGATATGAAAGTAAAATAGCAATAACAGATCACTATCTTCCCCCGTAACGTCATGGATATACTTCATACCTGGCCAGTAAATGGCATTCAAAGATGTTCTCACATCGCTACAATCCATTGGCCGTCTTTTGACCCCAACAATGACCTTACATGCCAGTGCATTCCTGGTGTGAATCCTCCACTTTGATTGAAGATAGTGAAATAGCCAACCATATTCGCTGACTTCTGTACTTAATTGCTGCTGTCATCCATGTCCAGGGCAAAAATGTTGAAGTTTGAGTAACAACAATCACCAAAAGTTCAGGATGTTAAGTCCTGTAGGGGTCATTGTAGGGGTCAAAAAAATATTTGTACAATTACAAAGGCAGAATACAAAGGAAAGTATGTGAAGTGTGTACTACTAACAGATCACAGTATAAATTTTCAAACAGAAAAAGAGAAAAAATTTATTACCTGATACAAACAACTTCATATTTGCCATCACAAGAGACAGACATTGGACTCTGAAATATGATTTGATTGTAGTTTGTTGTTTAAAGAATTTATATGAAGTTGTAGAAAACTTGACCAGTGGAAATTTTTATAATTCTTGATGTGTCAAAACTGATATAATGTACATGTATTTCATTAATTTTTGAAATTGGAGGAACAACATCTCCATTTTTGAACATGATTTTATTCAATACAACTAACAAATAATTTCTGGTATTATACTTGACATATGTCTGAAGTTATATCATTAGTTGAGTTACACAGTGTACATATATATACATCAAGCAAAATGAGACTAGAACTCCAACAACCAAAGAGAAAAAGCCAGTTTCAGTGAACACTTTTGACAAAAACAGGTTTCTGAGTATATAACTGCGTGCTTAAAAAAGAGCAACTTTGTCCCTTTTATGAAGAAGTCACATTTATGGTCGCCTTATAAACTGGATACATGTGTACCAGTATTTGTGTTCGATCAAAAATCATGTTCAAACAACCATATTTGTCAAGATTGTATATCCCATATGAATGAAATTAATATCAAGTTGTGGAGATTAAGACTGGAAAATGTATCGCTCATTTGCCATCCTGATGTTTAAAGAGCGCCCTCCTCCAAGAGATTGTCCTTTCTGTATGACATCATCACCTAAATGAATTTGTGTTCTTTTCTTTAGATGAGGTTGATGCCCCTCCATGTGAAGACATTGGCAGTACAGCGACCTTCCTCGTTATCAGCTCATTTGATACCATGCAGGTGACCTTGACCCCGACAGCCATGGGGGTCATCAAGGATTTGGCTGATGCCTTCACTAAACCACCACAATTGACACTGAGGCACGCCGAACACAAGCCAGCATATAAAATGGTGAACAGTACTGGCTTGAAGGCAAAGTTCCTGGTTCACCCTGTTCTACAGGTAAAATATAAGAAAATCTGGCAACAATCACTGTAGAAAGACAATGTGGACCTACTTTGGGAACGATTGGTGGAACTTAAGACTGTGAGCCAAGAAAATATGTTCTAAGAAAGTTTTCTTTATACCTGTAGTCCGCTTTTTGGTAGTTGGTCAGTGCAAATGGCTTACATCATTGTTTAAATAATTGAATAAAACTGTAACAGTTTTCAAGGAATATAAAACAATGATTGGCATTTTGTCTGTCCTAGTGTGTACTGTCCATGTACATTTAAGCATGTGTTTATACTGTATTATATTTCGTTTATTTTGTAATGTACAAGGGGGAAATGTAAGAGAACAAAAAAAGTAGTCATTTTTAGAGTAAATTACATTTCGCACCATTTGAATCTGATTGAACGCAGGGCATACCGGTGGTGGACAATGCATCTGTTGGAATGAGAGATGTGAAACCGGAAAGCGAGGAAAGAGGTACACTGGACAGACATGACAGTTGGGCGAACAACGCTCCAATGGAATCTGTCGTCACTGAGGAGCCGGCACCAGCCTCTGAGGTAGACTCAATGGACTGGGAAAGGTAATTTTTCTTTCCTTTAGGGTAAAATTTGGCAAAGTTTCAAAAGTACAATTCAAAATGCTTCCATCAGAGCTAGAGGAAGTAGGGTTTTCTTTTACAGCAGTAGTGCAAAACATGTTATTCTCAAATGAGTGACTTTTGCCAATGAAAGAAGAAAACAAGTTAGCTTTTCATCAAGAAGACATATCCATAAAAGTGAAATTACTGGTGTGTAACATGCATATGTTGTTACAAAATCGAGATAATATGAGAACAGCACTTTCTATTATGGCACAATTTTCAAAATCTTCGTTTGTCAGAAAATGTGCAATAACTGGACTGAAAATCTAATCACCATGCATGAATAAGTATTTTTCACTTTGGTTGACATACCTGAAGAACTGTGGGCCACATCCTTCTTATGGAGGAAATCAGTGCTTGTCTGAGGGTGCCTTTAATGGTTAATAACACAATCATACTCCTTAGGTTATGTTAAATTATACCACCGCTTAACATGGGCCCAGCATTCAGAACTCCTGCCCTCCAGTTATTTACAGCATTGTTCATTTTCCTCCGCAGTGAGGACACATTCAGCTTCTTGTCGCATTCACTGTCTGGTGTGGGCAACACAAATACATCAACAGAAGCCTTTGTCTATGATGTACACGACACAGTGGTTGAAAACATCTCAGACCGCCTTGCCAGTAAAAACTACATGGGAATAGAAGTAAGTGCCAAGGGTCCTTCATTAGTATAACTGTAGCTGAATGGTAACACTTTATCATTTACTTTCCAATTTCTAGTCAAAACACTTGCCGAACCAGTTTTCAAATTGTAAAATGTTACATAATAAATTTTTCAAAAGTTACTCGTTTAGTAATAGTGCTGTTCGTAGTTTCAGGTTTGTTATGAAACACAGCTAAATATGTGTGACATTAGCTTTTTTGCTGCTTGTAGTTTGAGCTGTGAATATATTTTTAGTATTCACTGCTACACCAGGAGTAGCCTACTAAGTTGTATTTTCATCATTCTTGCATGCGTAATTTTCAAAAGCATGATCTAACATTCAGACAAATGTGTATTTTTACAGATATAATAGAGAACAATGTCATCATTTGTGAACAGCCCTTTTCATGTCACTCTGCAAACAATTGTCTTTGCCAAAAGTTTGTGGGAGATAGATATAGATGGAACATGTCAAATTTTCACTTGTACAAGACAATACAATTGTTCTCATCAAACACTGCACATCTTAAATATAAACACACCGTTGACATACAATGATTTACAGGGATTTTTATTCCATATTCATATGTTCAGATGTCATAACTCTGAATACTTTCGTCTTTTTTTTCAGCTTGAAGGTTTTGATCCAATAAAGTATGCCTCCAACAAACGATCCGGTAAAATTCTATATCCTCTGTCACCTCAAAAGGTATGCCATGAAATCTTGCCATTATAATCTTTCTTTACAGATTTCAAACCGTACTTTACATATACACATAAGCTAAAAAGAAGGCTTATTTTTATTTCTGTACAGACAGATAAAAAAATTTTTTATATGAGTCAAATTTCTCGACTAAACAGCTGACAGATGTTGCATGTGCATCATATCCAAATAATGAGATATGCGCTGTCTGTAGTCCTTCACTGTCTTTATTTCTTGTTCAGTTTCAGAGAGTAAATCTTTTAGTGAGAAATGTTTGTAAATTTGTCCTCATTTTTTCCGTTTGCCTTTTCAACACAGAATGGAAGAACCTATTCAATTGTACACCAAGTTGACGTCAGCCATGGTAGAAAAACTGTGAAAGTGAGGGCGCCATTACAGGTAAGTAATTCAGTGTGGAATTTTAGAATTAAGGTACAGTTTTCACAGTGGTTAGGGAGAAACTCAAGAGAGCTCTACTGTCTGTCTACAGTCAGACTCAGTAAACTTGTTATTCTTTCCAACCTACAGTTCAAATAAAATTTTTGCAGTTATAAGCTCTTTAGCACCTACCTTACCTCAACTACACAGTGACTTTCCATTCATTTTTCCTGGTAATTTTTTCACAAAGATTGTTGTTGTTGTTGTTGTCATCCATAGATCTACAATCACCTGCCAATTCCAGTTGAGTTGTACTACAAGAAATTAGACTTGCAGATTCTTGACGGAGCAGCCATTCCCGGTGAAGAAGATGAGGAGTGGACACTGCTTGGTTCAGCTAGACCCAAAGCTGTCTTTGAGATACCATTGTACGTTGCCTACCACTGTGGGATTTATCTGTGCCCAGTGGGACTAGGGTGAGTGAACCAGTTTGAACCAGTTTATTTTTAGACCAGAGTGGCTTGAACCAGTTTGAGCCAGTTCTACTTGGTTCAGCTAGACCCAAAGCTGTCTTTGAGTTTGAGAAACCTCTGTACATTGCTTACCACTTTGGATTACCTGTCTCCACTTGGACTAGGGTGAGAAAACCAGTTTGAACCGGTTCAGCTTAGGACCAGAGTGGCTTGAACCGGTTTGAACCAGTTCTGTTTTGAACTTTGTTAGGTGAAGGTAGACTGTTGTGTTTTGGCCTAGGTGGGGTAAAACCATTTAAACCAGTTATTTTTGAAATTCTACTCTGATGTAATTTGGTCTTATATCAGTAAAATATTGAAGACGTATAAGGGAATCAGTGTTCAGCTCAATACATATATACTGTCTATTTGTTTAAGCATCAAAGTCAATTTTTGTCATCTTCATAAAATATATCCTTGTCAATTTTTTCAGATTTTGCCAAAATTTTAATGAAAAACTGAAGCCAATAAAATGTGATGTCCATTCGGTCCAAAATTATCAAAAATATTACATGAAAAATTTATAAATATTGGTAAAATGTTGAACTCAAATTTTGGTGGAAATCTTACAAAAGGGTTCAATATCAGCAACTTTGAGGATCAGATCTGTAGAAATTTAGCAAAACAACAAACTTCTAAGTGTGAGATGATGTCATTTATGCAAGTATCAATTACAACCTTATATATTTTAACTTCTTTGGGGTTTTTTTACTCACGGACAGATATTTTGTATGTGAGTCGGCCATGAAATGGCCGGAACTGTCAGCGTCTGATTCCAGGCAGAGAGTGTTCTCATGTAAAGCCAAACAAGCAAAGGAGCCAAATTTCAATATCAAGGTCAGTTTTATTGTCCCATGAACTCGCAAAGAAAGTAAATAATATCTCATAAAGAAAGAACAGTAGTTACTGATGTTCACAACTTATACAGTATGTTAGAACTTTGTCATGTCATTTAGATGTAACTTCAAGAGTCGCTTTTCAAAGCAGTTTTATTTACTGTAGGAAAATACTTGCCATGAACGCCAACGTTTTATTTCTAAAGTTCAAGACAACTTGCTGATACTACAAATGCAGTAAATATATGAGTGGTGAGAATGTTTTGAAAGTAACTTAAATCAGAAAAGTGCCATCACACGACATAATGTTGAGTATGTGCTCTTTTGCCTTGAGTGTTGTAATATCTCATTAATGTTTCCATGGTATGTGATTGATGCTTCTTATGTCTTACACAGGTGATTTGTGAGGAAGTGACATTTTCAAGGACTCCACTGAGGATGCCAGAGGGAACCCCTAACTTCGTGTTAAACCTACACCCACCGGTCATACTGCACAACTATCTTCCATACAGTATTGTCTATTCCATGGAGGTGAGTATTCTGAATCTTAATCTGAAACTGACATCAATTCAATGTTAGAGCAGTGGCTGTATGTATAATATTAGATTTTCAAATTGAACATTTCCATATGCAAGGTGTCAGCAAAGAATCTATTCAGAAAATTAAACTTTGGAATGGTAAAATTGGACCTAATATTGGCTCCAAAGCTTTCAATCTTTGTAATTGTGCATGAAAAAAATGTTTTAGAATCTTGCAAAAGAACGGGGAAAATATGTTGTTTCCATGATATTTGAAAAACAGTCTATATTCATCTCATAATAAAAAATGTTTCTGTAATTCTTTTGATTATTTTGGACCAAATGGACATGGACTTTTCATAGGCTACAGTTTTCATCAAAATTGTGGGAAAAATCTGCAAAAAATGTTTGGATCTGAAAAAAAGTCATCTGGGTTACATTTCATAAAGGTGACAAACATTAACTTTAGCACTCAAACGGTTAACCTTTGAGCGCCAAAGTCAATATTTGTCCCCTTTTTGAACCATTTTTTCCCTGATTTTTGCCAAAATTTTGATAAAAACTGTAGCCGGTGAAATGTGATAGCCATTTGGTCCAAAATTACCAAAAATCTTGCAGAAAAATTCATAAAAATTGGTAAAATGTAGCACTAAAATTTCGATGGGAAACATTATAGCACTCAAGGGTTAATACCATTCAAATATGTTAAACTATTTTCAGTAGAAGCTTGAATAGCCCCCTCTACATGATAAAAGTTTTTTTTATCATCTTATCTTTTACAGACAATGCCTGCAGCCACACTTGGAGCTGGTGAAAACCTTCCAATGTTCACAGTTAGGGACGATGATTCACAGAAACTACAAATACAGGTAATAAGATCTAATGGCCTTTTGTGTTATTAGATCTGTAGTTGATCATTAGATTTTGATAATTTTCTTTGATTTTGCATAAACACCACTTTAAAGTACTCTATGAAAAGGGAATTATGGGAAAATTACCATGTTTGACTAACAACAGGTTCCTGTGAGCAATAGGACTGTATTATCCAAGTTTAGCCTGGATTTTCAATGTATATTTCAATATTGTATCAAGATGGGAAACCAAATTTGTTTTCTATGAACATGTTCCATATGTAAGGCAATGTATAGCGTATAATACGCGTTCCAAAAAAGCAGATGTCTTCAAAATTTGGTTGATATTGTGTAATGTTTGTCACACATGGTTGGCACAACTGCTGTGTACCAGAATACTCAAACAGCACATTCTGCCAATCCATGTAGGCAAACAATGTATAGTGTTATGAATGTGAATAAAAGCTGGCCTTTGAAAATTTGCACTGAAGACCCAAATTCACGTGGTGTAAGTCTTCACTGGAGTCTAACAAACTTTAATGCCATTGGTTTGAACAACGATTTGGACTTTCTGAGTGTCATAGGAGTACAGATCTCTAGCCAGTCAGATCTTTGCTCGGAAGTAACAGAGGTACTCCATCTTTTACAGGTGTATGACTATCTATCAGCTGACTGGCAGGGATCCTTCAAAATCTCCAGGCAGCTGAAGCCATATGAACTGATCACCATGGATACCAACAATCACGAGGACGACAGATACAAATACCTGTCCCTCAGTGTTCACACAACACATGCTAGTTCCATGGATATTTTCCTCTATGCGCCTTATTGGTTGGTTAACAAAACAGAGCTGCCTGTAGAATTCAGGGTAAGATAAAATCCTGTCCAATCATGTTTTGTGAATAGCCTAGAATTGTCAAAAAGAAAAAGATAGTCATCAATTTCACGCTATCTGATGCAATTTTGAATTGTGACTTTCATTTTACAGGGTTCAAGATCAAGACTGGTCTATGAGAACCAGACATCAAGCTCTCCGATTCTTTTCAATTTTAGTTCTAAGAAGAGAAAAAGGGTGAGTTGAATTCAAATCACTTTGAACCCTGACCCCATGGTGACCTATGACATCATTCAAAGATTTACCACCAGCCTAACCACTTGGTAATCTACAGTGTATGACATTATTTAAAGAATTGCAACCAGCGTAACCCTTGGTGACAAATGACATCATTGAAAGATCTGCCCTCAAACAGCCTCAAAAGGGTTAATGCATGAATTTTGGGAATTTTCATGGTCATTTCTTGTCAAAAGGACAGGAACGATTCAAAGGAACATGACACATGAGTCCATAAAATATGCCCGGCCTTTACATATTTCTATCTGTGAAATTTTCAACTGTTACTGCAATTTTAACATTATTTATGTCAGTGTATGTTTGTTACATGAACTGTGATTTCAGCTTCCACAGATAGTCTCATACCGGTAGTTTCAGTTTCATGAATTGTCATTTCACGCTTTTCACGTTGTGTGAAGGTTGGAAGTGCCAGCTGTGTTGGTCCAACCAAAGAGATTCAATGTACATTTTAACAAAAAAGTATTCATGTTCAACATTTATAGATTCCAGTAGTTTTGAAGTCTTCAAGTTTATGTTCCATCTACAAACCTAGGAACATTAGGATCCTTTTCAAATTCATCAACCCATCAAATATACTCCCAATTCAGAACACAGCAATAATTTGTTAATGTAGATGACGCAACTTTCTCTTTTGAAAAAGACTAATTAAAAACATTACAACTGTTTTAAGCAATGGTTTGCACCTTAAAATTTGAACATCTTTTGATTTCATTCTTTGGTCTTTTTTTCAGGCAAAGATTCGTGTCTTTGAATCTGATTGGTCAGATTCCTTCTCACTGGACACTGTTGGCAGTTCTGGTGTGGTGACCTGTAAGGACAAACGTCACGATCGTATTTACCAGGTAATGTTTAATAGTCTATCCATTGTCAGGCCAAATGAAATCAATTCAGATTGCATGGAAAAGACTGTCAGAAAGACAAGCATTTGACATTATAATTGATGGAAAGTCATTTTGGCAACATTTTACCGAACTGTGGTTATAATAGTGCTGATCGCAAATGATATCGTTTTTCTTTCGTTAATATGCAAAAATAAATATCTGTCAGCATTTTCCACAAGAATGACAAAAATAAAAGCCGCTAGTGTTACAATGGATACAAAAAATCATACTAATTTATGGCTCAGACTACAAGCAGCAACAACAGCAATGCATGCAACAACAAAATTTGTCTGAATTTCAGGCCGTAGTGTGGGGAAGTTGCACACATGCAGCCATATTTAGTAACAAACCTGACATTGCGATTAGTGTTATTATTAGGTCAGTGATGCATGTGTTATGTCATCTGGTAACATTTGCAGTGTTATTCAAGACAAAAGAAAGTTCAGAAAAGACCGCATGTTGAGACAACGTATTATATTTTCTATCATTCTGCTAATCACTGATCTTTACATATCATGCATCATACTCTCAGTTCTGGCTTGAAATCAAGATGGCTAACTTGACCTTGACCAAGATAGTGACCCTGATGCCCTACTTCTTGGTTCTCAATGAGACGTCAGACTCCCTGAGTTTCATGGAGGAAGGGCTGAAAGCGGCTGTGTGGGTTGACATCAAACCAGGCGAGGTGAGAACATTAATTTTACAAATATGCAAAACCTATATGTCATCGTCGTAATATTGGATCAAACATTAGCAGCATAAAAGTTAATCTCCATATCACAATTGTGAACCACTCTTGCAAGCATAAGGCAACAAAGAGTGAGAATCCTGTCGGTACTGCAAGTTTAAGTTTTGATAGTGTAACAATATATGATAGACGTTATTCAAAGTGTTTATTGTGTGTGGGGTTAATTCTTTGTGCCATCAGAATTCCCTCATTAGTACCGGTACACAAACTAAATATGTATCCTAAAATTTTGACCTGACTTTTAAGAAATCACACAAAATATTACAGAAATAACAAAATTGTTTCTTTTTACCCTCTCATGTTGTTATTTAACCCTCTGAGTCTTGAAGTCAACTTTTGACACTTTCATTAAAATATAATGCGTACAATATTTTTTCAGATCCAGAGAATTTTTAAGATTTTCTTGAAATTTTGATCAAAAACTGAAGCTGAAATAAAAAGTGTGTCCATTTGGTCTGAGATTATAAAAAAATATGAAGAAAAATTCTTCACCAACATTTTGGTTGGATCAATTACGGCTCTCAAGGGTTCAAACTATAAAATCACAGGTCAAAGGATGATCACACATACACAAATACAAACAGACCAAACTGGTTTCTGTACAGTTTCTTGTAATTTTTTTTAGGAGCCAATGTATTTTTTCTCACAGTGATACAGAATACCTGTTAACCTTCATACACTCACATCATTACACTGATTATGCAAACCTGTCTTCCATTTGACACTACCATTCCTCATCATTTTCCGCATTTCTCTCCCCAGTGTGTTCCGTTTTGGCCAGGGACCACATCCATGAAACTGTTTGTGAAGAACTCCGACAGCAACGTCTCAACACAGCACTTCAGAGTGGATAAACCACACTCGACGGTGCTCAGAATGCAACATGGGGTAGGTCAATATTTAATTGTTGTTCATCTTGATAACCACTGAGGGTACTGTTGCACTAACTTGGTAGGTCAATATCTAACTGTTTTTCAAGTTGATAAACACTGAGGGAGCTGTTACACTAACTTGGTAGGTCAATATTTAACTGTTGTTCATCCTTATAACCACTGAAGGTGCTGTTACACTAACTTGGTAGGTCAATATCTAACTGTTGTTCACCTTGCTGCTACACTAATAACTGTTGACAGTACAGGATTTCACAGTTACAAATCAATAGGACTGTCTTTAGAGTGTTTTGCGATGGAGGCGATTGACTGAAACCTAAAAAAACTATAATACATGACAAGAATGAACAATTCAGAAAATAATTTATTACACCTCACTCATTCAGCGTGCACTGCCATTGGTTAAACATGACTCACGTGACATGTAAAAGAACGTGATGATGCCTCTGCAAACGTGATAATGCCCTCTGCGAACTTGATGATGCCCTCTGCATTTGATATTTCATGGATGACGTCATTTTACCTACTGCGCGTCCTTTCTGCGCATAACAAATGTCGTTCGCTGTAAGCAGTCAGCAACTATGGCTGCGAAACGTCATGCACAGCTGTCACCGGCACAGTTAGACGATATTTTGATGCGAGTAAACAGCAAACGACGAAAATGGCAACAAGGAATGAAATTTCTGTGTTCAGCGACTATGCAAGCAACAAATGTGGATACGCCACCGAGGAGATCGGCAAACTTTCAGCGGCAACCCTAGCACTGACAACGTTTTACGCTGAGGTCGGGACTCAGAAAGGCGAACTGTACTCGACGAAGTCTTTGCATGTTTGCTTGTTCGGTGTAATAAAATTAATAACACACGCCAGCACGGGCAAGATCACGATTTGTTGCCTGCCCTCGGGCTGGTGCTCATGACGGTAATATTGATGATACCCTCGCCTTCGGCTCGGGCATCATCATATTACCATCATGAGCACCATCTCTTGGGCGGGCAACAAATCATGATCTTGCCCTTGCTGGCGTGTGTTATTATTTAAATATCAACTCATCATAATGTAGGGCAGGTCAATATCAACTTGTTATTGACTTCTACAATTTGAATGACAATACTCTGCAACATATAATATATGACAATAAAATCAACTCATTATAGTACAGGACAGGTCAATATCAACTTATGACTGACTGCTACAATTTGAATGACAATACACTGTAACATGCACTCTTCCTGAGTGGAATAATGAAGCAGAATAATTTTTTCACAGACTGCACTGAATGTAGATGTCACTGGAGGAACCGAAGGCCCAACAACCATTACTTTCACACCGTACATGAGTGGCAATGCACCAGTCAGAATTGACAATCTCTGTGACAATGACCTCTTCATCAAGATCAAACAGAAGTAAGTCTTCAATCACTGTAATCACAAAGCAAACAGTCAGCAGAGAGTGCCTCATGTACACTGTGGCAGACTCTTTTGCTGATATCATTATCAGCTGGCAATAAGATATAGCATATCTGTTGAATAATTCTGATGTTAGATAGCATCACTAACTTTTATATTGTCATTAGACACTGACCATCTTCAACTGTAACTCATTAATTGATATGTGGCCAGTGCCACGTTGGCCGGATGCACTCACTCTTTTCAAAACAATGGACATCACTTCTTACCTATAATACCAGAAGTCTGGTCCATATATCTTTCTTTCTTGGTCTTTGACTCTGTTCTCATGTGTCTTGTAATGTATCTGTAAGTTATTTCTGTTTGCCTATTATCGAACATGTAAACATAGTACATGGCTGTGAATCAGATTTACTTCCTTCAAATCAGTATGCTTTTACTTCCATGAACTTCTCAGAGATCAACAATACCGTATAACGCAAAAGGGACAGTAGCTGTAACTTTTCATGATTTTTTTAACTATTTTTGTTTTGTATGTCAATTGCAGGTTCGTGTTCTATCCCAGAAGCATGTTAAAATACCCACTATTTAGACCGTCATGGCAGCATCTATATGTGTAAAATGCACTGTTGTTGTTTTTATTGGAATTCCTGTCTGGACCAAAATCAAGTTGTCATCAATGTACACATGTACAGTCTGGGTTGGCAAGCTGAATACTGTGTATCTCAACATGCCTTTAGGTAGTAGAACAAGAAAGTGTAGTTGACATTTAAAATAAAAATAGTGAACAAATCATCAAAAGATACAGCTACAGGCTCTTCAATATCTAGGTGTGAAAAATATACATCCCCTAATGAATCATGGAATCTTGTGGTGTGTATTTGCAGGAACAGCAACAATGTGATGTTGATTCAACCAAACCAGTCACTTCTGTACACCTGGGATGATCCTACGGTTGAAAGAACGCTGTGGTGGAATCTGTACAACAGGAACAAACCTTCATTTCCAGCCATGATATCAAAGGTAGCGTGTTGTATCACTTCTAGTAGAAAAACCCTGTATTTTGTAGTTTATAGGAAACAATTATCATGTGAAAAAAGTGGGGTTGAACAAATGGGTAACATAATGGACAAAGTCCTACCAAGGTGTCAGAATGAGACACCTTATGTTTTTAGCTCATATTTGGTTTTATATATAAATACCAAAAAGAGCTTATATGATGAGTCTGAGTGGTTGCTGTGTCTGTATATTTGTGGGTATGTGCGGATGTATGTCCATCACACACAAAGGCTCCCATACCGCCAAAGCTACCATCTCTGATTTTTGGTGTACAGGTAGATGTAAGGGTTGAGATGTGAATTTGTTCAAATTAACACATCAGTGTGAAAAATGTGCAAATGAGGTAAGAAAAAGGGAAATACTGCAAGTGTGCAGGAGTGGTGGCAGTGAACTGAATCAGCCCACACATCTGAATAAGAGGATTTTGACCTTTAACGTATTTGTATGCAGGGTACCTATTATGTTTGGGAGTGATAGCAGTAACTGAACAGCTAATTTGTCATTTCCTGTCATTGTTATGAACTGTGACATATTAACAGATCTGCTGAAACCATATGGATGTCTATTTTTGTACATCCATGGTAGAAAGATTCTCCTGCTATGCATGTTGCTAAAGTTGACCTTCAGTACCTAAAGTTTCAGACCTTCTTTACTTTTGTCATTCTTAATTTTCTGGTTTAAATATTTCTTGTTGTTTTTCTGGTTGTATTTCTTGTTATGTTTCTGGTTGTACTGTGCAGAAATTGTCATAAAATCAATGCATAATTTTCCTGCACTGAACAGATAGAAATAACACTTATTGTTGATCTTTGGTATGTACCAATTCTGATCAAATTTGAGCGACACCATATAATTGCGGTATTTTTATACATTTGCTAAAACCCCATGAGCAATGAGCAGTATATTTATTGTGATGGAAGGCAATGGAAATTCACAATGCTCAAGTTGCAGTTTTGAAAAAAATTCTTGTCCGTTTCAAATTATGTTACCCATTTCAAAATCTGTAAATCCAAACATTGTATCAAACAAAGTGATGTGTGACTGCTACTAGGGAAGGAGAGGTTTGACTTTAAGAGATGAATTTTGATTTCCTTACAATCTATAGGATGACAGCGGTAAAGTCAATGTGAGTTTTGACAGTGTCAGACGGAGCAGTCTGCCGGGAGACGGTGAATATGTGGAAGGGGAAGATGGCAGTGTGTACAGCACTGATGAAGGTAAATGTCAGTCAATGTCATCCAATGTGGATCAATGTGATCCCACTTCAATGCAGTTAATATTGGCTCATTGTTTAATAAATGGTCGTGATACTGAGGAAAATACTTTACTTTTCAATGAATAGTTGTTTTACATAGACGTTAGCATCTTTTTGTCGACAATCTGATTAGAAAAGTATCTAACTCGATCAAAATTAATTTGTCAATCACATAGGCACTGATCCATCTAATGTTAGATAATTGTGAATCAATGAATATCATAGCACACAAGTTAGGTTGTAAGTGCATGGTAAATGATTTCCTGTAATGTCATCCAATGAGATAAACATTAACATGTTACTTTTTCACCACAGAAGAAGACAAGGACAAAGTAGATGGACTTATAGAACATCCACTACTCAATAAGACTGAGAAAACTACCATTTACTGGGCATCCTACTTGGATGGCTTACAGAGAGTTCTACTATTCACACAGGACAAAAGTGTAATACAACTAGCAAAACAGGTTAGTGATCACATTTTAGCATTTCCTGCTTAAAGTCAATGAATATATGAAGTGAATGACTGATTACCAAAAATGAATATGTTTATGAAAAATGCGTGTGTAATAAATCAACAAATATGTGAAAGGGGACTACCGTATTGATTAATGTAAATTGAATCAGTGAATGTTTGAAATGAATCAGTGGATAGGTACAATTAATTAGTTCACATAGACATTGAATCTGTGAATATTTAAAATGAATCACTATTGTATGAAATAATTTTGTGAATTTTCAATGAATCACTGAATATTTGAAATGAACCAGTGTTTAAAACAAATTAATGAGTTTGTTTAATGAATCAGTGAATATATAAAATGAATCAATGAATAAGTTTAAATGAATCTGTGAATACGTGAAGTTAATCTGTGAAAATCATTCAGTAAATATGTGCATACATTTTTATAATCAGTATCAATCAGTTATAATTGAAAAGATTGAAGCTCAGTAACTGAAAAGGGACAACACAAAGCTTAATGAAAAGTGACATGTTTTCTGAAGTGAAAAAAGCCAATTTCAAAATTCATCAATAAGTGAAGATATGTGCATCATTAATTTTGAAAAATATTAATCTATCACTGGTTTATGAAAAGCAAGCTGTGTAGATAAACACCCTTTCATGGAAAAGTTTGTTTAAGGTAGCATGTGCCTCAAAAGTGAAAGTCTTAAACTTTTGCTTAAAATTTCCTAAAAGAAACTTTCAACCATTCTTTTACCAAATCAATAATAAAAATTAGGGGTCACCGTGTAAACTTTGGAACTAGCGAAACAAATTGGCCAACAATTTACGATTCAAAATGGTCACCTTCCCTGTGTTAACTCTATGGGGAAAAATTAAATTTCTGATTTTTGAAAATCTAAGATGGTGAAAGTTTTTCTTTCTCTAGGAGCTTTAAAATGAGCCCCCACAAGTGGTAAATCAGAAAAGAATTGTAGAAAATTGAGAGTCCGAATACCGGTATCTGTCCCCAAGGCACGTTCTACCTTAAATGCCTTCTTTTTGTTTTCAGGCTAACATTCAGGAGCAGGCAAACATGGAGTTATTTGTATCTCTGGAAGGCATTGGTGTGTCACTCATTAATTCCATGTACGAGGCGGTGGCGTACGCTGCCATCACCACAGCCCCTGCAAAGTGGGAGGTGGAAACCCGTCCAGACAAGTGGAAGGTTGTGAATTTACAGTTAGCGGGGATTTTGGAAGATAGGAAGAGACATGACCAAGACGGCATTGTGGTTGAAGACGCAGTAGAGGTTTGTGCTTCATTATTGGAATTCTGATGAAAGCTTCATGAGCCATAAGTATACAATGTGTTTTTCAGCATATTTGCTGTGTCTGTGAAATATAGTTTCTTGTGATAGTCCCTAAAATCAAGTTAAAAAACCTAAATTAGTGCACGGTCCCTCTATCACCGGTCTGGCAATGCAGATTAATTTCCATTGTCAAAGGTGTGAATCACCATGTCGATTGGGTCAGTCCGTAGCGACGCGATCAGCTGAGCGTTTGGCGCCATTTTCGAATGCAGTGCTCTGTGTTTATAGCCAGTTTATAGCCGTTTTCGTGTAAAATCAGCAAACCTTTTGAGTCCGAATCATCTTTCAGTGAGCAGAAATGTACATTGTCTCAGGTGAGTGTTGCCGTATATGTATAGTTAGTAGCATTTCCTTGTAACATTTGCAATGATTTTTGTGTTCGTGTTTGATCTCCTTTGCCTGTATGGTGATCGGAAAGTATTCGATTTTTAGACTCCTTTTCTTGGTGTACGTTTAAAGATTAAAATTACTACTATCCTCATCGTATGCCTTAAACCTGCTTTTAATTGGTGGGCAGGTTTTTGGCGACTACATATCATAATGCTGCTTGAAATATCGAGTGTTTTTTCGAACTAGTAATTGATGTTTTGAGTCAAGATGGCGGCTATTGTGAGCAGTACCTCCTGAACTTAACCTCGTCAATAAATGTCCTATAGTTAAATAAGTACACAAACTTGTGACAGTTGTTTGAAATCAGTCACAAAAGTGTGGTTTTTTCATTTTGGGCGATCTAAATGTTACATGAAATGAGACACTGATAGTCGTTTTCGATAGGTACGATCCGATGAATGCGTAATAATGGACGATCCTTAGTTCACAACGCCCACCAGCTAATGTGAAGATTAGACTCTTTTACAACTTGAAAGTCCAATGCAGTGTATTCATTTTGAACTAAATGGAAAAAATATGTCTTTTATAAATTGGTGAGGTACTTCAACATTCTTGTTTCCTTCTGAGTATGGAAATTTCGTAGCCTTTATTTTGTTTACATGATTTGTTTACGTTCCACTCTGCTGCAATCGGATCGCTCATTCTGCAGCTGTCTTACGTGACGTTGGCTCCGGGCTGCTGTTGAATCCTTGCGTTCACCTCATCACCATTGACATTTCAAATTTGGCATTCCGTGTCGACAGTTTCTTCAAGAATGAAGTTCCAAACAATATTTTGATTGTCCAAATCGACAAAATCTCCATGTCATTTCCACATGTTCTGCTCAGACCGAGGAAGTCACATTGCATTTGTTATTACCTCGAGTGTACACAAATGCGCAGTGCACAAGCGCAAAACTCCAAACTGCATTGCATGCTGGTGATTTTTCTGACGTCGATCTGAATATTCAAAAGATGGCAACCCGTTGGGTATCGATATCAAGTGTGAATGGTTTGTTTGCCGTCAACGCTGATAGGGACAATAGGAAACCTGCCGTTGCCAGACCAGTGATAGAGGGACCGTGATTAGTGTAATATCCAATATTATATCATACCATCATACCAGTATACTGATGGCGCAAATACAGTGATCTGATTGGTTGGGATGCGAAAAGAACTGTGGTATATTCACGATATACCACAGCTGGCACGCGTGCAAGCTCTTGGCTTGAGCAAAAATTCATTTTTGACGTTCCACGCCAGAATTCAATATACTGTTATGATGTAATAGCAATAAATCACACCCAGTGACAGTATACCAATCAATGTGGACCAGTTCACTTCATATATGCAGTCGCTATCACTTGTGCAGATATGTCGTGAACTGGTCAAAATCTCGTGGTATACCATCGTTGGGTGTATTGTATTGCCTAATCATTACATGCCATATCTATTTCTTACTCCAGGCTGATTTTAATGCGATGACGATGACAAAACCGTACGCTGGCAAGATGAGAAGGACGTACTACCCTGCTGTATGGTTACAGTACAGACAGTCAATTCATCACTCCAGCATACATGCAAAGATACAAAAAATACAGGTGAGTGAAGTCATGCATAGACACTGTATGTCTACTTGCTACATGTCATTGGTAATTGGAACTTCTGTCTTCCTAATCCTTTGAACGCCAAAGTCATTTTTCGTCGCTTTTATAAAATATACCGTAGTCAATTTTTTTCAGAGTTTTGCCAAATTTTGATAAAAATCTGTATCCAATGAAATGTGGTGTCCATTTGGTCCCAAATTATCAACAAATTACACAAGAATTCATCGTAATTGGTAAAATATTGCAAAAAAAATTTTTGTGTCAAAAATTACAGCACTGAAAGGGTTCAGTAAGTCATTAATGGAGGTGGATGAAGTCGTAGTCCAGAAAGTGGAAATTAACTTCCCAAACTGGTTAAAATACAAACTATGATGACTATGAGAAAGGATTTGAGCATAAACGTGCATGTACCTTCTATCAAATTGTGATGATCTGTAGACTGCATCACTACCATAAATTTATCATCGATGTCACAATTGTGTCATTGTATATATCCAGATACAGCTCCTGGTAAATTTGAACTGAAAGACAACACATTTTATAGGACATCAAGGTACATGTAGAATAACAAGTATCAGACTGGTTGTTTTTATGCTAATTGTGATAATATCAGTTTAGGCTGATGATACATGTTGAAATGTTTGTTGTTTCCTTTCTCCAGATTGATAATCAACTTCAGGACGCTTTCTTCACAACTGCTCTGTACACCGCCCCAATCCCAAAACATGTCATCAAGAAAAGCGGAAACAAACCACTGTTGGAACTCTCCATCATGAGACGGCAAGTGCCTGAACACCAGGTAGATTCCATCAGGTGAGATCACAGACATGGGCGTTTGATTAGTCAGTGATCTAAACGTACATATTGTCTCATAGATAAATCAAAAGAGCTGGTATCAGGGTGCTGGACTTTAAGTCAAATGCAGCCCATGGGATAACTTACTTCGCTAGTTAGGGGTGTTTCCTCAGGCAGGGACCCTCCCTAGGAACAACCCTTGGCAGAACAGCCTATAAGTCGTCTAATAGACAGCACCATCATATGGCTAGGAATGGCCTGTAGGCAGCCAATCTACTTATATTGTTTGACATGTTGAAAGATACTGAATAAATGGGTGACCGTGCATATATATATGGGTGACCATGCATATAACCCGAGTTTTAGACATGATAAATGAAACCATCACGAAAATGAATTAATGGTCATGACCATTAATTCTTTTCGGTGATGGTTTCATTTTATTTGTCTAAAATTTGGGTCGAATATATGCATGGTCACCCGTTCATTCAGTATCTTTCAACATGTCAATCAGTATATGTGGTATCTCATATCAAACAAAATTCATGAAAAAATAGCCGACTTTGTCCCTTTAAGTCTAAGAGTTGTGAAAGAACAACTTAATTTTGCATTAGCAGTATAATTCATTATATAAGTGTGAAACACAGACTAGTCTTGTAAACACTCAACAATCTGTCCCCAAGTGCATTCTACACTAACAGTGGTTTTTGTATGTCATTCATACAGGTACTTTAAGGTCCTTCTACAACAAACAAATGTCAGGATTGACAAAGGATTTCTCCTCTCAGTAATTGATATCTTCAGTTCATTAGAAGAACCACCTGAGGAGGTAAAATTTACATCTTCAATCTTTCTTCACTGTTCCTCACGACTTTGCACAAAGACTTGTGAAGTTGATCATGATTTCTCACTTTTCAGTGCAGTAGTGTTGTGGAATTGCTTTTTTCTATTCAGATGTTGCGGTGTGAAGTTTGTACATGCAGTTTTTTTTTGTCGTTGTTGTTGTGTGTCTGCTAATGCATTGTTTACAGGAATACTCATCCAATGTTACCAGTGAAGAGTGTCTTTATCTCTAGTATGACCACCACACATCATTTTGTTAGTCTGCAAATTGTACGTGGGCTGGCATTTTCTCACCCAAACCACATATCGACTACATGACAGGGTCACATCACAGACTGCAGGGTATATTGGTGCACAAACAAAATATGTACAGGGACCTGAGGTAACTCTAAAACGTTGGGTTTACCGTACTCGTCCGAGTATAAGCCCCTGCTCGTGTATAAGCCCCCCTACTGATTTTAGAGGATTTTAGAAAATGCATTACATCCGTGTATAAGCCCCTACCCTAGTGTAACTCAAATACAGAAAGGTTAGGAGAGTATATTTGGTCATTTAACTTGGTAAAATTTATTTTAGATGATAAAGAAACCATTAAAAGATGTTAAAACAATGGGAAACTGGAGTTCCCTTGACAAGATCGTAAGGAAAATGACACGTTTTTTCCAGCATTATCTTGATTCTTTGACCCTACTCACCCCCGTTGCCTAAATAGAATAGTCTCACTCACGTCCGCCATTGTTTATTTTCATTCACGGCCACGATGTTTTCATGCTTGAAACATGCAGTTTCTTTTGTTTGAAGCAATTATCCTTTCATTTGTGAAGACTTTTCCTGGTGACTATTACAATTTTCACTGCTATGTTGTTGTTTTCACAAGATGTAGACAGTTTGATATTGGAATATTGAGTTGCCTTTCCGTGTGGGCAATGCATGCCTGTTGAAGCTGTTCACATTACTGTTGATCAGCAGCATACACATGACGTCTTTGTTTCAAGTTTGGGGGTTTTTTTGACGCTGAAATTTCACCAAAATGTCACTTCTGTATTCAGAGACTGTACAATCAATTTCTTTGGATGTGTAAGTCGATTTTGAAAGCAATAGAAAGATCGAGTGTGTTGAAAAAAATCGTGCATAAAATTAGCATAAATTAAGCGTCCATGCCAGATAAAGATGGGGTTGCTCGAGTATAAGCCCCTCCCCTAGTTTTCCGCTGTTTAGTGTTGCCGAACCGGGGGCTTATACTCGGACGAGTACGGTTTAATGGTGGAAATCACAACTAAAAAACTAGTTGCAATGGTTTGAAGAATGAGTCCGAGGCTGGGGAGTGAATATTTAAAGTTGTAATTTCCACCAAGAAACAAGACTATATGGATGAGAGTATAGGACATGACTCATCATAACACTGATCAACTAACTGTATCACTTAAATGACAAAAATAATGACTATCAAACTGTTACACGACATTGTCAAGTACAGTAAATTCATTTGCTGTGTCTTGTGTCTACAAAAGCTCGTGAAAAATGTTCTGAGAGGACAGACAATTTCAGCGACATGACTTTCAGTGAAAACCAACTCTAGGTGTTTTCTTGAGTAATGCCTGTTATATTAATTTGTTGTTTGTTTACCATAACCTTTTCTGTATTAGTTGTATGGCTCCATTGAGGTACATGTACTCTCTAGTTACAAGCATCATTTGAAATTGAGAAATTTTGGCATACTAATATTCTCAGAGTTTTGAAACTTTGCATCCATTGTTTACATGTTCAATGATTGCGCAAAATAATTTTAAAGCAGACTTGAAAATGAGCCAAAAGTTGGTTAATTTCTTTCAACACAATCAACCAATCAGCTGATGCGTTACATATGTTGGGGGATTTCACACCCACCATATACAGTGTAATTGCACATTTGTTATTCTTCGATGTCTTCAATTAATGTGTGTTGTGTTCACTAACAAACAGCTCCAGGAAGGAGGCAGCACCGTCACAGGGGAGGTGAGCAAGTTCACCGAAAAAAAATCACTTCCTGATTTCCTTTCTCAAATCGCTTCTCAAATGATGAAATTTCTTGTTTGCTGAGGACAAGGTCTATGTAAACATGAAAACCAACCAACCAAACGAGTCGCAATTTTTTGATTCTATGCCTTCTTCAAAATTGTTCAAAAGATAGGACCAAGTTTTTTTAGAGCGTGCATAATCCCAATTAGGGCGCATCATCACTAACAGCTACTTTTGAACTTCAAAACAAACATCCAATTAGAAAAACAGTCGTAGATGAAACTGAACCGAAGTAAATGTACCGCATTTAATGTAACTTATCTCTTTCTCTTTCTCTTTCTTCTCACACAAATTATTTATTCTTCATGCTTGCAGCATGCGACACTCACATAATCTTTCTTCTCCACAAGATTTTATCAAACTGTCTGTCCATCCACATGATCTATGTGCTTGTGTCAGTTTCTTGTCCAATCACAGCTGCTCTGCGTCACATGACTGCGATCTCACAGGTTCATTGGCTGGCTCTATATTAATCACAACATTCTCTCTTTGCAGGATTGAAGTCATCAATAATTTGCACGATGATGTAACTGCTCTTGTTGCATTCAGCTTACAGCTTGCTGGCGTGGCTTTCTACCATGGGGACTCAGGGGATGGGCTTTGTAGCACAAGTTTATTAACAGAATTCCACAATGCTTGTGGTTTTATACTTTAAAAATCAAAATACAGAGACCTCATGATTTCAAATATAAGCCAATGAATGTAATGTCCATTTGGTCCAAAATTATCAAAAACCACACAGAGAAATTCATAAAATTTGTAAAATGTTGCACAAAAGTTTTGGTGGGAAAAATTACAGCATTCAAAAGGTTCATTGTTTCATCCTGGATCTGAAATGAACACTTGAAGCAGCATACTTGTGAAACAAGATGTCCACCCCTCTGAGTCCAGGGACCGCAATTAATGTCATTGACTCCAAACAGCTTTCATGTAAACTTTTGCCGTTCAATCAGAAGTGAAGATGCTTTGGTGTAAATAAAGTAAATCTTTGAATAAAGTAAATTCGGTCTTGGTAACAGTAAAGTCACCTTATTGGAGTCGGTGTGGGTTGGTCACAATTGAAAAAGTTTTGTTTAGAAAGCAAGCCATAGAATACTGCACCTTGTACTTTCTGCAGTAAAATTAAAGTTATCAACCACAGGGTTATTGCTCTGATACTTGTCAAATATTGGTAGTTTTGTAATAATTATCTTCAAAGGATATTGAAAACTACTTAGCTATATGTTTGTCCAAGATCAGTATCATCAATTTTATATGACCTTTGACAGAAAGCTAGGCTACATTGATGGGAAGTTTTTGAAAACAAAATAAAACATGTGGTAATTTATTTTTTAAATGATGTTTGTATGACAGATGGTACAACTCCGGCAAGATCTCGGCCGAGTCAATGAAACACTGAAGCAGACAACAGCTTATATTGTTGCTGAGCAACCACAAAAGAGTTACTTTGAGTATCTTCATCTATCACCAGTCAAGGTAAATACCAATCATCTTTTACTTGTGTGTACATGTATGTATATATGTGTGTATATGTGTGTGTGTGTGTGTGTGTAATACGTTTTTAAAACTTTGCAAATGAAATGAAACAACAAACAAGGCTAAAGGGTAGGAACTTTTGTGTTGTAGACTCACTTTGTTATTTTGTTATCTTAACAGATTGGCATAAGTTTTTCATTGAGTGGAACTCCACATGTATCCAGTACTGAGGACAGAACATTCAAATCTGATGTGATCGGTTTCTTCATCAATTCCATTGGAGCTACAATCACAGACATCAGAGATGTTGAACTCAAGTAAGTCAACAGTTATTTATATAATTATCGGATTTTGGCACCAACATAAAAAATATGGCAAAATGGTTCAGATTGTAAATTTTTAATAAGTAGCAGAAAAGTTAAATGTCCATCTAATTTCTCTGATACAATAATGTTGTAAATTTTCTCATCAGTTAAAATAGAGTCAACATAAATCACATGATTTCAAATTCATTTTCCTTTAGTTCCTGCTTCACAACCGCCCTGGTTTATTTATGAAAACCGAAAATTTTATCTGGTCATATCCCAGCTACAATATCACTAAATCCTTCCAAGTTGATAGTTATGTTGTTGTTCCTGACCTTGACCTTGATTCCCCTCACAGGCTGGCCTACTTTGAAAGAACAAATGTTCTGATGACACGGGAACAGTTGCTGTCAGAGGTCAGAGGTCACTATACATCCCAGGGCATCAAGCAGGCTTACGTTCTACTTCTGGGACTGGACGTACTGGGCAATCCCTATGGTTTGTTCAAGGACTTATCTGAAGGCATCGGTGATCTTTTCTATGAACCATACATGGTAGGTGTCTATTATTTTACTTAAGGTAAAATGCACCTTGGGGACACATATTGGGATCCTCAAACTTTCACAATTCATTCCGATCCACCACTTAAGCAGGTTCATTTTAAAGCTCATTAAGAAAACTTTTCAGTCTTAGTTTTCTGAAAATCGCAAATTCTATTTTTCTCCATAGAGTTAACTCAGTGATGGCGGCCATTTTGAATTTCAATTATCGGTAAATCTTGGGTAATTTGCTTCTGTAGTACCAAAATTTGCACGGTGACCCCAGATTTTTATTGTTGATGTGTAAGAGAATGGTTGAAAGATTCCTTGGGGAAAGTTTGAGCAAAAGTTTAATTCTTTCACTTTCAAGATGCATAGTTACCACCTTTCGCTGCATCTTTTGATATTATATTGCTTATTTTATTTTATTTTATTTTACAGGGTGCAGTGCAGGGCCCTGGAGAATTTGCCGAGGGTCTAGCTCGTGGTGTGCAAAGCCTGCTGGGACATACCATTGGTGAGTTTTCAGTAAATGGTTAACCCTTTGAGTGCCAAAGTCAATTTTTGTCACCTTTATAAAATATATGCCAGTCAATTTTTTTTCAGATTTTTTATCAAAATTTTGATAAAAAGTGTAGCCAGTGACATGAGATGTCCATTTGGTAAAAAATTATCAAGAAAATTTCAGAAAAATCCATGAAATTAGTAAAATGTTGCACTAAATTTTTGGCAGGAAAAATAAAAGCACTCAAAGGGTTAAACCAGTCACAAACCTATCTGTATAGTGACAGAGGCAATAAGTTACAAGCTTATTGTTGGCAAATTTCCATACAGCACTCATCTCATCACATGAGACTGTACCATCTGCTGCTTAGGAAAGTTTGATACTCAATACTCCAGACTTTAAGATTTTTTCCCTAACACTTCTGTCTGCTGTCATGTGATCAGCGGACTGATTTTGTTGGCAGCATGCCAACACTTCATACCAGATATGAACTGCTTGTGAAATCTATTAATCTGATAAGGACCATTGAGTCATGGTGTCTCATTTTTAGTCCTTTGTGCCCTGTGGGCACAAAGTACTAATGTGATGACGCGGCCTCTGTTGTTGCATACAGTGGGCCGTATGCTGTGGACGCAGGTATCTCAGAAACGCTTCAGTAACTTTTTCTGAAATTTGGTCTGGTGGTCACTTGGGCATGTATCTCAAACGGTCTTTTTTCTTTTTTTGATTGAATCATTTTAAAGTCACTTTTTTAGCTTTTTTCTGAAAACCACTATTTTCAATTTTTCCTCAAAACCACTGATTTGATTATTGTGATATTTGGCATGGGTGTTCGTATAGTTGCAATGCCGTCAGAAATGTTCAAAATTTGGTGATACATGCCTTGTATTATTTTTAAACAATATTTTTATCCATTTTTATTTTATATTTACTTGATTTTGCCTTGCTTTCGTTAAGCTACCGTCTGCGCATGCGCACAATTCTAGGACAATTCTGAGTTGAAGAATCGAATCGGACGCCATCTTGTTTCTCGGTGTGGGTACATTTTTTACGTCGTGATCGTTTCACTGTGTATTTCAACATATTCTATAGTTATGAAATTGACAGTGATGCACTTTTGCGGCTGTCGTACGAAAGGCGCTTTTGATCGACTGAAGAATGATGGCCTCCGTAGGCGATAAACACCGGTACCGGCAGGCATATCAGTTCTACTGAGGAAGCAATCCACTGGCCCGTATAGGTCAGGGGCTCACTTAGGGGAGAACCACATGATTTCCGGGGGGGGGGGGTATGGAGGATTTTGAGAAAAAAAAATGTCCCCAGGTGAAATAAAAGAAAAAAATTAAGCCTGTAATGGCTTGAGAAAAAAAAAATTCTCATAACAGACAGAAATAAAAAAGGAATTGTCACAATGAAGTTGAAATGAGCAAAATTTTGGAAACTTCATCCTCATGTATTCTTTGCTGGCATGCTGCCATAGGCAGTGCAAATGTTTTTACCACAAGCAATTCTTATGTGTTTTTTTTTCCCAGCGCTTACGATATAAGCATTCACTACTTTACACCTCAGTGCACTCGATGTTTCCCTTCCCTTTTCTGACCCAAGAAATCATATTTCAGGATTTCTGTTGCAATATCTCAATGGTATAGGCAATATCTAGATGGGACTATTTGACTTCTGTAAATTGTGAAAATTTAAAACACAAGACAGGAGTCAATAAACTAGTGTTAAAACCAATACATTATTCTCTCAATATAAATATGTTAGAAAGATTACAAGTTGACAATGAAAAATTGAGGAACAACAAATATAAAGAAATACAATGTGTGAGCCTTGTTTCTCTGACCACAAAAGATAACATCCCCCCCCCCTGAGAACTTAAAAGGAATTGACTATTTTAAAGAAAAGCAGGTATAGTAATGATCACAGTTGATTTGCCAAAAAGTGTTCTACAATTGAAAGTTGTATATATACTAGACTTTCCATTTTGTTTTCATTTGTTGGAATGTAAAATGAATACATAAAACCATCCTGTGATAGTGAAACAGTGGCTTAAATTTGAAAATTCACTGCTACTCCATTTGAAAAAAAAATTGATGCAGGTCTGACAGTAGAAATAAAAAAAATGCTGTCTCTCTGACCAAAAAAAGTTCCCATACCCACTTCCTGCATACCCCCCCCCCGAAATCAAATGGGTCTCCCCTTAATATGCGCATGCGCATATAACAAGTTAGCCTTGTTTTGCAAGTACTTACGCCATCTTGTTTCTCGCGTCTGGCGCGAATCTTGACGTTTTTTTGGGTTTTTAGCGTGTATTTGATGATGTTTTGTAAATATGGAGTTCACAGTGATGGTACTTTTGTTGCTGTCATGTATTTTTTGGCACGAAACGCTCCTTCGATAGACTGAAGAATGATGGCCTCCGTACTCGGTACTCCCCAGTACCATTGCTTCAGCGAGGCAATCCCACCGGCGGCCCGTACTAATACTATCTGGGTGAGAGCGAGGGAACGCTCTGTCCTTCTACCTCCATGTCATAACAAACTAGCGTCGTTTTATGTTGATGTACTGTCCTTTCGACATAGCGATAACTTTTAGTTTTCTGTTGCTTATTTTGGGTAATTTCGACAGTTGTGCATTGATTTTGACATCATTGTTGACTCCGATCGCTATTACAGTGTGTGCATGCTTTGACCTAGCCCTGCGTACGATGCTGTGTGTTCCGCTACAGCTAATCGCCCCGCTCACCACAGCCCTGCAAAGACCCGTACGTAGGGTGAGCGGGGCGATTAGCTGTAGCGGAACACACAGCATCGTACGCAGGGATGTTGACCGATTTACTAAGGAAGTACGCGCACTTCAGAATCACGGCATAATCCGACATGGTATAAATTTGGCATGATCATCAGATCATACATGATCCGAGATTGCACTTCAGCAAGGTCACGATAACTAATGTTGTTTGTT
Organism: Ptychodera flava; assembly: GCF_041260155.1. NCBI lineage: Eukaryota > Metazoa > Hemichordata > Enteropneusta > Ptychoderidae > Ptychodera > Ptychodera flava. The sequence goes on from NC_091937.1 coordinate 34,224,423, forward strand.
TCACTGTCGTTTAATACCTATATTTCCACTAAAAGACCATTAGAATTTCATCCTTGCTACTTTGAAATCGTGCACTGGCATGCATGTAGTTGTCAACATCACTATGCTTGAATGTAGTAGACTGTTACTATGAACATATCGACTGTCACTGCATATTGCATATGTGTGGAAGTCACTCCATATCATATCAAAAAATGTAGTATTGCGACGTTTGAGCTGCCAGAAGCCAGAATTTACAGTTTACGAGAAAGTTATCTTACATGTAAAACTCAGTTCTACTGTGAACAAAATGCAAGCTATGTTGTATAACTATCGTGAATAGCATAATATTTTGTACCTATCACCGTGTCAGAAAATCAGAAGGAAACAACCAGTCAGACAAACTGTGGTCAGGATAATACTGTCCAATTTTAATATTTGTCTCTCGGCACACACCAGATACTCATGACTGTAAAACAACATTTCCATATAATTGTATATTCAGTTTTTATATTTAATTTGCTTTTCACCATATTGTATGTCCTTCCCTGCACTACATAATTCAAAATTAATATTGTCTTTGGCCTATACATACTTGAGGGGTAACTTATTTAGTCTCACACATTAAAGATGCACTGTTGACCTACAGAGTCCAAACTTTTTATCATTGTATTGTAGATAGGTGTACACTCCAAATACTAAGTACAAGTGTGGTGAGTGTAACAAGCAAATGTTTTTTAGTCAATGGCCCAAATTTATTTTCTATATGATGGACAATAAATACATGTGTAATCAATGCCAACAGTCCAGTTTAAGTAATTTGGTTTAGATTAGCCATTGGCTAAATTTTCTCCCCTTCTGTATTATATAAGTTCACCGTTTCCTGTTTTAGATATTGTTGATCCTATTGAGTCCCATCTCTAATTCTTAATTCACTTTCATATCAGGGTTGTTGATACTTAGAATCCACACTTGAACTTATGCTGGAGCAGTAACCAACCAGTTCAAATAACTTTCATTTATGTCCAAACAATTTGACTTTTTGCCAAATTTCATATTTATGGCAAATAATAAACAGTAAGGAAGTACAAAGGACGTCGGTGCCCCCGGGCCCCATGTTTGGTCTATCATTTTTAATATGATATATTTGTGGAGTGATGAACAAAGAGCAGAGACAATTCCTCAGCTTTCGATCACATTGAAATGAAGGGGCAAATAAAACAAAAATTGACTGTTGTGCTCAGAGATCAGATGTGTCATCCAACAAAAGAGATAAGACTAATGCAGATAAACATCCTGGTAATTCTGTAAACAAGTAACTAGAAATAAATAAACAATATGGACAGTGTTTCAGATGTACTGTACTATTCTGGTATTATTTTTGTTTGCTATATTTAGAAAATACACCATTTTTTGTCAGGTGGGTTTATAATCCAGTTTGATAATGTGTACATATTTTTACCCACCAAGGTGGTACTGCAGGTGCCCTGGCCAGAATTACTGGAGCTGCAGGGAAAGCTCTTGCCAGCCTCTCTTTCGATGAAGAATTTAAAAAGGTATGAGAATAGAACAATATGTAATGGAGGTACAGTACAGATACCATGATTTTGACGGCAAGCAATGAAAGTTTACATCTACTTTGTACAGCATTGGTAGTTTGTCAGAGGAAATTGGTATTTCAAAATCTTTTCACTTCATATAAAATGCAGGAAATCACAATCTTCGTATTTACTGATGTGAGTGAAATTTTGTCCGTCTAGAAAATTTAAAATTTAATACCGTAAGATCTGAACTTATTGGGATAATTTGATGGTGAAGTAATGTCAATTTAATCTACAAATGTAATCTCAACTGCTTTTCTTCTTATATAACACACTTGTTTTTATGAGTAATTTGCAATGTTGCAACATTCAGCTGTACAGCACCTAACAATTTGAGAAATTTGAAAAATATGAAAATCCAATTATCCCAAATTAGTTCCAACCGTGTTACAGTCAAGTTAATGATATTCTATGAACTGGAAGACATTGAAATAATGGTGAGTGTTTTAATTATTTCAAAATTTTGCCTACAAGTAAGTTAAGTTGATATGGTGCTACATGTCAGTTTTCACACTTCTTGTTCACTACCATCTCTCAGAGTATTTCTGAATTTTGAAAGTGTCTAATTTTGTTCTTCTGTTATTTATTTGTTTATTCCACAGAGGAGAAATCGTAGAATGCAAAGGCACCCTGACTCATTGCCTGAGAGTCTACTGCTTGCTGGCAAAGGATTTGTATTGGTAAGGATTCTTACATAACCTTTCCTCAAATTGCCGACACCAAAGTCCTTTAGGATAAGTCCACCTAGGCAGCTGAACAAAGAGAAGAGTAACCGCGCACATGCAAAGGGTCAAAGATTACAGCTGTAGAAAGATTAATTTCAATGATACATAGCGCATACATGTTCAACTGATACGAAATCTTATCATGTAGGAGTGTTGGAGTCAGACTTAAACGGAAAATGGTATTCACTCAGCAAAAAGCATGAAGGGAAAATAAGCCAGCATGATCAAAAGTCCACGGATCACAGCCATATATACAAAAGCTCACAAACAATAGCTGGACAAATACAAAAACGAGTCAAAACAAGAAAGAGAACATGGACTGTAGGCTATCAGACTACAGAGGTGATGTCAGGTGTTCCGAAAAGAGTAAGCACCTCCAGCTCCACATGGCACACAGTGTATCTTTAACTACAGCAGGAGGATATCTCATTTTAAACACAATTGTTGTTGATGTTATTTGATTTCATTTACTGGTAAGTAGATCATCCATAAAAGTGCATTTGAGTGTATCATTCCATTGTTCTCTTTCCGTTAAGGGAATCGTGATGGGAATATCTGGAGTTGTGGTCAAACCAATCACTGGCGCTCAGGAAGAGGGCATCAAGGGGTTCCTCAAAGGCATCGGGAAAGGCATCATGGGATTGATCACCAGGCCAACCGGTGGTATCATTGACATGGTCAGTATGACCTTTGATGCCATCAGACGGGCAGCTGACATGGGTGAACACACGGTCGTGCGACTACGTACACCAAGATTTATTAATCCACATGTGGTAAGTGTTGTTTCATAGGAATGATGTGTTTACCTCAGTCCTCAGTAGATGATCCCGTACTTACCAATATTAAAAAGGAACATAATAAATACCCTCTGTAACTGCTAAGATACGTTAAAGTAGGGCAAAGGTTGTCCAAGGTCATCTTAAACTTAAGAGAACTTCATGGTCCAATTATTACCAATGTTCAAGAGGAACAAAACTTGTGTCCCCAGTGATTGCTTAGATATGTGAAAGAAGGAAGGTAAAACCGAGAATGTTCAGTTCTTGTCTTCATATCATATGCACCCTCTCACATAGTCTACATGATCCTTTTGTTTTTTGACACAGGGTGTGAAGCCATACTCTCTGTACTTAGCAAATGGTGCTACCCTACTGTATAATCTAGCCAAGGGCGCCTTCCGAGAGACAGACATTTACTTTGCACATGCATCACTGAAGTCAGACCAGAAGGATAATCCCGATGTCATCATTCTTACAGACAGGTATGGCTCCTGGCATGTTTCCATAAACTTTGTGCTGTGGCTGCCAATGCATCTTTTCTCAGTGTCACAAGTTTTAGAATTTCTTCAAGGCAGATATCTTGCTCAAAAAAATTGTTAACAACATTTTCAAACTAAAGTTACAGTACTGTAGTAAAATGTTAGAGTAATTAAAACATTTTTAATAATTTCACATCAGTTGTTTGACCTTGTAAACCACAATTGTCTGTATATCAGTAAATCTTACCATAAGCTCAACCAAGCAAGGAAAATTGACAAGTACCGTACTGTCTTATCATAATGCTGGAGTTGTCCATAAGTAACATGCTGTGAAAGTCCAGCATTATTGTTTGCCTGTAGGTGGTAGACACAAGACATTTTTGTGTGGCAACTATTTGTACTTCAATACAATATTACCACTATATATATTATAACCACTCTTTTAATTGCAATTGCATATAAAACAGTGACTCTATTTTCAAAACCTACAAAAACTGTTTTGTTAACTATTCCAGCAAATATTGTTATCATAATTTGCTCCTTTTATCACGCTATCTTACAGACAAGTGCTACTTCTTGAGAAATGTCGTCTATGGAGTGGCTGGGACACCGAGGAGAAGTACCCATATGAGTACCTCACAGAAATACCAACAGTTGAAGGAAACAAAATTATCTTAAAAATCAAGGTTAGCTTTGGAGCTGTTGCCATTAAATCTAGCCTCAACAATGGTGCACCACCATTGACATCTAGACACCAAAGTGAAGGTCAAAGTGCAAAGCAAATTGGCATTTGTTCATAATTGTTTTGGAAATCTACCCACAGAGACAGGGCAACAAATTGGCTTATTGGTTTGTACAACATGCAACTTTAACTCAGATGTCAGGATACCATGTACAAAAATATGTTAAACTCAAAAACTGTTGCCATTTTAATAGCCCTGTGAAAAAGGTCAACTTTGTGTTTGAAAATGAAAGTGTTCAAACATGAGCCATGCAAATTGTATTATCCAAGCCCATCACGAAGAAAGATAATGGAGATATTATGGATTATGTATAGATTTTCTGAAGAACTTGGCTTCCTAAATTCCAAATTCACAATGCTTACAAGCTTGAGTATTATGGTGACTTCAGTGCATGCTCACCACGTAATACAGAACTGGATACTATAGGGTTATTACAAAATACGGCCCTGTATGGACGAGGGCTCAGTGAGTGATGTATTGGACGAGCCGAAGGCGAGTCCAATACTCGCTCACTGAGCCCGAGTCCATACAGGGCCGTATTTTTGTATAACCCTATTATTATACACCTCCCTCCATTAATTCTATGGTAAATTTTGAGGGATGCTGCACGCGCGATATGACTGGAACGCGCGCGATTGTTGCGTTGGCACAAGCCAATAAGTTCCAGTGCCAGTACAAGCAAACTTCGCTGAATGTTTTCAATTTAATTAGTTTTTTAAAATAAAAATCAATTGACTTTAGACTCAGTTTTGTGCTTCGCGTGTTTTAAACCTTATACTACGAATATTTTGGTGGAAGTTGTTATTACGTCTATAACTCACACCGTAATATAGTTTGTTTACATCCGATATCGCTAGGTCATAGGTCAAACAAGTGCGTCGCGCGTCTCCCTATTCGGGGACTCCGCGTACTATACAAATACGGAAAGTTATTGGGACGGTCAAACTCCCATAGGTTACGGCAGTAGGGTGTAATAATTGCAAATAAATATGTTAAGCATTCATTCTTATTCTCTTTTTCCTTGACCTATTATTTCATTTCCCGAAACAACCACAAAAGTAATTTGCCAATGGTTGAAATTGACAAAATGCAAAGTACTGCATATCTGACCCCTGACCTCTCCTTTCTCAAAAGGAACCTGATTCGTCAGAGGTTGAAGTCAAAGAAATATACACAGATGACCTTGGTGTTCTCAATGTAAGTATTCATGAAGCTCAAAAATTCAGTAGACACTCTACCGGCTGAATTGTTTACTCTGGAGTTGACAGATCATATAGAGATAAAATTTCACAGAGAGGCATGAAAATAGATACAGTCACAAATTTCACATTTTGACAACTTTTAGATGAGTTTACTTACAGTTGTGCAGGGTATTCACAAAAAAATCTAATGACCAAATTTTACTCCTTACAGTGGCTTCACAGTAAACTGGAAAAGGTCATTTTACTTCACAAAGAAGAAACTCTAACCTTTGGTGTTGACTAGAGTCAGAAGATGCGGAGAAGTAATGAATGTGGTCAGCAAAAGGAAAATTGTCAGAACTGGAAGCAAAAACAACATGAACACAGAATTGGAAGTTAAAAGACTTACTAGAATTCTTTCGAGGAGTAGGAATCAAGTGAAACAAATAACATACCATGTGCAGAATTGTAGATATTAATAGTATCAGTTAATTGTCAAGAGAAGATGTTATGAAAGAAGAAAAGCTTGCATGCTTATATCATCTGAAATATTTTATGATATTTTGTAACCAATTAATATGTGCAATGTGAATGAATAGCTTTCTTAATTAATTCTCAGCTTTACTACAAATTGAATTCCATTTTAATGCATAACATGATCCATGGCAGGTCATCTTCCACGCTAACTCATCTTTTTTTCCAATTTATAATATTTCAACCTCTCCCTTTAAAGGCATTCACGTTTAACAGGGAGTCATCACTTCCTGTTTTGTTACATGCCATTGACCAATCAGAACTAGGTACATTCTACATCACTTCGGTTTTGTGACATCACTTCCTGTTTCATGACATCACTTCCTTTTTATTGTATCCCATAACCAATAAAAACTCAGTACATACAGTTGTGTATAAATGCTGCCATTGATAATTCACATGCAGTCCTGCCCAGTAGATATATTCACTTCACCTATTGCCATGAAAGCCGTGCAATTAGAACAAAATTTAATCATAGTACCTAATTATGTTTACTATATATCAGACAAAAATATGTCAACATACATTAATCTTATTGTACAGATTGTCTGCAAATACTCTTCTTAATTTAATTATATTCTAGACGTAATATTTTTATCCCGATAATAGTTTACACATTTACACATTACACCCAATGCATAGAAACAATGTTAGCACATTTTTCTCAAGTCATTTTTCATCAAAAGTGAAAAATTTACTTCAAAGGCGTAGGTAGTCTATACCTATCCCTAAGATCTTCTTAGATAAGACATTTAAAAATAACGCCAACTTTAGAGGAAGGATCTTTGTTTTACCAAAGTAATTTCTACAAGTAAAAATCATGAAGAAAATGCCTGTTTTTCTCTTCAATAACAAGGTTAGTAAATCTTAAACTCAGCCAACAAATTTGATCGTGTGAAATGATCCATTAGTATTCAGTAGTTACGATTGAGTTCGCTCTCTCCTACAGTGCCATAATTTCTATTACATTATGACTCTCAGATTCTGTAAGTTAAATGAAAAGTATGTAAATCATGTGAAGGCAAAACAGTCAAAGGCAATGGTGACTGGCTTTACCGTCACGTCATCTCATTATAATAAATTTAGTTCAGCAATCAGTTATTGGAGAGCTAGGTTTTCTGCAGTGAGAGATATTTCCTGCATGTCAACTTTTCAGTGCCATGAAGAAAATGTAAGTGAAAATAATGTGACAAAGGACGATTTTGTTTGTAATTGTTCATGCTTTTATTCTGTCAAGGTTGTACCCAGAGTGTATGAACTGGTTTATATATTGCAGTTATGAGATGGCAAATTAGAAATTTAGCAATTTTAATTGATTTTATTGGCAAATCAGTGCTGATAAAAAACTTGCAATTGATCCATTGAATAATTTTGTTCAAAAAGATCTATCTGGCGAAACTTCCAAGTGCAGTATCAATCTGGCCTTGCACATGGAAATCTGATTTGTCTTTTGCGGCCATTCATACGAAATTACCAAAAATTTTAGAAATGATTTTAGAAATATTAGAACTCATGCTAGGAAAAATGTTAGGACAAAAAAGTGTTAATGGACATTGATGGTGAATTTTTTCAACGGTCACATATGCAGGTGCTAATGTGAAGAGTCGGTCTATTGTGAATTTGTTAGAGATATTAATAAACTTGTAATGACTGTAAAATTTGAAATATGTAGAGATTGGACAAAATCTCCTGTAGAATATGATATTAATGAAGTAACAACAGAAAGACCCATAAAGATATTTTAACCTATTGTGAAAAAATAGTATAGATACTCTAAAATATATATATGATAATTTTATCTCATAGATACTAAAAGTTTAGAACGTCTATCCAATATTATTATATTTCTGTTGGGCAGTTAGATAATGTCCAGAATATCTTGACGTATGCTTTGTTGGTCAAACCAGTATTTTGTAGTCAATTTTTTTTGTGCAGTTGTAATGTTTTGATTTTTATATTTAGTTCATCTGTCGAGATTGTGAACTATAATCTTCTGATTAGGGTTGTGACATAGAGAGGTTGATTCTGTACACAGAGAGTAGGTATCAGGCTGAATGCTATCAATGCATGAAGATTTCTTTATAGGTGTGATGGTTCGTGTATGTTTAATCAGGTATTGTTGATAATTATGATGGACTTCTGATAAAACGATGCAAGTCAGCTCACCCTCATAATTAAACTTTCCATCTGGACCAACTATAATTGCATGTGATCAAAATGCTCAAAATTTACATTTGGTGAGCCATCAGATAGCGTATTTTACATAAAAAGTGTTCGCTCTTTGTTTTGTCTTATCCTTTGCTGTCTCCATTAATAGTGCAATATACTGTAGAACATTTACTGACCATGAGAATAAATGAATTTTTTTTCGATGTCATAGACTTCTAGGTTGAAAAGAAGTAACATGTCGTTGTTTAGCTTTTTGTATTACCCTTACATTAACTTTCATTGATTTTGTTTTTATTATGAGAATGTTTGAACCCGACCCATGTTATTCAAATGTATGTGACATTACCATGATGTGAAAAGGACAGATATAGTGTTATGATCTAAGTTGATAGAAAATTTTGTGAATCTGCAAGGCTGTTACAGAGCATTCAATGAAGTGGTTGACTCATATCAACAAGATTACTAGGGTAAAAGTTCAAGCAAAGGTCATTAATATAAAGGTCACGTAATACCACAGACACGATGATCACATGTGATGGTGGTACAAACAAATCCAAGAACAAAAGCACTTATGAAAATACTCATATTTCTGTGGTTTTGTTTGCTGCACCATGGTCATTTCCAATTCAGGGTGTAATCCAAATGACAAAGTTACTGTTAATCATGTCACGTGTAACACAGTGTATGGTTTTTTGATGAAATGTAGTCTTTTGAAAATGGATTCTGTTAGAGTGCAGAGTGTACATGCATTTTCACATATCATCTGTTCAATGTGGGTGCACATGTGATAACGTTTGCAGCATGCATTGGTGTGGACGGGTGCATGCGTGTGTTGTATATGCACCCCAGAAACTGTGTCAACCATGTCACACTATGCGTGTGTTTGTATATGCACACCAGAAACCATGTCATTGTGCTAGTTGATGCCAGATGTGTTCATCATTTGTGTGCAAAAGTTTCATGGTCATGGTCATGTGCCATTGAACTGCCAGTTACTGTCGATTTGCAAAAGAAGGGACACTTAAGACACCTATGAAGCTCACAAAAAACTGGTAATGATATGTACGTGCCAGTTACTAATTGGTCAAAGATGATCAGTATTAAAGCTATCAAAGTACAAATGACCAATCAGAATCTCTGAACTTTGACCTCCACATTTACACACACAAGTTCATTCACAGCATGTTGATGGATGGTATACTTCAATCCCCAGCCCTTCTTGGCTGAACAAACAGTGGACTTGTGACCTTATTACCACGCAACATACCTCTCTTTCTTGATGACAACTCATAGAAAATGGCTTGATTTAGTTCTGTTCTGTTTTGTTCTTTTAAATGAGAAAGGAAAAGATAATTTTTAATTCATTGTTTTAACAAATGCATGTATGTTTTAACGATTGTCGAATCTACGCTGATTGAAACAGTGGGTATGATGTCATGGTAATGATAAAGTCAAATTTTGGTGTTACTTTCAGAAATATCACCCCAGTTCAACCTTCAAACAGTGCACTCACAAAAGTTGAAGTCATTTCCGTTGTCTCTTTTTTAGGTTTTATCATATTTGCATAGTCAGTGGCGTCAGTGAGCCCAGATATTGCCAAGATAGTGCAAACATAATGTTATGGGTTCAGGAGGGTGGTGATACCGCCAACATAGTTCTCATGTGAGAATTCTTTTGTTTCTTTTTTTATCATTTGTAATCGTGAGGCTTGTATGTATATCTTTGTATTGTGTACAACACTTAGGATGTGAAATAAACCATCAACTAGCCAATAGAATGTCCCTCTTGGGTAATAATTTTGCACAATTATCTGTCGGTCACAGACTGAAAGCTATGCACAGAATTGTACCGTGTAACTGTGCATTGATTTAGATGAAAATGGGATGAATTTTGGGCCATATAGTCACTAGAGCTTATCTTTTAATTTGTGAGTTTGCAAATTCATCCGTTTAACCCTTTGAGCACCACAGTCAATTTTTGTCACTTTTATAAAATATAGCGCAGTCAATTTTTTCAGATTTTTGCTAAAATTTTGATAAAAAAATGTAGCCGGGGTAATGTGATGCGCATTTGGTCCAAAATTTTCAAAAAATTTACGGAAAAATTGATAAAAATTGGTAAAATGCTACATTAAAATTTTGGTGGAAAAAATTACAGCATTCAACAGGGTTAAGTACAGTGTTCCCGCAATTTATAAAAGGTGACTTTCAAGCACCATCTCCATCTGGCTCTGCACATTTTAACCTGCAAATTTGAAGTCCTATTTACAAAAAGTCTTGTGAGGAGTGTGTTTCTTACTTGCTCAGCGGCCAAAATTTCTGGGTTAGCCGTAAAGGACACACTCTGTTTTCCCGTCAGAATTTTTTCCCGTTTCATCAAAAAAGCCCTTTACATTTTCAAAAGTTTTATGGAAGGATGATTACAACCCTTCTGTTATAGCATTTCTTTCGTCTGAGTACTTCCCGCCTGTGAATGAAGTTTAAAATCGTTTGGAACAGTTACAGCGAAAGTCTGATTTATAGCACTGATACAACATCTGGTAAAAAGGCAACATCAGCTTTCCTCTTAGCTTCGATGTAAATGATGGAGAATAATAGAATCTCACACCCCCAGGTCCTTGGTGTGTGAGATTCTTTTTCTCACATGACCACAAAATGCGTTAAATTCATACTGGAAACATTGAATGTTTCACTGTATAGGCGATTATGCTTCTTCGTGGCCATCTACAGTATCCCATGTCACTTACACGCGAACTCTGTGGTGAGTTATGCTGCCGTTACTTCAACTTCTGCTACGGACGAGATATCCAACAGAAAAAATAAATTAGCCATATGTTCCAAGTAGCCTATGTCCACCAGTTATTTGGAAAATTCTGCCGGTTTTTTGTGAGTCTGTCACCATCCTGGGGTCACAAACAACGTACAACGTTATCCAAAATCATGACAATGCTGTCGTCTGCCCCGTACTCTGACCTGCTTACTTTTTAGTTCCGGTCTGTTTGTTACTCATCGTGCCATTGGATAATATTTTGAGCGTGGAACGAAAGGCTATTTATAATCCTATCAGAGCTCGTGTATTATATACTGCAGAGTGTGGGACGGTTTCTGAGAGTGTGGGATCGATTTTTCCCACACCGTCGATCCCACACTCCCAGTGGCCAGGAATGTGAGAATAATAGAATCTCACACCCCCAAGGACCTGGGATCAGATTTCTCACACGAGTTGGGGATATTTTGTCTCACATGAGCCGCAGGCGAGTGTGAGACAAAATATCCCCAACGAGTGTGAGAAATCTAATTCCAGGTCCTTGGTGTGTGAGATTCTTTTTCTCACACGACCACAAAATGCGTTAAATTCATATTGGACACGTACAATAATTATCAAAAAATCGGGACAAACTCTGTCGTATGCGCTGTACACTCAGTGTGACAGTTTCGGACGACCTCAGTTTTCGGCCATTTAGTGACATGCTTTTAGTTACACTCACTTCGCTCCGTATCGATAGCGTTTTACAGGTCGTGTGACCTCATATTAAGTCAGGTGACACTGTTGTCCCGTTTTCGATAGTTTTTTTGGTAGAAGCCATCGAGCTCGCTACGAGCGGCGGTCACAAATTGTCGTCTGATACCGCGTCAGTGATACTGTCAACATACTGCCGTCAGGTCAAGTAACTGAAATTTTGACTAAAGTCCTGATTTAGCATTGAATTTTAAATGTCGGGGAGAATAATGATTTTGAAAATATTCTTTCCATTGTTCGCTACGATTGCATGTAGTTTCAACGAAAACTGCGCAGTTGTTCGAGAAAAAAAAGTACATTTAATGAACGTAAGAAGTGTACAAGTTTTCGGACAGACAATATTTAGCATAATTGTGTAAACGTAGTAAGTGACTTACCGCGTAAAAACTTGACAGGTAAATAATTCCATACGATGAAATATACTCGCTATTTTATTAAATAATGCCTGTGCGATTTAATACAAACAAAATATGCAATGGAAACAATTATAAGTAATACTCACTGAACAAACTTGGCGAAGTTAGCCACACCGTACGATACAAGGTGCCGAAAGCAACACACACAGAGCAGCCCGTGTCCGATATCTAAGCGCTATACACGTCGAAATATAGTTGAGTCGTCCATGGATTAAACATAACTAATTATCATGAAATATTCTTTATACAGTTTTCTGAACACATCGAAATTAAAAATCGGTGGTTTGAAGTTTCAAATTATCAATACTTAGCTCCTAATCACATTCCAAACACGACGTCCGATTTCTGGGATTGCAGTCCGTTACTACGCCATCGACATGGGTTCAAAACTTTGGCAACTTTGACCCCGAAATACCACTCCCGTCGTGTCAACTGAGTTTGAGGATAACCACAATAAAGTTTCGAAAGGTATGGTAATAAGATTTCGTATTGCTGTGTTATGTAGGTCATTTCCCCCACACTCATCATGACCTGAGTTCAATTAGTCTAGAACATTCTCAAGGTCACTGCCCTTAATGACCTCACAACCTTGAATTCAATTAGTCATGTTTGGAATGTTCTGGAAAGTTGATTAGTTGTGTAAGAGAGATAATTTTAGAACAGTAATTAGCATGTCAATAAAAGTTCTAGATTGTTCTTATATGCTTATGTAAACACATGAGTATAAATACTGGGACAGCAGGCTTGCAGTCAGACTTTTGGGATCGTGTCTCTTGTGTGTTACTAAACTCCAGCAGTAGTCATTCTCAAGACTTTTCAAGACCTTCACTGTCAACGCTGGATTTATACTGTGGACTTTGTGCAGCTTCAAGCCTGCAAGCCAAAGGACTGTTCATTCATCCAGACTGACTGTTACAACTCTGAGACTGGAGCTTTGCCGTCCCAGCTGAGATAAGTAGTCTGTACACTTTTAAAGCTTGTACTCTATCCCTGACTTAGCAATTAGTTTTATTTTCGTAATAAATTTTGTTTAAACGGAAACTGCTGAGTTCACCCTTTTGTTCGTTTTCTCTGCACGTAACAAATTGGGGGCTCGTCCGGGAGACGAACATTTGAGCCGTTTGACAACATTTTGCCAGCCTTTTCAAAACTACTGTATACTGTGAACTCAGCGAAATTTAATCATGGCGGAATTTAAACCAGAGGAAATGGATGACCTTGATCAGGACACATTTGATTCCCTCAGAAAAGACGACCTCATAGCACTGGCCAATTTCCTTAAAGTAGAAGTCAAAAGATCATGCGCAAGAGGGAAATACAGTACATTATTGCCAAACATTTAGTTGATTTAGGCCAATTTGAGAATCCACCTTGAAAGATTATGAGCCCGAGTCTACTTTTGAACTAAGAAAACTAGAAATATACAGGACAGATTTGGAAATTAAAAAAATGGAATTACAAATGAAAGAAAAAGAAAGGCAGGAAAGATTAGAAATGGAAGAAAGACAGAGAGAAAAAGAATTGCGATTAGAAGAACAGCGATTGCAGGTAGAAATAAACGTTTAGAGCTTGGACAGTCAGGAAAATTCTTCCCTTCAGACAAGTTTGACATCACTAAGCATTTCAGGCTAGTTCCCCCTTTCCAAGAAAAGGATGTTGATAAATATTTCCTTCATTTTGAGAAAATTGCTCAGAGTCTGAACTGGCCTAAGGAGTCCTGGTCTATGCTTTTGCAGAGTGCTTTGGTGGGTAAAGCCAGAGAAATTTACATTCAGTTGTCAGTAGAGCAGGCTTCAGATTATGATTCTGTGAAGGAATTAATTCTCAAGGGTTATGAGTTGGTGCCTGAAGCTTACCGTCGAAATTTAGGGATTGTGAGAAGGTGAAAGATCAAACTTATGTTGAATTTGCTCGAACAAAAGAACAACTGTTTGATCGTTGGTGTTCTTCTGAAAAGGTCAGTCAGAATTATGACAAATACGACAACTTGTTTTGATTGAGGAATTTAAAAGGTGCATCCGGAGTGACATCAAGACGTTTATCAATGAACAAAAGGCAGATACATTGGAGGTTGCTGCACGTTTGGCCGATGATTATTCATTGACCCACAAATCTTCATTTCTCAGCAAACCATCCCAGTCCTTTTCATACAGAAACAATGCAGGTAAATTTAACTCGTCCTTTTCATCAAGAATTTTTCAAAGGAGAGTAGAAAATCAAATGACAACAGTTCACAGAGTTCAAGTAACACTCCCCATCATCAGATCCCAAGTCTCAATCTCCTTCTGACAAACAGTTCGGTACACTTTCTTGTAATTATTGTAAGAAAGACGGCCATTTAATGTCAGAGTGTTTCAAATTGAAAAGAAAACGTGAAGGTCAAAGTGGTCAAAGTGGATCTAAGCCCACCGGCTTTATTTCTTCATCAACTCAATTAGAGTCTAATAATGTGTGCAACACATTTTCTGAGGTTAAACCCCTCTTATCCCCAATTAATGAGGTCAAGGTCAATTCTTCTCAAGATAGCATTATGGGTATTTTCGAACCATTTATTCATGATGGTTTTATATCACTTTCTAGTGATTTCTCTTCCGCTACCCCTGTCAAAATTTTAAGAGATACCGGGCTTCCCAGTCTCTTTTGTTGGCAGATACCCTGCCGTTTTCTGAAAAGTCATTTTCAGGTTCTAAAGTTCTTATTAAGGGGTAGATTGTAATGACTACATTCCTGTTCCTCTCCATAATGTCTATTTGTCTTCGGACTTTGTTTCTGGACCTGTGACTTTAGGTATTAGGCCTTTTTTGCCTTTTGAAGGGATTCACCTTCTTCTTGGAAACGACCTTGCTGGGGACAAGGTCATTACTAATCCACTTGTGACTGATAATCCTAGTTTAGATCAGAATCCAGAGCCAATGAAGAAGAAATACCCGGCCTTTTCCTTCAGTGTGCAATTACTCGAGCCATGTCAAAGAAAACTTCCGAGAATCAAAATACTCTCAAAAATAATGTCACAGATGTTGACTTAAATGACACCTTTCTCAGTCAGGTGTTTGACACGGATCATTCCGTTATCCCTCGTGGATTTGAAACTTCCAGTAAAACTTCTGCTGACCAAAGTCAGACATTTTCTAGATCAAATCTCATTGCAGAACAACACAAAGACCCAGATATTTTGTCTTTGTTTGACAGGGTAGATGATGAAGGTAAAACTTCAGATAGCTCTGTTTCCTATTATACAAAATCTGGTATTCTCATGCGTAAATGGAGACCTCCAGATGTTTTGGTTGATGACGATTGGGCTATAAAACATCAAATTGTGGTTCCAAAGCCCTATCGTGCTGAAATTTGCGCCTGGCCCATGAAACGCCCTGGGCTGGTCATTTGGAGTCAGGAAAACTTATCATAAAATTCTCAACCACTTTTATTGGCCAATTCTCAGGCAGGATGTAGCACATTTCTGTAAAACTGTCACACATGTCAAATGGTAGGAAAGCCAAATCAGACCATTCCAAAGGCCCCTTTACAGCCAATTCCTGCATTTCAAGAACCATTTAGTAGGATACTAATAGACTGTGTTGGGCCCCTACCAAAAACAAGATCAGGAAATGAGTACATGTTGACAATTATGTGTACATCAACTCGGTTCCCAGAAGCCATACCACTGAGAAATATAAAGACAAAGACTATAGTGAGAGCTTTAGTCAAATTTTTCACTTTATTTGGCCTCCCTAAATGTGTCCAGTCCGATCAAGGCTCCAACTTTATGTCTGGAATTTTCCAACAAGTAATGGATCAGCTAGGCATTAAACAGTATAGGTCATCCGCCTATCATCCAGAAAGTCAGGGTGCTCTTGAGCGATTTCATCAAACTTTGAAAAACATGATTAGGACCTACTGTTTTGACACAGAGAAGCAGTGGGATGAAGGAATTCATTTTCTGCTCTTTGCTGTTAGAGAGTCAATTCAAGAGTCTCTTGGTTTAGCCCATTTGAGCTTGTATTTGGACATACAGTCCGTGGCCCACTTAAGCTCGTTAAAGAGAAATTCCTGTCTGACGACGATGATTGTCTGAATATTTTGCAATATGTGTCAGATTTTCGTACAAAACTCTCTAAAGCATGTGAATTAGCCAGAGAAAATCTTGAGTCATCTCAGCAGTCAATGAAAACCAGATATGATAAAAGCACCTCAAAACGGAAGTTTGAACCAGGTCAAAAAGTTCTTGTTCTACTTCCAATTCCTGGCAAACCACTCCATGCTCGTTACTTTGGGCCATATCTAATTGATAAGAAATTGAGTGATTTAAATTACATCATAATAACACCTGACAGGCGAAAACAAAAACAGCTATGTCACATAAATATGCTTAAGCCATATTTGGATAGGGATAATCCTACTATAACTCAGCCTGTCAGTACCGTCAGTTCTGGCCATTATGAAGATAGTGATACTGAAACTGACTTGAGTGAAAATACTCTAAACTCAAAGCTGGGCTCGGTCAAGCTTCAGAACTCAGAAATCCTGGAGAAGCTGGAGTCTACAAAGTTGGCACACCTCCAGCCAGAACAACAACAACAGGTGAAAGAACTGCTCCACGAATATAAACACCTGTTTCAAGATGTTCCAACGAGGACAAACGTCATCTATCACGACGTTGATGTTGGGGACAGTAAGCCTGTAAAACAACATCCATACAGACTGAATCCAACAAAAGCAAAATATCTCCAGGAAGAAGTCAAATACCTGCTGGACAATGACTTTATTGAACCCAGTAAAAGTAACTGGAGTTCGCCGTGCATACTTGTTCCCAAATCAGATCACAGTTATCGTATGTGCACGGACTTTAGGAAGGTCAACACTTTAACAAAGACAGACACTTTCCCAATCCCGAGGATTGATGACTGCATCGACCGAGTGGGAAAAGCCAAGTATGTGACGAAATTTGACCTACTGAAGGGATTTTGGCAAGTCCCTCTGACGGATCGTGCTCGTGAAATATCCGCCTTTGTTACACCAGACGGATTGTTCCAGTACAAGGTGATGCCATTCGGAATGAAGAACTCTCCGGCAACGTTCCAACGGATGATCAACGACGTCATATCCGGGCTAGACGGGTGTGCAGCCTACGTTGACGACGTCGTCCTGTATAGTGACACCTGGGAGGAACACATCAAGCTCATGCGGAAGTTCTTTGAGAGACTGAGTAAAGCAATGTTGACTGTCAACCTTGCCAAATCTGAGTTTGGTTGGGCGAGGGTAACTTACCTCGGACATACTGTAGGACAGGGTGAGGTAAAACCTGTTGATGCCAAAATCAGTGCCATTTCAAGTTTTCCCATACCAAACTGCAAACGACAACTGATGCGCTTTCTCGGTATGGCTGGTTACTACAGAAAATTCTGTCCAAATTTCTCCACAATTACTGAGCCTTTGAACTAACTTACTTAAAAAGAAAGTAAAGTTTGTTTGGTCAGAGCAATGCCAACAGGCATTTGATACACTTAAAGCCATACTGCAAAGTGCCCCAGTGTTGTCTGCACCAGATTTCACTTTGCCATTCAAATTAGCTGTGGATGCTAGTGATACGGCTGCTGGTGCTGTTTTATTGCAAGAGGATAGTCATGGTATAGATCATCCTGTTTGCTATTTTTCACGCAAATTTAACAAATCCCAGAGAAACTACTCTACAATTGAAAAAGAGTGTTTATCTTTGATATTAGCTTTACAGCATTTGAAGTTATGTTACTTCTTCAAATCAGCCAATAGTGGTTTATATTGATCACAACCCTCTTGTTTTTCTGCAGAAATTTAAAGGCAAAAATCAGAGATTGCTAAGATGGAGTTTAATGTTACAGGAGTTTAATCTTGATATTAGACATATCAAAGGCAGAGACAATTTAATTGCAGACTGTCTCTCTCGTATTTAGAGTTTATTGTTGTTCACTTTCAAGAAATTTTACTTTAGAGTAAAAAAATTTTGAGTACTTAAATCCTTTTCAAGATTACATTTGTAAAAGAAAGATTTTTCTTTGAAAAATTTTCTTTTTTGAAGAGGGGGTGTGTTATGTAGGTCATTTCCCCCACACTCATCATGACCTGAGTTCAATTAGTCTAGAACATTCTCAAGGTCACTGCCCTTAATGACCTCACAACCTTGAATTCAATTAGTCATGTTTGGAATGTTCTGGAAAGTTGATTAGTTGTGTAAGAGAGATAATTTTAGAACAGTAATTAGCATGTCAATAAAAGTTCTAGATTGTTCTTATTGCTTATGTAAACACATGAGTAAAATACGGGACAGCAGCTTGCAGTCAGACTTTTGGGATCGTGTCTCTTGTGTGTTACTAAACTCCAGCAGTAGTCATTCTCAAGACTTTTCAAGACCTTCACTGTCAACGCTGGATTTATACTGTGGACTTTGTGCAGCTTCAAGCCTGCAAGCAAAGGACTGTTCATTCATCCGACTGACTGTTACAACTCTGAGACTGGAGCTTTGCCGTCCCAGCTGAGATAAGTAGTCTGTACACTTTTAAAGCTTGTACTCTATCCCTGACTTAGCAATTAGTTTTTATTTTCGTAATAAATTTTGTTTAAACGGAAACTGCTGAGTTCACCCTTTTGTTCGTTTTCTCTGCACGTAACACTGGTCATTACCGAAACGACTTTGCGGGCGAAATTTACTACCCTGTCCGAAAAATGTCACACTGAGATGTACTTTGACCTGCTTATTTGTAGTTCTAGTCCGTGCATTACTCGTCGTGCCATTGGATAACATTTTGCGCGTGGAACAAAACAGACTGCTTATCATCCAATCAGAGGTCGTGTAATATTTACTGCAGAGTGTGGGACGGTTTCTGAGAGTGTGGGATCGATTTATCCCACACTCTCGATCCCGCACTCCCAGCAGCCAGGAATGTGAGAAAAATCGATCCCACACTCTCAGAAACCGTCCCACACTCTGCAGTAAATGTTACACGAGCTCTGATTGGATGATAAACTGTCTGTTTTGTTCCACGCGCAAAATGTTATCCAATAGCACGACGAGTAACACATAGACCAGAACTACAAAGTAAGCAGGTCAAAGTACAGTGGCAGACGACAGATTTGTCACGATTTTGGATAATGTTGTATATGTCCAATGTGAATTTTACGCATTTTGTGGTCATGTGAGAAAAAGAATCTCACACACCAAGGACCTGGGACCAGATTTCTCACACTCGTTGGGGATATTTTGTCTCACACTCGCCTACGGCTCGTGTGAGACAAAATATCCCCAACTCGTGTGAGAAATCTGATCCCAGGTCCTTGGGGTGTGAGATTCTATTAATCACGTATGGCACTCACAATGGCATCTCTTACTACCGAGTCGTTTCCGTAAGTTTCAAGAAATTCTTGAAACTTACGGAAACGACTCGGTAAGAGATGCCTCTTTGAACAATGTATTCAAAAAGTAGTGTCACTATTATGCTAGATTTACATGGACAAGATCATAAGACGTCTTTCTTTGGAACCCGCGTAAAAAATGCTGACTCATAAGTTTCTTGCCGCTGTTGATATAGTGTGCATGTTCACCGCCTGAGCAGCAACCCAGATGTTTCTCCCCACATCTGAAAGTTTCAGAAATCTATCTACAAAGGAAGTAACAAATATTTTTGTTTTAATCAGCGCCATATAGACCCTCTGATACAATTTTGGGGTTGAAATAATCGTAAATGAAGCAAAGTTTATTGGTGACTTGATGTGCTTTGCGTAGTAGCGCCATGCGCCGAGTAGACGCGTACCGGACGCGACCGCGCTGACCTGGTAGCGGAATATATTCGGATGTTCCGCGGTTGAACGCAATCGAAGCCGCAAGCAAAATGTTTGCAACTGTAACCTACGGAGGTGAGTATAAGTCGACTTTGCCCTTTTCTCGATCAGGCTTTAAAACAAAGTTACAGTCAGCATCATTATTATTCAGCCTTTCCTCGTTTGAACTGCCGAATCGATAGATCTCGCTTTTAATGCATATATACCATGGTTTATGCCGTTGTAATATATTAAGCTCCGTGTAGTTCCTTCACTCGGAACAGACGCGTGCCGAACTCTTGACGGAAGCAAATTTCTTGAAGTAAATATTTGGTAAGCGTGTAGCTGCTGAAACATTTTTTGCATTTCATACCAACACATACCATCCTTGGCGATGGATTTTGTCGGTTGTTTACTTTTTCTGTTGGCCTACTCCCTCGAGGCAGCCATATATGCCTTGCAAGTCGAAAATTACTCAGGCCTAGTTGTTATTAAAATCTAAGTTGCACGTTCGTGGCCAATGGCTGATAAACGCTGTGCGGTCACACTTTGGTAAGGATATTTATATGAGTTGCTTTTGATTTCAAACCATCGAAATAAATACAAAACGATGCGGCTAGACGCTTTTAGGGTCTATGCAAGGTAGAATGCGCCTCGGGGACAGAAATTCGGACTCTCAAACTTTTCCAAATCTTTTCTTGTGTACCACTCTTTTGGGCTCATTTTGAAGCCCAAGGAGAAAGGAAAACTTTCGCCATCTTAATTGTTTTGAAAATCGAAAATTTTAGTTTTCTCCATAGAGTTAACACAGGGTGGCGGCCATTTTGAATTTCAAATATCGGTAGGCCTAAATCTTTTGTAATTTGCTTCTCTAGTACGAAAATTTGTACGGCGACCCCAGATTTTTATTGTTGATTTGTAGAAAATGGTTGAAAGATTCCTTGGGAAAGTTTGAGCAAAAGTTTAAGTCTTTCACTTTCTAGGCGCATAATTACCTTAAGGAGAGGTTTGATGATGCAAACAGTGTACAAAGAAGATACTACGTTCATCATAAATATCCCATCGACCCCCGAGCACGCCAAGTACCGGTTACTAATCATGTATAGTCGGGCCAAGGTTTATCCTGTATACAGGTTCTGTTGATATGATGTAGTAAATTCACATTTGTTTTGACATAATGTGGTTTTTATTTCATTCCGTTTCATTTAGACAATCAGTCTTTCCTAATAAATCTCCGTTGTGGGTCACGAAATGTGTTTGAGTATGTCAACGACAAACTTGCAGAAGAGGATTGGGAAGACGACAGTAAGTTTAATTATACGTGCTCATATATCGTGCTATACATGTTTAACATGCAATTTACTGCAAACCTATCATTTATATCATTTATCTCCTATAGTCTACCTTTCTCTGCTGCCTAACTCTCTCTCTCTCTCTCTCTCTCTCTCTCTCTCTCTCTCTCTCTCTCTCTCTCTCTCTCTCTCTCAGCGTTCGTAGAACTCTGCGATGAGGACGGTCAACTGAAATACTTGTCGTATCAATCCCCGATGCGCATGCTCAGTGATTACGTCAAACCTCGCAGCACTCTCATTCCCATCAAAATCGAACGTGAGTAGATTAGCTTAATGTCTAATCACAGACAACATTAAAGGTATACAGTCACCTGTAAGCTAAATATGCCCATATATGATCAAAGGGGCTTTCCTTGGTATTCAAAATGCCCATGTGAGGTCGCTCTTTTAAAAAAACGGCCACCCGCTTAAAATCTGTGATTGGTTAGATTTTCTCTTTCCATGGTAACTGTGGCAAAATTGGAATATGTGACAGTATACCTTACTTTAAGTATATATCCTGTCTCATCTCAATAAAACTTTTTTCTCGAGATATCCCGGGAGACGGCAGGCAAAAATGGAGAACAACCACCTTCAAGTTTGGCTGAAAAGACGTGGAACGGTTTGGTTGGGGGTGTACGTATGCTATGCAAAATGGTACAAATAGCGGACGAAAATAGCGCAAAGACGGAATGCGTAGACATACGCAACTCGTCCCTAGTCCAGTAGAACCTCTCCGATGTTTCGGCGTATACGCTACCCTCCCCGTTAGGCAAACATCAGTTTGAGGTTAACGTCCGCCGCGAACTCTCGGAAGAGGCTCTTCACTATCCGTATTTCTTCTGACGGTTGGGGTGACGCAGGGCAAATTCGATTGAAGATGTCTTTTGATTAAATACAACTATTTGTAAACAGAAAATTTGGATACGTGCGTCTCACGACATACGTTCTATCAGACTACATAAACACCTGCGTCTGATTGGTCAAAAGGGATGAGCAAACACGTACATCACGATCACTAACATAAGCTATATACATATAGCTTACGTTCATGAAACGTTATATATAGCTTATATATAAAATTCCAGACATCTTATGACATTAACGCCATGTGTAGCCTTAAAATACGAGAAAAGCAAAATGTTGAGTGCTGTGATTTTGGAGAGCGGGACATATAAGAGGGCGCTGTTCGTGGTCGAAAGTTTTTATCCAATTCTCCCATAACCATTGCAGGAGATGAAAATGATTCCTACAAACCGTTTAAACCGATGTTAAAAGCAGACTTCAAGCCACGATTTAGAGGTGAGATAGCGTTCTATTATACAAAATTAACGTGCCTTCTTTGCTTTTTTAATAGTCAGTTAATTTGTTAGCTTTGTCAAGTAAGCTAAAGCGTGCACTAACGCCGCCAGTACACGTACAACCCGGGTATTAAAGCTTAGCACTACAGCTAGCCCTGCGTACCATGCTGTGTGCTCCCGGCGTTGTAAGGCCTCCTACCTTCTTTTTCTTAAAGAAGTCTGTAAACGCCGGTAACACATAACGTCACACGCAGAGCTAACACCACGACCACACATTGCTTGGCTTGCGTTAGATGCAAAACAGTAGCTGAAGCTTTTGCCCAGGTCTGGTTTTGCCTAGCCTGGACCCCATTCTCCGCTTATGGACTTCGTCCACACTCGTGGACGAAGGCCAAAAGCGGACAATGGGGTCCAGGCTCGGTTTTGTTGTATGCCAACAAGCCCTAGCAAACTTTGAGCTACTGTATTGTACATAGGCTTGATGTAAATCTGTGGATTTGTTATTGTTCTCAGTGAATAATTTGAAGTAGTTTTAGTGAAATATTTCTTGTTCCTGTTACTGCAGTGGGTTCAACTTGCGGTGCAATTGAGAAAAACCACTAGACTGGCGTACGCAGGAAAGAAGAAATACAGATATGAGAGAGAGAGAGAGAGAGAGAGAGAGAGAGCCCACATACAACCCCTCCACTACAGGTCCCTACATTTTGTGGCGCGAGCGCATTTTAACGTGAAGTGAAGCCCTTATTAGTCATATGCTTTTACGCCTTTCTATTCACAACGTCACCTCAGACAGCTTTTTTCGCCTTTTACAGTTTGGAGTGTGGTGTGCTTTCTGTTTTGCTATTACGGATAATCTTTCCTGTACGTGTGTTCGTATTCTGCCCGGGGGTACTTTGATATTTTCAAATGGGGGTGTGCCGCCCGAGTTGAAAACATCACCCCATGAATATTCCAAAAATGTGACCCATCGTTAGGGATTTCTTCGACAAACTTTTGGGAATTTTGACCTTTATTCTGTTAGATGTGAAGGTTTTCTTAAAGCGGGGTATAATTGCCTTGTTATCGACAAATGTACAAATGTTTAGAGGTTTTCCAGATGAAAAATTTACCCATTTTTAGGGATTTTTTCGTGAAAAACTTGTTGACAAAAGTGTAAAGTCTCACTACTTTATTGTTTTGTACAGTATGTAAGTTAGTCTGGTGTTTTTCTAGAGTGTATTGTTGACGTATAAATATGTAACGGATTGAACATTATTTTGTTTTGTTTTTTTACAACGCTGTAGACAGCAATGTAAATTTTTCGTACAAGTTATTTTTTAGCTTCCCATATTAGCATATACGCAAATGGGAGCTATTCGTATATGGTGGGAAAATGGTTGTCTGTATATATGTATGTACGTATGTATGTATGTATGTACGTATGTATGTATGTCCGTCCTTATCAAAAACACGAAAATACCGCAATACCTACCGTCTTCATATTTGGTACAAAGGGGCATCCTAGGTTGGAGATGTGAATTTGTTCAAATCAAAATGTTTGGATCAAAAATATGCAAATGAGGTACAAAAATGTGAAAATCCATTGAGCTGCTGCAACTCAGGAACCAGCGGGCAGAATGTGTTGATATTTTGTGCATAGGTAGGTAGCACCAATCGTTCACAAAATGTTAATTTTTACAGGGATATCTTTAATTTTTGTATTTTTAAGATTTTCTTTTTCATTTATGGTTGAACAACTGTGCTCTTCAAAAAATACATGTTGATAATAAAAGGTTTAGAATTGTTATACCTTCTTTGCCAGTGGGATTGCTCTTTGTTAACTATTTGTGGGTAAAGTTTAATTTGGAAAGTCAATTTTCTTAATCAATTTATTTTTAACTGCGTCATTGCTGCTTATGCAAGTTCAGCCTATGTTCTATTGCGTAATTGCTGTTACGATGATAGTGTAGGACCCTATTGTTGCATGGTGAAATGATACATGTAAGGAGGGAATAGTAACAATTAATGTAATAGCCAATTTGCCAGCGTATGCCTCATTGTCTAAAACAAAGTGAACGACGACGAGATGAGTGTGTTACAGTCGACTGAGGAATCCGGATTTTTTCCTGCGGCTGGCGCATACTTTACGATTGAGGAGGTAAGCTAATCTGTATGTCTATTATAGCTGTTTTCAGATGTATGGTCTACATAGTTGTACATTTAGAAGTGGTGGATTGTAATTTGTGAATGATTATTGTGGCCCGTATACGGGTACTTGCTGGGAACTGGTCAATTGGACCCCATGCCGATTGGACCCAATTCAATTGGACCCAATGATAGAGATAGAGATTATTTAATCATTTCACATTTTGTTGGTCAGCTAACGTCCGGTATCACTGACCGGCATTAAAAACACTGTGACTAAGACTTGTATTGCATAGTTTGTTATTCCCGTCTCAGGTCTTTATATAATTGTGCAACGAAATTCACTTTGACAGCACTTGAACTTAGCCCGCAGCGCTAAACAGTTCAGTACAGTCATATGTACGGTACATTTGTGTGGCGAGCTATGGAAGCCAAGGCCAGTTCACGGTCGTGAATTGCTAGCGAACTCCAAACATAAAACCATGTATGCTAAATCAAAGCGATGCTCGAATAGATTGTATGAGTTCATGATTTGGTAAAACTTCGCGATCAATCACGGGGTCCAATTGACTTGGGTCCAATCGGCATAGGGTCCAATTGACTAGAAACCTACATGCTGAATCTCTGTTGTTTGTGCGGCTAGCGGCTGTGAAATTGTTCAAAGCGGGCATTGCCGTGTCAAGATGTTCCTAAATGACAAGCGGATTACTTGTTGTGAGGTTACATCTAGTGAACTGTGTAGCATGTATTTTGATGTGAATTTGAATTTGATTTAAGTCAAAACGGCATGTCGATTTTTAGTCCCCGCGGACGAAGTCCGGCGGGGACTTATAGATTGGGTCCCGTCCGTGCGTCCGTCCGTCCGTCCGTCCGTCCGTCCGTCCGTCATCAACAGTTTCTCAGACACTGCTAAACCAATTTCTGTTTAAACTTGGCACAAAGGCATAACACTATGACCTACAGATGCACGTCGATTTATTTTGCGATACGATCCAATATGGCGCGAGGCGGCCATTTTGTTGCGATTTTTCATGTCTTTGAACCATAACTCAACATCCTTGAACCGATTTTGTTCAAACTTGGCACAAAGGCATAACACTATGGCTTACATATCGCATGTTAAATTATTTTGCGATACTATCCAATATGGCCGCGAGGCGGCCATTTTGTTGCGATTTTTCATGTCTTTGGACCATAACTCAGACATCCTTGAACAGATTCTGTTCAAACTTGGCACAAAGGCATAACACTATGGCCTACATGTGCATGTCATATTATTTTGCGATACGATCCAATATGGCTGCAAGGCAGCCATTTTGTTTGCCATTTTTCAAGTCTTTGAACCATAAATCTAACATCCTTGAACTGATTCTGTTCAAATTGGCACAAAAGCAAAACATTATGCCCTTCATATGAACACCAATTTTTTCATGATATGATCCAATATGGCCGACAGGCGGCCATTTTTTTGCGATTTTTTCATGTCTTTGAACCATATCTCAAACATCCTTGAACCGATTTTGTTCAACTAAACGTGATACGCAGATAAAATACTATGGCTGCATTCTTGTGCACATTAATTTGTTTCATTATATGATCCAAAAGGGCTGATTACAACAACATACCCGATCCCATACCATTTTGAAAATTCCACCAAACCATGTGTATAGTATGTGCCGTCTGACACAAGAGGCAGTGAGGGCATCGTTATGTGTGATGTAATCAAAAGTTCCTTCAGTGGTCATTACCGGCAGAGATGAGTCATTTATTGAACGTTCCTCAGATTACTTTATTATGCAAGTCACAGGCCTGATGCACCCGTTGCATCAATGTCATTCCACAGCTACCTAGACCACAGCTACCTAGACACCAAAGATTATAACAAAATGGACAAGCGGGGACTGTGTCATCAACGATGACTTGTTGATGTCTGACTGACGTCTGTTATAAGCCCTAGCGAGTAACGTTGAATGTCTGTCTGTTCAGTTGGGAGGCGTTTGTGGTACTATACGTCTATCGTCGGTAAACTCGCTTTTGAAGTAGCGTGATTTTCATCAGTAAATGTCCCGAAATGACGGGGCGGATTACTTGTTGTGAGGTTATTTTGAGATTACGTCCAATCCGCATGTCGACCATTTTCATTTTGATGTCTGACTGATTCTGTGTGATTTTCATCAGTAAAGTCGCTTTTGAAAGGGCCGGTGTGATTTTCATTTTCTGCGTAAGGTTTACAGTGTTTACGCACGGTGCGGTCATCCGCGCAACATTACCTCTACAATCAGCCTGGTATCACGAATATCTCGATTATATTTTAGTAGATTTTTTAACTGATGTTTCGCAGCTTGAATCCTCCTAAACTTTTCAATTTTCGATTGAGTAAGAAATACTGCCGAGACCAGCAACTAAGAACACGACAATTCAATTTCGCTGCTGCGACGGGCGGTCGGCATTGTCCTGATGACAACAAAGCCAGTTATAATTCTTGCGAGATCGAGACTGCCTAGCCTGTGTAAAATGCATTTATACACGTGCTTATGTGACACGTGTGACGTCAAAACTCTCGCGAGAATAGGTGTGTTTGGTGCAAGCTGCGCCAGTAAATCCGGAAGTACATGTAGTTTTAGCGGGTCATTGAGCTACCGGTCGGCGAACGACATAAAACGAACCAGTCTTTTTCTCTTGTTTTTCTACTTTGTCTAGATAAAAAAATATTGTTGCCTTTATTGCGATAAATCAAGGTACTCTTTCGCCACTTCGGGTTTCAAGTTTCGATGCTCGCGACTGCGCTATATAAATAGAGTGCATATGATTAGGACGAAGTGTTTATGTGTCGATGTCGCGTCGTTGAATATCGGCACAAGTCAGTCGTGTGTAGTCGATCGGTACCACCTAGCTCGCACGTACGTGTATTGTACCCGGGTATTGTAGCACCAGTTTGTGGCATCAGTTCATGCAATGAAAGGTACATGACTTGTGGGTCTGTAATAATGTAATGGAGGGTTCGAAATTCGTTTTTAGCTCATATTTGTTTTTGTTTTTTTTGTTTTGTTTGTTTTTTTTGGGGGGGGGTTACGTAGCTGTTGTTGGTAAATTCTTTCATTGTCAAGTTTGGTGTGAACAAGTTTAGTTTATTGTTTCATTTACGGTCCCCGAGGGACCGTGTTTCATTCTCCAAAATTTTTGTGAAAAGATGGTTGTTCTTGTTCTGACAAAGTATAGTATTTTCCTTAAGTGTGTACTAGTGATGAAAAAATGTCAATCAGCAAATAGTTTATAGCCACTTTTTGTTGTAATTCATACTGGAGGAAACCTGCACTTTGAATTATAAAACGTGTGTGACCATAATTTACCTTTATCAAACCTGCATTTTGGTTGTTTTGGTGGAACAAATGTCTTAGTGTATGACCTTAATAAACCTAAAAATTAAGCTATTTAAGCAATTTTTGTCATGTGTCAACCACTGTTTCTTGGTCCACTACCTACAGCGTGTTTGAATACACTTTAATTGCACTGTAAATAGATAGGCGCTAATGTTGTCATTGACAAATGAAATTAACATTTTTCAGTTTTTAGCACCCTCTAGATATAACAAACATATCCCACCATACATTTCCTGTTAAATTACTCTGAATATTTACCCACACCCACTTCATATTTGATAATTAAGTCCACCCAACATCCACATGTAATTGTAACTTTAACTAACTGTTTTTAATATCTCTTCTCATTTCAGATGCACATTTTGCAAACAGCGGCAAGGCCCATCATCACGAAAAGGTGTAATTCTTAATCTCTCACTGGAGAATGACATGTCCTCAACCACCTACAAGATATACCCAAAACAAGCAAAGATCCATTAGAAACTCAAATCGACCCTTTCAATAACACCGAATCCCAACTACAACAAGAAGTAGCAGCATTTTGTGATGGCCGAGAAATTAATTTCAAGGCTAACACCACCAATACCATCATTGCCATTAAGAGCATAGAATCTACATAAGCATGAAAACATCCAAATATTAAGACACAAACACCAATTCAAATTCAAATAGTCACTATTACAATCATTGTTGATGCATTTGAAGACAAGTTCATTTATTTTATATAATAGTGCATACATATCCTCACAGTGAGTATTATTGTACTTTCAATAGTTACACATCAAAGTCAATACGCTAGCCCCTATTAGTTTTGAGAAAATCGTATTCTTTCTTTCTTTCTTTCTTTATTATTCTTCTTTCTATTGTTTGCCAGCCCACATCTAAAAAAAAAAATGTACACTTCTCAAACGTAGCAGAGTGTTTAGAGGCGATGAGAGGTGGTGAACCAAATTCTTGAAATTTTAACAAGTTACCAGATTACTTTTCACAAAACCGAACAGGGCTTCTCCCAATGACTTACAGGTCTGGGCAATGTGAAAGTTTTATACAGCACGCATGACTTCAAATTGAATTTTCCAATAGGCCAAAGTAATTAAATTCTTTGTTTTGCGTCCCCACCCGCGTAGGTTTTTAAGGTTTTCATGAAAAACACACACAATGTATTTGAATAGGAATTTTAGGACATGACCGCTTAGCTTTTCTGAACTAAAATTTTGTTACAATTTTTTATTTGCTGCAATCAAATTACATTGTCTTAATTTCTTGTGTGTTTTTTTCAGCCGCTTAGACGCGTACATTTCCCATTTAGAGTGGACGCAAAACAAAGAATTTAATTACTTTGACCTAATAGCAATTTAATCTCTTAAAACTCTTAAATTCCAGAACAAAAAAAAATTGATTGTGCTAAAATTTCACTCAAATCCCTGGCACCCATATTAGTTTTTACAAATGCTTGGCTCTGCCAACTCTGCTTGCAGCTTTTATTTACACTTTGTTCCTTGTTTTTTTAACTCCGTATCACAGTGTTATGTTATGCTTTTTTATTTGTCTATTTTTTTCATGTGGCAGATTTTAGAAAAAAAAATCATATTCAGTATCTAATCTGGCATTTTTTTTCATTTGATTTGTTATATTACTTTTTTGATTTACTCACATTTGGTATACCACCACCACTACAGAGAACTTATATAGTAGGTATGTGGTGTCTGTTTGTGCCATTGTAATCTACATGTTCCAAGGAGTATAACTTAAGTATACTCATTCTGACCTATCACACACCAAACTAACTGTGAGCCAAGTTTCATTGATGCTCTATTTAATATTTGTTACAGTGTATAACTAAATAGTTTTGTGTACTTAGTATTTACAGATTATTTTTACATTATATTTATTGTTATTTTTGCCATTATAATATTTATCTTTATACAAGTGTTTTTTTGTGAAGCCGTACAACTTCTAGCCAACGTTCTTTTGATAATTCACAGTTATTCAATTGCATTGTTTAAATAAATATATTACATTCCATTACTGCTTCATAACTTGTGTGTGGTTGTGTATGTGTGTATACATTAGAATGCATTATATATATTTTATCAATATATAAAGTTTACCTACACCAAATCAACCAACATGTCCACAGTCCCACCCACCTTTCCATTCTTCATTAAAATACTCAAAAATAAAGAAAGGTCTTTTATGTTGATTTTTACATTACCATGAAATAGTGAGCATCTGAAAATAACTGTATTGGTAATATACAGCTCCACCTTAGGTACACAAGAATCAGGAAAGAAAATTTCGGGAAAATAAAGATGTCATCCTTTGTCATTCTGTTTTTCTGGTTTAAATTTCTTGTTGTTTTCCTGGGTGTACTGTGCAGAAATCATTGTCATAATATCAAACGTAGAATTTTCCTGCACTGAAACAGATAGAAACAACATTTATTGTTGATCTTTGTACCCATACTGGTATGTACCAATTCTGATCAAATTTGAGCGACACTGTATAATTGCGGTATTTTTTATCATTACATCAGCTGTCACTCTCCATGTCCATGTCATCGCTCTATTCCAGTCTGTGTATGTCAGTCTATCAATTATATTGTTTTTAATTATTATAATACATCTTTATTTCCAACTGAAATCTCCATATCAGGAAAATTCACCCTGGCATATATCCCTTGCACAGAAGTTTACAATTTACAATGCACTTTAGTAAAAAACCAGACAAACAATGTGGGCAAAATGTCATTCAACTATGTTTCTTACATTTGTCAATTTGTTTTCATAACTATGTGGGAGCGACAGTGATATTGTCACTATTTTTAAAGTCTTGTATATAAACGTAATTTGACCTTTTGGTCACAGTGTGTTTTGCAATAAACCTTTATTATTATTAGTAGTATTATTATTATAAAAATTTACCCTTTGGGCGGCACATACCCGTATAACTTTTCTATGTGAGTACCCCGGGGTATTCTGACATGACACTGAATTCAATTCCCGTTTGTATGTTTACCTATACCGCGTTCGTATATGATATCAATAAGAACCAACTGCGTGTGAGGGATTTTTTCATGGAGGTGGATAGCAATTGAGGAATTCTCACCGAATCGTAACATGATCAACAACAGTGACTTTTATCTCGCTGATTTTGAACGAAATGGACGATTGCACTCGGCCGTAAATATCTGAGAATCAACGGGAACTACATAATGTTTGGAGGTGTACATTTTTATTGCGATATGGTTGACTGCATACTGCGCTTCAGTATGAAATCATGTTGGAGCACATTTGAAGTAAACTTGTTCGATTGAGAGAATCTTTATTGTGGTACCCTTATAGAAACAAGTACATTGTATACACAGCTAGATCTTAAGGTACAATGCGCCTCGGGGACAGACAATCAGACTTTCAAATATTTACAATACATTTTTAGGCTGCCACTTGTTAGAGACTCATCTAGAAGCTGATGGAGTTTTCACCGACTTATTTTTGTGAAAATTGAACATTTTATTTTCGATTAGCCTAAAGGGTTAATACAGGTTTGGCGGCCATTTTGAATTTCAAGTGTCGGGAAATATTGAGCCATTTGTTTGTCCAGTACCACTTTTGCACGGTTGCCCCTGATGGTTATTCTTAATTTAGAAGGGGAATGGTTTAAGCCTTTCGCTGAGGAAAATTTCGGCAAAACTTTAAATCTCTCTATTTCGAGGCGCTAACTTGCTGACAGCGATTTGGTATGCGGCTGAGCAAAATTTATCTGTATGTAGTATAAAGAATTTTTGCCGTTTATACATCCACAGACAGACTTCAACGTCAACGTGACAAAATGGAGAAACTTCGATTGGAGAGAGAGCAGAGTGAACTGCGGCAAGAGCGCCGCCTGGAGTCGGTGAAAGAAGAGGAGAAACCAAAAGAGAAACGGTCAACTGAAGGCACACCTGCCGTAAAGCGACAGGCGAGTGGCACATCTCGGCCAGCATCAAAGGGAAACTTTAAACGGTCGTGAAATGAAGCAACGTATTATCAAGTAATTATTTTAAATACATGTAGTGTTTTGATTTCTGATCATAATGAAATTAAATATCACACTAATTTCATCTTTTCATCAAGGGAGGAGACAGAGTCGTGCACATCACATTTTTATTCCGTGTTCACTATGCACTAGGATTAATGTCGAAAACACATATCGAAAGAATGCGTAAGTTCAAAAACATTATTATAAATTATAGCAGAATATACATTAGTCAGTCATTGTTGACTAAGTAGTCCCGTTAATCAGTGAACAGCGACGGTATACCACGAGATTTTGACCAGTTCACGACATAAATTCACGAGCGATAGTGAGTGCATTTATGTCGTGAACTGGTCAAAATCGAATGGTATACCGTCGCTGGATGTGCTTTTTAGTATTTCTATCATAACTGTATATTGAATTCTGGAATGGATAAGAACGTCAAAAGGGGTTTTTGCCCTTGTCGAGAGCTCGCGTATCTGCTAACCGTGCTATATCGCGAATACACCGAAGGTTCTTTTCACATCTCAACCAATCAGATCGCTGTATTTGTGCCATCAATATACGGGTTTGATAAAACAAACAATAATTATTAACTATACTTGATGATTTCATTACAAAAAAACAATGATATACACCGGTATGTGTTTCTTGGGAGAAGAGTATACCGCGTACTTACAGAACGATTTAAAACAAATTCTGTCTTTGAAATTGTAGCATGATGAGAGAATAAAATATTTTTCAAATGAAATTAAATGAATGAACAGTACATCCATAAAATGCATTATCACTGATAAACAGACACAACTGAATCTAATACATCGTCGTTGTTTCGTAAAAGACAAAATCACGAAGGTATTCTAAGCAAAATTGATTCTCACTTTCTCCCAGTAGATCTCTCTCTGTAGTACAAAATATATCAAAATTATTCATTGATATATTGAGAGCTACAAGAAAAAATGTTGTTTACATAAAAGAGAGAGAGAGTGTGTGCTTACCAGACAATCAAATCGCCGTTCTTTGTACCTACTGACAAAATTCGAATTCACTCTTACACTAGTGCTGGTAAAAAATACGTTCATTAGTCGACATAAGAATACATCCATATGTATATTTTTGTTCATATGGCTGATGATTTGAATTTATATTACGACTAGCCATGTGTATAAAAAGCTACGGGTTGCTGGTTTTGATATTATAGAACATTTAATATCAGAAGAAAATTAGGAATCTGTCTCACCGAACTACATGTATTTATACTACTACTACTACTACTACTACTACTACTACTACTAATAATAATAATAATAATAATAATGATAATAATAATAATAATAATAATAATAAAGAATATTTATGATGCGCCTAATCTAAAAATGGAGCTCTAGGCGCATTGCAAGTAAGACGTTCTATTCAATGGTTCAGCTGGTAAGGATAATAACGAATCTATACAGCCTTGAAGTATTTTTCTTTATTCCAATGAGAATAGCTAATGACACAGCCCCTCGCGAATTCAGCTCTTTCGTGTGCCAAAAGTGATGTATAAAAGTATGGACTGGACAAAATATACGCTTTCATCCTACCAGGCGTGACATAATGCGCTACTCTGGGGAAATATTCATCCACTTTGCCAGTTGAGTGAATAAACCTATTTTTTTCAAGTAAATATAATGGTTTTCTCATCAGAATCGACAAATATATACCTTCACTTGCCACGGATACTTTAAGTGGTCGCCTCAAAGCTGCAACTTCTGTTGTATAAGAACACGGTCAAGTACCCATCTTTCAAACCATTGAGCGGGACAACTCTTACCCATCTTCATCTCGACACACATTCAAGCAAGATCTGAATGTAAATTTGAACACTTCTAAGAATATTTTTTGTTTTTGAATTTTTCATCCCACACTATTTTTATTAATTCCGTATCTTACTAATTTAACCGTCTTTGACACTACAAACCATCGAAGATTGATATGCTTTTTCTAGTCGCAATGTTTTCATGTGTTCAACAAAACCAAATTTCCCCTTTTCCCTGAAAGAGATATTTCATCTGTACTGACATTTTTATGACTGGGAGTATATTATATTTATTATATTTCTATTACAATTTATGAGCACAAACTACTGCTCTTCGCCACTTAAAAAAAGTGTTTCACTGTGCCTTTCTTGTTTTCGCATAGAGAAATATCCAATCTAAATTGATCTTTTGTCAGGTCCCTGGGCAATATGTCGATATCGCATGATTAATGTAATGTAAACTTAGATCTGCAGAAATTGGTGATAGATCACGATCAGCAAACCCATCGAATGGAATTGCCTTCTTTATTTTTATTATGCCCTTGAGGCTTCTTCAAATATGTTTTGACATCATGACAGATGTCGGGGAAACTCAATAAAAATGAGCTTGATACCATTTTAATAAAATTAGTTTTTAAGTCAATATATACAGTAAATTTCCTGCCCTATTCGAACTCACAACCCATGGTTCCCGCTACCCCTATAAAAAACGCCACCGTAAACGATCCCTTGAGTATGAACAGATTGTTCAAGGGTCGAATTAAGGGTAGTGTGCTCCTCGAAAGTGAAAGACGTAATTTTTTTTTTGCTCAAACTTTCGAAAATTTCGAACCAATAAAAATCAGTAGAGTTCGCGCAAAGTTTGGTACTAGAGAAACAAATAACCCAACATTTTGATACCGATGTTTCAAATAATGACCACTCTCCCTGTGTTTACTGGGCAAAATAAAACTTTCCAAAAAACTAATTAAGAGAGCAAAGTTTATGCAAAGAGCCATCAATGAACTTGACACTGCTAATTGCTTCACAGAACAATCAGATATCTGTCAGACCAATATCTGTAGCAGGTTTCATCATAGACTTTCGCACAGTACTTTCGGCGTTATAGGGGTAATTACAAAACTTCATTAAATATGCAAATGAGCTATTTGTTAACTTGGCACTGCTAAATGCTTCTTAGTACAATTAAATGTCTGTGAGATCAACATCTGGCACGTTTCATCAAATTTAATGCTGTGATTTTGGAGTAATATCACTAATTACAAAGTTCATTAAATATGCAAATTAACCCTTAATTAACTTAACAATGCCATTGCTTCAAGTGACAATTAGATATTTATCAGATCAATATCTCTAGCAGGTTTCACAAAATTTGGTGCCATAATGTCAGAGTTATATTACTAATTACAAACTTCATTAAATATACAAATGAACCCTTAATTAACTTCACACTACTAAATGCTTCACCACAGTCAGATATCTGTCGGATCAGCATCTTACGGTGGCCAAAACTACCTGTTCTCCGCATTCAAAGTCTGCGTCGCAATCAAATGTTTTTCTCTCACATATGTCTCTGCATTCAAGTCTGCGTCGCAATCAAATGTTTTTTCTCTCACATATGTCTCTGCATTCAAAGTCTGCGTCGCAATCAATGTTTTTCTCTCACATATGTCTCCGCATTCAAAGTCTGCGTCGCAATAAAATGTTTTTCTCTCACATAAGCTTATGTCTCCGCATTCAAAGTCTGCGTCGCAATCAATTGTTTTTCTCTCACATATGTCTCCGCATTCAAAGTCTGCGTCGCAATCAAATGTTTTTCTCTCACATATGTCTCCGCATTCAAAGTCTGCGTCGCAATCAAATGTTTTTCTCTCACATATGTCTCCGCATTCAAAGTCTGCGTCGCATTCAATTGTTTTTCTCTCACATATGTCTCCGCATTCAAAGTCTGCGTCGCAATCAAATGTTTTTCTCTCACATAAGCTTATGTCTCCGCATTCAAAGTCTGCGTCGCAATCAAATGTTTTTCTCTCACATATGTCTCCGCATTCAAAGTCTGCGTCGCAATCAAATGTTTTTCTCTCACATATGTCTCCGCATTCAAAGTCTGCGTCGCATTCAATGTTTTTCTCTCGCATATGTCTCCGCATTCAAAGTCTGCGTCGCAATCAAATGTTTTTCTCTCACATATGTCTCCGCATTCAAAGTCTGCGTCGCAATCAAATGTTTTTCTCTCACATATGTCTCCGCATTCAAAGTCTGCGTCGCAATCAAATGTTTTTCTCTCACATATGTCTCCGCATTCCAAGTCTGCGTCGCATTCAATTGTTTTTCTCTCACATATGTCTCCGAGGTATGCCTCAGTGTACGTTATTCCGCGAAGCATAATTTCTATCGAACAGCGCTATTGACAACGACGAACATTGTATCAAGTTATTTTCAATAGATTATCGATCGAAAATTTGTTTGGACGGGCCGGGCGCTCGTGTGTTGAGGTCACGTCATAAACATTTCCACAATAACCCATATATTGACTTATACACTTAAATATCAACATTGAAGGTATCCGTTGGTTTCCTGTACTGAAATTAAATCGACGACAATTTTTTTAGTTTTGGTGATACTTTTACGTACGTTTCGGCACATTTTGGCGCACCTCGGCGTAGTTTGGCGCCATTGTGAACGGGGGGGGGGGGGACTACACGCGAGTGAGCGAGACAACAATGTATCAATTTCGGACAAAAGGATATCGATCGATAACGTTCACTGCACGATTACAGTGGAGACTCTACGCCCGTTCGCCTCTGTTCTGTGTTATTCTTGCAGTTTACTGGGATTTTCATAGTTAATATTCGCCAAAATTTGGTATAAATTACAACAACCTGACTGGTATTTGGTCTGTATAATTTAAGAGACGCTAACCGATTAAAATGGGTCAATATTAGACCCTGATTCTGCATATGCAAACGCTGTAAGATCGCCATTTTATTGAGGGCAAGAGCAAAAATTCAGCGATCGGAAAAATAAAATGCAACTAAAACAAGTTTCGTCGAGAAATTCAAAAAACTAAAACGACAGCAATTTTGTATATATATCAAGGAAACACCGTGCCACTTTTCACTATAATTGGTTCAGAATTGAGAAATTTGAACGAGCGATAGTTGTACGGTCTGTTCTGTACATTAAACGCAATTGTTTTCTATGGGAAATCGAGCAGAGTAGACACATCGTAAAATGAAAAATACATCTGAAAAAAACCGTTGGTTTAACTTTTTCATTTCGCTGTTATTTTTTATAATATTTGGTATGACACATATCATGAAGGGTAACTAAAACTCTATGGTTTTATTTTTTTTAGTTTCCCTCTTTTTTTATGAAATGACGAGTTGAAGATCGTTTTGCTGTTGACTGTGTTTTTACTTGATTTTGCATATGTCTCTTATCGCTTACGTATTTTTGGAATTTCCTTGTGAAATTCTTCCCAAAATATTATAATTGTAAGGGCAGCATATACGGGAAATAGGACCTGTTGCTCTTTCATTAATATTTAGATGTGCAGCAAGGAATACGGCGAAATTTTCAACATGACGCGGGAGGTGAAATTGACTCTCCGAACGCGCACTCCACGTATGTGTGGCAAAAATTCGGGACGCTATATACCGTACAAAATGGGCGCCTTTGGGCCGTAGTGCACTACGTGGAGTGCGCGTTCGGAGAGTCAATTTCACCTCCCGCGTATGTTGAAAATTTCGCCGTATTTCCTTGCTGCACATCTAAATATTAATGAAAGAGCAACAGGTCCTATTTCCCGTATATGCTGCCCTTACAATTATAATATTTTGGGAAGAATTTCACAAGGAAATTCCAAAAATACGTAAGCGATAAGAGACATATGCAAAATCAAGTAAAACACAGTCAACAGCAAAACGATCTTCAACTCGTCATTTCATAAAAAAGAGGGAAACTAAAAAAATAAAACCATAGAGTTTTAGTTACCCTTCATGATATGTGTCATACCAAATATTATAAAAAATAACAGCGAAATGAAAAAGTTAAACCAACGGTTTTTTTCAGATGTATTTTTCATTTTACGATGTGTCTACTCTGCTCGATTTCCCATAGAAAACAATTGCGTTAATGTACAGAACAGACCGTACAACTATCGCTCGTTCAAATTTCTCAATTCTGAACCAATTATAGTGAAAAGTGGCACGGTGTTTCCTTGATATATATACAAAATTGCTGTCGTTTTAGTTTTTTGAATTTCTCGACGAAACTTGTTTTAGTTGCATTTTATTTTTCCGATCGCTGAATTTTTGCTCTTGCCCTCAATAAAATGGCGATCTTACAGCGTTTGCATATGCAGAATCAGGGTCTAATATTGACCCATTTTAATCGGTTAGCGTCTCTTAAATTATACAGACCAAATACCAGTCAGGTTGTTGTAATTTATACCAAATTTTGGCGAATATTAACTATGAAAATCCCAGTAAACTGCAAGAATAACACAGAACAGAGGCGAACGGGCGTAGAGTCTCCACTGTAATCGTGCAGTGAACGTTATCGATCGATATCCTTTTGTCCGAAATTGATACATTGTTGTCTCGCTCACTCGCGTATAGTCCCCCCCCCCCCGTTCACAATGGCGCCAAACTACGCCGAGGTGCGCCAAAATGTGCCGAAACGTACGTAAAAGTATCACCAAAACTAAAAAAATTGTCGTCGATTTAATTTCAGTACAGGAAACCAACGGATACCTTCAATGTTGATATTAAGTGTATAAGTCAATATATGGGTTATTGTGGAAATGTTTATGACGTGACCTCAACACACGAGCGCCCGGCCCGTCCAAACAAATTTTCGATCGATAATCTATTGAAAATAACTTGATACAATGTTCGTCGTTGTCAATAGCGCTGTTCGATAGAAATTATGCTTCGCGGAATAACGTACACTGAGGCATACCTCGGAGACATATGTGAGAGAAAAACAATTGAATGCGACGCAGACTTGGAATGCGGAGACATATGTGAAAGAAAAACATTTGATTGCGACGCAGACTTTGAATGCGGAGACATACCTATGTGAGAGAAAAACATTTGATTGCGACGCAGACTTTGAATGCGGAGACATATGTGAGAGAAAAAACATTGAATTGCGACGCAGACTTTGAATGCGGAGACATATGTGAGAGAAAAACAATTGAATGCGACGCAGACTTTGAATGCGGAGACATATGTGAGAGAAAAACATTTGATTGCGACGCAGACTTTGAATGCGGAGACATATGTGCGAGAAAAACATTGATTGCGACGCAGACTTTGAATGCGGAGACATAATATGTGAGAGAAAAACATTGATTGCGACGCAGACTTTGAATGCGGAGACATATGTGAGAGAAAAACAATTGATTGCGACGCAGACTTTGAATGCAGAGACATATGTGAGAGAAAAACATTTGATTGCGACGCAGACTTTGAATGCAGAGACATATGTGAGAGAAAAACATTTGATTGCGACGCAGACTTTGATGCGGAGAACAGGTAGTTTTGGGCACCGTACCATCTGTAGCAGATTTCATCAAATTTGATCCAGTCATTTTGGACTGTAACGAAACTTCACTAAATATGCAAATGAGCTTTTATTAACTTAACGCTGCTCAATGCTCAGTACAATTAGACATCTGTCAGATTAATATATGTACATGTAACAGGTATCATCAAATTTGATGTAGGAGTTATATCACTAATGACAAAAAGTTTATTAAATATGCAAATGAGCAGATAACATGACACTCACAGTATCATCATAATGTTCTGAGATTGTCATCAGTGAAAAGTTTCATGAAATTTTGTGCAGTATTTCTTGATATGTCGACACTGCCATTACTATCTCCATAGGGAAAACATCATATGAAAAAAAAATCTGACTTAAATCCGTTCAGGCATTTTTTAGTTATGTACATACACGTGTTTGAACACGTGAGCTAACAAAATGAAAACATTTACAATCAGGACCTGGTTAAAATACGACTTCCCGAAAGATCAGAATCTCGTCCGCTGCTTCACAATTCAGCTGCAGGGCATTTAGCTTTTCAAATCGAGCGGATGATCCAGTCTTGAAAATAGGCACTTAGGTGACTACTTCAGATGATTACATAGGCACAGTGTGGAATTGATGTTCGACTTAGGAGATACCTGGAAAAGGGTGTGAATATTGGCAAAATATCGAGGTAAGAGAGTCTACAAATCGGAGACGTTTCATAAAAGAGGTCGAAAACTAAGCATAAGTTACCACTAGATGATCTACCTTTGAGTAGAAATTCAATAAGTTTTATATTTCCTTTGATTTTTTGACGTAAATCTCACATTTTTTTAATGTTTACTGATACAGTGAGAAAGTACTTTTTTCACCTGAGATGGGTTTATTCCCATAGTTCAACGCTTTCAGCATTTCGCTTTCATGGCATTTGGGTAAGAAGCTCGGCTGAAAAAATTCATTTTCTACTCCGCATATTTATTTTTCGAATTTCGACAACCGTCCTTCAGATCAAACGAAAAGGTCGTTTAGCATATTTCAAGAAGCAGAAAGCTTCCCATACCTTACAACCGTCGTTTTCCCAGGTATTATCAGCAAAATAGCCGCATCCATGTTGGGTGGTTGTTACCTTGATATCAACGTCGTGCACTGTTTAAAAAGAGAAAATACATATGTGACTCTCAGTAATATGCTTGCTGTTGTTTATGTTTACGGTCCGGTTTTGGTAAATAAAGGACAGTAATTGTTATAATTTTGTATAAATAGTACAAGAACACCGCAATAATTAGTGAATAATCGATCTTACATAGCGAAAGGTAAGCCGCGCTTTTGACGTACTAACCCTTTGAGCGCTAAAGTCTACTTTTGTCACCTTTAGAAAATATAGTCAAGTCAATTTTTTTCAGATTTTTGTCAAAATTTTGATAACAAACAGTAGCCAATGAAATGCGATGTCCATTTGTGCCAAAATTATCAAAAAATCATCAAAAAATTAATAAAAATTGGTAAAATGTTTGGTTGGCACAATTACAGCACTCAAAGGGTTAATTACGGGAGTTTCACTTCTACGCATACATTGTAGCTCCAATAGCTATGGTTTTAGAGCTACCTCTTTTATATCTGAAATGTGTATCTGTCGGTTTGCTTTCTGGTGTTAGTTGACCCGTCGGCCACGATATTATAAACTTACGCCACTAGTTCAGAAGATCGTTGCACGATAGGTGTAGGGCACTATTTGAGCAGACCATGGGTATGCAACGAATGGTGAGGCCTGCTCCATGTCTTATTGTACTATTTAACTGATTACAGGAGCTGACTATTGTTCGAAAAGCGTCAAGTGCGGGACAAGCTGAACTTACAGGGTTAGACTAACCTGAAGTAAGGTTGAAGGTGACGTTGTATACACCAGGCGCAGTGATCCTGTCTTCCGGTAGAAATATGTTTGCAAAAGTGCCATTGAAATAACCTTCCGCGGCAAATTGAGAATGGTCTACATTGTTACTTCTACCAGAAGATATACAGGCCGTTGTGCTTTCAAAGGTAGACATGGATCCTTCTACAGTGACCAGTATAGCAAAGTTCTTCCTGAAGGCCTGCAAAAAACAAACATGACACAGAAAATGTCGCATGGTACCAGAGACATTACAGCTGTTAGCAGCTCAACTTTAGATAAACAGGATGTCTGTAGGCCTAAGTTCGCTGAGAATGTCCAAAATATACACGAAATTACTACAGTATGTTTCCGCAGTGTAGCTGTACTTAAACATATTGTCCGAAGGCTCAAACATGACAGCAATAAATTGTAAAAGTCATGTTTCGGTTCTGCAGCATGGAAACATCGCCAAAAGACGATTTTTTACAAGCATTGTTTTGTGTATCTTAAAACGTAAAAAATATGCGCGTTACTGGCCTGATTCTATTGCGTGTATGCGATACACAGTTTCATTCCTCCACAAGGCGTTGGGAGATCTTATCTATCGAATGCTTCTCAGATCAAGATCTTTTCACTGGAACGATTGTGCGAATTTAACTGAAATTTGTTGAGTCATAGTTATATGCGAATGAAAGCCTTGTAAGGGAGACACAAAGTGCACAGACATCAATCAGAATGGCTGGCGTCTAAGAACAACTTATGTGGGCTGCTCACCCACACATGCATGCTCTCAAACTCACAACCTCTCAGAGTTAATTCATAATTTTTTGAAATAACTTAGCGTTATGCCTGTATTAGTGCGTGTAATATAGCAAATTTGTTTTTGAGTAAGTTTAGCGCTTGCCTACACACAAAATTAGGTATGAATAATATCATGTTTCGTTTGAGATTTAATAATGTTGAAAATATCAGGCGCATAAACTTCAGCGTGCCTTCAAATGGATCGATAAATGTAATGGTTTGGATGGTTGGTTGAGTGTATGGATGGTTTAGTTGGTTTATACACAGGTGGGTTTACTGATGCACAGATGACTAAATAGACTGTGTGGTACATGGGCAGATCGGATAGGTGTTCAAATGTTACATCTTGGCTTCCCAATAACTTAAGGGATTAAAAAAGAACCAAGGAGAAGGATTAACAGACAGTGGAGATGCCGGCGAATGATTGGGCAACACGAAAATCCACGCGCGATGCTAGAAAATACGAAGTACACATCTAATTTCATACCTGAATTCCCACAGTGTATTGTGTTGTCTGTTCATCTTCCAAGAACTCCAAAGTGACAGAACTTCCATTGAAAGACGGCGGATAATTGCCAAGCCATACCCCGATGTCTTTTGTTGTTCTTTCCACTGAAGGCGTAAATGATTCTTAATGAGATGAGCATTCCCTTGATAAATGCATCATTGCACATAAAACCCGCCTAAGGTAATTAACGTTTGTAAAAACTTCATGCTATTTAAAAGATCCCTTGCCATTGTACCCTATTTCAAATTCTTAGAATGCCTGCCTTCATCTTTTAATGAGAAAACTATGCTAAGTTGTTTCTTAATTGGTTTAGTTTATTGACTCTGTTGTCGGCGTCAGTAAATATGACCGTGTTTCAAATAAATGTCATAGCAAAAATATTTAACGAACTGTTCAAACCTTTCAATTCCTCGCCCTTTTGATCTTTGAACCACAAAGTCAGTATATCTGTTGTAAAACTGTTTCTCCTGTGTGCAAGTCTGTGAGGATTGCCGCCCAGTCGAAATATCTGCGCACAATAAAAGCAAACATTACATGCCCATCACACACATGGTTCACCCCAGTAAAAGATAGGAACGAATATCAGAAGCGGAAGGATTTTTAGTGAACATGAGTAACAAAGTTGCTGTTTGCCTGAACAATTGCATAATTCTGCTTTTTGAGAACATAAACCTCGGCGCTAATACTTTGATCTTTCCGCCAGCGTTACCAAGGCACAGCCAAAGAACACTGGAGCTACCTCCCGTTGATATCAGGCACTGCTTGCCTTAGGTACCGTTCAGTTTTTACGGCCGGGGGGGGGGCGGCAAAATCCAGGGGGGGGTCATCAAAATTTTGGAATCCGCAAAGGGGGGGTCATCGCTTTTTCACTGGTAGGAAAGGGGGGGTCACCACATTTTCAAAAACATAATACCAACAATAAAGTTCACTTTATGCAATTGCCATGATCGACCCTCTTTACCGGCAGGCCGCCTTCGGCGGCCCACTACAATAATATACATTATGTATTACCCATGACCCTCTTAACGGGCAGACGCCTTTGGCGGCCCACTCCAATAAGGTTTACTTCATGCAATGGCCATGATCGACCCTCTTTACCCGGCGGGCCGCCTTGCGGCGGCCCACTCCAATAATTGACTTTATGTAATACCCCACGGCAATCTTAATGACCGCGCGCCTTCAGCGGCCCTGTCCAGTAATAGTCTACTTTATGCAATAGCCATGATCGACCCTCTTTACCGGCGGGCCACCTTTGGTGGCCCACTAGAATAAAGTTGACTTTACGTAATGGCCCATGACCCTCTTAACCGGAGGGCTGCCTTTGGCGAACCACTCCAATAAAGTTCACTTTATACAATGTCCATGGACATGAGTTGTCTATGGAAATGAAGTTAAAAATTGCCTTACAGTCGTCCTAATTAACAGACGTTTCAATGGATGTGGCTGAGAAGTTTGTGCACTGGCATCTCTGCTACACGAATAAAGTGCGCCGCGTACCGGAGTTCAAATCCAAACCATGCGGGTAAATTTGACATATGGGTTTTAGTTATTTTTAAGCGGGGGGGGGGGGGGGGGGTTCATCAATTTTTTAGTCTGACAAAGGGGGGTCATCTTTTTTCACGAAAAATGCAGGGGGGGTCTATATTTTTTGAACACCGGCGACAAGATTTTGCCGCCCCCCCCCCCAGCCATAAAAACTGAACGCTCCCTTAGGGTGGCCTATATAGGATAGTTTTGAATCGGACTGTAGCTTAGCATGGGTAAGCTTACAATTGGCTTCAGTCTTATTATTACGTATCTGACGTTGGACAGCTCATCGTCGATGTTATAAATCGTTCACTTGCCCGCTAACTCCCCGGATGTTCCTATTCAAATCAATGCACTGATTTGCACCACATCGAGGCATGTAATAATGAAACATTTGTACAAAAGTGACGTTGCAATCGTGTATA
Source organism: Ptychodera flava (assembly GCF_041260155.1). Taxonomy (NCBI): domain Eukaryota; kingdom Metazoa; phylum Hemichordata; class Enteropneusta; family Ptychoderidae; genus Ptychodera; species Ptychodera flava. Next base: position 34,268,956 of record NC_091937.1, read on the forward strand.
TCAGGGTCAACTCTCAACTGATTCCCCCAACGACGAAAACAGTGAAGACCTTCTAGTGGTTGAGCATTGCAACTATTGTTGGCACAACGACATAAATATAATATTATATGGACGAAATAAAAATCAATATAACAAGAACTCCGAAATAATGAGTAGTAAGCTATTTGTTTTCAAAACTGGCTAAGTTATACTTACCATTCTGCTCAAAATAGTACCTGGTGCTAAATTCGGAAAGATGTTGTCTACTGGCGGGATTTCAAATCCACTGTCCTGTGCCACCATGATGGTGGCGTTACACACATTATCCATTGTGTCCTTTTCCAAGTGTAATGCCAAAGACGCCGTGTTCATAAATATCGATCCATTCCCTGGCGTAGTTTTGTTGAGGACGGCCATTGATAGCTGGTCGATTGTGCTGGCTAGTTTCTCCGTTAGGATGTTCGACTGTTCCGCACACAGCTTGTTGGCAGGGTCAATGTCTACTTTCACATGCATGTTGTCAAGGGACCGTTGCATGATCGCCAGTACGTCTGGTATATAATATAAAAAAAGAATATCAACCTTGATGGTTGCAATTTACACTAATTATTATTTGAAATAAAAAGAACGTCTGGAATTCGATATATTTCAACAAAGTTGACATACTGTGTATAAAATGCCCCTTAAGTTCCCTAAAACACGTCAACTACATATACTTAAGTTCTCAGAAATGGAAGCCTACTAGACTTTTCGTCTTTGCAATTTGGTAGAAGCGATAAAACGTTCACTTGATTCAATATTCCATATTTAAAAATGTTTCTTCCAACGCCTGTACTGCCTTCAGTAATATGCCGGAGGGTTTTCCAACACAAATTGTAAATTGATGATTTCAAGGGTTTCAATAATTTGGTATATTCTGCAAAACAAACAAAAAACTCCGACCCCTAAATTTCTCATCAAATGTCAAAGCGAACATTACTTTATTTTGACTCAATATGCTCACGGACCTTCAGCAATATGGATGCTTTCCTCTAACGTGATATTCTTCCCAGGAAGTATTGTACTTGTGAAGTTCAACAAGTCACTGATTACTCCAAGGCTCTGCAATACGGAAGGTAACTTTGCCATTAGAGGGGGGAAACTGGTATCGAGGGAAGCTTTGAAGTTACTTGTATATTCTTCAAGCGATCTGGGGCCAAAAAAACCCCACTGCTTACCAGTGGGGAAGCTTTCAGGAATCTTCTTGAGTAAGCGTTACGAAAATCATTGCAATACATCTTCTGGGTTCTTTTCAGAAATCATCAAATCCTTTCCAAAACTGAATACTACGTTCACGAAAGAAAAGTTGTGTTTTTTGCGAACTTAATAATAATATTTTCGTATGTTTGACGTTCGCACGCATCAAGGCTACTTCAGATTCCAAAGACAATGACAACTGAAATAATATAAGACAGGGATACCATGGGTATAAAACAAAGGAAGGTATACAGACATGCAGCTCGATCAAATATTACCATGCAAAAAACACGAGTATGCATTTATGCATGCATGTGATAAAACATACATATATACATACATACATACATACATACATACATACATACATACATACATACATACATACATACATACGTACGTACGTACATACATACATACATACATACATCCACCCACCCACCCATCCATCCATCCATCCATCCAGACAGACAGACAGACAGACAGACATACATACACACATATAGACAGACAGACATAAACAGTTTTATGATTGTAAAGTCTTACTAAATCAACTGTCTCTTGTTCTGTGGCATTTATTATTGCCAGTATGTCTTTAAGCATGACAAAGTGATCTAAAAATAAAAAAAAAACATAAAATAAGAAACAAGAAGAATAGTACATTAAAGTTATACGTCAGAAATTCTTAACTAGTATTTGAATTGCAGGTCGGCCAAACTGAACTTAGCACAATATTAACATTAACATTCAAATATTGTAGCTTTGATGTATTTTACCCTTCACTGCCATCCATCAAGTGATAGCCATAACACTGACGTTATTGTTGCTAAGCTGTTCTTTGACCATCCAACCGCTACTTCAATTAATTTCACTGTTTCTACAATGTTCTGCGCTCAAAACATCACGAATTAATTACAATGTTTAATGGACTACACGCCTCTCACAGAAAATTAATTACTTTCGATTTACGACTTTTGAAGCTTGTCTAATTGACAATACCAACCCAGTTCATCACCTTAGAGTTGATTGTGTGGGTATAGTACTACCTTCGAGGCGAGTTACTATAATAGAGAGAGAGAGAGAGAGAGAGAGAGAGAGAGAGAGAGAGAGAGAGAGAGAGAGAGAGAGAGAGAGAATTAGTGGAATGTATAGGACGGCTTAAAGTGTGTATAACGAGGCAGACACAAAGATAGACAGACAGACAGACGGGCAGGCGGACGGACGGACAGACAGACAGACAGACCGCCCGACAGATAGATAGATAGATAGATAGAGATAGATGGATAGATAGATAGATAGAGATAGATGGATAAAGATGGATAGGTAGTTAGGTAGGTAGCGAGGTAGGTAGGAAGGTAGGTGGCTAGGTAGGTAGACAGGCACATGCATACCAAAACTTACTCATAATGAAGATCTCAAAGAAACATGAATTTGCATTGCCAGAAGGATCTGTCGCAATATAAACAACTCGAGTTCTCCCTAAACCAAATACCGTTCCAGAGTTATGGCTACCAGTGACGTTCACCTGACCGGAATTATCAGTTGCCAAGGGAGAAGGCCATGTTGCGGCTCTCGACGACTCTCCTGGTCTTGTGGATATTTCAATATTGCCTGGGCAAGATATTTCCGGTTTCTCGTCGTCTGAGAGAAATAATAACATGCGTTGGAAATGTCAATATCTTTCTACGTTCTATGTCTTATTGATCGAAGTTTGATTGTGATTTGATTGTGATATTGTGATTGAATGCTTTGGTGTTTTCTACTACTGATAATAAAAGTATAAATGAAAGATATTGGACATTTTGACATTGTTAGATTCATTAAGAGTTGATCTGTCAGGAAAAATTATCACAAATATTCAAAGCACTAGAAAAACAGTAACATTTGTTTTAACGACCCAAGCAATTTGTGGAATATTCTAGTATCCATTCAACATTACAGGCGTAAAGACAATTGTGAGAGAGCAGAGGGGATAATGACGATTTTATGACCATGGTGATGATGTTGATGACCATGGTAATAACCATGGTGATGATGGTGATGACCAAAGTGACGATGGTCATGACCATGGTATAATGGCTACGACCATAGTAATGATTGTGATTTATATGGTTATGATGATGGTGACCATAGCAATGATGTTCATGACTACAGTAATAATGGTAATTTTCATGGTAACAATGGTGATTCCGATGGTTACGATAATGGTGACATGGTAATGATATAAACTATGGTAGTGATGGTGGTGACATAGTAATGATGATGATGACCATGGTAATAACTATGGTAATGGCGTTGATGACCATGGTACTATCGGTGATGACCATTGTTACGATGTTGATGACCATGGTCACGATGATGGTGACCATGGTTATGTTGTTGATGACCATGGCAATAAGAGCGATGACCATGGTAGTGGTAGTGATGACCATGGTGATGGTTATTAATGTTGTGGTGATAGGCATAATTATTGAAGGTATAAGGCGGTTGCTCTTTATTTGGAAACAAAATTTAATTATTTACATGTTATAATCCGTCAAATTAGCACTTTAAGAGGTTTGACACGTGATTTTGCAGATAGGTGAAAAAGTAACTTCCCCAAAAATATCAGAGTAAATTGTCGAGATTGCACTTCTGTACCATTAACCTACGAAATATTGTTGCAGAGAAGGATCGACCAGATTATTCAATATTTGGAGCAGCAATTTAGATCCTAAGGCCTCGAATAAGACATACACATGGTCAACAAGAGGCATACTGCTCTTTACTGACTTCCCTAAAGAATGGTGTAGTTAAAAGACACGTTTCCGACAACGGCTTCTCAAACCTTTCCTACGGGGTGGATACTAAATCATTGGCGGAAACCTTACAGGAAAATCCTAATTTCAAACACTGTATAATACATTAACAGTACTCAGAGAAATAAATTCAAAGCATTGAGAAAGGCCTCACCTATCACGGTAATGTTAACAAAACAGAAATCTGAATTTCCAGAAGGATCTGTTGCAATGAATGTGATTAATGTTGTGCCGAGTGGAAATTCATCACCAGACTGATGGCTTCCGTTCACAGTAACAGATCCTGAATTGTCTGACGCACCGGGAAGTAACCAAGATACCAATGCATTTGCTTTGCCAATGTCAGATGGTACATCAATGTTGTCCAGGCAGTATATGAAAGGATCTTCTTCATCTGTGGGTAGACGTGTAATGGGAAGTATTCCCGTTTAATGTTGACCATGGATTATCAACACTAACCAAGGCTCATTGCGTTTAACCTTAAATCCCCTTCCATAAACAAGATTTTGGATATCCGACAGCAATGTGGTGACGAGATAGTGATTTGCTTTGCTTTGAATACATTTAATCAATTTAATCAATTTGTTAGAAGTTCGATTTACCAAGTAAAACTTGGTTTTGAACATCAAATATTCATAAACAACTATATCTGAACGTTAGTGCTAATTTGCATATCGCAATCGATATCGAACTCACCCCTGAGCATAATGAATTTCGTTGCGCGAAATTTAATTAAAAAAGTCCTTTCTTATATCTAGGCTATATCTACAGGTGCAAGATATTGTGCAACCACTGTGCACTGCCCGGATGTGCCTGTTTCCTGCTACAGCCGATATATGTATACCACCATGGTCACAGTACGGTGTTGGACAGGATGTGCCCATTCATTTTAAAGTACCTGACATCACTTTATTCTCGGTTAAATAGAACACTCGTTCATGTGTTTTGGGTTTTGTGGGTCATCATGGAATCAGAAAAAGTGTACACAATACTCCTTTGCAGGTATATCGGCCACTGACTGAAGCAAATGTACCGTCACAATGTTATTTACGTCAGTTTTTTTTAATTGAACTTTAAAGGTAAATGACTCGGCAAAAATCAGATGCTCTGCAGCAAAATATATGGACGGGTGCTATGGCCTAGATCGGGTGTAATACTGGACCTCGGTAATCTGTCAATGGGGTGTACGATAAGACATTATTGTTTTTATCCTAGGCACAAGTTTTAATCGCTTGTTATCGCTTAATTGACATTGATTTATATGGCATTGTAAAAGTGAAATGAAAAAGATATGAATAAAATTATCATGGTCAGTGCATGAAATACACTGCATGTGTATTGGGGATTTAGCCGAGCGTTTTTTACTGTGTTGTCTTCGCTAACTGGCTGTCGTATGTTAAGATTTCGAACCTCAATGAGAATTTGCTGACATCTTCTTTGTGTAAAACCGTAACATTTGCTTCTTGAACTTCAATTGTTTTCAACTACAACGTTTTGGGCTTGCAAAGTTAACGCAATGTCTTGCGTTACCATGTGCAATGCTGGTTATTGAAAAATAAAGCCTATAGTCAAAAGTAAAATTGCCAACAATAATAAAGAATGTCACACACAAGGCGGTGTGTTGACCGATTGAACACAGCGAGGAGTTTCGAGAATTTTTGAGAGTTAAACAACACACAGTATTTCACAATTACCACAAAAAAAGATAAAAAATCATCCGACGTTACAGCCAAAAAAGCCTTTATACACATTCCACTATTATACAGCGAACAGACCATTATAATTAAAACTTTTTCTTTAAATCATCACTATCTTGTCTTTATATTGGAATGACGTTCAATCACTTCCCTTCGCTCCGTATAATCATTATCACACAACTTGCCTACTCACCATGTACGATCACTGTGAAGACACATGTGTCCCAATTTCCATAAAGGTCGCTTGCGTTATAAGCCACTACTGTTGTGCCGATTGGAAAGTCATCCCCATCAGATGTGTGGTTGCCGGACAAGTCCACATGTCCCGAATTATCGGTCACGTTTACAAGGGAGGTTACTGGTAAGTATGCTGTTGGATGTCCAGGATCCGTCTTTGTTTCAAGGAATTGGGGACAGGATATATTAGGTTTTTCGTTGTCTGTCAGATCAAACAAAGAAAACAATAAAATACACATGAAATCGAAAGGGTAAAGGTATTTACCTGATGGTTGTGCAATATACCCTTCGAACATCACGTGAAAAAGACATCAAAATCTTGCCTAAATGTGCTATGACACTGGAACCGGAAAGACAATGTGTGCCAGATCATTTTTGCTGTACTGTGGATAGAGATAGAGAAAGCAACCTTTCCGGTTTGTCATCAATGGTGATTTAAGTGTAGGATAAATCATTAATGTAGAATGCACCTCCGGGACAGATATTTAGACTCAGATTTTTTCAGTGTTTTGTTACTTGTATGGACTCTTGATGAAACTCGTGGCGTGTAAATTGAAGTTGTTACCTTCTTGTTTTTGTAAAAATTAAAATAAGGTTAAAATATGGCTAATATGGGGATAGCAACCATTTGAAATTTAAAACATCGGTAAATTTTAGATACTTTTTCTGTTGGACCGAAATCCTTATCATAGCTTATACCCTTTATTTACGCTTGTTACGGGAAAAGAATAGAAATAGATTTCTGTTATAGAGAACACAATTAAACACGAGTGGAACCAATTCGGGAGATTAGGATCTTTCAATTGTTCAAATTTGCCAGAGGTGCTAGGTACCCTATAGCTGACAGTTGCAATATTACGAATTGGCTATAAAGACAAGTGAATTCCAAAACAATATAAAGACAAGTAGATGAGCTAAAATTTGCTGATTAAATCAACATTAGTACAATATCCTATCCTTCAAAATTAGTTCCAATCGTATTATTGACAAATATCATTGAATCTCTACAGTCCCTTTAAAGGAGGACAGCCGTCGGAACTGCGCTCAAAGGTCGCTTAGGGACCCAAACGACCGATGTGAACACTGCATCCAAGGTACGTTGGCGATTGATTAAAGTTAAAACATGTTTGTCAAAAATGTAAATCATAAAATTTTAATGTTGCAGCTATGTTGACATGATGCATCTATATATAGCGCATGAAATGCATTGTTTGCAAACAAGAAAGTCGCACATGCGCAGCTCCGACGACTGTTTCCCTTTAATATGATGTACGACATTGCAGCAAAAGGTTTGTGATATTCTTCAATAATGTACAAGTCAGTTAAAACGATTGTCTTGAGGTAGGATACCTTTGCTCAAATTTTCCTAAAGAAATATTTCAACCATTCGCTTTCAAAATCAGCAATAAAAATCGGTGATCACCGTGTAACAAATAACCCAGATTTACTGATATTTAACATTCAAAATGGCCGGCATCCCTGTGTGAACACTATGGAGAAAAATATAATTTTCAATTTTCGAAAACTACAACGATGAAAACTTTTCTTTCACCAAGAGCTTTAAAATGAACCCCCACAAGTGGTAAATTTGAAAAGAATTGTAAAAATTTGAGATTCCAAATATATGTCACCGAGGCGCACTCTACTGAAAGCTTGTATTAACTTTTTTTAAAGAGAATCTACGAGTGATTCAAGTGATATAACTCAAAAGTTTCAGAAATCCAATCAAAGATTAACTTACCGCTTACAGTCACAGTGAAGTTACATGTAGTATCGTTCTGGAACGGAGCGTGGATTGTGTAAAACACCACCGTGTCACCGATCGGAAACTGAGTTCCCGATTCGTGGCTCCAGGAGGCGTTGACACCTAAGTATAAAGTTCCATTCGGAATTGGTCCTGGCCAAGTCACCATCGCTACTGCTAATCCTGGATCTGTTGTCGTATTAATATTCCCACGGCAGTCGAATGTCAAAATTTCCACCTCTGGTAAAAGATAGAGTCACTTAATAGGACTAGAAATAGCAGGATTTTAGAATTCTATATCCAACACACACAAAGTTACTTTTATATACGGGTGAACTGTAGTTTCGAAAACTCATGACGGAATCTCCTGGTCTCGATACAAGAAGGCATCATATGATGTAATTGCCATACGCGTTCATCTGTGCGTGCATGTGTGAAATGAGGTTGTCAGTACCTAGATGCGTCATTGTGCCTTTATATCCAGCTTCATTAAACACCAATTCAACTGTTTTGTGATAATTGCAAGAGATACAAAATTTTTAATTGAGTAAAATCATTTGGGCAGCAAACAGGAACAAATCGAACATAAATATTAGCTAAGTTAAAACAAAACCTAAAAAACGGAAAAAGATAAACTTTTGCATAATTCTTTAACCCTTTATGATGTCACAATGCACCCGAAAAAGAGCTGTTTAAGCGCTGTGACTAGGACAGTATGGACTTTGACGCTTTGAGAACAGATCAAACCTAGTAAGATGGCTATGTAGTTGTTGTTCAACGATTCTTTCAAGAACTTTTGAAAGAAATGTAAGATTTGACACCGGTCTATAGCTCTTCAGTATGTTTTTTATCTAGGTCCGGTTTTTTTCAAGAGTAGCCGAATAATGGCGGATTTGAAGTGAGTTGCGACAATGCCTGTCCGGAGCGAGCAATTAAAAAGGTGAACCAAGAAAGATGGGAGGGTGTTTACAGATTTCTTGATAATGTCCGATGGTAAGACATCAAGATCGCAAGACTTCGTGGAAGATCGTTTTATGACTGTTTATACTACTATTTGTACTGATCGGCTGTAACCGGATGGAAGTCAATGAATACATGCGGTGGTAGGGTATCATGGGAGTCGACCTGTTGAACTAAAAGTCCGTTTCGGAGCTTCGCTACCTCGGATTCGAAGTAGGTGAGAAATTCGGATGACAAGTCCGTGAGAGGGATGTTGTTTGTCAATGCATTGGTGTTACTTGCATTCGCATTGGAAAGTTTGCCAACGATGCTAAATGTCGGCAGTGTGCATGGGTGCCAAAGAGAATACTGTTAATATCTTTGGGTCAACTCTTGTTTCAAGTTTTAAAGCACTATAATGACCTTCACTTTTATCGGAGCAAGGGCTTAAACGGCCTTTCCTGGTTTCCGACATTCAAGTAAAAGGTACCCCAGCATTTCTTCTGAGTGGCTTCAGTAGTATAGTCAAAACATAGGGCCAAAGCCCCTGAAGCTACCATAGACATGGATACAAAATTAAGTATTTCCTGACTGTATGAAATTATCTCACTAAGGTCATCCTAGGGACCTGTAAACCAAATATTAAAGCTGTCTGACCAGCTGTTTTGAAAAAATAAGCGACTCAACAATTTTAACAAATCTAAGTTGGGTTATCCCTAGGACCTGTATACCAAATAACAAAGCTGTCTGACCAGTGGGTATGAAGAAGAAGATTTTTTACCAAAAACACTTGTTTTGGTGCTAATTTGCATATGTTTCAACAATATTAAAAAATTAATAAAAATAGTTTCTCAAATCATGTATTTTATCCACACAACAAATATCAAATCAGTAAGTACTGCAGTTCTCAAGATATTTGAGTGGACGGACGCCTCACAAACGGACATACATACATACATACATACATACATACATACATACATACATACATACATACATACATACATACATACTGACAGTGCACGCCGGACAGATACCCATCCCAATAGCTTCTATAGACTATATTAGTCTATAGTAGCTATTAAACGAGAGTTAATTACATTCTAATTAAAGTAAACAAGACTTGCTTAAATCAAGATTTTCGTCATAAAAAACAGCATATCTGTCAGGTTATAAAGAATCTTAAGCTGGTTATTTTATCAGTATTTTCATCCTATTAACCAAGCACATTTTAACTTTCAAATTAACATTGCAAGTAAGTTCTGTTGAATAAGTTGAGCCTGTAGGTACTCAGAGAAAGCACACTGAAGAGACAAATGTTTGAAACTTGAGAAGTTCAAGGTCATCAAAAGCATCATGTAACACTTTCATTGCACTGTTTACACAGATTGCATAATTGCTATAAATAGCACGAGGAATCTTACAGCCCAGCTTTACCATAAAAACCCTATCACTTTGACCACTCTTTTAATTGACCACTCTATTTTTTTCCTCAAAAAGTAATTTTATTTTATCCTTACCAAGTCAACCATAAATGGGAATTAGAACTTTCTCTATCTCTATTTATTTGACCACCCTATCATGACAAACTATTATGAGCATTTCTTTTGGATAACATACAGGGCACAATAAATGACGGTTCAGAATATGTCAAAGTTGGGATTCAGGAAAGTTGTTTTAATCCTCCAAGATGGTAAGCATTTCACTATGAACTGTCAAAAAAAGTTGAACTTTCTGATAATTCTACACTAAAATTATTTTTGCTTTGATGATTTCCTAATTAATTCAATTATTTAAAATCATATTAATTATTTTTTTCTGGGTGAATTGATAGGGTTTAAACAGTACAAGAATTACATACAATGTAAGTCAAATTTTGACCAAAAATGACAAAAAAATTCCTTAAAAATACAGATTTGCATATTTCATCACAATTTGAACAAATCTAAATTGGGTTATCCCTAGGGACCTGTATACCAAATAACAAAGCTGTCTGACCAGTGGTTATGAAGAAGAAGATTTTTTACCAAAAACGCCTTTTTGGCGCTAATTTGCATATTTTCAACAATATCAAAAAATTAAAAAAAATTTCTCAAAATCATATTTTTTATCTACACAACAAATATCAAATCAGTAAGTACTGCGGTTCTCAAGATATTTGAGTGGACGGACGCCTCACAAACGGACATACATACATACATACATACATACATACATACATACATACATACATACAGACAGACAGACAGACAGACAGACAGACAGACAGACAGACAGACAGACAGACAGACAGACAGACAGACTGACTGACGACGGACGACGGACGGATACCCATCCCAATAGCTTCTATAGACTATAGTCTATAGTAGCTATAGTAGCTAAAAACGCGCATCAGTACGGCCCGCAGTGTTTCATCTTAGTTATTTCATTCGTGTCACCTTTCTCTTTGATTTAAAATCTTGCATGGATATTACAATCTTAACAATGTCTTGCGTTACCATGTGCAATGCTGGTTATTGAAAAATAAACCCTAGTCAAAAGTAAAATTGTCAACAATAATAAAGAATGTCACTCACAGGGGGTGTGTTGACCGATTGAACACAACGAGGAGTTTCGAGAATTTTTGAGAGTTAAACAACGCACAGTATTTCACAATCACCACAAAAAAGATAGAAAATCATCCGACGTTACAGCCAAAAAAAGCCTTTACACACATTCCACTATTATACAGCGAACAAACCATTATAATTAAAACTTTTTCTTTAAATCATCACTATCTTGTCTTTATATTGGAATGACGTTCAATCACTTCCCTTCGCTCCGTATAATCATTATCACACAACTTGCCTACTCACCATGTACGATCACTGTGAAGACACATGTGTCCCAATTTCCATAAAGGTCGCTTGCGTTATAAGCCACTACTGTTGTGCCGATCGGAAAGTCATCCCCATCAGATGTGTGGTTGCTGGACAAGTACACATGCCCCGAATTATCGGTCACATTTACAAGGGGGGTTACTGGTATGTATGCTGTTGGTTGTCCAGGATCCGTCTTTGTTTCAAGGACTTGGGGACAGGATATATTAGGTTTTTCGTTGTCTGTCAGATCAAACATAGAAAAAAAAGAAATATACGTGAAATCGAAAAGGTAAAGGTTAAAAGTATTTAACCGATGAGTGCGCACTATACCCTTCTCACATCACGTGAAAAAGACATCAAAATCTTGCCTTAATGTGCTATTACACTGGAACCGGAAGGACAAAATGTAGCAGATCATTTTTGCTGTACTATGGATAGAAAGAAAGCAACCTTTCAAGTTTGTCGTCAATTGCGATTTAAGTTTTGGGATAAATAATTAAGATAGAATGCGCTCAATTGTAGACATTTAGACTCAGATTTATACAATGTTTTGCTATTTGTGTTGATTAATTTTGAAGCTTGTTGGGTGTAAATTGAAGTATTACCTTCTTGCTTATGTAAAAATTGAAGTAAGGTTAAAATAGGGCTAACATTGGGATAGCAACAATTTTAATTTTAAAATATCGGTAAATTTTAGATACTTTTTCTGTAAGACCAAGGTCCTTACAATAGCTAGTACCTTTTACTTACGCTTGTTACGGAGAAAAAATAGAAATAGATTTCTGTCATATAGAACACAATTAAACACGATTGGAACCAATGCGGCATATTAGGATATTTTAATTTCCAATTTGCCAGAGGTGTTAGATGCCCTATAACTGATAGTTGCAATATTATGAATAACTATAAAGACAAGTGAATTGCAAAAAAAATAAATAAATAATGAAAAGTAGATAAGCTTCAATCTGTTGATTAAACCAACATTACTACAATATTCTATCCTCCAAAATTAGTTCCAATCGCATTATAATCAAAACATAATTAAAAGTTACATCTATAGACCCTGCAATGTGATCTGCGACATTGCAGCAAAAGGTTTGTGATATTCAATAATGCATAACTCAATTAAGGCAGTATGCGCCTCGAAAGTGAAAGATTCATACTTTTGCTCAAACTTGCCTCAATGAAACTTTCAACCACTCTCTTACCAAATCAACAACAAAAATTGTGGATCATCGTACTAAGTTTGGAACTAACGAAAGAAATTACCCAACATTTTGCGATATTTGAAATTCAAAATGGCCGCAATTTCTGTGTTAACTCCATGGGGGAAAATTTAATTTTGCTTTTTTCAAAAAACGAAGACTGTGAAAGCTTATCTTTCTTCAAACGCTTTGAAATGAACCCGATAAGTGGTTGTAGATGAGAAAAGAATTGTAGAAATTGAGAGTCTGGATATCTGTCGCCGAGGTGCGTTCTACTTTATAGCTGCAGTTATCTTAAGATTGTATCAATGTTCAAGGAGAATCTACGAGTGATTGGAGTGGTGTAACTGACAAGTTTCAGAAATCCATTCACAAGTTTAACTTACCGCTTACAGTCACAGTGAAGTTACATGTAGTATCGTTCTGGAACGGAACGTGGATTGTGTAGAACACCACCGTGTCACCGATCGGAAACTGAGTTCCCGATTCGTGGCTCCAGGAGGCGTTGACACCTAAGTATAAAGTTCCATTCGGAATTGGTCCTGGCCAAGTCACCGTCGCTACTGCTAATCCTGGATCTGTGGTCGTATTAATATTCCCACGGCAGTCGAATGTCAAAATTTCCACCTCTGGTAAAAGATAGAGTCACTTATTATTACTAGAAATAGCAGGATTTTAGAATTCTATATCCAACACAAACAAAGTTACTTTGATGTAAGTGTGAACTGTAGTTTCGAAAACTCATGACGGAATCTCCTGGTCTCGATACAAGAAGGCATCATATGATGTAATTGCGTGCGTGTGTGGAATGACCACGAGGTTGTCAGTACCTAGATGCGTCATGTGCCTTTATATCCAGCTTCACTGAACACACCAATTTAACTGTTTTGTGATAATTGCAAGAGGTAAACATTTGTGGGGGCAGCAAACAGGAACAAATCGAACATAAATATTAGCTACGTTTATAACAAAAACACTTGATTTAAAAAAAAAACGGAAAAGAGAAACTTGTGCATTATTCTTTAACCCTTACTAAAAACATACAATGTGGTATACCCAAAACATACAGGACATTTGTATAAAGTGTGAGCCTACAATGGCTTTCAGGGCTATGCATCTACTGGTACGTTTATCTGTATAAATCACCTTGTCGCCAGTCGTTGAAAATGATAAAAAATCTATTGCTATGGCATTTTTCTAACACATACCGCAACACAATTTAACGCCAATTTTTTGAACGTTCTAACACGAAATATTGGCAGTGTGCATGAGTGCCAAAGAGAATACTGTATTTTAGGGTCAGCTCTTGTTTCAAGTTTTAAAGTGCAATAATGTCCTTTACTTTTATTGTAGTAAGGGCTTCAATCGCCTTTCCTGGTTTCGGACATTCAAGTAAAAGGTACCCCAGCATTTCTTCTTAGTGGCTTCAATATTAGTCAAAAAAGGGGCATCAGTATGGTCCGCAGTATTTCAAGAAAGTTATTTCATTCAAGTCAACTTTCTCTTTGATTTAAATCTTGCATGGATATTTTCTTTACAAGCTAAACAGTTATGTTTGGTAGTACTGTTTAGTTTGCCTTTACTTTGATATGAGGTGACTATATTCTCAACACGTGCCTGTCATACTGTACTGTCGAAGAATTTGTTTATAATAAAAAGTACCATGGGCTATAAAAATTTACTTTCTCTCTTGCATATACTAGTACACAAACAGAACACACAAACAAACATAAACAAACAAACACACACACAGACAACCACACAAACACACAAGTAGCCTCATTAATACATGTACTCTATGTTTCACCTTAAGCTCTATCGTTTGCAAAACGGAAGACGTGTCCGCTCAACGTCGTTTTGGAAAAGCGACCTAATAACGCGGGTTTCTACCCTTAAAAGGCATATTTTAATTTGCTATAATTAAAAGATTTTCCTGTCGCAGTAAATTTCATTAATTCCTCAAATTCTGCGATATGAATACAGTTAGATCTTTGAACACGATTGGAAATAATTTGGGATTATTGGATCTTTATATTTTTCAAATTTCTCAAGAGCGCCAGGTGTCCTATAGGTCAATGTTGCGATATTACAAATTACTCATAAAAACAAGTGTGAAACGTAAAAAGAAAAGCAGATGAGATTACAATTGTAGATTAAATCGACATTCCTTCACGATCCAATTATCCCAAAATAGTTCCAATCGTATTTTTGACAGATGAATTGTATCTCCCCAATAAAACACGCCTGTTAAAACAATTCATCGGGAGAAGGTAGACCATACGCCGACTGACACATTCTCAAATTATCACGACGGACGGAAACCAAACTTATTTACATTGTTTGATCGTCACGATGCATGTTTGAAGCCGTTTGGCCGCTATTGTTCATATATCAAACGCGATAAATATTTAATGTATGACTAAAGTCATTAAAGTTGCCCTTCAAAACCAAGCGTAGCGCGTAGGTATGATGATTATATTGATCTGTTTGATATTGATATGTGCGTCTACGGAAATTAAATTGTTATCATGGCGATAGTCGTTTTCATAACAGAAAGCTTTGACCGATTACTCTTTAAACATATGATAGGTTTCCGGTTAATAACGCTTAACAGAACCTGCGATTTTGACAAAGGACACAAACATAGACACAGAACAACACAGAAAAGACAGATAAGTACCGGTACACACAACAAAGTCAAATCCGTGAAAGAAAGGTCTATGGAGTTGCTTTCTAGCGAAAGGTGAAAATAGGGCATGTGTGGGATAGGATGGTATGCACGATATCCTTACTTATGGAGCAGTATAATGGTGCAATAACAGTACAAAGTTAATTAACAGTAGCATTTCTTCATACTATACCCGATATTAAGATTTTGAAAAGCCATATCTTTTCAGGTTGTAGTATGTTCCATGAGGTATTCTGTGCCGTGAAACTGAAAGATTTAAGCTTTCCTTTATAACTTTATAACTTTCAACAATTCTCTGTAACTATTCTCTTGCCAAGTCTAGAATAAAGTCCAGAGATCACCATGCTAGTTTTGCTAATAGAGGAACGAATAACGAACATTTACTGATATTTGAAATTCAAAATTTAAGCGATTCCTGTATTAACTCTGTATGGAAATACCAAATTTTAAATATTCAAAAAACGAAGACAGTGAAATTTCCTTACTCACAGTACTTTACAATGATCCCCCCACGATACGTAGACCAATAAAGTATTTGAAACATTTTAGAGTCCAAAATCTGTCCTCGAGGCGCATTCTACCTTAATCTGGCTGAAGCACTCTGCGCGTTCGTGCTTATCGCAATCCGTCAAATTTATGATCGATTAAGATAGTCAAGTAGTCAAGTTTTATTTTATTCATCTGTCACTGTAAGTTGGGTTTTAGCCCACGTTTGTTGTCATTAAAATTTCCTACTTTGACGCTTGGTATGAGGTTCACGTCTTATAGGTGCAGGTTATTTATCAGCTTTATGTAGAAGCAAATCGGTCAACGTGATAAAAAGTTCATTTGAATACAGAGCATTAAAGGGACAAAGTCGGCCATTTTTCATGAATTTTGTTTGATACAAGATACTGCTTATTTTGTTGGACATGTTGAAAGATACTGAATGAATTGGTGACCATGCATATATTCAACCCCGGTTTTAGACACGATACATGAAAACATCGCAAAAGTGAATTAATGGTCATGACCATTAATGCATTTTCGCGATGGTTTCATTTAATTTGTCTAAAACGGGGGTCGAATATATGCATGGTCACCCGTTCATTCAGTATCTTTCAACATGTCAAACAATATAAGAAGTCTCTTGCATCAAACAAAATTCATGAAAGATGGCTGACTTTGTCCCTTTAACATTATGTGAATGCTCAATGTCCACGGATGAACAACAGCCTCATTAATAATAAAGAAACGATATTTTACCAAAGATTTTGTATGATGCGTGTTGCCTCAGTGCTTGGGAAGACAAATGGCGTAACACACGTCGCCAGCGAAACTACGGCTGATCTCACAACCCTTTGGCAATGCCGAATTGATGCAATATTAACACACATGCGCTCCACTGCGACCCGCGTAATTTCATCCATTTAATTTATTTCTTTCGTGTAGCTGTTGATATTTTGCAAGAATATTTTTATACAAGTTATAGCCTAATAAAAACGGGTTTACTGGTTTTTGCCTCAAGCTATGTTCTCAACACCAGCATGCCCTGTAGATAAGGCGTTGACAGACCTGTTCAAAATGCACCAACACTCTGACTAACATCAGATGTACAGTTGGGTCGGTCTTTTTTTTTCTATGGTTCTCAACATTTGACAAGCAAAACTTATTTTCTGTCTCGTATGGACTGACCAGTAAGATACGCATCACACAGAGGTCACTTCATTACATACTTGCTTTATATTTCATACATGGTTCTACTGTTTGCAAAATTGAAGACAGACCCGGTCAAAGTTAAATGACCTGATACCGAAGCCTTTCCTTCCCCCCGTTAAAGTCACACTTCAATCATTAGAACCAAATTAAAAATATTTGCGCTGTCAATTTCATTAGTGCCACTCGTCCAACTGTGACAGTTTCCACTTAAAACCTTTGAAAGATGAATAGAAAAGCTTCTCATTTCAAAAAACACTAGAAATACCAATTTAAGAGCTTATAGGAACCGTATGCCATTGCACCTAAGTTTCATTGTCATTTTAAATGATCCCGGTTGACACCATAGCTGCACAATAAACAGTACTTTCAGTTTTCGATCATCTAGATCCATCTGTAGCCGTCGTACTGACATCGTACACGAAGCAAGCCATGATTCATGTTTAATTTTTGCTTACAAAATATTAAATTTAATGATTAAATGTCGGTCATTATTATCACGTGTTTCACGTAGGCAGATAAGGTCTTGTTACTGCGTACGAAGTTTTAATGATCCATCAGATAAGCCATATTTCAAATCTCGCAAGACAAAGCATCCTAATATTTTGCAAAAGGTAGCAAGATTGCTAATTCTTGTTATGTTCTCTCTGAGGCTTATTTACATTGTTTACAATACCCCCATAAGATAAAGTATTCCGTTGCAACAGGGGACCGAAGCATTAATACTTACCGCCATCTTCACAGGTGAACATTCTTGCGTCAGAAGTACAGTTTTCGGTGTACCACATGCATCCCTGTTGACAACTGATGGAAATTAAAAAAAAATATTATATACTTAAATTCTGCTCATGCCCACAGCTATTGTAATGAACTTGACTGTGAACTGTTCGAAACATTTGCACGACGAGGCTTATGCTGTTTGTTACTAGGCTCTGCTCACGTTAAGGTAGTATGCTCTTCGAAAGTGAAGGGCATTAACGTTTGCTAAAACTTTCCTCGATGAATCTTTCAACAATTGTCTTTCAAAATCGAAAATAAAATTCGGGGTCATCGTGCAAATTTTGGTACTAGAGAAACAAATTACCCGTGATTTACCGATATTTGAAATTCAAACATCCTTGTCTTAACTCTATGGAGAAAAATAAAATTTTTGATTTTCGAAATACTATGACGGTTAATATTTTCCCTACACTGAGAGCTTTAAAATGAACCCCCAGATCGGAAAAGAATTGGAAAACTGTGAGAGTTCAGATATCTATCCCCGAGGCGCATTCAACCTTTAAATGTGGGCGGCGTAAATGTCGGAATATTCAGTTTGTTCTGTTAAAAGCAAGATATGTGATAATGTCCTGCCATGTTTTGTTTCACATTTAGAGTTGTACATTATGCTCGGCTCACTGGGTCGCTTTTGTACCCCTTTAAGCAGAAAGAGAAAATAACCAAGTACGATATACTAGAGAATGATACATAATAGACAGTACATTCGGTTGCCTGATGTCTTAAAAGAGGAAAGGAGCTCTACTCTATGAATGTGAAACTTCATAGTAAAAAAGACACTATCCTTTCCCATAAGAAAACAGCAAGTTCGTACTTACGATATGCGTATGCACATTCCGGTATGAAGGGTCTGGTTCGGAGCGAAGGGCGTGTGTTCCACTAGCTCACCGCTACCTGTCGTTACTTCCACCGTCTCGGACTGTGTCACCTCGTTCCCTGCCGTGATGCGAGCATCAAGCCATGACCCGAAATTCGGATTCTGTATCTCCACCACAAACTTTTTTATTCTTTCGTGTTTGGCTTCAGTTGAGTCTGTTAGCAAATTGAGACCGAAATTTCTGCACAGCTCATACCCCGCCTCCTGATGCTTTTTGGCTACGATCAAAAGGTCCGAAGAGGCTGGAAAACAATGCGGAAACCAACGTCAAAAGGTCCAAAGTTTATTTTACGTCGTTTTATATCCGGTACCATTGAGATTCGTGTATGCATACTGACGCGTGCATGTGCATTTTATTTAGGTTTATGGTACGATCTAAGATGGCAACTGGGCGACCATTTAATCAAAGGAGTAGTGGCTGTGACATTTGATAATTTTCAATATATTTTGTACACCCACTGCAAATTCTTGTTACTTCCGACAGCATGTTTAGGGGGCCCTAAACGCCAAATGTTTCCTTGTCAACACAGCGCTAATACGTATAAAATGCATTGCCACTATTTACATTTGGATTCTAGTCCGGACAAGAATTCGCTTGTCAACAATAACAATGCATTCTACACAAGTGCAGGCTGAGTTAACCAGCCAAATATTGCACATCTCAACATGCACTAATAAGCTCTCTAAGAGCCTGCTTCTACCCTTTTTGGTAACCCTATTGATATTTTTAGAAATCGCATTTGACCACACCACATGGCAATATTCAATAGCAGATTGAATTAAACCCTAACAAATGGATGATAAATACCAAATTGCTCATTTTTCTGTCAAATTTTCAAAATTCTCTGAGAATACGCCTTGAAGTAAGACCCAGAATTGAGATGTGTCGCCAGTTCAAGATAAGGAATGGTTTCCGTGTAATTCACTATTTTTAAAAATCAAAACAAATGCACGTGGCTATCGCGGTTAAATCGGGGAGCTTTTGTAAACATTGTGGACACATTTGCATTGCTATTTCCATAATCCATCTTGAGTGACACAACGTTGCGTTGCACTAGCTAATTTACATAATGACGTGCTGTGACTTCTCCAAACACCAGGATTACTTCCGTCTGTAAACAATAAACCGTAATTAAATGTTTGTCGAAGCCTAGTCCAATAAACAAGTATTCGTACAGTTCCAGACATAGTCTACACCAGAGAGCAAGTCATTTTTCTTAGTGTGGTCAAGACATCGTGTCAACGACGATTTCTCAGCAGTGCGACGTTTTATCACTCTTTGCTTAGGGTTGGTCGGAGCCTGCACACGCCGCTTTACGGTGGTTGACGTCTTTTTCGCAATGTTAGATAAACAATTACACAGTGTTCATTCTAGGATTTAAAAACAACGGGCCACTGTTGGCCCCAACTCCTGTCCCAAGGGGGCCATTTTAGAAAATCGGGGGCCATCATCATCACACATGTAAAACCCTTGAATTTTCTGCAGAAAATACAATAGTCTATCAAGTCAAGAAAAGGAGAATACTGGAGATCGGGCGCCCCGTAACCAACCAAGCCTACTGCAAAGTTGTCCCTTGTACGCACGCAACAGGCCCAATAATGGCAACAGCAAACCGTTTGGTTTGATTCAATTGTTTACGTAACTTATGTGATGAATTATTGATATGTCGGACTTGAACAACTGTACAAATTGCTAAGGACTGTGATTTTGACTGTGGAAACGATCATGATCAAAGCTTAGCGCACCCGTAGGATTTCTCCGAGAGTGGCCCTCGATTTGCACGCATCGACAATTAGGCTACTCATACACTGATATAGCACGAGACTGTAACCCGTACGACCTAAATAAAGTGATCGATACATCAACTTTTAAACATAACTCGTATGTATTAGCAAATTTACGATCATTGGTTCTGGCCAAAGGATTTTACACAGCGGTGTTGTTCTATGCAAAGACCTGGCTACTCTGGAAAACGAGATGTGTTCGACCTAAAATGTGTTGCTCTTCAAAACGATCATGGACGTTTTCCTTGCAGTGTTCAACGTTTCGTTTGTATGGACGGTAGACGTTGCAAACGCTTCAATTTAAGGGACTGCCCGATCATCCTGGGTTCATCAACTATACCGGCGTTAAAAATCCGAGTGTCGACTAGCTTTCCACCTTTACGCAGCGGCCAATGCCGTTGTTTTATATTCATCGGCTATGCCACATGCGTACGGCTCCAAAACACCGTTGCCCCTACATCAGTCCTTTCTACCCTAGTCTGGTTCCCTGACCCATTTCCCCGGTAGAGGGCGTGGGGAAATATAGGGTCAGGTACCGGGTAGCCATCTTGAACAGAATTTTGTTCAAGATGGCGGAGGTTAGTCACCAGCGCAGGCGGTAGAAGTTGCAACTGAAAAATGACCTGAGGGCAGCGCTGCCCGCAGGGCAGCTCAAAGCCGAGTAAACATGTGCACAACAATCAATGACGTCACAAATTATTTGAAAATTGTACCCATCCGCGTAAGCGCGGCAAGAACCCAAGCACGCTGCAGAGAGCATACCCGTATCCGTACCCGACCCTGCACTGTGACAGAACGATCTTGAAAATAGCGTGCTGGTGTTATTTCAAATGACCGAAGTGTGAAGGTAAGTCAAATTTCCCGAGACAAGTTTAAAATACATAATATATCAACAAGTTTGCCATGATCACACGGTCAACTTGCAAAACGTAGTTGATATTGCATGGTGGTATTACTTCGTAATACATCTATGGTCGATGGTCTATGGTCAGTATGGTGCATTAAACCTGATCGCGGATAGCAGCAATCTTTGAAGCGGCGGTCGCTAGCAAGGCTTGATGACTTTTTACACGACTTGGTACGCTTTGTACGCAGTAGGGTCTTGTAAGAAGTCATGTTGGCGAGCGACCGCCGCTACATTTGCCTAATCATTGCAGCTTGGTCGCAGAGTGCCCTGATGGAAATAGCATCATAATCAAGCGTCTCCCAGTGAGTGCAGACAAACAATTAAAACTTTTCACATTTCAGAAATTGCATATTCTTTGACCTCCATAGTGAATATCTATCTACCAATATGCCCCGAAAGCAGCGATATATTTGTGCTGCCCTCAGGGCAGACATACATTTTCTATCCTCATAGAATAGCGCTGTTCACGGTTACAGGTTTGTTACAAATATAGCTGTACGCGCGCGACATCGGGCACGCAGTTTGAAATGCGGACAAATTTTATCAATGTTTCATGCGTGGCTGTTTTTGAAGCTTGTACTCTGAGTCGTGAATATGTTTTTTAGTATTCATTGTTACACTAGCAGTCGCCCACTGAGATGTATTTTCGTCGATCTTGCATGCGTAATTTTCAAAAGCGTAATCTAAAAATGCGGACAAATATTTATTTTTGCATATTAATGAGAGAACAGTGACGTAACTGTGAACGGCCCTATTGCATAGTGTCTAGCTACCAATCTGCCCTGAGGGCAGCAATATCATCAGAGCTGCCCTCAGGGCAGACATGTACATTTGCTATGCTATCTACCAATCTGCCCTGAAGGTAGCAATATATCAGAGCTGCCTTCAGGGCAGACATATATTTCCTATCCTTACAGCATCGCACAGTATCCTTACAGCATTGGATATGTGTATATCTACCAATGTGCCCTGAGGCTGAGGGCAACAATATTTCAGAGCTGCCCTCAGGGCAGACAAACATTTCCTATCCTTACAGCATTGCATAGTGTATATCTACCAATCTGCTCCGAGGGCAGCAACATTTCAGAACTGCCCTTAGGGCAGACATACATTCCTTATGTCATGAATCTGCCCCAAGGGCAGCAATATATCATAGCTGCCCTCAGGGCAGACATATATTTCCTATCCTTGCAGCATTGCATAGTACATATGTAGCAATCTGCCCTGCAGGCAGCAATATTTCAGAGCTGCCCGTAGGGCAGACCTACATTTCCTATGCTATCTATCAATCTGCCCTGAGGGAAGCAATATTTCAGAGCCGCCCTCAGGGCAAACATACATTTCCTATCCTTACAGCATTGCATAGTGTATATCTACCAATCTGCTCCGAGGGCAGCAATATATCAGAGCTGCCCTCAGGGCAGACATGTATTTATTATCCTTGCAGCATTGCACAGTATCCTTACAGCATTGGATAAGTGTATATCTACCAATCTGCCCTGAGAGCAGCAATAACCAGAGCTGCCCTTGGGGCAGACATAGATTCTCTATGCTATTTACAATCTGCCCTGAGGGCAGCAATATATCAGAGCTGCCCTCAGGGCAGACATGTATTTTCTATCCTGACAGCATTGTTTAGTGTATCTCTACCAATCTGCCCTGAGGGCAACAATGTTTCAGAGCTGTCCTCAGGGCAGACATACATTTTCCATCCTTATAGCATTGCATAGTGTATATCTACCAAACTGCCCTTTGGGCAGTAATATGTATGAGCTGCCCTCAGGGCAGATATACATTTCCTGACCTTACAGCATTGCACAGTGTATATTAGAGCTGCCCTATGGGTAGACATACATTTCTTATCCTATCTACCAATCTGCCCTGAGGGCAGCAATATATCAGAGCTGCCCTCAGGGCAGACATACATTTCGTATCTTTCAGCTTTGGACATGTGTATATATATTGCACTAATCTGCCCTGAGGGCAGCAATATATCAGAGCTGCCCTCAGGGCAGACATATATTTCCTATCCTTGCAGCATTGCATAGTACATATGTAGCAATCTGCCCTGCAGGCAGCAATATTTCAGAGCTGCCCGTAGGGCAGACATACATTTCCTATGCTATCTATCAATCTGCCCTGAGGGCAGCAATATTTCAGAGCTGCCCTCAGGGCAAACATATATTTCCTATCCATGCAGCATTGTATAGTACATATCTAGCAATCTGCCCTGAGGGCAGCAATACTTCAGAGCTGCCCAGAGGGCAGACATACATTTCCCATACATTTCCTATGCTATCTATCAATCTGCCCTGAGGGCAGCAATATTTCAGAGCCGCCCTCAGGGCAAACAAACATTTCCTATCCTTACAGCATTGCATAGTGTATATCTACCAATCTGCTCCGAGGGCAGCAATATATCAGAGCTGCCCTCAGGGCAGACATGTATTTATTATCCTTGCAGCATTGCACAGTATCCTTACAGCATTGGATAAGTGTATATCTACCAATCTGCCCTGAGAGCAGCAATAATCAGAGCTGCCCTTGGGGCAGACATAGATTCTCTATGCTATTTACAATCTGCCCCGAGGGCAGCAATATATCAGAGCTGCCCTCAGGGAAGACATATATTTATTATCCTTGCAGCATTGCACAGTATCCTTACAGCATTGGATAAGTGTATATCTACCAATCTGCCCTGTGAGCAGCAATAATCAGAGCTGCCCTTTGGGCAGACATATACATTCCCTATGCTCTCTATCAATCTGCCTCAAGGGCAGCAATATATCAGAGCTGCCCTCAGGGCAGACATACATTTCGTATCTTTCAGCTTTGGACATGTGTATATATATTGCACTAATCTGCCCTGAGGGCAGCAATATATCAGAGCTGTCCTCAGGCAGACATACATTTTCCATCCTTATAGCATTGCATAGTGTGTATCTACCAAACTGCCCTTTGGGCAGTAATATGTATGAGCTGCCCTCAGGGCAGATATACATTTCCTGACCTTACAGCATTGCACAGTGTATATTAGAGCTGCCCTATGGGTAGACATACATTTCTTATCCTATCTACCAATCTGCCCTGAGGGCAGCAATATATCAGAGCTGCCCTCAGGGCAGACATACATTTCGTATCTTTCAGCTTTGGACATGTGTATATATATTGCACTAATCTGCCCTGAGGGCAGCAATATATCAGAGCTGCCCTCAGGGCAGACATACATTCCTAAGCTATTTACCAATCTGCCCTGAGGGCAGCCATATATTTCCTATCCTTACAGCATTGCATAGTGTATATGTACCATCTACCCTGAGGGCAGTTCTCAGGGCAGATCTCGACATACATTTCCTATCCTTACAGCATTCCATAGTGTATTTCTACCAATCTGCCATGAGGGAAGCAATATCTTAAAACAAGAATAAAGTTGTGTATAATGTGAGTTGTTGTTTGTCATTACATTTATCATATTGCGTACATTTTTTAAGAATGATATGTTTGTAAATCTTTTCCAGATCAACTATATACAGCAAAATGACCCTGAAAGGTAAGTTTTTTCCCAGCCTGATGAATATTCCACTCCCTTAGCTGTGCTGTGACACATACACATATCTTAATATCAAAATTTCTTGCAGTGAAAGCTTTTTGAAAAAAAAACAGTTCTTCAGTTGCTTTAATATAAATTTTACACATTCCTATATATAATTCAGATTAGCTGTGATGAAGTGTGCATATCTTCTGTTACTGATATTAAATTATTATGGACAGCAAAACCACGAGGTGTTTACGCGGGAACTCAAACGTGATCATGGACTTAAATACTTGACCTTTGGTGGTGGTCTGGTGCTTGCAAAATAACTATAAATACAGCCAAATTTTACAATTTATAGCTCTTTTTACAAATCATTACTTAGCATAAACTTTCATCTAATTAACTTTAAATTTTCATCATGTCACCATAAAATTGTAGATACTTTGTATCTCCATGTTTATAATTTTGTGGTTGGTATTGTCAATGACCTTGAGGAAGTTTATTATTGCAATAGGAAGTTTCAAAGGAAACTAATGAATTAATCAAGTTTAGAAAAATTTACATGTAGCTCAGAGTTCAATGACAATTTGATAAAGCATACCGGTATAACAAACAGTATTTGTGCCACTGTAAGCAGCAGCTCCAAAGATAGTTTCTGTACTTCTATACTTCAAATCTTTTGAATATACAATATGAGTGGGTAAAAGTTTGGAGGGGAGAACCATACATTTGCCTTGTAGCTTCAGAATTGCCAGGAGTCGAGACCCTATCCATCCTTGTGATCATCCATTTGTATACGAAAATTTGATTTTTAACAGGGAGACCCTTCTGAGCTATCTTCAAGGCTAAAGGGAGCATACCATGAGGCAGATTTGGTCACACATGGAAAGACCACTCCAATGATTGTCACAGTCTCAAATTATTGTCCAAAGTTGCAGATTGTGAAGAGGGTGTGTCTCGATGTCCTGGTAAGTGTTAGTTCACATATGATGTATTTATAAGAATTAGTACAATAGTTTGTTTTGCTGTGTGTAAATTCCTGTACTGAGCATGGTATACTGCTTCCTATACATCGAATTGGAATGTGATTGGCGCAGTGGTTTCCGAGATATGCAATGTTTACAATTTTACAAAATTCAAAATGGCCGCCATGTCACGTGACTCCAGTGAAAATATGGTATTCCACAGTAAATGCCACTCATCTCTACACTCATTTACTTATTGGTCTGTAGTTGGCCTTGTATGCTTTGTATCCACCTCTGTAAATCAAAAGATGCACAACACCGTTTGGCTATCTAAAATCAAACAATTGTTCTTGCCTAGAGCTAAAAGCAGATAGTATCAGTACAAGTGGTTGAGGGTTAATTAAATTGAGCCATGCATCCCTCCTTTTTATGGAGAGGAGGATGTACTTCAGCCAAATGGTATCAAAGGCTGTATTACGCTACACCTCTATGGCAAATGACACCCTGATCAATGTGTTCCATGCCAATACAAAGTACATCATGTATTTTGAGCATTTGTATGTCACTTGTATATCCTTTGTGAATCAGAAAATAAGCAAGTTTTTCTCATTTCTAAGTGTGTATCAGTGCTTGGTATAGTCACAGCAATACATTTTTTGAAAACATAAAAACTACAGTTAAAACTGACTAATTGTTACCACACTTTTTATTTTTTAGACTTCCAAGAAAGAGAAAACTGGCTGAATGGCATCATCAGACCAAGATCATCATAACATTTTGCCTGGCTTTGTAGACTTCTCAAACAGATGTTTTAGTACTGTTATGCTAATAAAACAGTTAATGAATTGACTTGAAATATCAGTGTATTTGTTTTAAATAATGTGGTCATGCCAAGTAATGTCCACATATGAGTGTTCTATTTATGATTTATTTCAGAAGTTACATTTGGGTTTATTATCATTTCTTGAAATGATTATATACCCAAATGTAACTTCAGAAATAAATCATAAATTGGACTTTCAATTCAAAATCATAATACATAGAAAACTAGAACAGATAAGAACTGAATATACTCGTTTGGTTTAGAACAGCCAACTACATAATTGCTACAATTAACAAGCGACCTAGCGGCTGATATAGCTCCGCTGTGTTTTATAGAGAACAACTATTTTTGACACATGTTGATGAAGGAGGTGGAAATCTTTGATAGCTAAATGCAGTGGCCAGAAAAAAGTGGCAAAAATAACTGCAAAAATACACAATTGAAGATTTCATCATACTTTGAATATATCACAGCGGATCATCCCTCAGAACATGTCAACCAAAGCTATCTGATGAGTAGTTTTTGGCAACAATTGCCCCCAAAAATAAAAATTGCAGATTTCATCATAATTTCAAAAGATCAAATTTAGTTCATCTATAGAATTCTGTATACCAAATTTCAAAGCTATCAGACGAGTACTTTTTGAGAAACACATATTTTGACCAAAAATGGCTAAAATTGCCCCAAAAATACAAAATTACAGATTTCATCAGAAATTCAATATATTACTTAGCTCATCTGTAGAAACCTGTATACCAAATTTCAAAGCTTTCAGACCAGTACTTTTTGAGAAACATTTTTTGACCAAAAATGGAAAAAATTGCCCAAAAAATTCAAAATTGCAGATTTCATCATAATTTCAATAAAATTCATTAAGGTGATCTGTAGGAACGTGTATACGAAATTGCAAAGCTATCAGATGAGTACCTTTGGAAATACACATTTTTTGACCAAAAATGGAAAAAATTGCCCCAAAAATACAAAATTACAAATTTCGTAAGAAATTCAATATATATTACTTAGTTCACCTATAGAAACCTGTATACCGAATTCCAAAACTATCAGACCAGTACTTTTTGAGAAATACATTTTTTGACCAAAAATGGCAAAAATTGCCTTAAAAATGCAAATTTGCATATTTCTGCACAATTTGAAGAAATCTGAAATAGATCATCCCTAGGGACATATGTACCAAATATCAAAGCTATCTGACTGGTAATTTTGAAGATTTTTAAAGATTTTTTTACCAAAAATGACAAAAATTGCCTTACAAATACAAATATGCCAATTTCACCACGATTTGAAGAAATCTGACTGAAGTCACCCTAAGTAAACTGCATATCAAATTTCAAAGCAATCGAACAAGCGATTTCAGAGAAGAAGATTTTTTACCAAAAACAACAAAAAATGCCCCCAAAAATACAAATATGCAAATTTCACCACAATTAGAATAAACTTAAGTGAGGTCATCCCAAGTGAACTGCATATAGAATTTCAAAGCAATTGGACTTGCGGTTTCAGAGGAGAAGGCAATTGTTGACGGATGACGACGCCGACGACGCCGGAAAATCAACCTATTTGATAAGCTCCGCGTCGCTGACAGCGGAGCTAAAAATGTGAGTTTGAAACTTTGATAACTTTATTAACATGCAAGCCACACCTATTGAAAACTTATCAGTTCTTGTAATTTAGTTGAAATCCGTTCAACCTTCCTTCAGATATTGTGTATACAAAGACATTCACACTGCTAAACCATTAGCTTACCTTAACACACCACAGTACTACAAATTTCCCATGATTCATTCTCATTTGCACCATCAGAGATTCCCAAGTCAAGCTAAACTACCGATACAAATTTTGGAAACTGGCAGAGACTTCTTTTCAATTACCATTTCAGATTATTTTAAAAAGCAGGCATTATTGAGAGAGGCGATCCTAACCTTTTAAATTTTTCAAGCAATACAGAAGAGTTGGAAGTAAAACTGATAATTGAAGCACCTGTTAAGTCAAACAAAAAGATATTTTTTTTCTATTGACAATACAAAGGAAATTTACGTTTTAACTGTAAACAGAAATTGGCCACCTCAGTTGGTTATCTGCTCGTTTCCTCTGATCCAAAGTGTGACACCCGCAGTAAGCTTACATTCATACTGTGATTTCTATGACTTTGATTTTGACACTCAATGTAATTCCTAAATGTACTTTTCCTAGATAAAAATTGATAAAAGTTTTTAAAATGGCAACCTTTGATGGTACAAATCAGGAAGAATTATGGGTAAAATATTTTACTGTGCACACGTAAGCCAACTTTCAAAATTAACTTTTTTGTCTAGTGGTCCATGTTGACCACCATATTGAAATTTTGGTGGTCGTTAGCAAAATACCTGTGCACAAAAAAACTAACAAAATTTGTATACTAAAGACAACTCTTCATGTCAACTTGAACATTTTGCAGTACCCTGTGTAATAATAATTTATGAGAACAAATTTACCTGATATAGCTGTGACATCTTTTAAACACTCATTGCTTTTAGCTTTATTATGTGTATAAAAAGAATTTGTTACAGGCAAATATATATTTTAAATTTCTAGATGGTTGGATGCTCCTAGTTATCACACTTTCTATAGGCGTTTCTGTAATATTTTCAAAACCAAGAAGCTTTAACTTATGAAGCAATTTGTTGAACAGGTGTTTGATTCAAAGATGATATTCAACCAAAATACAAAATGACTGAAAATCTAGTGGTCTCACATTGACAACAGAAAATCAAAACTGTGATCAATATCAGAAAAGCGGCAGTCATTTGACCCATGACCACTGTTAATTTCAAGAGTCATAAATTGAAAACATCCCAAAACACTCAAGTAAAGCACACTTCACCAAAATTAAAAAAAATACAATATTCTGTTTATTGACAAAACGGCCTCTAAAGCCCAAGCTGCTACTAAGAATTTTTTCGTGATTAAAAATATCCAGATTTAGTGTATACAGTTCAAATTAAACACTAGATGGCATTTTTATACTGTAAAACATAACAAATCGTCAATTTAGTGAAGACAAAACATTGCTGATGACACAGTCCAGGTGGATTAACGTGTTTCAATTACAGTGTCTAAATTACTGTCTGGCAGCCTCATTACAGGTAAGAGGGGTGAATTAGTTAAATGTGAGAAAATCACATCAAAATGGTCATGTGGCGGCCATGTTTGTGTACTTGGGACAAAAATAGTGTGTCACGTACCAATTGTCATGTTGGATCATAATAAAATAAATTGAAGTGCATAAGAACACCATAATACATTGTTTTTGTTCTAAGAGTGAACAAAATCTGTACAGGGATGGTTGGGTTTTAATTCAAATACATAAAAAATTTGGAAGAAAATGGCAGCCGTGTCTCAGAATTTTTAAATAACTCATAGTTTTTTATACAAAAAGGGGTGAAAGTGACTACCCTGTCTTGTAGAATAAATGACTTTTATTTTTAGCATTATTATTCACTGTACAAAAACTAAATGGAATTTAAAAATTCTTAGAGTTTTATACCCTAAGATACCCCATTACCTATATTTATTCAACGTGTGGTGTTTCCCTAGAAAAAGTTGACAGCATCTGTGATCTTGGAGTTGAAGTTTCTTCCAATATGTCTTGGGACTAGCATATCAATATATCTGTTACAAAAGCAAACAGCATGCTGGGACTGATTAAACGTACATGTGGCGACACCTGTTCCACAAAAATGAAACTCCAACTATTTATCCCTAGCCAGTAGTATTCTCGATTATGAACTCATCAAAGGTTACAGCTACTGTCACTTTAATACCAACATTGCTAATTTTGCACATTTCTAAGCCAAACAATTGGCAATAAGGGAAGAAAAACAAGCAATCTAGCAGCCGATATACCTTGAGAGAATAACTATATTTGACACAAGTGTTGATAAAGAAGGCTGGAATCTTTGATAGTTCATTTCAGTGCCAGACATGATTGGCAATAATAGCTGCAAAAATACACAATTGAAGATTTCATCATAATTTGAACATATCACATTAAGATCATCCATAAGAACATGTCAACCAAAGCTATCAGACGAGCAGTTCTTTGAGCATCAAATTGTTTTTACCGAATATGGCACAAATTGCCAAAAACAAAACAAAATCGCAGATTTTATCATAATTTCAATATATCACATTAAAATATCCCCTTTGAACCTGTATAGCAATTATCATAGCTATTAATGAGCAGTTTATGAGAAACGCATTTTTTTGACCAAAATGGCAAAAATTGCCTCAAAAAGTACAAAATTAGATTTCATCATGATTTTAATATATCACATTTTGTTCATCTGTAGGAACCCTTATACTAAATTCTAAAGCTATTAGATGAGCAATTTTTGAGAAACACATTTTTTGACCAAAAATTGCACAAAAAATACATAATTGCAGATTTCATCATAATTTCAATATATCACATTCAGTTCATCTGTAGGAACCTGTGTACCAAATATCACAGCTGTAAGATAAGTGGTTTTTGTGAAACAAATTTTTTGACCAAAAATGACAAAAATTGCCTTGAAAATAAAAATTTGCATATTTCTGCACAATTTGAACAAACCTGAAGTAGAACATCCCTTGGGACCTATGTACCAAGTATCAAAGCTAATGTGACCTGTACTTTTGAAGATTTTTAAAGATTTTTTGACTCAAAATGACAAAAATTACAAATATGCAAATTTCACCACAATTTGAATAAACTTAAGTGAGGTCACCCCAAGTGGACTGCAAATTGAATTTCAAAGCAATCGGACTTGCGGTTACAGAGGAGAAGGCAATTGTTGACAGACGACAGACAATCAGCCTATTTGACAAGCTCTGCATCGCTGACAGCAGAGCTAATAAAAAGTTTGTTTTTCATCCTCTCGCATCTCAATACAGATCAATTTGTCTTTTATTTGTCTTTACTTCATATTCTCTGTCTCCATCCTGAGATGTGCATCTGACTGGTCTTTTAGAATTTCCACAAGAAAAGTTATAGCTATGATCAGCTGAGTTTCTCTTTCTTTTCTTCTTGTTAATATTTTTCCTATATGGATGTAGCAGTTTTATGAGCTTAACCTAACTTTTCACTTTAAATGTTGAAAAAGCTTCATTGTGAGCTTTTTCCAACAAACTGTTCAATGTAGGACTATCCACAAAATCCTCACTCAAACTCCAATCAAACAAATCCCTGATCATATCTGTTTAAGTCAGCTGAAGCGGCTTCTCATCACTACATGTTGGTGGTTGTTGACACACTTCATCAGCTGTACATGCAGCATACATGGGCTCACTGTACGTGTTTATGCAGGCCAATGCTAGTATACACTTGAACACTTTTCATCAGATGGCACATCCCAAATACCATCTGCAGTGGTCATCTTCACACGCTTGTCAAACCCCATCATCCTCGCCGCTCTTATTAACTTTAGATAGTCTGCCAGCCAGCTGCAAACCCTCAAGGTAACTAAAAAATAAAGCAAAGACATTGATGAATATTTGGCCCACTCTCTTGGTGAATGCATTGTTATCGTACATTTACAAGATTTGTGTATACTACACTGGTACCTAATATGATGTCAGCAAATTTCAGCAATTGGTTTCATGTCAAAAAATAGAAAATGCCTGGAATTAATAACTAGCCTTGTTTGTAAAACTATCATCTACAAATACATTAGTTACACATCGCGTGAATCTTTTTTTAAAGTATTATATGAAGAATTAACAATCTGATTCTATGATCAACTAACAGCATAATTTCTTGTATTCAAACAAGCCTTTGCTTTGTTGCTAAGTATGTCCTGTACCCTCTAGTGTCTAAAGGACAGGATGGATACTGCGATACAAGCAAAGTTCAAGTGCACAATAATCTAGCCAGAGAGAAAACAATATGGAGCGGGGGCAGTACAGTGTTTTTAAGAATTATATGCACATATGCAAACTTTTCAAGGAATACAAGTTTGTGACATGATTAAAGCATATAATTTCAGTGAATGTGCAGTGACAAATAAGAGCTGGGACAGATATGAGGACAATGCAGTTCAATGAATCATAGATTATTCAGCATTGAAACACAGTCTCTCTACCACCAGTCTGGAAACGTGCCTGGTTTCTTTGTGACAAAGAATATGGAAAAACAAGTGATGAACACCTTTCTTTTTGTGTCAGAAAGTTGAGACAAATAGTCATGCATATTATTAAGAACCTATTTGCATCTCACAGAGACAAATTACACATTTTCCTGCAGACATTTTGAAATCTACATTACTGAATTATTTTGATTCAAAATGGAACTACAGTATACTGTGAACTTAACTACATCAATTTTTGATGCAAAGAAACACCAGATTGCAAGAAAAGGAGAGCATAATTGTGACAGCAAATCATATCACACCTTTAACATACCTGTTTCCAGACGAGTGATAGAGAGACTGTGACAGAAAACAGATACTGTTGAGAGCAAAATATTTTGCGTCAGATCTGAAAAAAATAAGCGTTTTTAGCATCAAACTTTTGTTGAACATGTCATATATGCTGTAATACCACAAACCCTGAATACACACAGACCAGAATTGTGGAAACGTATCCCTGCAATGCCTGATTACTGTGGCTTCAAATTATACTCAATTTGCTTAGAAAACTTTGCTGTAGAAAACCAGTTGAGACACATTTCACAAGTGGTACGTGTGATGTCATGATGTCACACAGTACGGAAACCTTACACATATTTATGAGCACATGTAAAACCCATGGAATTCACAGATGTCAAAGGGGAAGGACGCCCAGCAATTCTGTGTTCATCAAGACAAAATCTATGAAAAACTGGAGCGAAATCTGTCTTCGTTATTCACTTTCACAATGTAGTGATAATGCGATGGTGTCTTTTTAATAGACCCTGGTTACAAGTGGAAGTGATGTAACACACTAGTGCCTTCAGTTTGTAATACCCACTGCACTGAGGCTTATAGGGCTTCCCCAGCAGCTGACTATTGTAATTACTAGGCCCTTACGTCACTTCTACCTATAACCAAAGAATTCTAAAAGGGCCCACTGCGCTATCAATAATTGCAAGGGAATAAAAAAGACTGATCACCACTTTTTCTTAGATTATTTTATTGATGAACACCAGATCACTGGGTAACCTTTCCCTTAACCTAAGTGACGACCAATGTTCATGGCCACTTGTGCCACCAGGCTGTTACCTGTGGTGGGACAATACTATCATTAAGAACCTAACATGGCTTATATTTCCATTTGACTTAAGCCGGGTATTAAACTTAATAACTTTGGCTAAACGAGATAACAAGATACATGGCTGTATGTAAAATGGGTTTTGATCTATAGATAAAAAGTTGGAACTGGGTGAAAAAAATGAAGAATATTGATAAGAAAGTGTTACACTCCTAAGAAATATTGATTTCATTCCTCTAAATAAAATTTACAAATCAAGAAGACAACAGAGAAACAAATAGCTGTAACTTCACAAGAACTTTGTCAATTTGTTAAGCTCTGTGCATGCATAGACAGTAGAGGGGGAAGACTATACTGTCTATGGTCTGTGGTAATAGTATCCATGTACATAATATTTGAGCTTACCTATAGTAGATTTTAACTTTAGCAGAAATCAATTTCAAGGGATCATCAATTCTCCTATTTGCAATTCCCTTCAAAAACTGATACTTCATGGAACCTAAAAATCTGTAAAACAAAGCAACAACTTAAATATCAATTCATTTCGTCAAGCATATACATTATAGAAAGTTCATGAAAACGATATGTTCACTTTGATCAAACTGGCAAAATTGGACTTGCTGTCATAAAAAAACACAACCTGAACTTTCTTCAGGTCATTTTCTCAAACATCTTTGGGAGAATTTTATGCTTTGAAGTACAACATAAATGTACGGTATATTGCTGCCCTCAGGGCAGATTGGTAGATAGGATGAGAAATGTATGTCTGCCCTAAGGCAGCTCTGATATATTGCTGCCCTCATGGCAGATTGGTAATACACTGTGCAATGCTGTAAGAATAGAAATATATGTCTGCCCTGAGGGCAGCTCTGATATATTGCTACCCTTAGGGCAGATTGGTAGATAGGATAAGAAATGTATGGTTGCCCTGAGGGCAGCTGTGATAAATTGCTGCCCTCGGGACAGATTGGTAGATAGCATAGGGAATGTATACATGTATGCCCCAAGGGCAGCTCTGATATAATGCTGCCCTCAGGGCAAATTGGTAGATAGCATAGAGATGTATATGTCTGCCTTAAGGGCAGCTCTGATATATTGCTGCCCTTAGAGCAGATTGGTAGATAGGATAAGAAATGTATGATTGCCCTGAGGGCAGCTGTGATAAATTGCTGCCCTCAGGGCAGATTGGTAGATAGCATAGGGAATGTATACATGTGTACCCCAAGGGCAGCTCTGATATAATGCTGCCCTCAGGGCAAATTGGTAGATAGCATGAGAAAGTATATGTCTGCCTTGATGGCAGCTCTGAAATATTGCTGCCCTCAGGGCAGATTGGTAGATATACACTTATCCACTGCTGTAAGGTTAGGAAATGTATGTTTGCCCTGAGGGCAGCTCTGATATTTTGCTGCCCGTAGGGCAGATTGGTATAGGAGACATAGGGAATGTATCATGTATGCCCCAAGGGCAGATCTGATATAATGCTGCCCTCAGGGCAAATTGGTAGATAGCATGGAGAAAGTATATGTCTGCCTTGAGAGCAGCTCTGATATATTGCTGCCCTCAGGGCAGATTGGTAGATATACACTTATCCACTGCTGTAAGGTTAGGAAATGTATGTTTGCCCTGAGGCAGCTCTGATATTTTGCTGCCCGTAGGGCAGATTGGTATAGGAGAAGAATTGTAAGTCTGCCCTGAGGGCAGCTCTGAAAATTGCTGCCCTTAGGGCAGATTGGTAGATAGCATAGGGAATGTATACATGTCTGCCCCAAGGGCAGCTCTGATAAATTGCTGCCCTTAGGGCAGATTGGTAGATATACATATATCAAATGCTGTAAGGTTAGGAAATGTATTTTTGCCCTGAGGGCAGCTCTGATATATTGCTGCCTGCAGGGCAGATTGGCAGATAGGATAAGAAAGGTATGTCTGCCCTGAAGGCAGGTCTGCTAAATTGTTGCCCTCAGGGCAGATCGGCAGATAGCATAGGGAATGTACACATGTCTGCCCTGAGGGCAGCTCTGATAAATTGTTGCCCTTAGGGTAGATTGGTAGATATAGCATTGAGAATGTATAAGTCTGCCCAAAGGGCAGGGCAGGTCTGATATATTGCTGCCCTCAGGGCAGATTGGTAGATAGGATGAGAAATGTATGTCTGCCCTAAGGGCAGCTCTGATATATTGCTGCTCTCATGGCAGATTGGTAAATACACTGTGCAATGCTGTAAGAATAGAAATATATGTCTGCCCTGAGGGCAGCTCTGATATATTGCTACCCTTAGGGCAGATTGGTAGATAGGATAAGAAATGTATGGTTGCCCTGAGGGCAGCTGTGATAAATTGCTGCCCTCGGGACAGATTGGTAGATAGCATAGGGAATGTATACATGTATGCCCCAAGGGCAGCTCTGATATAATGCTGCCCTCAGGGCAAATTGGTAGATAGCATAGAGAATGTATATGTCTGCCTTGAGGGCAGCTCTGATATATTGCTGCCCTTAGAGCAGATTGGTAGATAGGATAAGAAATGTATGATTGCCCTGAGGGCAGCTGTGATAAATTGCTGCCCTCAGGGCAGATTGGTAGATAGCATAGGGAATGTATACATGTGTACCCCAAGGGCAGCTCTGATATAATGCTGCCCTCAGGGCAAATTGGTAGATAGCATGGAGAAAGTATATGTCTGCCTTGAGGGCAGCTCTGATATATTGCTGCCCTCAGGGCAGATTGGTAGATATACACTTATCCACTGCTGTAAGGTTAGGAAATGTATGTTTGCCCTGAGGGCAGCTCTGATATTTTGCTGCCCGTAGGGCAGATTGGTATAGGAGAAGAATTGTAAGTCTGCCCTGAGGGCAGCTCTGAAAATTGCTGCCCTTAGGGCAGATTGGTAGATAGCATAGAGAATGTATACAGTCTGCCCCAAGGGCAGCTCTGATACATTGCTGCCCTTAGGGCAGATTGGTAGATAGCATAGGGAATGTATATGTCTGCCCCAAGGGCAGCTCTGATAAATTGCTGCCCTTAGGGCAGATTGGTAGATATACATATATCAAATGCTGTAAGGTTAGGAAATGTATTTTTGCCCTGAGGGCAGCTCTGATATATTGCTGCCTGCAGGGCAGATTGGCAGATAGGATAACAAAGGTATGTCTGCCCTGAAGGCAGGTCTGCTAAATTGTTGCCCTCAGGGCAGATCGGCAGATAGCATAGGGAATGTACACATGTCTGCCCTGAGGGCAGCTCTGATAAATTGTTGCCTTAGGGTAGATTGGTAGATATAGCATTGAGAATGTATAAGTCTGCCCAAAGGGCAGGGCAGGTCTGATATATTGCTGCCCTCAGGGCAGATTGGTAGATTGCATAGAGAATGTATAAGTCTGCCCAAAGGGCAGCTCTGATATATTGCTGCCCTCAGGGCAAATTGGTAGATAGCATAGAGAATGTATAAGTCTGCCCAAAGGGCAGTTTTGATATATTGCTGCCCTCAGGGCAGATTGTAGACAGCATAGAGAATGTATATGTCTGCCTCAAGGGCAGCTCTGATACATTGCTGCCCTCAGGGCAGATTGGTAGACAGCACAGAGAATGTATATGTCTGCCCCAAGGGCAGCTCTGATACATTGCTGCCCTCAGGGCACATTGGTAGATATACACTATGCAATGCTGTAATGATAGGAAATATATGTTTGCCCTGAGGGCAGCTCTGAAATATTGGTGCCCTTAGGGCAGATTGGTAGACTATGCAATGCTGTAAGGATAGGAAATATGTCTGCCCTGAGGGCAGCTCTGATTTATTACTGCCCTTGGGGCAGATTGGTAGATACTAGACACTACACAATGCTATGAGGATGGAAAATGTATATCTGCCCTGAGGGCAAACAGATATATCGCTGCTCTCTGGGCAGAGTGGTAGATATTTACTATGGACGTAGGCGAATATACATCATGCAATGTTGGAAAGTTTTAATTGTTTGTTTGCACTCACATGGAGGCGCTTGTATGATGCCATTTGCATCAGGGCACTCAGCTAATGTAGCGACCGCTAGCGACCGCCGCAACAATGATTGCAGCTATCCAAGATCAGACTGAGTAACACCACCTTGCACTACTACGTTAATTTGCAAGTTGACCGTGTGATCATGGCAAACGTGTTGCTATATTATGTATTTTCAACTTGTCTTGGGAAATTTGACTTACCTTTACGCTTCATCCTTTGAAATAAAACACCAGCAAGCTAAAGATCGTTCTGACACAGTGCGGGGTACGACTATACAGGTATGCTCTCTGCAGCGTGCAACGGCACTTCCATGACTTGCCGCGCTCACGCGTACGGGGACTATTTTTCAAGCAAGTTGTGACGTCATTGAATGTTGTGCAGATGTTGGAGCTGCCCTGAGGGCAGCGCTGCCCTCAGGTCATTTTTCAGTTGCAACTTCTACCGCCTGCTAGTCACCTGACAGAACATGCTACAACAAATATGGCTGCTACTATGAAAACGCCGGTCAAAATCGACTGGATCAGAATTATGTTCAAACACTGATATCCGAACCAAAAACATTGGCACACGGACGGGAAACATAAACTGAAAGGATTAATCCAGAAGTACGGGGAAATAGAGGTGATTGAAGGCTGGCTGTCACATGATATCGCAGCAGTACGTGGCGTGTATCGAACGCGCTAGGGTCATTGAGGTCATCGCCGACTGTGGCGTGACCCAATGACCAGAGCACGTTCGATACACGCCACAAGTACTGCTGCGGATATCACAGCAATTGAAAGCAAACTTTGTTGGAACTATGAACGACGATTGATTTCGATGGATAGAATGGTGTCCGAATTTTGTGAAAAATGCAAGGCATCATGTCGACGTTCTAAAAGTATCAAGAGGTGTGCTAAATCACAGTGGCTAAATCATGGAGGTAAAAAGTCTTTCTTTCTACCTCCACGGCTTTGTGGTACAAACAAGAAGTTGGTGTCAAGTGAGCCTGAAAGTGCGAAACCCAAGAAACATGAGAAAAAGTTACAAGTGTTACTTTCATCCAATCACAGCTTGTTTTATTTAACCCAATAGCGTCCATGTTTACATTAGCCGGTACCTGACCCTATATTTCCCCACGCCCTCT
Source organism: Ptychodera flava (assembly GCF_041260155.1). Taxonomy (NCBI): domain Eukaryota; kingdom Metazoa; phylum Hemichordata; class Enteropneusta; family Ptychoderidae; genus Ptychodera; species Ptychodera flava. Next base: position 34,308,050 of record NC_091937.1, read on the forward strand.
ACCGGGGAAATGGGTCAGGGAACCAGACTACCACATATATGCTGTAGTGGGTATTTAATTGCAAAGGTTGATAGGTAACTGAATCGTTTTACATGTCACACTATGACTGAGGTAATGACCTTCGGGGAGCTACGCGAATGTATGAACTACGTGAACTCTGCGTGATCGACCCATTCATATAATGTTGCGCCCTTAATGGCGCGTCAAACGTAGAAATGAGGGCCATTCGAGATTTTATTGCGCAATGGCGCGTCCTAGAATTAACTTTGCAATTAGTGCGATAGTACGCTATCAAGTCTACGATTCTGCAATGTCTATATACTATATAGCGTGTGAGGGGAGTGTGATCTGGGGAACGCAAACAAGCTTATCTGCATATGAATTTAGGACACGCCCGCTATCAGTAATGACTGCTGACGTCATTGTTTTTCCCACTGAAGCCATTCGCTGTGGCGATGTGTCGACACGCAAGGCTCCAAAAATTGGTAGTTTTCCGCGATTTATTTTATTTTCCTGGGACTTTTTCTCTGAACAACTGTCATTCCCGGCCGACATCATCACTTGGTAACAAAGTATGTCCGTGTTGAGGCTCGTGCACGTCTAATTATCAAATGCCGTAGCGTAGAAGTATCAAAACATGTTTTTTGCGTTTTTCTCGAATTCAATGTGTGAATGAAGTACCCTTCTTTGGCACCTCGTCAATTCGCGCTCACAAACACTAGCTGCTTGAAATTCACACCGTCCATTGGAAACATAATGAACTCAAAATCCGTGTCTGGATTTCCTTTATATGTCTTTGTTATTTTTTAATGGTGTTGGACGAAGGTGCTTTTCAAGGAATTTTAATTATCACGCCATATAATTTGAATGGAGCCTCCGAGAAAAAATCGCAGACACGGTTTTGAAGGATATTGTCAAGGCTTGTCAATGAAGAAATTCCAACCGGAAATCTTGCAGCATGTTCGCATAAGGCCGGGAAAACCGGTTTTTGGAAGGTTCAGCAAAACGCTTGTCACGTGACTCTTATGCAAATAATGACCGTGCACTGTGCTTGGTCGGATAGCTCTATATCAGGGCTTTCAGAAAATGTATACTTTATTGGGGTTTGGGACAGTTCAATTGAGAAAAAAATAAAATCTGAAAGTGCCCAAAAGGTATTTATCATCCTTAAACCCTAATAAATGGATAAGACCTTTTTGTGGTAATGAAGAATAGTTAAGACTGCTCAACTCCGCCTGTACACAGTCTCATCTGTGTTCTCTTTTACACGAGAATATTCAGGGAATACCTCAACTACCGGTATCTTGGTTGGTCTCGCACAGGGCATTGTACGATCACTTCCTCTTAGAAGGGTTAGAGTTAAAGAGTACTATAAAAGTTTGATTGACAGAAAATTCGTAAAATCTTGGGCCACAGAATTGTTGAATGATAAGTATAATTTGGGCCTTGATTTGCAAAATGTTTGGGTTTCCCGAGCGACCAGGTTAACAAGTGAACGCCGACTTGCCCGCTTTGTTTAAGTTCCTTCATGGCATTCTCCCAAAAAATGAAAAATTGTATTATAAGTGGAAATGGTTGATAGTAACCTATGTAGGATTTCTGGCATTGTTGAAACTCTGCTCTGGGATTGTTCAAGGCTCAAACAATATTGGGTGCAAGTAATTGACCTGCTTCATGACAAGAGAAAGATCAAAATCGAATTGTGTTTTAATGATTTACTCACAGGACAATATGATGTCGATAATTGTATCAACCACATTCTTGTGATATATATATATATATATATATATATATATATATATATATATATATATATATATATATATACAAATATAATAATATAATATAATATAATATAATATAATATAATATAATATAATATAATATAATATAATATATAAAATGTAAACACATGGCTGATTTGCCTATGAAGAAATATTGATATCTTTCAAACCTTCTGTATTTTTGGGTTTTCAAAAAAAGAAGTCTTAGAATAGAAGATAACATAAATAGTGAATCTGCGAGAAAGAAATGGTATGGTTTCTTAGAGCTGTTTTGCTAACTTGATTTTAATTGCCAAACGCGTGTTAACTTTTTTCGTCTTGATGCATCACGTGTTCATGGCTATTGATTAATTTTCCCATGTCAAGACCTGCTACACATATATACTTGAAGAGTTATGTTTTTTCTCCGCACAGGTACTATGTTGCAATCGACGGAAACTTTCCACCAAATATCCTTTCTCTGTCACAACTCTCTTTGCGGTCACTGATATAGACCTTTTACAGAATTTTATTGTTTTGTGCGTATTTAGTAACCTATCCGTGATTTGGTTTGCCGTATTCTGACCATAAGTAAATGAAACCAAAACAATACTTCCCAAATATATGCGTTGTTCTGTAGCTACAAGACTGTTGTATCACCCCATTGTATAATTCATGATGCAATACCAAATCCAATATACAATAACACTTAACCATATATGTTATACCATCCCAATATGCAATACCAACGCAGTATGTAATAACACTTAATCCAATATATAATACCAACCCAACGTGTAATAACATTTAAAAACCAATGTAATAACACATATCCCAGTATGTAATACTGACAGTGCTGTGCTTGCGGAGTAAAGATTCAACAGTTAAGTTGGCAAATCACTGACTCATAATGTACATGTGCAGAAAACGAGTACAAATTCGACGTTGGACAGCGAAAGACAGAAAACGGCTAGTCCATATGAGAGACGTATAATGGCTCAATAGATGGCATCTAGACCATGGCTATTGTCAATTGGAGCTGAGATTATATGTGTGAGATCACCAACGCTTGATTTAACAAGCAGCTAAAACAACTACGGGGTTGGCCTATCGTACAGAAACTATTGGAAATAATGTACGGGTCACATCTATTGTCTCTGTTGGCGAAAATAAAAATGAGTGTGTCTGTTTGTAGAAAAAATATTTTCGGTAAATAGCCTCCATTTATACTTTTTTCGAAAAAACAATGGGTTTTGAAGTTGAATCGCTCCAGCAGAAAGAAAACTGTCAAACTTGATAAATTCTCGCGTAATTTTCGAAATTTGAGAAAAATAAAATTAAAGTGGATGTCAAAAAAAAATTGGGCGTAAGCAGTCTACTGGAAAGGCGGGTATCTTTATGTTTGGATGGCTAAGGGGCTAACACTGAAAGTAGTACGCGGACTTTGGTACTAGAGAAACAATTCGAACATTTATCGATATTTGAAATTCAAACTGGCTGCCATTTCTGTGTTTACTCTATGTTGAAAAGTGCAATTTTCGATTTTCGAAAAATTAAGACGGTGAAATTTTTTCTTATTCCAAGAGCTTTACATAAAATGAGCCCCTAAAATTAGTATATCAGAAAAGTACTGAAAACCTGTGAGCCAGCATATCTGACCATGAGGCGCGTTCTACCTTAGGTTGAATAAACTGAGACAACACATTGCTTACTTGTATTTTCACAAATCATGTTTTTCTTTGAGTCACAGCCGATATCTCTCCACTCTTCCTTTCTGTGAAAAACAAAGTAAGTCTTGTACAAATGTTGACAGACAGAAATACAGAACCTAAAAAGAGATTTCAACAGTTGGTGTCTCTCACAAGCAGTGTCAATGGGATACCGTTAAGCAACAAGTCGATAACATACTAACAATTATATCGGATTTTCTTACTACACCATACATTTCATCGTCACAATGAGCCAAAAAACTACTCGTTCACTCTTCTCGATCGACTGTTCTGCAAAAATGATTATTTTTTCGTATAGATTGCGATAGAAACGAAAGTAAAGGCAAAATTGAGTTCTTTTTCATTTACAGTTCAAGAGAAAAAAAAATAATTACTGTGAATTCTGAACCCATGACTCCTGTATGAATGTAAAATGATTAATTCACACATTTACACAGATATGATATATGCATACATACATACATACATACATACATACATACATACATACATACATACATACATACATACATACATACGCACTTTCAACTCCCCCCCCACACACACATGCACACGCGCACACACATTCATACATATATACATATATCCTGCAACATTGAAGTTTCTCCACCAAGCTGAAGGCACTCTCATTATTTCACTTACATTAGTTGAATGCAATCTCCGAAGTTTTTCGGAAATTTCTTTTTGAAAGGTTTGAAGGTTAACGTTTCGCCGTCGCTAGTGAGAACCACGCTTCTGTCGGTTTGCAATCGGGCGTCAATCCAGAAACTGTTGTCAGCCATGCCTTCTTCGTTAAGCACTGAGAGTATGTGTTGGTGCTTGTCCTCACTATCATCTTTGACCACGCTAAGACCGTACCTTTCACAAAACTCGAACGTCTCAGTGTTCGTTCTCCAGTTGAAGAGTGTGAAGGTGATGCAGCCTGAAAACAAAGATGCCGGTATTACATCCGGAATTTCTGGCACCGTCTTTCAGCAAGACTCCTTTGATGGTAAGTTGAATTTTGCCAGCTCTTGTTATGATAACTAGAATCGCCACATCACCATCGCTCAAGAGAAATATACACTTCATTTTGCTCCGACATTTTCGATTATGCCGCAAAATTAAAAATTTAATCAGGTTGAAAAGGTCATCAAACTTGCAAAAAAACTGCAGCAAAGTGTCATTTGATATACCTTTGTCTTACTGTTTCAGAATGACTGCATCAGTTGTCCACGATAATGCTCATTTGTATATCTAACGGGGACAATTATCTAGCAGGACGTGACCAAAGTTATATTTCATAATTTTTATTGAAAATATATATACACATAAGTAATCGTAATGATATATTAGTGTTGTACTTCTTGGATTCATATATTTAACAAGCTTTTACAATGATGGTATATTTCTGGAAGGACTTAACCAAAATTAATGAATTCAAAGATATGTTAGTATAGTAATGAAAAGCAGTTAGCAATTCAGTTACAGCTTTAAGTTGCGAGTTGAATAATATTTTCTAAACGACATCTCATTCCAAGTATTTTGTGAAACTAACAATGTAACAATTAGTTTTTCTCTCTGACATTTATATGTAGAGACCAATAGAATTGGCAAATACAAGACTACCCAGCGTAGTCGCCCAACTTAAATTACGATCGCTCAGTAGAGATATACTCTTCGTTTTGCTGGCACGTTTTCGATTATTGCGCAAATTAACAATCCAATCAGGCGTAAAAGGTCATCAAACTTGCACAAAAACTGCAGCAAAGTGTCATGGGATATATCTTTGTCTTATGATCAACATACGCAGCGAATTTCAACAAATTTGTTGCCACCTTTCTAGATGTGAGAAAATGTTTTCAAAAGTGCATTAATGTGTCTATGCAAATTGGAAAGTAGTTGCCATAATATTTGTTCTGCCCATATAACAACATGAGCAGTATCAGTTCCCAGTTTCATTAAATTTGGTGAGGTCATCCTTTCTATATCACATTCAATTAAATTATGGCAAGCGCAGAGCAGCAAATGCATGTGACTTGCAATAACAAACCTTGTTTGATCGTTCCTCTAGATGTATCTCCCGAACAGTGAAAATTCAAAGGATACACAAATACAAAAGAGTGAAACGTTTCTTTATACAGCATTCCAGGAGAATATTTCGCTGCAGCTTTATTCGACATATTTTTTTTTCTTTATTAAAATATTTTATTGGGTCACCAAATTGTCTGTCAATATTCAGATTCTAGAGTATATACACAAAGACGTTCCTTTTGATTAGTTATTCACGCTGACTATACATATTTACGATCAGCAAATCAACACTTAACTCCATGAGCTTAAAACCGAGTTTTTAAAAAAGTTATTTAATTTAACAGCTTACCTTTGTATTAGAGGGAATCTTATAAAAGTTTTGTTTTTAATTACTTTGACGAATCTTTTTAATATTCTTTGCTATTATAACTTTCTTTTATTTCTTTTTGGTGTACTATTCTCGTCTTCCACACTCTTCTTTATTTCTTTATAGTGCTAACGGTAAATCATTCCAAAGCTACTATGGCGGGTTCGTTATTATATGAACCGTGATGTTCAATATAATATTATACGTGATCACTCACGTGAGCTATTCCAATGTCTCTATGTCCGTGTTTCTGTTTGAGTGTCTGTCTCTTGATGCGATATCTAAAGATGTGGCTCATCCACGATTAGTGGGTGTGGATTACAAAATTTATGTTAATTTGCGTGATCAGTTGTCCAGAGATGAAATAATTTCAGAATGACTGCATCAGTTGTCAACGATAATGCTCATTTGTAATTCTAACGAATTTTTACAATTAGGGGATAATTATCTAGCAGGACATGTCCAAAGTTATATTTCATATTTTTCATTGAGAATATATATACACAACTGAATGAAATATAAGAGTAGTACTTCTTGGATTTATATGTTTAACAAGCTTTTACAATGATGGTATATTACTGGAAGGACTTAACCAAAGTTAATGAATACAAAGATATGTATTATACTAGTGAAAAGCAGTTAACAATTCCGTTTCGCCTCACTGTCAAGTTTGCGTGTCAAATTACATTTTAATTTAAGGGTGGACAACTACGCTGGGTAGTCTAGTATTTGCCAATTCTATTGGCCTGTATGTAGAAATGCTAGAGAGAAAAATAATTGTCACATCGTTATTTTCACAAAATACTTTGAATGAGATGTCGTTTAGAAAAATGTATCTGATTATGGTTTGCTAGATAACGATATTAAATGAAAGGATAATCCCTTTCGTAAAAAGAAGCTATGCAAGTGTGTTTCTCAATACTTTCCATAAATACATCATTCAGCGACACACTTTTCGTCGTACAATCTTGAAGTCATTTACGAAGGAACATTTAGAATTGTACGCTACATGAGGTAGCTATGCCAAAGCCAAAATCTGCTTCCTATATGTTCGGGGCCTGAACTTTGTCACAAAGTAGAGTGAACTGCACAAAATTTAAGTGTAGAGCGTATTTCTATACGATGTATCAGAAGACGTAAGTCAAACTTTTTCTCTGCATATTTCTTAATATCTACTCTCCGTACTCTACAACATGTATACAATTACAAAGATAACAAAATCTTTTCCTTTGCCTAGTCGTCCACTTACACTATTTCAACGATGGCCGCACCAAATTTAACAAGATTTTATATAGACGCTGCCCGTAACAATAAATGAGTGAACTAATCGTTGCACCATCGTGGTAAATAATTGATAATTTACATATTAAAAACTATTCAAATCTTGTATTTATCTCAGAAGTCAATTACAAAATGAATTTTGTAGGCGATGTTGATCATAAAATCATGGGCATATTGTTAGGGAAAACAAAAATGTCAATGTAGAAATAGCTGCGAACAGTGCATGCGAGCATTTTATGTTCATATCAGGTTTGCATTGCAGGGTTGGAGCTCTAGATAAGTGAGTTTCAGTACTATTGGAAAGACACTGTAATTCACTGCATTTTGTTTTCATAAATTTTGTATCATTTGCAAATTTTGTTGTTCTGACAAGAACCGTGAAGTATTACTAGAATATTCGATCAACGAATAACCTTCATTTCCGCAAAAAAGCGCTTACATCGATAGCACAATTTTACAGTAACGACAGAGGTGTTTCGTCAGGAGCTACTACAGAATCGTTGTAATGAATTCGCTGTTCAGACGACTAGAACGTTTAAAGTAGACTTGAAATGCACCTCGGGGACAGGAATTCGGGCCTTCAAATTTTATCAATTTTCTTCTGACCTACTGCTTGTTGGGGCTCATTTTAAAGCTCTTGGCAAAAGAAAAGTTTTCACCGTCTTAGTTTTTCAAAAATCGAAAATTTTATTTTTTTCCCATAGAGTTAACACAGGGATGGCGGCCATTTTGAATTTCAAATATCGAGAAATCACAAGTTATTTGTCTCTCTAGTACCAAAGTTTGCACGGTGACCCTGATTTTTATTCTTGCTTTGGTAGAGAATGGTTGAAAGTTTCACTGAGGAAAGTTTGAGCGAAAGTTTAAGTCTTTCACTTTCGAGGTGCATATTACCTTAAAGTTGACTTGAAATCGCAACAGTTATCAGGGATTTCCAGATTGTCCGAGATTAGCCGCGGTCGATCATCAAAGTCATTTCTTCAAAGGAGGCTTTACATATATTGCATATCGATTGTACACTTAAACTGGAGCTCACATAATGGTATCAGATCAGGCACATAGTTTACAATGTAAACCGCAATTGTTATTCAGTGTATGTGAGCCCCGCTGTGGAAAAGTGTTTCGTTGCGACTGCTAGTGTCGACCAAGCTAAGATACAGCATCATTAATTGTTACAATTTCACGTAGACCTCAGCTATTGCGGGGGAACTTTACAACGTCACAGCCATCTAAACGGCAAATCTCGATTATGTCTGTAGTAAAGGTTGTACTCACGGACTGGGAACCTTAACGCACGGTTCAACAAGCGGATGTTATACTTTCACATCAATTATGATTAAAATTATCTAAGTTTATGGTTGGTTCTGTAACTATGAATCACAGAAAATCAACAGAGTATTGAAAAAGAGCACTGCCCCAACAATAACCTGCCACTACAAAAGTATCCGAAGCAAGTATCAAAAAGCGGATGGGTTAGGTATATCTTAACTCTGTCATTGAATGGTCACATCTTTGCATGACTCAAATATATTGCGAGTCATACTAAACACAGAGAGAGAGAGAGAGAGAGAGAGAGAGAGAGAGAGAGAGAGAGAGAGGGGGGGGAGCATGAGAGTAAAGTTTTACGCTTGCCGAGTTAATACCGCATTTTTTCAGATGTGGGAGAGGTTATTTCGAAAACGGGACACTGACGAAGATGGCAATTAACTCACCTGACAGTTTTAGAGACGTTGATAAAATCACAAGAAAAGCAGTTACTCGGAGACCCATTTGTACTGTGAAGTTACAGCCCAACCTAATATTTCGTCTGTCCATTTTCTGTCGGTTTCTTAACCCACTGCAGGTTGTCATTATCATGTCCAGGTACTTGACAGGCTAGTGTATGTAGTCAATGAATCGGAACAAATTAAAGTACGAACTATTTTCGAGGCACATCTGACATTCTGTTTATCGATAACAATCCGCTAAACACGTTTAGTGAGCACCAATCAACCGAGTGACGGGAATTGGTAACAAGAGGCGTTTGCTGGTAAAGAAACTATTCATGAGTTTTTGAAAAGGAATTTTGAGGGGAGAACGAAAGGTATAGCCAATTCCATTCTAATTTCTCCCTGTCTAAACCAGTGAAGTTTGTACAGCCGGCTCCCCCTACAATGGTTTACAGCTGCCCTGCCCCTTGCCGTATGACGTTGCGTCGAAAACAAACCAGTTTCTTCACCCTTCCCCCGAGATTTCCCGAGGGATAAAAACAAATGAAATTATCCTGATGATGATGATGATACAAAATTGGCTGCTGGCTATAAGATGAATTCAAACTCGAAAGAACTCCCCACGGTTCGCGAAAAGGTTGGCATACAGTTTTATTGGTCGCCTCTCTTTATTGTAACATCGATCTTTGTCAAAAAATGGTGATTTATCAACATCATAGTAAAGAAACGCCTACACTTTTCTTTTGGACTCACTTGTTTTTTTTATTTGGACACAGAACTTTCAGGAAATATATGATGTCTCTGGTCATGCGCGCTTGGCAGAGAAGAGGTCTCGATAGCGATTGGGCCAAAAAAGAAAAAAATTGAAATGCAAAAAAGGAAGAAGTCTGCGTTGGCCGTTACACTGTGCATCGTGCACCTCTGTCATGAACATCCACTGTCTTTACGCATGACAGCATTTAGAATTATTGTCTTTCTCGCAATCAATTTGAGAGATGACAGGAGCGTAGCGATATACTTAGTGACGTCTATGTCAAGGTCTAACAAACAAATATGTTTCAATGAAAAACATTAACCTTGCTTTAAAAACAGACGCTGATAACATCTCTAAAGGCATCGATATTCAATTAATTTGATTCTACTTGAATCGTACACAGCCGTTTTCAGTGGAATTCATTCTGACGCGCACGGTATATCTACATGGCACAACATATTACATTTCCAACCATTAACTGCCTAAGAAGTATTTTTATTTCAGCAGACTACTCCCTTCTATTTCGGTTTTGCATTGTCTCTCTGCAAAAAAAAACCCAAAACACGAAGACAATAAAACAAAACCAAAAAGAACAACAACAACAACAAACACAAACACACAACCAATCAAACAAACAAGCAACCCCTCCCCCATGCATCCACAATTAACTCATCGATGTTGACCGTATACGGACCTTCCAGTTTACTATTATAGGAGGTATTTCTGCCAATCGTGTCATTTCCTCTCTATGTTGAATTCTACTAACTCTTTAGAGATTAAGAGCTTTCACTTGTTTCGCTTAAACAACCCGAATTCTCCACCAGTGTTGCAAATGTCTCTATATTCACACTACCATTTTTCTGTAGAATTGCTCCAAACCTGTTTGTTGCACACAGAAGTCGTGTGAAGTCTAGTTCTTGCCATTCTTCGAAATGACCAGGGTATGAAACTGGCTGTCTGCTTTTTCACAAACTTCAGCTCTTTGATATCGTCTTTATTTTTTCATTTTTTCCCTATTTGTATGCATATCGAAAGACGCCTTATCTCGTGATCAAAAGAATCGCTGATTCCTAATAATTTGTTGATAACTTGTACATACTGATGTCATTTATTAGTACTCAAGGACGTGTTCTGAACATCATGCACCATCAACTGAGGAACCACGTACCAGGTCGCCACACTTTCAGCCAGGCACTAATTAAATGCATAGTCGATATCTAGTGATTAGAAACAAACCCGCAAAAAATGTTTACTTACTTGACAGAATCGTTGTGATGTTGATAGCAATTAGTCTTGGTTCAGCTCAATGAACTTTTAAAGGAGTTTGCAACACTTTATTAATGCATATATCTAATTATCAGGCTTTTAGCTTGTCTGTTTGTTCTTTGCTTTGTTAACAGTGAGCAAAACACAACGGATGGGCGGTGGTGCGTTCATCCGGTTCAATAGATTTTCTTGAAAATTTAACAGACGCATAGGACGTTGCAAAAATTCAAAGCCCCAATAGTTGCGAATTTTATGCATTATTTTCATAATTTTATTTTCAAACCAAAGTTGGTTCGTGTAAATGTGCTAACTGAAGGACGTGTATAGAAGTATCACTGCTCACTGATTTGGACAATGGCTACACGTTTTAACAGACTGAATAATAAACGGTTGCCGCACTCATCAAAAGCGCCCAAACGGAAAAGTACAAAAATTTAAGTATTTCCTGCACATACACATCCGGATCATGTCAGAAACAAGCATGATGCCATTGACTTGAACGCACAACACACGAAGGCCAACATTTTGTTATTGTAATTTTTATTTTCTCTGTCATATGGTTAGTTTTTGATATTGGCGGGAAATCTAAAATGATGTTAAAACGTTTGAATTTACATGCCACGTTCGACACTTGCGACAGTATTATACACGTTTTCAACCATTAATGGTTTAATTAAAGAATGGACTTGAACCTGTGTGAATACCTACCTAACAAGGAGAAATCAATATGACTATAAAAAGAAGATGGCACTACAGGTTTAGATAAATTGTATCCGTATTATTATGGCTACAGTTTGTGTGTTATATTCATAGTTTTTTTTCTCTGTTCAGTCCATTCTGAAAATAAAAACATACAGCAAAAGTTCTTAATATTTTTATGTACCGGTAGTAAGTGAGAATTTGAAAGCCATCGATTGATGGCGCTCTATAATTTCTCTCAAAAAAATTTGGGGTAAATATCAGGAAACATTTTAATGGGGTCAATTTAGTGGTTTTGATTACAAAAAAGTCGATTCACAAAATAATGCCGTTGAATGAAGTCACATAAATATTTTATATTGAATATTGTTTCAGCGAGAACTTGAAGAGGGAGATAAATTTTGGTGATTGTGTATTTTCATTTTGGTGAACCAGCTGCAAGTGGCTTCGTGCATTGCTATCTATTGCTATCCACAAACTTAAATTTTCCTTTCGTTTACAGTGTGCAAATTGAATAGAACCTAACATTTGCTCTCAAAATTAATGATACTGCCTTCTTCAGGGAACATTTGAAGTACACGAAACTATATGCGCTCGTACAAATCATATAGCGTTTTTGGCAATCTCAAGTAAATACGGTATCTTACAACCTGGCACAATTGCATGATGCCTTCTCGCCTAAACTTTGACATAGCGACAGGAAGGAAGACTTCCATCACTGCCAAAGGCAAAATAGCATACCGAAAGCACGATATAATTCACGTAATATTCAGTAATCACAGATAAAGTCAGGTCAGGTCAGGTCAGGTCAGATCAGATCAGATCAGCTCAGCTGAATAGATCAACCGATCGACTGATTGATCGATCAATCGATCAATCAATTAATCTGTCAATATGTCAATCAATCAATCTTTAATTATACAATAGATTAGAAAACAATCAAAATTGCAGCATGCAACATAGGCAATACGTTGAGCTAATGCGAAGAATGGTCCCCCTTGTCGATATTCGCAATTTTACTCTCGAATCATGAACTGCTTGTTCATCATAAGGGCCATCTGATTGGAAGGGTCGTAGAAAGTGCGTTGTGTAATATAGACTCAAGTCGCGTTTGAAGAAGAGAGACTTTACAGAAGTTACAGGAGATAGGGGCACTGTGTTTTTCAAAATGAGGCTGCACGAAAAATATTGACCCTTCAAAAGCGTTTGCGAGAAAATAAGTGACCCTATCCAAACTTCATGGGCTAAAAAAGTGTCCCTCACTGTGAGTGTCACAGTCCATATCAACAATATACCTTAAATGGCGTATAATTTCTCATTTGACCTTAATTTGAACTTCCAAAAAAAACTTCAACCTTCACAAACAATCACCTTTATGCAAGGTTTCAACTCGGTGAAAAAGATCACATTTGTACAATAAACAATTCTATCAAATTCTTGAACTACAATTGGCTATTCAAAATTAAAAGGGACAATAGTTTATTTTATATTTTGGCTAATAATTGTACGAAGTACAATATTATTGTCTGTCAAGAAACTTATTACAGCCTAAACGCCAATATTTAGCAACATGGCCAAAGATATACATTAATATACCAAGTTTTGAAGGAGGAAATGTGTAACAGTTTAACCCTAGACAACCATGAGAGGTGATATAATATTTTTGGGTGAAATTCCAATACCATATTGGTCGTTCACGTCTGCACTTTGAAACACTCTCTTCTTTTCAGGTATATTTATCAGTCGTCCAACGATTGTAACGCCACAGATTTAGCTAGGTTTTTTTTTGTATTTATAATGTCTTTATTCGAGTCGTTTCAAGAAGGAAAAAATTACATTACTGTCAGAATGGTGGAATTATATGAAGTGGTTAACATGTTACCTCTGTCCTAAATAAATCTTTCATTGGCCAACTATTTGTAAGTACTTTCCCCATTTCTTTATGAGTATGTCAATTTTGTTTTTTTCTGTTTGCAATATACAATTCAATTTTTGTATGTTTTGCGCAAAGTCTGTAAAGTTAAGTATAATTCCTTGGAGTTACGTCTAGCTATGTAGATATACCTCTTGGCAACCAAAATTAAAAAGTTGCAGATTTAGTTGACGTGTATGACACAGTAAAGGTGAATTCATTGTAAACTTGTTCTTCCAGTTGGGAATGTACCAAAATGAGACGGCAAAACGATAAATCTTTTTCCATCACCAGCTGAATTTGTTGATTTCCTCTGCTAATTTCGTGATATCTCAAAAAAATATGACAAATTCAAGTTCAACCCAAATACCGACAGTACCTGTAATTTTAATACTTCGACAGTAAACATACACTTTACGACCAAAGGTGGGCTCCGAACAGATCACACATCAAATCAAATTGAACATACGAAAACAGCTTTGTTTTGCTACTTCATCGGAGATTGGCCACAAGTGTACTTTAAAAGGATAAAATTCCCCATCCTTTCGAAGAACCTTGATCAAGTCTTGTTGATGAAAACGATTGAGCTAATAAACGGCCAGACAGCAAAGCAATCTATGTCAAAAATTATAGAGAGAGAACTTCACTGCCATGTTGAAAAGCAACAACAACATTTACCCAGTTCTGTCGGACAAAAATCTCACCTTAAGGTCAACCTCATTTCTCTGATACGAGTACCCTTTTCGACGATAAGACTGAATTTAGTTGAAAGTATATATACATCATTTGTTTTATGAACTTGCCGCTAAAACTATCCCCTGCGTGCTTCATTTGGTCGGAGAAGTCATCACTGTTCAGTGCAAATTGATAATCCGAACATGGATGTTATTTTTAAGGGATCAAAATTAGATTTTCTATCGGCTGAGGTTCTAAACTAAAATTTCTGCTACTTTTGGGGGATGTTTGTAGCAAAATTCAAACATTAAACAAAATTTTAGCTGAGTTATACAAACTTGAACTCCGCTTGAGCAGCTGAGCTTGTCTCTAGTTCTCTTCTTTCTGCCACTAGCTCTGCAAAAGTCTTCCAAGCCTCAAGCGCGCTCTTTTGACAGTGGCGACGCTGAAGAAGGACCTGTACTACCCCCAATAGACGACTTAATGTGTGAGTCTTCATTGTTTATCGGTTTTCCCTATAATACTTACTTTCACTTCTGTGTAGCATGTGCCAGCATCATCTGGTGTCTGCATTGCGTCACACTATTCCAGCGTTGATCAGTTGATCGGTAAGCATTCACAGAGATCTCTCACTCATGAATGACAGCGGACGGCCAAGGCAGTGGAAACTAGGGACGAGTTTTACAAAACCGTTGTGGTAGAGGGTCAAATTTTACAATAGACTGTTCAAAAGGGTCGTACATGTATTTTGCATTAGATTTTATGGAATTATGCCACTGATAACAAAAATTGAACGAAACATATACACAAACATTCATAGGACTATAACACATTGTAAATAGAACGTGGGTTTATTCTTCATAAAACATTTGAAATACAAACTGAATTCTACTCACACAAGTGATGGTTACACTGATAAACGGTCACAAAACAGTACAAATTACAGTTCTTTTTCATAATTAAAAATATATTAAATATTAGCTACCAGGGTCAATATGACACTACTTATCTCAAAAATGAATAGCATCAACTCTACAGAAATAAATATGCTTCAAATGATGGAATTTGATTTGAACCTGAACAGTTTAAAATCTCTATATCGATATGTCATTTTTTCAAATTAAAATATGAATAAAAACCGCAGCAGTTTAAAATCAATATCTATACAGCTGGAGCAGTTTTAAACGTTCTGTAAGTAAAACTACATCAGTTCTGAACAGAGTAAGAACAGTATATACACTTCTGGTCGTGATCCTTTTGTAGGAAATGTGATATATATGTTGTTAATAAGGAAGTGTAGCATCATAATTACTTCCCTGTCAGTTGTATTTGCATTTGGCATTACTATTGTTACTCAAATAGCTTTAGTAGACCAGATTTCATGGTGGATGAAATTATGGTCAAGAGCTGTGACAAGCGTTTTGGTGTAAATTATACATCCTTTTATGATAGAAAATTTCGAGCAGTTACCCTCTGACAAGACGACGGAAAGAACAGAAAGGAAATGAAAAAACAGCACAACGTAAACAATGGACTCAGCAGCGTTCTGCCTTCCCTATTAAAGGTTTCTGCAAAACGTACGTTGCGGTATTTTTGTGAAACGACATGTCAAAAAGAGGAATGACGTCATTCTCATTTCTCTCTGGCCGTACATGTGCATGATGGGATTTAGCATAGAGCTCAGGAGAGTGATCATAACGCATGCGTGTAAAACAGCAGGTGTGACAGTAACATAACTACTGGCAATTAGGACCATAGGAAATGGCGCATAAGTTATGAAAAATATCGATGTTATAATACACAAATATCTTGCCAATTTGATATCCTTCTTTTGCACAGGAACATTGTTTTTGCGTTTTTGCGCGCTACAATCAGACCAGGCGACAACCGCAATTCTTGGCGCAACTTTCAAACGGCTTCTTCTCACAAAGTAATACACTGCGGAATAGCAAGCTGCTTCAACGAAAACGGCAATAATGAATTGTAACATGGTCATGCTCTTAAAGTAAGCCTTGGTCATTTCTAGGGCATGCGAAGCTGTTGCGATTGAACACATGTTAACTTGGTAGTTAAATCCATAGTAACACATTCCCAGGAACCGAGGGAGCAACGTGATGAAGCATGGGACGACCCAAGTAGAAGAAAGCATCAGTGTGTAAATGCTTTTCCTGAAGACATATTTGTACGTCGAGACTTTTTTAACGATATACACATAACGGTTCAGGGCCAGGAACACCATGTTCAAGACTGAAACAGCTGGGCAGAGAAGAGACAAGAAGCCTAGGAAAGCGCATAGATCGTCTAGATATTTCGTTGCGGTTGTCATATTAAAGGGAATAATCACGCAACAAACGACAAGGTCAGACAGTGCCAAACTGCAAACGAAGCAATTTGATATGTTCCGGACTTTTTTCGACAGTAGAACCGATAGCAGGACCAGGGAATTTGCCACTGTTCCAACGATGCTCACTGCAGCAGCGATCAGAATTTGAAAGATAGGTACCATCGTCCAATCACTGAGTCCGCCCTTTCCATCGTCGTCTACGGTCAAGTTGTGAGGTGTTGTCTGTGGTAGCGCCATGGTTAGGATCTTGCAGTGGTCTTGAACAGCATCTGGTAAAATGAAATATTAATGTTTTAAGAAATCAAGAAAGGAAAAGCTTACAGATAGGAAATTCAGTGCAAAACCAGGTTTGGCCTGTGACATGGCTCTTCCTTGAAACAAATTTACAGTCCTGAGATAGCTGAAAGTGGTTACAGTTATTGCCAATTAAAGTGCTTCTTCCACCGTGACACCATGAATCTGCAGATATACACTACAGTTACACCAAAAAACAGGATGGCTGAACAGTCTTATATACATAACGTTTACTTTTTTGCACATCGCACACAAGTTTTGTAGATAACATTGTAGATAAAAAGAACCGACTCATTTCAGTGTCTGGATAGAACACACAAGGGAAGTGCCAAATTACTGATCGCGTTGATCGTAGAGCCGAAGTTAATTACATTGTAGGACAGCACTCTGGCTAAACAAACTATAATACAACGTATACGTACTGTACTGATGCCAATGTAGTTAGGTTAAAGAACTTCATAAATAAAGCTCCATATTTGCAGTTAAGTTTGATGTACTTCCGCTGTGTTTGCTGTTTGTAAAAGCAACTCAACTGAGGCAAGGCTGAAGAGAACTGAAAACGCCATCATTTCAGGGAGCTAACTTAAGCTATTTCGTAAAACCAGTGAAGCCTTCTGCCAATAACCAGGGTTTTTTCGTTAAAAGATTTGGCCTAGTGTTTCTGCGCCTATAATCACGTCAAAATGCCTTGTAATCAACATGTCAACAGCCTGTAAGCTTATTTGTGTAATTTCAACTCTATGAGGTAAAACGCGCCTTTGGGACAGATATTCGGATACTCAAACTTTCACATTTCTTTTCTGATATACCACTTGTGGCGGTTCGTTTTGAAGCTCTTGGTGTAGAAAAACTTTCCACCTTCTTAGTTTTTCGTTTTCGAAATCGAAAATTGTATTTTTCTTCATAGAGTTAGCACAGGGATGGCGGCCATCTTGAATTTCAAATATTAGGTTATAGGTAGTTAAATATAAAAACAAAAAAACACCGACGAACAGAGACAGAGACAGAGAGAGAGAGAGAGAGAGAGAGAAAGAAAGAGAGAGAGTCCGTCCCAATAATACCCAAATATTTGAGCAATAATGTACTACCCCCTCCCGGCCCATAATATAATGGACGAAAACAAACTTTGCACCACATAATGTACATAGCGAAGGCGAGTACATCATAGAGAGCAAAGTTGCCAGAGCAACAATGCCACTATGCTGAATAATCGTATACAATTATAGGATTACATATCGGATACATTATCAGTAGTATAGCTAGGGTCACTGGTATTGACAAAGCTATAATATAATATAATATACCATATTACGGATTATATGGAACATTTCCGGAAATTATGGACAAGGTTGATCTCGATTAATTTTCATATGCACTGTGTTTATGTTAAAGAAATCACTCACCTTCTTTATAATTTTATCTTCTGAGAAAACATATCTTGGTACACCTGCCCCTTCGCTTTAAAAAGCGCCTTGTCTGCTGCCGACAGTCTTAGTCAACTGGAGAAAGGGGAGGAAAAGAATATTTGTGGATGATTAGCTTAATAGTGAATGATTTTGATAATAATGATACAGTTCGTGGAAAAGCTACTCTATAGAATCAGTCTCACTCTTTCCAAGGTCACCGTGGTATTTCAATAGTGGTTTCTATATCTAAATCCGATGACTTGTAATTTCAATGCGTCAGTGAAAAAGGAGGTAGGCGGATCATACGTAACGGCTTTAAATTGATCATGAAAGCGGAATTTCACAGAATCATGATTTTGTTTGTCAAAACTACCGGCAATTCTCGTTACAAGAAACCGCAGGCTTCTCTGCAGCAAAACCGGATCCACAACTGTTTGTCTAGCTTCGGCAGTTAAGACAATTTTTTTATCACCGATCCACTGTCGCAAGTTAGGTTTAAGAATGCGATAACTTGTTCAAATTTAGCATATTCAAACATATGCATTTCAAAGTGTTTGTTAAATTCGTCTCAAAGCAAGGGGCATTGCAGTATTTATTTCCTTAATACGCATATTCGGCTTTCCGTATCACAATCTAGTTAAATTATGGATAAAGTTCCCTCAGTCAGACTTTTAATTTTGAAGAGAAAAACATATATAATATGTTAGAGGGACAGTAACGTTTGCTTTTGTCGTCATTATTGTTGTTTTTATGTCAGTTGCAATTTCTTGTCCAAACCTCCTAAAACATGTTGAAACACCCAACACTTATTTTATGAACATTGCGTCTATTCCTTGCAAGATGCACTGTTATCGTCCACAGTTGGATTCTAGTCCGGGCCTTAATTCAATAACAATGTAGTGTAACAGGCTGAGAGTATCTCAACATGCTTTGGGAATGAAACAAGACAGTTGACATTATGAGCAAAAGTTGTTGAAAAGACCATCAAACGCTACCGCAACTTTAATTGGGGAAGGATCAGTAATAACTATAACAAAGATGCTGTTACGAAACGTATCGAGCCTCCCACACTGATATCTGATCGCGAACAAAGACACTATTTGAGTGGGCATCACCAATAACACTAAAAAATGACCGTACTTCGCACGAGTTGAATGTCCCTCCAATATCATCCTCACGGTGATACGTATTATAATTCAAACGAATAAAAGCTTAGCTTATCCATGCGGCATAAAATTCTTGGTCTAAAAAATATCAAAACCAGTCTCCCATCTCTAGAAACCATTCCCAGTCTGCTTACCATTAAGCCTTGAGGAAGCAAATAACAGCAATCTCCGTGGTAAATTTGTACTGATCCGCTCGAGTTGTTCACTTCACTTCTCTCTATTAGTTGTGGGCATACAGATGAATACGTGGAGATGTGACTGTTATGACTCCAAGAATGGTTCTCTTCTTCTTGTTTGTGATTTCATTTCGAATCACGGACTAATTATAAATCATAAGGGACATGATTGGAGAATTTTTTTTTTAAAAACACGTCACGTATAGTGCAACACAAAACGAATTCGCGCTGGGAGATAGGGCTAGTTTTCTGTAGCGTGCGCAAAATTTGCAAAATTTTCACACCTTTTTCTCAAAAGGGAAGGAGGAGCTTTATGTAAAATTAACCGTGCTAAATTATTGATGGTGCTTTCGTCATTTGTGGCCACCAGGTACCTCTGAGTTAAATTATGAAACGGAGTACAGGAGAATGCATTGTTAACACCTGCTCCCGAGTTAGGGAAACGTAATTATTTATGGTCTCGGTTGGAAGAATGGTGAGGGTATTCACTCCGAAACTACGAACAGGAAGGAGGGGATTGCTCAAAAAGTGATAAACTAGGGAAGCTTGTGGGCAACAATGTTCACATACATTATGTTTTGAGTTTGAGTTTCACTGAATGGCATTGACTTCAATATTTAACAAAGTTTATCTTCCCGTGTATTCACTGCATTACAGCTGCCCGGTAATCACGCATACCGGTGTCCATAGCCCATGAGCCAAGTACTGAGACCTTTAACCCCTTGGAAGTTTTGTTAACTAAGCCCCCTACTAAGTATTTGGAAATGTAGTCTTATGCGTTGGGAATGATATTAGTATAAGACAAGATTACTGCGTTCTTATTCCTGTGAGAGCTCACCTAAGTTTCCCCTTTGAAACGCCCCACAGGTGACAATAGGCAAATATATTGCCTACAGATGTTCTCCACTGGCGAGTCTTATTGGTGAGACGCTCTTTTTTATTCAACAAAACTTATGGTTTTGGCTTTAATTCAATGACATATTTTATTTTTATTTGATTGCATTTTATTTTGCAAATCATAAATTTAATTTCTGTTGGAGATATTACAGAGAATAGTGGTTATATTGAAATTCACATGTTAATAAATTTAAAAGACTCTGCTTCCTAAGTATAAACATATGCCTGGTAACTCTCAATTTTTATTCTTCATTGTTAAAGAAATACGTTTGAAGTATACCATTTATCTGAGCAAAGTATTGGTGTCAGGAAACCTTTCTTTTTAATAAGCAGAGTACTACCCAAACATCTATACACATGAACGTTCCACACCGATAAGCAATCATTTACATAAAATTTTATTACCAAAACAATGCTCACTTATATAATTTGCATAAATGAATACAAATCCAACTTGCATCTGACACAAAGGCCAAGAATGATTTTTTTCAATTATCATATTTGTCTACCCTAGACAATTTTCCTTAAATATGGAAAATCTATATTTGGTAACTGTCAGCAAATTCTTTAATAGATGCACATCATAAGTTGTAAACTGAAAAAAATAAAATCCAGACATACAAAACAGATTCTAGAAGCCATTGTTAGAAAACATGTATTCTTTAAAGCGGCTGCATGAATAACAATGCTAGAAATGTCAATGTTCAAAGAAGAAGCAAATATTTTCCTCATTATTGACTACCTGAAAACCTAGTGTGATATAAAAATATCATTTTCAAATGTCACTGTAATTGACATTGTGGGTGTGTGCCGTATGCACGTATTTATAGTTGATGCTCGCAAATTTTATACTTCACAATATGTTATGTGTACATTGTTCATACAAATCTCTGCCTTTATAGCTTTGTCTGCAGGAGAAATTCACTACCAAAAAAGATCAGTCTCATTGAAATTCTTCAAAATAACAACAAATGACAAGACGACTGACGATAATGCACCTTAGTTGTCATGGCAACATAAAAGCTGCGGTTGATGAAAGATTCATGACATTTTCTTCGTCATGGAGTCAGATTTTGTCTAAGTTGTTTTCTTGTTTTCATTTCCTGTTTTCGGCAGAAATGCTCAAGCTTGAATTTCTTCCCGCTTAATCCTTGCAGAGTCCGCTGAGCCAGATGGACATGTGCGGGGCATTGTGTTTCAGTCCACAGCGAACAGTTCTAGTCTTAAGGAAAAGACTGTCACAGAACTATTAGTTAAGCATTGTAAAGTTATACTAAGTTCAGTTGTGTAAACTGAGTAAGTATTTGTATCTGAGTGTATGATTTGAAGAAGTGACATAGAGGACACAAAATGTTACATCATTCAACGAACGCCGATAAGTTTCCTTCATCACCTGCACACAGAACACGTCGCAGCAGTGAGTCCAGCTAACTCCTGGATGCTGTAAAACCTTATCACAGCAGTGGATTTTGCAGACAATTGACAACACATCTGAGTTTCCACCTAGGGATTGAAGTTTGAAGGCATCTATGTGTTGATTATATTTATATCCCCAGTCTCTAGGTGATTAATTTTCTGAACATATCTTGAAGAAGTCTTGTTGATGAAACGGACGTAGCTACTAAACAAACAGATAGCAAAGCAACCCAATTCAATATGTTGAAAACCTCTAAAAACTTTGAACATCAACCACAATTACTCACTACTGCTCGATAATCGTCACTTTTAAATCAATCATCTTGCTCAAAAGAGGGTACATTCAAAAAAGGTAGAACGTGCCTAGGGGACTTATATTTGGACTCTAAAATTTTCTACAATTCTTTTCTGATCTACCACTTGTGGGGGGTGATTTCAAAGCTCTTGGAGACAGAAAAATTTTCATAGTCTTAGTTTTTTCGAAAATCCAATGTTTAACTTTTTCCACACAGGGAGGGTGGCCATTTTGAATGTTTGATATTGTAGAATGTTGGGTAATTTGTTTCTTTAGTTCCAAATTTTGATCGGAGACCTTTAATTTTTATTGTGGACTTGGTAAGAGAATGGTTGAAAGTTTCATTTGAGCAAAAGTTTTTGCTCAAAAGTCTTGCACTTTCTAGACGCATACTTCCTTAAGTGCTAAGAGTGGGTGATTTTTGATGAACTTGCCAATCACATTCCTGCACATTTCATTCTCTGGACAAGTCATCTTTTCAATGCTTTTAAACAGTCTGAATATGGCTGTCTATTTTCAAAATATCGAAACTACATTTCCCACTTCTTGTTGCTCTGAACTTGGAATTTCTTAGCTTTTTGAGACATTAAACTAGCTCAGCCCAGATGAAGAACATAGACTCATCTTGATCACCTGATCTAGTCTGTAATTCTGTTTCTTCTGCACCATATCTACCACTGCAGAGGTCTTCCACACCTTCCTTGTACACTGCCTTCTCTACTATGCTTCTGAACTCTGGGATCTTTTCGGAATTTTCTGACCAAAGGCAGTACTTTGGTATGAGCAAGGACAGCGTTAAACTCAGCCTGCATGTTTACATTCTTTGACAAGTTTACATTTTCCCTGTTATTACATCTTTTTTCGGTATTTTCTTCTTTGCCAGAAGGTTTAGGCAGCTTCTACCAACTTTCTCCACTATTATTCAACCATAATTATTGCTTGACTCTTGCAGAGCAATTTCGCTTCATGTCAAATATAGCCTTAACGTCATTTGTGACCAACAGGTACTGCTGAGTTGACTTGCGTTACAGAGTAAAGGAGAATGCATTGTCAATAAGTGTTCCCAATTTAGACAGACGTAATTATTTGTGGTCGGGGTTGGAAGAATGGAGGAGGTATTCACTCGAAAATGACAAACAGGAAGGGGGAATTACTCATAAATTATAAACGAGGGGAGGGCGGTAGGCGACAATGTTCACATACGACAGTTCTGAGTATCATGAAATGTTTTTGGCGTCTATTTTTTCAAAGTTTACCTTCCCATGCATTCACTGCATTGCAGCTGCTCGGCAATCAAACACGCCTACCGGTGTCCATAGTCCATGAGCCAGGCACTGATACTCATTACCCACTAGAATATTGGCTACCACGGTCAATATGACAATACTTGCCTCAAAAATTAAATAGCATCGACCCTACAGAAATCAATATACATGTATATTTCGAATGATGGGATTTGATTAGAATCTTAGCAGACTAAAATCTCTATATCGATACACCATTTTTTCAAATTAAAATATGAATAAAAACCGCAGCAGTTTAAAATCAACATCTATACAGCTGGAGCAGTTTTAAAAGTTCTGTCAGTAAAACTACATCAGTTCTAAAAAGAGTAAGAACAGTATATACACTTCTGGTCGTGATCCTTTTGTAGAAGATGTGATATATATATATATATAATATATATATATATATATATATATTATATATATATATATATATATAACACGATTGGAACTAAATTGGGATAATTGGATTGGCAGAATTTCTCAAGAATTTTAGAAATTTCTCTAATTTTACACCATATTTGCTTACCATCTTTAAATTTTATACACAATTTGTGATGCTGTTGAAATCTTATGAGTAAGAATCAGTGCATGATAGTATCTAATGCAATATTGTTCAAAACATATGAACAATATTCACATTTGGATGAAAATATGAGAGTTTGTCTGTAGTTTCTTCATTACTGAAACACTGGTAATAATGTCAGTTTGTCATTTTTCCTCGACCAAATGAAGTTTTTCGATTGATTTACAGTTAAGTCAGTCAGGGTCTTTTAAAATGTGCCCTGACTCAATTTTATGTTTATGAAGCCTTAAATTCATGAAAAAGTCAGGGGCATTTCAAAAGGCCTGACTCAAAATTCGTCAATTGGAGAAATTTTAAGCATTTTGCCTCGTTTCTCAGTACATTTACACAAAAATGAACTTATTTTCATAAAAATGAATCCGATGAAAGAGGTATGCAATAATCGTTGTGTTTTCGCTGTTTTGTCCGATGAGAACAATATTTCAAATTTTACACTATTCTATCATTTTGTAAAATTTCAGCTGTAAAAATTTCGATTTCGTTACATTTTCCTAATAATTACTCTCATCCAATTTTCCCAAATTAGTTCCAATCGTGTTATATATATATATATATATATATATATTACTAATAAGGAAGTGTAGCATCTTAATTATTTCCCTGTCAGTGTACTTGCATTTGGCATAATCAGTGTTGTAACTATAGCCTGAGTAGCGTACCAGACCAGATTTCATGGTGGATGAAATTATGGTCAAGAGTTGTGACGAGCGTTTGGAAGTAAATTATGCGTCCTTGTATGATGAAAATTTCGAGCAGTTACCCTCTGAAAAGACGACGGTAAGAACAGAAAGGAAATGAAAAAACAGCACAGTGTAAACAATGGAATCAGCAGCGTTCTCCTTTCCCTATCAAAGGTTTCTGCAAAACGTACGTTGCGGTATTTTTGTGAAACGACATGTCAGAAAGAGGAATGACGTCATTCTCATTTCTCTCTGGCCGTACATGTGCATGATGGGATTTAGCATAGAGCTCAGGAGAGTGATCATAACGCATGCGTGTAAAACAGCAGGTGTGACAGTAATATAACTACTGGCAATTAGGACCATAGGAAATGGCGCATAAGTTATGAAAAAAATCGATGTTATGATACACAAATATCTTGCCAATTTGATGTCCTTCTTTTGCACAGGAACATTGTTTTTGCGTTTTTGCGCGCTACGATCAGACCAAGCGACAACCGAAATTCTTGGCGCAACTTTCAAACGGCTTCTTCTCACAAAGTTGTACACCGCGTAATAGCAAGCTGTTTCCACGAACAAGGCAATAGTGACCTGTAACATGATCATGCCTTGGAAGTAAGCCTTTGTCATTTCTAGGGCAAGCGAAGCTTTTGCAATTGAACACATGTTAACTTCGTAGTTAAATCCGTAGTAACACATTCCCAGGATCCGAGGGAGCAACGTGATGAAGCATGGGACGATCCAAGTAGAAGAAAGCATCAGTGTGTAAATGCTTTTCCTGAAGACATATTTGTACGTCGCGACTTTTTTAACGATATACACATAACGGTTTAAGGCCAGGAACACCATGTTCCAGATAGAAACAGCTGGGCAGAGAAGAGACAAGAACCCTAGGAAAGCGCATAGATCGTCCAGATATTTAGTTGCGGTTGTCATATTAAAGGGAATAATCACGCAACAAACGACAAGGTCAGACAGTGCCAAACTGCAAACGAAGCAGTTTGATATGTTTCGGACTTTTCTCGATAGTAGAACCGATAGCAGGACCAGGGAATTTGCCACTGTTCCAACGATGCTCACTGTAGCAGCGATCAGAATTTCAAAGATAGGTACCATCGTCCAATCACTGAGTCCGCCCTTTCCATCGTCGTCTACGGTCAGGTTGTGAGGTGTTGTCTGTGGTAGCACCATGGTTAAGATCTTGCAGTGGTCTAGAACAGCATCTGGTAAAATGAAATACTAAAGTTTTACGAAATGAAAAAAGGGAACGCATACGTGTATTAAATCCAGTGCAATGCCATGCAGGTTTGGCCTGTGACATGGCTCCTCCCTGACAAAAAGTTTACCGTCCTCAGATAGCTGAAAGTCGATACACTTAGGGATGGACCATTAGACCTTGGGAGGGGGTGGTCACAATGAAATTGTGAAAAAATTTTTTTTACTATTGTTAATTTCTAAATTTTTTTTTCCAATTGAGATTAGCTGTGCAATTTTTTTTTTCAGAGTAAATTTTCAGATTTATATTTTTTTTAGTTCCTCGCTGTCTGAAGATAAAGAGGGCAAAGATGTGGTGCGAAACACCACAAGCGGCTGTGCAAGCGGTCGCGCCGGGGGGGGGGGAGGTCAGGAGCTCCTGCTGTTGGAGCTTTGGAAAATAGAGATTAAAATGGTGTTATTTGGTGGCACTTGGGGAGTATTTTTGTGGGGGGAGGTCAAGAGGAGGGGTGTTCCCCTCCTGCCGTTGGAGCTTATGAAAAATAGAGATTAAAATGGTGTTATTTGGTGGCACTTGGGGAGTATTTTTGTGGGGGGAGGTCAGGAGAGGGGTGTCCCCCCTCCTGCCGTTGGAGCTTTTGAAAAATAGAGATTAAAATGGTGTTATTTGGTGGCATTTGGGGAGTATTTTTGCGGGGGGAGGTCAGGAGGGGGTGTCCCCCCTCCTGCCGTTGGAGCTTTTGAAAAATAGAGATTACAAGTCATCGTTGATGACACAGTCACCACTTGTTAATGGGTACTTTGATTACAGGTCCTCAGAGAGGATAGAGTCCTCTTCATTAGGTCTGTGATAATTTGAATAAATTCGGTTGATACATGTCTGAGTTGTAGTTCAGTACATGAAAAAATCGTAATAAAACGGCAACATGGCGGCCATATTGGATCATATCACAAAACAAATCAATGTGCATATGTATGACATAGGTCAATGTCCTTGTACCAACTTTGAATCAAATCGGTTGAGATATGCCTGAGTTATGGCTTTGTACATGCAAAAATCATAACAAATGGCCGCACAGCAGCCATATTGGATTGTATCACAAAACAAATTAAAGTGCATATCTATGACATTGGTCAATGTCTTTGTACCAAGTTTGAATAAAACCGGTTGAGATATATATGCCAGAATTATGGCTCTGTACATGAAAAAACGTAATAAAATGGCCACACGGCGGCCATATTGGATCATATCACATAACAAATCAATGTGCATATGTATGACGTAGGTCAATGTCCTTGTACCAAGTTTGAATAAAATCGGTTGAGATATGCCTGAGTTATGGCTCTGTACATGAAAAAATCGTAACAAAATGGCCGCATGGCGGCCATATTGGATTGTATCACAAAACAAATTGACGTGCATATCTATGACATTGGTCAATGTCCTTGTACCAACTTTGAATAAAATCAGTTGAAACATGCCTGAGTTATGGCTCTGTACATGAAAAAATCGTAATAAAATGGCCGCCTGGCAGCCATATTGGATTGTATCACAAAACAAATTGAAGTGCATATGTCTGACATAGGTCAATGTCCTTGTACCAACTTTGAATAAAATCGGTTGAGATATGCCTGAGTTATGGCTCTGTACATGAAAAAAATCGAAACAAAATGGCCGTACGGCAGCCATATTGGATTGTATCACAAAACAATCAATGTACATATATATGTCATTGGTCGATGTCCTTGTACCAACTTTGAATAAAATCGGTTGAAACATGCCTGAGTAATGGCTCTGTACATGAAAAAATCGTAATAAAACGGCCGCCTGGCAGCCATATTGAATCGTATCACAAAACAAATCGAAGTGCATCTGTATGACATATGAAGTAATCCTTGTACCAAGTTTAAATGAAATCGCTCCAGGCACTGGACGATACGCATGCACGACGGACGCACGCACGCACGGACGCACGGACATGACCAAACCTATAAGTTTCCCCGGACGGTGTCCGTGGGGACTAAAAATGGTGTTATTTGGTGGCACTTGGGGAGCATTTTTTCAGATTACACATCTTCCTCTGAAACATGGTCTTCTTGCTCCTCAGTAGCTTCCTATAGTTTTGAAAATTGACTATTTTGGTTTCCTGACTTCCCTTTCTACTGCGTGGTGAAATGCCTACATTCACCCCACCAAACATCATGCATATCTCATGATTTACAATTGATTTTGACAAGCTGAGAAGCTGTTTGCAAAATATAGTGAAATTTGCATATTTGTGTTTTTAGAGCAATTGTTTCCCTTTTTTGATCAAAACATCTATTTCTCTGTAGCAGAATGTCCAAATTGATTGGATGTGTATAGATGTGGTGAAATTTCAATATTTGTCTTTTTAGGGCAATTTATGCCATTCATGGTCAAAAAATCCGTATTCTCTGAAAGGGCTTGTCCAATTTCTTTGAAATTTGCCACATAAGTCCCTTAAGATTTGTTTAAATCATGCTCTTTTTTTGTGGTGGAAAAATTCTTCAGATAATTGTCATTCAGCATTTGCTACACACAAACGATTATTCATGCAGATTTATTTAGTATTTGCTATCGAGAAACTTTCAAAGTTCAACTCTTTTGTATGTTTTTGTGTTGGGATTTGTTGGATAGATGGCATTCTACGTAGTTTATTGTTGAATGTTAAAAAATGTGTTGCTGTTGTTTTTTGAGAAAAAAGAATTGGAAAATGCTTTTTAAAAGCAAATAATACATAATGACTTGATATGTTGTGTTTATCATTATTGACATGTTTCTACTTGTTCACCCATTCTTGCATTCATCGTTGCAATAAAATGCTGGGAAAAAAATGAGCCTGATGTGGCCTGCAACTGTTTACCTTGATCTTAAAAGGCAAATACAACTTTCTGTCTTGACAACCATACCATAGTTTCAATGTTTTACCTAGTGTACCTGCTTGGTTTGTACGCAGGAAACAAGTAGAAAACAGGCTCTATAATTTCATAATTTTCAAGTGATCAGAATACAAAAGTCCTGAAAAGATAAGATAATCACAACTTCCAGTATAAGGGATACAGTCACTCTAAATGTATAAATTAAAATTAAAAATGTGCCTGGAGGATGTACTAAAAATACAGAAAGTTGCTTCCTGTCGGTAAAATCTAAAAAAAATTCAAGATTTTAAAGACTTTTGCAGATTTTTTTTACGCATTTGTCTCCTTATTTATTTTTTTTT
The DNA here is from genome assembly GCF_041260155.1 of Ptychodera flava. Classification (NCBI taxonomy): domain Eukaryota; kingdom Metazoa; phylum Hemichordata; class Enteropneusta; family Ptychoderidae; genus Ptychodera; species Ptychodera flava. Next base: position 34,337,222 of record NC_091937.1, read on the forward strand.
ATTTTGCAAACTAGTTTGAAGATTTTTATTTCCTAACTTTCTGCTCTGAAATTTTTTTTTCTGTTTTTGACCACCCCCCCAAGATCTAATGGTCCGTCCCTCATTGCCATCAATTCTATTCAGATATACTTACAGTAAATAAGGCTAAAGTACTTTACTATTAAAGGGACCTAAGCTGTAACTTGTGGCAAGTTTTTCAGTATTCTACTTCTGTATATCAACTACTGTGTCTGACCCTGATCCGTTTGTCATACTAAAATTTCGAGTATTCTATTTTGTCAACACAGCTTGTAGTGTGTAGTGATAATTGTGCATTGTTTACAAATGAATTCTAGTCCGGACTTGAATACAATATTCAACTGTATGGAGATTATACTCATACAGATTGTGTTGATATGCTAAATACTTGGCATCAAATTACAGTTTAGGGATTCAATGCAGAAAGTGTAGGGAACCACAAAACAAAAGTTCTGAAAAATTACCCAAAAGATACACTTTATGGAGCTGAAGTTTGATGTACTTCTCGCTGTGTTTGCTGTTTGTATAAAAGCAACTCAACTGAGGCAAGGCGCTGAAGAGAACTGGACATACAATGGATAAAACGCCACAATTTTCGGGGGGTAGGGTAAGCTGTTTCGTAATACTAGGGAAGCCTTCTATAAATAACGAGGTTTTTTCGTAAAAAAGGTTTGGCCCAGGGTGAATGCGCCTATTCTCATCCTCAAATCATGTCAGAATGCCTCGTAATCAATATGTGAACATCCTATATTTGTGTAATCTTGTCGTGGTTATGCGCCTCGAAAGCTGTCACTTTCCCGAGAAATCTTTCAACCATTGTCTTTCAAAATCGAGGATAAAATTCAGGGTTCTCCGTGCACATTTTAGAACTAGAGAAACAAATTAGCCAAGATTTAACGATATTTGAAATACAAAATGGCCACCATCCATGTATTTATTCTATGGAGAAAAATTAAATTTTTGATCTTCAAAAAACTAAGAGGGCGAAAGTTTTACCTACTCAAAGACCTTCAAAATGAACCCCAATAAGTGGTAGATTAGAAAAAATTAAAATAGTTCGAGCTTCCAACAATCTGTCCCCGAGGCGCATTCTACCTTACACAACTGAATTTTAATCCGGACAAGAATTCATTCGTCATTGATAACAATGCATACTGAAGACAATGTCAGTGCGTTGTGTTTGTAGTGATAATACCTAGTATTTAAACATTCTGTGGGGATGAAAAGGGAAAATGTACTTGTTACGTTCTGCGAATCCGATAGCAAACGCAGTAGTATATGGTCGTAGGAAATATGAATATTACGGCGAGAGACAATCATGAGTCTATATTAATCACGTCATGCGCAGTTTGTAAGCGTCAGTTTCTGCCAACGCAATGGAAAGCTGCTATTATGGAAATGCCGAACGAATCGCATAAGTAACCCATGTTTATCCTGACTGGGATTATGAAATTTTATATATCGGTTTCTGTTGAAGTCTAGTGTTGATGTGATCGGAAAGTTACTCTGCCAATGTCACTAGCAGCGTATATTTTTTTCGGATTGGAATGAAGGCTAACATTGGAACTGAACAGTGGTAGCTCTACACCGGTCATTGTGATCTGTTATAATATTTGGGATGGACTTTGACACCGTGCCACAAATATTACAAGCATTCTCAAACTGTCATACAAACCCACTCCACTAATAAACAAACAAACTAACAAACAACATGGAGAGAGAGAGAGAGAGAGAGAGAGGAGAGAGAGAGAGAGAGAGAGAGAGAGGGGGGGGTGAGGGGCTCCAAAATGTGTACTCCTCCCGACCCATAACGGATGAAAACAAACTTTGCACGACATAATGTACGGGGCGAAGGCTTGTATATTATTATTGTTGCTTGAGTATGCCACAATACTGGATATCGTATACATGTATAATATAATATAATATAATATAATATAATATAATATAATATAATATAATATAATATAATATAATATAATATAATATAATATAATATAATATAATATAATATAATATAATATAATATAATATAATATAATATAATATAAAATAATATAATATAATATAATATAATATATCGTACGGAACCGTTTCAGAAATTATGAATAAACTTGGTCTCGATTAATTTTCACATGCGCTGTAGTTTATGCCTGATAGAAATCACTCACCTTCTTTATAATTTTATCTTCTGAGAAGACATATCTCGGTAAACCTGTCCCTGCACTTTAAAAGCGCCTTGTCTGCTGCCGACTGTCTCAACTAGAAGAAGGGGAGGAAAAGGATATTTGAGATTATAATAGTGAATGTTTTTATAATACTACCCTTTTCAGAATTAGAGCGCGAAGCCACTGCAGTGAACTGCAATAAAATTGCTCACACTAATTAGTTTCAGCTGTAGCCAGCTGGCAAAGTCGACAACATTGTATGTCCCATGCAGACAGTTTGTCTGGGGAAGTTGAAATAAAAAAGATTTTTACATGGACCAGTGCATGGTAATGTTACATTGTATCTTAATCTTGAACACAGGGTGCCAATCGTAAACTCTCATTTACAACTCGAGCCTCAGACAGAGCTAGTTTTGCCTTTGTACAAGCAGACTTTTTGGTCTTTACCAAGTAGCCTTGTTCAACACCAAAGTGGCCACGGCTACAGCTGAAACTAATTAGTGTACGCAGTTTTATTGCAGTTCACTGCAGTGGCTTCGCGCTCTAATTCTGAAAAGGGTTGTAAAGCTACAGTGAGTGGAAAAGCTACAGTAACTCTATTTCAATAGTAGTTTCTATATTTAAATCTGATGACGTGTATTTTGAATGCGTCAGTGAAAGAGGAGATAGGCTAATATTATACATGTACTTAAGGCCTTTAAAACCATCATGAAAGCGGAATTTCACAGAATCATGAAAATGTTTTTCAAAACTACTGGCAATTCTCGTTACAAGAAACCGCATGCTTCTCTGCAACAAAACCGGGCCTACAACTGTCTATATAGCTTCGGTAGTCAAGACGATTTTTTATCACCGCTCCACTGTCGCAATTTAGGTTTAAGAAATCGGAACTAGCTTGTTCAAATTTAGCTATTCAAACACATGCATTTTGAAGACTTCAGTAAACACCTCTTAAAGCTAAGGGCATTGCAGAATCTATTTTGATAATACGCATATTACTAATATGCGTATTATCGAATAGATGGATAGCGTGCCCTCGGTCAAACTTTTAATTTTAAAGAGAAAATCATGTATAATCCGTTACAGGGGCAGTAACATTTGCTTTTGTTTTCACTATTGTTTGTTTGCCGACCAACTTAATCACTTGTTAGAAAAAACAGGAAAATCTCTCGGCTCTTAGGAAAGACATGTCTCTAATTTGTAAGAAAAACATACCAAGGGGCTATGGTTTCTGCAGAGACGGATCACTATTGCCAGACACAGGGTGCCAGTTAATGACCGCTTTCAAATAAACAGAAGGCAATTACGGATATGTTTGTGATTCGCACGAGTTGAATGTCTGTCTGCTATCAACTACACGGTGACAATGTACTATATTTCAAACAAATAAAACTTAGTCTTATCCATGTGGCATACAATTCTTGGTCCTAAACTATTTTTCAAAACCATTCTCCCATCTCTACACACCCATCCCATAGCCTGCTTACCAAGAACGAGCCTTGAGGAAGCAAATAACAGCAATCTCCTGGGTACACTGGCACTGATCCGCCCGACTTGTTCACTTCACTCCCCGCCGCAGTTGTGGGCATACAGATGAATACGTGGAGATGTGACTGTTATGATTCGAAGGATGGTTCTCTTCTTCTTGACGTTTGTGATTTAATGTTCGAATACGGACTACGAATGGATGGCCCTTATGATTGAAAGAATTGAAAAACAAATCTTGACGTAGTGTACAATACAAACAGAATTCGTTCTGAGAGATGAGTCTGGGTGCGGGATGTAGGGCTAGTTTTCTGTAGCGTGCGCAAATTTTCACTTGTTTTTATCAACAGGGAAGGAGGAGCTTTATGTGAAAATAATCGTCAGTGCTAAATTATTCAGGACTTACGTCATTTGTGGGCGCCAGGTACCACGGAGTTGACGTGTAACAAAATAAAGGAAAATGCATTGTCAACACCTCCTCCCAAGTTTAAGGGGACATAATGGTCTGCGTTGGAAGAATGGAGTGGACATTCACTCCAAAATGACGAACAGGAAGGGGGGAATTATCAAAAAATGATAAACAAGGCGAGGGCGTAGGCAACAATGTTCACATAGGACAGTTCTGAGTATCACCGAATGGCGTTAACGTCAATTTTTTCAAAGTTTATCTTCCCCATGTATTCGCTCTATAACAACTGCCCGGCAATCGCGCACACCAGTGTCCATAGTCCATGAGCCAGGTACTGATAGGGGGTTTTTGCTATTGTGTTCTTTCCGACCAGCATTGTCAAATCCTTTCAAGTCTCCTAGCGCCCCCAACTATTTGTGAATGTGCCTTATATGTTGAGGTGATATGATATTAATATAAGCTGACATTGCTCGGTCTTCATTCCTATGACAGCTCAGCTAAGTTTCCCCTTTGAATCACCCAGCACGTGAACAGTACGCAAATAGATTTCCTACAGAATGCAGATGTCCTCGACGTGGGGAGTCTTATTGGTGACTCGCTTGTTTTTTTTATTCAACAAAACTTGTGGTTTTTACAGACCAAAAATAATTTTTGTTTTTATTCAACGACATTTATATTTTTATCCAACAAAGTCTGCAGTTTTGATCGGAGAAAACTGGTATTTTTTATCCGACAAAACTGTGTTCGTACTTTTAGGCCAAATTCATCCTTTGGGGACTGGGTCCATACAACACATTCAGGGTGCGAAGGCTTGGTTAGAATAGCTCTTTGAGGTATAAAGACCCCCTATATCCCGACAACGGGGCCTTTCCCTTGACTAGTGCAAAAGGGTCTATGGTTTACACAGATATACCTCGATTACAGCACATCAGTACGACCACCTACAATTTCTGTCCATATACTCTGGTCGTTTATGGGAATGGGAACTCACAAAAAAGGAAATTCGAAGAATCCTGAAGGGAAATATTTTACAGAGTCACAAAGTCTTGCAATTTTTTGGTCTATGTATAACAGCTTATGCGGATTTACTTTTGCAATAAAGAAAATTAAAGTTTATTGCACTGATTTTGTGCAAATCAAAATTTTTATTCCTGACGGAGATATTACAGAGAATAGTGGCCATATTGAAATTCACGTGTTGTTAAATTCAAAACATTCTGCTTCCCAAATATAAACATATGCTTAGTAATAACTCTCAATTTTTTTTCCTTCATTGTTAAAGAAAAAGCTTTAAATTAACTGTTTATGCGAGCAAAGTACTGGTATTAGCAAACATTTTTTTTAATAAACAGAGTATTGCCAAAAGACCTTTAACATGAACATTCCACACTGATAAGCAATCATTAGTATAAAATTTTAATACCAAAGCAATGCTCATTAATATAATTTGCATAAAGAAAACTTATCCATCTTGCATCTAGCACTGGCAGTAAAGGCCAAGAATTTATTTTTTTCAATAACATGACCTATCCTACAAGATATTTGACTACCTTTGACATTTTTCTTTATAAATGGAAAACCCTGTAATATTTAGTTACTAGCAACTTCTTCAATAGGATGCACACCATTAAATATAAACTGAAAAAATAAAATCCAGACATATAAAGCTGATTCTAGAAGCCATTGTTATGAAATCTGTATTCTTGAAAGCTGCTGAATGAATGACAAATGCTGGAAATATCAATCTTCAAAGTAGAGGTAGGATTTTCCCCATTGTTGACTGCAAGAAAACCTTGTATGATATCAGGCTATCATTGTCAAATGTCACTGTAATGGACATTGCAGGTGTTTGCCTTATGTATGTATGTATAGTTGAGTTTTGCAAATTTTATTGGCAACTTCCATACTTCAAACAGCCACAATTTCTTGTATTTTAGATGGGTCGTGCGTTGTTTATACAAATTTCTTCCTATGTAGTTTTGTCTGCGGGAGAAATTCACTACAAAAAAGGCCACTCTTACTGAAATCCTTCAAAAACAAGAACAAATGACAATAAAACTGATGATAATGCACCTTCGTTGTCATGGGAACAAAAAAGCTTCAGTTGCTGCATGCATTCATGACACTTTCTACGTCATGGAGTCAGATTTTGTTGGTGTTTTTTCCTAGTGCTCGTTTCTTGTTTTCTGTGGCAATTCCACAGCCCTGCATGGATTTCTTCCCACTTGATCCTCGCAAAGTCTCTTGAGCCAGACGGAAATGTGCAGGGCATTCTGATTCGGTCCACAATTCTCGAAATAAGAGGGCGAGCAGCTCTGAATATCGTAAGGAAAGAACAGAATCATAAGTTTAGCATTGAAGAGTTACATCTAGTTCAGTTGTGTAAACGGAGTACCTATTTGTATCTGTATGATTTGAAGAAAGATATAGTAGACACAAAATGTTACATCATTCAACGAATGCCGATAAATTTCCTTCATCACCTGCACACAGAACACTTCACCGCAGTAAGTGCAGCCTACTCACGGTTGCTGTAAAACCATTGACAATACATTTCAGTTTCCACCAAGAGATTGAAGTTTGAGGGCATCTACGTGTTGGATATTTGGCACAGCACACATTATATCCCTAGTCTCTAGGTGGTTTAACTTCCTCGTCATATCTTGAAGAAGTTTTGTTGATGAAAATGATTGTGCTACTAAACAGTCAGATAGCAAAGTAACCCATTTCGATATTATGTTGAAAACCTCCAAAAACTTTGAACAGCAACCACGATTACCCTCTCGTCTCAGATAGTGTTCACTTTCACATCAATCCTTTCGCTCAAAAGAGGGTACATTTTACAATGACAAGACTGATTAATTGAGGTAGAATGTGCCTCGGGGACAGATAGTTGGACTCTCAAATTTTCTACAATTCTTTTCTGATCTACCACTTGTGAGGGCTAATTTTAAAGTTCTTGGAGACAGAGAAAATTTTACAGTCTTAGTTTTCAAAAATCCCAAATTAATTTTTTTCTCATAGAGTTAACACAGGGTGGGCGGCCATTTTTAATTTCCGATATCGCACAATCTTGTGTAATTTGTTTCTCTAGCTCCAAACTTTACTCAATGACCTCCAGTTTTTATTGTTGAGTTGGTAAGAGAATGACTGGAAATTTCGTTTCAGAAATTTTGAGCAACAGTTGAAGTCTTTCACTGAGGTGATTTTTTGATGAACTTGCCGCTCACATTCCTGCACATTTCATTCTCTTGGATAAGTAATATTTTCATTGCATATAAACAGTCTGAATATGGATGTCGATTTTAAAAATATCATAACTACATTTCCCACTTGTTGTTGCACTGAACGTGAATTTCTCAGCTTTTTGAGAGGTTGTTGCATAATTGAGACATTAAACAAGCTCAGCAAAGATGAAAAACATAATCTCATCTTGATCACCTGATCTAGTCTGTAATTCTGTTTCTTCTGCACCATATCTACCACTGCAAAGGTCTTCCACACCTTCCTTGTACACTGCCTTCTCTGTGATGCTTCTGAACTCTGGGATCTTTTCGGAATTTTCTGACAGAAGACAGTACTTTGGTAGATGAGCAAGGACAGCGTTAAACTCAGCCTGCATGTTTACATTCTTTGACAAGTTTGCATTTTCCCTTTTATTAAATTCTTTTTCGGTATTTTCTTCTTTGCCAGCAGCATTTGGTAGCCTTCTGCTAACTTTCTTCACCATTATTCTACCATAATTATTGCTTGACTCTTGCAGAGCAATTTCGCTTCATATCAAATATATCCTTAACGTCATTTGTGACCACCAGGTACTGCCGAGTTGACTTGTGTTACAGAGTAAAGGACGTGCATTGTTAATACCTGTTCCAAATTTAGGGAGACGTAATTATTTATGCTTGGGGTTGGAAGAATGGAGGTATTCATTCCAAAATGACGAACAGGAAGGGGGAATTACTCAAAAATTATAAACGAGGGGAGGGCGGTTGGCGACAATGTTCACATACGACAGTTCTGAGTATCACGAAATGGTATTGGCGTCTATTTTTTCAAAGTTTACCTTCCCATGCATTCACTGCATTGCAGCTGCTCAGCAATCAAACACGCCTACTGGTGTCCATAGTCCATGTGCAAGGCACTGATACCCTTAACCCACTAGCAATTTTGGGTTTGCCCTTTCCCATCAGCATTGTCAAATCCTTTCAAGTTTCCCAGCCCCCTCCTAAGTATTTTTTAAAATGTAGCCTTATACATTGAGGCGAAGGCATGATATTAATATGAGTCGTCATTGCTCTGTCTTTATTCCTCTGAGAGCTCAGTTAAGTTTCCCTTTGAGCACCTTCAATGTGACAATAGGCAAATATATTGCCTGCAGGATGCAGATGTTCTCTACATATGGAGTCTTATTGGTGAAACAGTTGATTTTTTTATTCAAAAATTCTTGTGGTTTTTACACAACAAAAATCATTCAACAACATTTATATTTTTATCCAACAAATCTGCAGTTTTCATTCGACAAAATTGGTATTTTTTAATCCAACAAAAGATGTATTTTTATGAGACAAAACTGAGTTCGTATTTTGTTCAGTCCATACTCATCCTTTTGGTATTTAGTCAATAGAACACATCCATGTGCGAAGGCTTGGCTAGAATCGTTCCTTAGGTAAAATGACCCGTGATATCCAAACCAGTGGGCCTTTCATTTGACTTGTACATAAGGGGCAATGGTTTACACACATACATCTAGATAAAAGCACGTTTGCATGACGACCCACAATTTAGGTCAATATTCACTGGTTTTCTGGGATTGGGAACTCACAAAAAAGGAAATAATACAAATTCTTGAGGGACATATTTTTTAGAGTCACAAGATCTTGCAATTTTTAGTCGATCTAAGCTAATCTGGCCTTATTTTGCAAATAAACTCTGACTCTGCTTCCTGAGTATAAACATATGCCTAGTAACTCTCAATTGTTATTCTTCGATGTAAAATTTAAAGTTTACCATTTACCTGAGCAAAGTACTGGTATCAGCAAACATTTGTTTTTAAGCAGAGTATTACCCAAAGATCTATACACATGAACATTCCACACTGATAAGCAATCATTTGCATAAAATTTTAATACCAAAACAATGCTCATTAATATAATTTGCATAAATGAATACAAATCCAATTGCATCTGATACTGATAGTAAAGGCCAAGAATGTGTTTTTTCAATAATCATATTTGACTACCCTAGACAATTTTCTTTATATACGGAAAATTGTATAATATTTGGTAACTGTCAGCAAATTCTTCAATAGGATGTACACCATTTAATAGAAACTGAAAAAATAAAATCCAGACATACTCAACTGATTCTAGAAGCCATTGTTACAAAACATGTATTCTAGAAAGCAGCTGCATGAATAAAAATGCCAATTTTCAAATAGGAAGCAAAATTTTCTCCATTGATGACTGCCTGAAAAATTGGATTGATATAAAACTATCATTTTCAAATGTCACTGTAAGTGACACTATGGGTGTGTGCCCTATGCAGGTATGTATAGTTGAGGATTGCAAATTTTATACTTCACACAACCACAATTTGTTACTGAAGTGCTTGTGGGCTTCTGCATTGTTCATACAAAGCTCTTCCTTTATAGCTTGGTCTGCAGGAGAAATTCACTACAAAAGAAGTTCCATCTTATTGAAATTCTTTCAAACAACAACAAATGACAAGACGACTGATGATAATGCACCTTAGTTGTCATGGCAACAAAAAAGCTGCAGTTGATGAAGCATTCATGACATTTTCTTCGTCATGGAGTCAGATTTTGTCTGAGTTGTTTTCTTGTTCTCATTTCCTGTCTTCTGCAGCAATTTCTCAGGCTTGAATTTCTTCCCGCTCAATCCTTGCAAAGTCCGCTGAGCCAGATGGAAATGTGCGGGGCATTCTGATTCGGTCCACAGTTCTTGAACCAAGAGGGCGAGCAGCTCTGAATATCATAAGGAAAGAAAAGAGCCATAAGTTGAGCATCGTAAAGTTTTACTAAGTTCAGTTGTGTAAATGGAGAAGGCATTTGTATCTGTATGGTTCGAAGAAAAGTGACATAGAGGACACATAATGTTACATCATTCCAGGAACGGCAATACATTTCCTTCATCACCTGCACACAGAACACATCACAGCAGTAAGTGCAGCTAACTCCCGGTGCTGTAAAACCTTATCACTGCAGTGGATTTTGTAAACAATTGATAACACATCTGAGTTTCCACCTAGAGACTGAAGTTTGAAGGCATCTATGTGTTGATTATATTTATATTCCCAGTCTATAAGTGATTAATTTCCTAATCATATTTTGAAGTTTTGTTGATGAACTGATTGTGCTATGGAACAGAGAGATCGTAAAGTAATCGATCTCCATCTTACATTGAAAAGCTCTACAAACTTTGAACACACACCACAATAGCGTTGATCGCGATTTCAGGTCTGTTACTAAATACAGCTGCAAGAGCGCGACTTTTGGACAACGCTGCCTAAAATTCAGACAAACTTTGTTGTTGCATGTGTGGCTGTTGTTGCAGCTTGTAGTCTGAGTCATAAAATACCACAAACTAGTGTGACTTTTAATAACCATTGTAAGACTTGCAGGTTTTATTTTTGTCGTTTATGTGGAAAATGCAGACAAATATTTATTTATGCATATTAATGAGAGAAAAACATTCTACCATTTGTCTAGTCGGTGCTCATGCTAAAGCCCTTGGAGAGAGAAACAGTTTTCACAGTCTTAGTTTTCCGAAAATCAAAAATTTACTTTTTCCCATAGAGTTAACACAGGGAGGGTGGCCATTTATAATTTCTGATATCGCAAATACTGGGTAATTTGTTTCTCTTGTTCAAAACTTTGTGCAGTGACCCCCCTGATTTTATTGTTGAGTTGCTAAGAGAATGGTTGAAAGCTTCATTTCAGAAATTTTGAGCAAAATTTAAGTCTTTGACTTTTGAGATGCATTGGGACTTCCTTGAGTTGTAAAGAGTAGGTGATTTTCGATGAACTTGCCACTGAAACTCCTGCACATTTCATCCTCTTGGACAAGTCATCTTGTCAGTGCCCATAAACAGTCTGAATATGGATGTCTATTTTCAAAATATCAAAACTGCATTTCTCGCTCAGCATTTTTGAGATGTTGTTGGCTTAATTGAGACATTTAAACAAGCCCAACCCGGATGAAAAAGATTAAGTCTTCTTGATCACCTGATCTTCTCTGTAATTCTGTTTCTTCAGTACCATATCTACCACTGCAAAGGTCTTCCACTCCTTCCTTGTACACAGCCTTCTCTGCGATACTTCTGAACTCTGGGAACCTTTTGGAATTTTCTGACAGAAGGCAGTACTTTGACAGATGAGCAAAGAGAGCGTTAAGCTCAGCCTGCATGTTTACATATTTCGATAAGTTGGCACTTTCTCTTTTATTGCTTTCTTTTTCAGAAATTTCTTCTGTGCCAGCAGCATTTGGCAGCCTTGTGTCAGCTTTCTCCTCTATTATTCTACCATAATTATTGCCTGTCTCCAACAGAGCAGTTTCATTGCATGTCAGATAGATCCTTAACAGTGCCTTGACGATACCCCTCAAAGCATCTTCCTGCATAACCATATTCAAGGTGTGAGCACTTCTCACAAGCTTGTGAACCCATTTTACAAGACGAAATATCTTCTCTGAATCAACCCTGGGGGTCTCAAGGGTCTCTTGTAATGCCCAGTGAATAACGAATAGCAGTTGGCCAGGGGCTAAATTGTGGTATTCTTGAGACCCGAGGCAGAAGATGATCTCAAGGAGGTGATGAAGACACTTCTTCTGGAGGTCGGCAGAATCTTCAGCATCCTCTTGATTCTTGTGATCATCTTCAATTTCCTTATTTCTCCTCTTCTCACTTCTTCTCTCCTTTTTCACTCCATCTGCACTTCCTGATGATGTCTGATTGGGATTCAAATTGTTTGTGATGTTTGAATCCAAGAAGGTCTCTCCATACTTGTACAAACAGAGGATGAAATGCTGGGTTGTGAAAGCCCTGTCCGCAATAGACTGCCCGTACTTCTGGTTTCTATATTGTATCACGGAGTCAATCAACACCACCAAAGCATGCATAAATGTTGGACTGATTCTGTCCCTGTAAAACAAAATACAAGATGATCCTATTGTTGACTTCAATTTGAAAGCAAGATTTAATCATGCAAAGTTTTGTATCCCGGCACTGTGTTTTTGTATATTTTGTACAATTTACGAAACAAATGAAATTGTTTTGCATCTTGAATGATCCTGAAAGCGGGGAATAGAAAAACTTACCATCCTTTCAATGTGAGGTGGCATTGCAATTAACTGACACTTTTTTCAAAGCAATATTTCTTGTCAAAGATGACATGAAAACGCCATCACACTATATATTTTCAAAAATAGCATCAATGACACTTTGCTCACACTTTGTTTCATGTGGCAAGAATGAATGTATACACGATATTTAATAGCTTCTACAGACCTTAGCTTGTGATATTCATAGTCAAATGCCTTTGAACACATTTTGATACACTGTCCATTGAAGTGCGAAATAGTTGGCAACTGTTGTAACCATTAATCACACACACTCACACAAGACCATACAATCTTGTACATTAAAATTTTTATAAAATCTGCCATACCAAATGAAAGGTGTCCATATGATATTGTATTGCATAGAATTTGTGTAGACAATATTTGGTCTCTCTATGGTGTATGGTTGAACAATCAAAGACTAAGGTAACATGTAATAATGGGCATCCCATAGAGCTTTCACTGTTCATAATGCTGCCATACCTATATGATAATGGTATGTCCCAAACTGCCACCCAGTTAAACAAGCATTTCAGTATCATAGAAAAATGGGAAATTCCAAACACAAACCTATAAATACCAAGAAGCCTGTGGCATCAGATATGTACATCTGTTTTTTAAAGCCCTTCTACCTAAATTTAAAAGCATCAAACCAGGGCTTTGTATCGAACAAATTTTTCTCAAAAAGTAATTTTTAGGCAGTAAGAGGCATATGTAAAGCAAGTGTGATAAAATGTTTTCTGCTTGCAAGTGCTAAGAAATACACAGGCTTGTTGTTGCTTCAATAAACAGCAAACCTTGCTCTACAGTACAGTAATGGTATAAATGTCAAATGGTAATTTGATAAGATTTCATAAGATTTTCTAAAGTAATTTAGGAAATACAAGAAAAAACTTATTCAAGTTCATGAAAGCAAAGTTGATGTTAATCAAAAACATAGGGCCCAAGTATAATTAAAGCTGCAAGCAGCGTTGGCGGGGCCCAAGCGGATAACATGGTTGAAAGATCTTGCACTAATGATATTATGTGCAAAATTCGATCTTGGAAAAGTATGATTTTGAACATCATCTCATAGTTACTGTACGTGTCAGTGGGAATTGCATGTTTTACGTAAAATCCAATATGGCGGCCAAATATGAAGGATGTAGCACTTGTGGTTAATAAGTTATGGACATATACTCATATTTAAGGGCAAAGGTCATCGAGGTCACGTGACATTTTGTCAAAAAAATTGTAATGCTAAGTTATCCCTATATACCAAAAATCAGACCTCTAGCTCTATTGGCTGGCTCAGAATTAGATATGCGCATAATTAATGAGGTACAGGATGTGGTGTCATAAGGTCTCCCATCATACCAAATATGAAGGCTGTAGCACTTGTGGTTACTGAGTTATTGACATATACGTATATTCAAGGTCAAAGGTCATCGAGGTCACGTGATATTTTGTCAAAAAAATTGTATTGCTAAGTTATCCCTATATACCACAAATCAGACCTCTAGCTCTATTGGCTGGCTCAGAATTAGATATGCACATAATTAATGAGGTACAGGATGTAGTGTCATAAGGTCTCCCATCATACCAAATATGAAGGCTGTAGCACTTGTGGTTACTGAGTTATGGACTTATACGTATATTCAAGGTCAAAGGTCATCGAGGTCACGTGACATTTTGTCAAAAAAATTGTATTGCTAAGTTATCCCTATATACCAAAAATCAGACCTCTAGCTCTATTGGCTGGCTAAGAATTAGATATGCGCATAATTAATGAGGTACAGGATGTGGTGTCATAAGGTCTCCCATCATACCAAATATGACGGGTGTAGCACTTGTGGTTACTGAGTTATGGACATATACGTATTTTCAAGGTCAAAGGTCATCGAGGTCATGTGACATTTTGTCAAAAAAATTGTATTGCTAAGTTATCCCTATATACCAAAAATCAGACCTTTAGCTCTATTGGCTGGCTCAGAATTACATATGCGCATAATTAATGAGGTACAGGATGTGGTGTCATAAGGTCTCCCATCATACCAAATATGAAGGGTGTAGCACTTGTGGTTACTGAGTTATAGACATATACGTATTTTCAAGGTCAAAGGTTATCGAGGTCACATGACATTTTGTCAAAAAATTGTATTGCTAAGTTATGCCTATATACCAAAAATCAGACCTCTAGCTCTATTGGCTGGCTCAGAATTAGATATGCGCATAATTAATGAGGTACAGGATGTGGTGTCATAAGGTCTCCCATCATACCAAATATGAAGGGTGTAGCACTTGTGGTTACTGAGTTATGGACATATACGTATATTCAAGGTCAAAGGTCATCGAGGTCACGTGACATTTTGTCAAAAAAATTGTATTGCTAAGTTATCCCTATATACCAAAAATCAGACCTTTACCTGTATTGGCTGGCTCAGAATTAGATATGCGCATAAAATCCAAGATGGCGGCCAAATCATGTGACCAATCCAAATGTCTTTCGCAAACTTAAAAGAGATCACTCTGAGGATGACATGAGTAAAATTTCAGTTAAATCGGTGTGTTTGTTCTGGAGAAGAAGATTTTTAATGATTAAATTGCGATTTTCATAAAATCCAAGATGGCGGCCAAATCACGTGACCGATCCAAACGTCTTTCGCAAACTTGAAAGAGATCACTCTAAGGATGACATGAGTAAAATTTCAGCTAAATCTGTATGTTGGTTCTGGAGAAGAAGATTTTTAAAATTAAGTCGGTATTTTTCGCAAATCCAATATGGCCGCCAGGTCGCGCGACTATTGGAAATTTCTATACCCAGGTGCACGAGATCTCATAGGTACCTATTAGCCCTGCAAGTTTCAGAAGTTTGCGGTAAGCGGTGATTGAGTTCTAGGTCGACAAAAAAAGAGCGGAAGAAGAAGAAGAAGAAGAAGAAGAAGAAGATTAAAGCTGCAAGCAGCGTTGGCGGGGCCCAAGCGGTTAACATGGTTGAAAAATCTTGCACTAATGATATTATGTGCAAAATTCGAGCTTGCAAAAGTAGGATTTTGAACATCATCTAATAGTTACTGTACGTTTCACTTGGAATTTAATATTTTATGGAAAATCCAATATGGCGGCAAAACCACGTGACCGATCAAAATGCCTTTCGCAAACTTGAAAGAGATCACACTTAAGATGTTACACATAAAATTTCAGCTCAATCGGTGTGTTGGTTGTGGAGAGGAAAATTTTTAAAGATTAAATCATGATTTTCCTAAAATCCAATATGGCGGCCAAACCACGTGACCGATCAAAACGCCTTTCGCAAACTTGAAAGAGATCACACTTTTTATGTTACATGTCAAATTTCAGTGGAATCGGTGTGTTGGTTCTGGAGAAGAAGATTTTTAAAGATTAAATCATGATTTTCGCAAAAATCCAATATGGCGGCCAGACCACGTGACCGATCAAAACGCCTTCCACAAACTTGAAAGAGATCACACTTAAGATGTTACATATCAAATTTCACTAGAATCGGTGTGTTGGTTCTGGAGAAGAAGATTTTTGAAGATTAAATCACGATTTTCGCAAAATCCAATATGGCGGCCAAACCACGTGACCGATCAAAACGCCTTTCGCAAACTTGAAAGAGATCACACTTAAGATGTTACATGTGAAATTTTAGTCGAATCGGTGTTTTGGTTCTGGAGAAGAAGATTTTTAAAGATTAAATTGGTATTTTTCAAAAATCCAATATGGCGGCCAAGGTCACATGACCGCATGCGATTTTATTGGCAAATTTTTAAGACCTTAGGCCATGCTTGCTATACAAAAAATTTCAAATCGACTAGACCCCTAGGTATTCTGGAGAAGCCATTTTTAGATTTTTGGAAAATCCAATATGGCCGCCAGGTCACGTGACCAATCAAAATTTGTATACCCAGGTGCACGAGATCTCATAGGTACCTATTAGCCCTGCAAGTTTCAGAAGTTTGCGGTAAGCGGTGTTTGAGTTCTAGGTCGACAAAAAAAGAGCGGAAGAAAAAGAAGAAGAAGAAAGTTGAATTCCTACGAAACCAATAGGGGCCCAGCCGGTAGGCTTGGGCCCCTAATTAAAGCTGCAAGCAGCGTTGGCGGGGCCCAAGCGGATAACATGGTTGAAAGATCTTGCACTAATGATATTATGTGCAAAATTCGATCTTGGAAAAGTATGATTTTGAACATCATCTCATAGTTACTGTACGTGTCAGTGGGAATTGCATGTTTTACGTAAAATCCAATATGGCGGCCAAATATGAAGGGTGTAGCACTTGTGGTTACTGAGTTATGGACATATACTCATATTTAAGGGCAAAGGTCATCGAGGTCACGTGACATTTTGTCAAAAAAATTGTAATGCTAAGTTATCCCTATATACCAAAAATCAGACCTCTAGCTCTATTGGCTGGCTCAGAATTAGATATGCGCATAATTAATGAGGTACAGGATGTGGTGTCATAAGGTCTCCCATCATACCAAATATGAAGGGTGTAGCACTTGTGGTTACTGAGTTATTGACATATACGTATATTCAAGGTCAAAGGTCATCGAGGTCACGTGACATTTTGTCAAAAAAATTGTATTGCTAAGTTATCCCTATATACCAAAAATCAGACCTCTAGCTCTATTGGCTGGCTCAGAATTAGATATGCGCATAATTAATGAGGTACAGGATGTGGTGTCATAAGGTCTCCCATCATACCAAATATGAAGGGTGTAGCACTTGTGGTTACTGAGTTATTGACATATACGTATATTCAAGGTCAAAGGTCATCGAGGTCACGTGACATTTTGTCAAAAAAATTGTATTGCTAAGTTATCCCTATATACCAAAAATCAGACCTCTAGCTCTATTGGCTGGCTCAGAATTAGATATGCGCATAATTAATGAGGTACAGGATGTGGTGTCATAAGGTCTCCCATCATACCAAATATGAAGGGTGTAGCACTTGTGGTTACTGAGTTATTGACATATACGTATATTCAAGGTCAAAGGTTATCGAGGTCACGTGACATTTTGTCAAAAAAATTGTATTGCTAAGTTATCCCTATATACCAAAAATCAGACCTCTAGCTCTATTGGCTGGCTCAGAATTAGATATGCGCATAATTAATGAGGTACAGGATGTGTGTCATAAGGTCTCCCATCATACCAAATATGAAGGGTGTAGCACTTGTGGTTACTGAGTTATGACATATACGTATATTCAAGGTCAAAGGTCATCGAGGTCACGTGACATTTTGTCAAAAAAATTGTATTGCTAAGTTATCCCTATATACCAAAAATCAGACCTTTGCTCTATTGGCTGGCTGAGAATTAGATATGCACATAATTAATGAGGTACAGGATGTGGTGTCATAAGGTCTCCCATCATACCAAATATGAAGGGTGTAGCACTTGTGGTTACTGAGTTATGGACATATACGTATATTCAAGGTCAAAGGTCATCGAGGTAACGTGATATTTTGTCAAGAAAATTGTAATGCTAAGTTATGCCTATATACCAAAAATCAGACCTCTAGCTCTATTGGCTTGCCCAGAATTAGATATGCGCATAATTAATGAGGTACAGGATGTGGTGTCATAAGGTCTCCCATCATACCAAATATGAAGGATGTAGCACTTGTGGTTCCTAAGTTATGGACGTATATGTATATTTGAGGTCAAAGGTCATCGAAGTCATGTGACATTTTGTTAAAAAAATTGTTTTTTGTAGTTATCCCTATATACCAAAAATCTGACCTCTTGCTCTATTAGATTGCCCAGAATTAGATATGACTCTTACATAGGCCAGAATAAGCCATTAGTATAGCGTAGCTGCAGAGGTATAGGGAGGTCAAAGGTCATTGAAAAATCAGAAAAATAATACTTTAAAAATTTTCTTCTCAAAAACTGCCTGGTTAATTTCCTTGAAATTTATTATATAGCATCTAGAAGTATGGCCTATAAAGTTTGCGAAAAGATTTTGGTGTTAGTTCTGGAGAAGAAGATTTTTAATGATTAAATTGCGATTTTCGTAAAATCCAAGATGGCGGCCAAATCATGTGACCAATCCAAATGTCTTTCGCAAACTTAGAAGAGATCACTCTAAGGATGACATGAGTAAAATTTCAGTGAAATCAGTGTGTTTGTTCTGGAGAAGAAGATTTTTAATGATTAAATTGCGATTTTCGTAAAATCCAAGATGGCGGCCAAATCATGTGACGATCCAAATGTCTTTCGCACAAACTTGAAAGAGATCACTCTAAGGACGACATGAGAAAATTTCAGTCAAATCGGTGTTTTGGTTCTGGAAAAGAAGATTTTTAATGATTAAATTGCGATTTTCGTAAAATCCAAGATGGCGGCCAAATCACGTGACCGATCCAAACGTCTTTCGCAAACTTGAAAGAGATCACTCTAAGGATGACATGAGTAAAATTTCAGTTAAATCGGTGTGTTTAGTTCTGGAGAAGAAGATTTTTAATGATTAATTGCGATTTTCGTAAAATCCAAGATGGCGCCAAATCACGTGACCGATCCAAACGTCTTTCGCAAACTTGAAAGAGATCACTCTAAGGATGACATGAGTAAAATTTCAGCTAAATCTGTATGTTGGTTCTGGAGAAGAAGATTTTTAAAATTAAATCGTTATTTTTCGAAAATTCAAGATGGCCGCCAGGTCGCGCGACTATTCAAAATTTCTATACCCAGGTGCACGAGATCTCATAGGTACCTATTAGCCCTGCAAGTTTTAGAAGTTTGCGGTAAGCGGTGTTTGAGTTCTAGGTCGCCAAAAAAGAGCGGAAGAACGAAAAAGAAGAAGAAGAAGAAGAAGAAGAAGAAGAAGATTAAAGCTGCAAGCAGCGTTGGCGGGGCCCAAGCGGTTAACATGGTTGAAAAATCTTGCACTAATGATATTATGTGCAAAATTCGAGCTTGCAAAAGTAGGATTTTGGACATCATCTAATAGTTACTGTACTTTGCACTTGGAATTTAATATTTTACGGAAAATCCAATATGGCGGCGAAACCACGTGACCGATCAAAATGCCTTTCGCAAACTTGAAAGAGATCACACTTAAGATGTTACACATAAAATTTCAGCTCAATCGGTGTGTTGGTTGTTGGGAGGAAAATTTTTAAAGATTAAATCATGATTTTCCTAAAATCCAATATGGCGGCCAAACCACGTGACCGATCAAAACACCTTTCGCAAACTTGAAAGAGATCACACTTTTTATGTTACATGTCAAATTTCAGTCGAATCGGTGTTTGGTTCTGGAGTAGAAGATTTTTAAAGATTAATCACGATTTTCGCAAAATCCAATATGGCGGCCAAACCATGTGACCGATCAAAACGCCTTCTGCACACTTGAAAGAGACAACCATTACGATGATAGATGTAGAAGTTTTTTGCAAACTTGAAAGATATCAAGTAAGGTGACATGAGTAAAAATTTCATATTAATCGGTGTGTTGGTTCTGGAGAAGAAGATTTTTAAAGATTAAATCATGATTTTCGCAAAAATCCAATATGGCGGCCAGACCACGTGACCGATCAAAACGCCTTCCGCAAACTTGAAAGAGATCACACTTAAGATGTTACTTATCAAATTTCAGTAGAATCGGTGTGTTGGTTCTGGAGAAGAAGATTTTTAAATATTAAATCACGATTTTTGCAAAATCCAATATGGCGGCCAAACCACGTGACTGATCAAAACGCCTTTCGCAAACTTCAAAGAGATCACACATAAGATGTTACATGTGAAATTTTAGTCGAATCGGTGTTTTGGTTCTGGAGAAGAAGATTTTTAAAGATTAAATTGGTATTTTTCAAAAATCCAATATGGCGGCCAAGGTCACGTGACCGCATGCGATTTTATTGGCAAATTTTTAAGACCTTAGGACCATGCTTGCTATACAAAAAATTTCAACTCGACTAGACCCCTAGGTTATCAAGAGAAGCCATTTTTAGATTTTTGGAAAATCCAATATGGCCGCCAGGTCACGTGACCAATCAAAATTTGTATACCCAGGTGCACGAGATCTCATAGGTACCTATTAGCCCTGCAAGTTTCAGAAGTTTGCGGTAAGCGGTGTTTGAGTTCTAGGTCGACAAAAAAAGAGCGGAAGAAAAAGAAGAAGAAGAAAGTTGAATTCCTACGAAAACAATAGGGGCCCAGCCGGTAGGCTTGGGCCCCTAATTAAAGCTGCAAGCAGCGTTGGCGGGGCCCAAGCGGTTAACATGGTTGAAAAATCTTGCACTAATGATATTATGTGCAAAATTAGAGCTTGCAAAAGTAGGATTTTGAACATCATCTAATAGTTACTGTACTTTGCACTTGGAATTTAATATTTTACAGAAAATCCAATATGGCGGCAAAACCACGTGACCGATCAAAATGCCTTTTGCAAACTTGAAAGAGATCACACTTAAGATGTTACACATAAAATTTCAGCTCAATCGGTGTGTTGGTTGTTGGGAGGAAAATTTTTAAAGATTAAATCATGATTTTCCTAAAATCCAATATGGCGGCCAAACCATGTGACAGATCAAAACACCTTTCGCAAACTTGAAAGAGATCACACTTTTTATGTTACATGTCAAATTTCAGTCGAATCGGTGTGTTGGTTCTGGAGAAGAAGATTTTTAAAGATTTAATCACGATTTTCGCAAAATCCAATATGGCGGCCAAACCACTTGACCGATCAAAACGCCTTTCGCAAACTTGAAAGAGACAACACTTAAGATGTTACATGTCAAATTTAAGTCAAATCGGTGAGTTGGTTCTGGAGAAGAAGATTTTTAAGGTTAAATCATGATTTTCGCAAAAATCCAATATGGCGGCCAGACCACATGACCGATCAAAACGCCTTCCGCAAACTTGAAAGAGATCACACTTAAGATGTTACACATAAAATTTCAGCTCAATCGGTGTGTTGGTTGTTGGGAGGAAAATTTTTAAAGATTAAATCATGATTTTCGCAAAATCCAATATGGCGGCCAAACCACGTGACCGATCAAAACGCCTTTCGCAAACTTGGAAGAGACAACACTTAAGATGTTACATGTCAAATTTCAGTCAAATCAGTGAGTTGGTTCTGGAGAAGAAGATTTTTAAGGTTAAATCATGATTTTCGCAAAAATCCAATATGGCGGCCAAACCACTAGACCGATCAAAACGCCTTTCGCAAACTTGAAAGAGACAACACTTAAGATGTTACATGTCAAATTTCAGTCGAATCGGTGTGTTGGTTCTGGAGAGAAGAGATTTTTAATTATTAAATCATGATTTTCGCAAAATCCAATATGGCGGCCAAACCACGTGACCGATCAAAACGCCTTTCGCAAACTTTAAAGAAATCATACTTAAGATGTTACATGTGAAGTTTTAGTCCAATCGGTGTTTTGGTTCTGGAGAAGAAGATTTTTAAAGATTAAATTGGTATTTTTCAAAAATCCAATATGGCGGCCAAGGTCACGTGACCGCATGCGATTTTATTGGCAAATTTTTAAGACCTTAGGCCATGCTTGCTATACAAAAAATTTCAAATCGACTAGACCCCTAGGTATTCTGGAGAAGCCATTTTTAGATTTTGGAAAAATCCAATATGGCCGCCAGGTCACGTGACCAATCGAAATTTGTATACCCAGGTGCACGAGATCTCATATGTACCTATTAGCCCTGCAAGTTTCAGAAGTTTACGGTAAGCGGTGTTTTGAGTTCTAGGTCGACAAAAAAAGAGCGGAAGAAAAGAAGAAGAAGAAGAAAGTTGAATTCCTACGAAAACAATAGGGGCCCAGCCGGTAGGCTTGGGCCCTAATTAAAGCTGCAAGCAGCGTTGGCGGGGCCCAAGCGGTTAACATGGTTGAAAAATCTTGCACTAATGATATTATGTGCAAAATCGAGCTTGCAAAAGTAGGATTTGAACATCTCTAATAGTTACTGTACTTTGCACTTGGAATTTAATATTTTATGGAAAATCCAATATGGCGGCAAAACCACGTGACCGATCAAAATGCCTTTCGCAAACTTGAAAGAGATCACACTTAAGATGTTACACATAAAATTTCAGCTCAATCGGTGTGTTGGTTGTTGGGTGGAAAATTTTTAAAGATTAAATCATGATTTTCCTAAAATCCAATATGGCGGCCAAACCACGTGACCGATCAAAACACCTTTCGCAAACTTGAAAGAGATCACACTTTTTATGTTACATGTCAAATTTCAGTCGAATCGGTGTGTTGGTTCTTGAGAAGAAGATTTTTAAAGATTTAATCACGATTTTTGCAAAATCCAATATGGCGGCCAAACCACGTGACCGATCAAAACGCCTTTCGCAAACTTGAAAGAGACAACACTTAAGATGTTACATGTCAAATTAAGTCAAATCGGTGAGTTGGTTCTGGAGAAGAAGATTTTTAAGATTAAATCATGATTTTCGCAAAAATCCAATATGGCGGCCAGACCACGTGACCGATCAAAACGCCTTCCGCAAACTTGAAAGAGATCACACTTAAGATGTTACTTATCAAATTTCAGTAGAATCGGTGTGTTGGTTCTGGAGAAGAAGATTTTTAAAGATTAAATCACAATTTTCGCAAAATCCAATATGGCGGCCAAACCACGTGACCGATCAAAACGCCTTTCGCAAACTTGAAAGAGATCACACTTAAGATGTTACATGTGAAATTTTAGTCGAATCGGTGTTTTGGTTCTGGAGAAGAAGATTTTTAAAGATTAAATTGGTATTTTTCAAAAATCCAATATGGCGGCCAAGGTCACGTGACCGCATGCGATTTTATTGGCAAATTTTTAAGACCTTAGGCCATGCTTGCTATACAAAAAATTTCAAATCGACTAGACCCCTAGGTTATCTGGAGAAGCCATTTTTAGATTTTTGGAAAATCCAATATGGCCACCAGGTCACGTGACCAATCAAAATTTGTATACCCAGGTGCACGAGATCTCATAGGTACCTATTAGCCCTGCAAGTTTCAGAAGTTTGCGGTAAGCGGTGTTTGAGTTCTAGGTCGACAAAAAAAGAGCGGAAGAAAAAGAAGAGAAGAAGAAAGTTGAATTCCTACGAAAACAATAGGGGCCCAGCCGGTAGGCTTGGGCCCCTAAATATTGAACTCCTATAAAACCAATAGGGGCCCAGCCGGTAGGCTTGGGCCCTAATTAATACGGATATACTGACTAAGTATGAAATCAATTGTACCCAAAGTTCTTAAGTTTCCCATATTCCATGATTTTTATGGTTTTCTTGCTCATTTGCACTTTTCCACACAAGCATGTCCTTTCAAACAAATTTTACAACTGACAATATCAAGTGTTTGCAGTGGGTGGTTTGAGAGACAGACAGACATACATACACACATACATACATACATACATACATACATACATACATACATACATACATACAAACATACATACAGAGAATGGATAGGTGTCATTGCCAAACACCCCACATTTCTCTCCCCCTCCCTCAATTATAATTATATGCCAGTACATATGATGGGAGCTACACAGAAGCTATATTTATTTGACAAACACAAATTTCTGTCTGTCCTATGAGCACTTACGATATTTTCTTCAATGTTGCTACCAAAATCTGCAACACTTCAATTATGGTACGCAGAGAAACAATGCTTTCCTTCTTGGTTGTGCCTTTGCTGCCATCGCTGTCAACTTTCACATATTTTGTTTTTGGAGCAGATACCGTTATCCAAAATTTGCTCAGGACACTGACCATTTCTTCGATGAGGTCACCATCACTGAAATAAATAAAAGGCAGACAATTGTTTCTGATTTCTCAATTTTCATTATTAACTCTCCGAAAATAAGAGAAATCACGAGTTTAAGACAATAAGCCTAAAAATTGGCATCGAAGTATTGACTTAACCCTTTCACCACCATGGTTTGTCCCAAATCCATTGTTTTTTTATGGTAAAGTTGGACCTGTACACAGGGAACTGGGGGTGAAAGACTTAAAGGTGGAATGCACCTCGGTGACAGATATTTGGACTCTAGAATTTTCACAGTTCTTCTCTGATCTCCAGCTTATGGGGTATACGAAACATTTCCACCATCTTTGTTTTTCAAAAATTGAACATTTTATTTTGCCTCATTGACGTAACGCAGGGATGGTGACCATTTTGAATTTCAAATATCGGTAAATGTTAGGTAATTTGTTAAATGCAAACTTTGCATAATGACCCCTGATTTTCATTCTTGATTTTGTAAGTTAATTGTTTAACTTTTCCTTGAAGAAACATTTGAGCAAAAGTTAAAGCCCTTCAGCTTACAGACGCTTACTACTTTAAAGTCAAGGCTTCTGTTATTCTTGATAATAACTTTCAGGTTTTATTTCGCTGTGCAAACCATAAACCTACGTGAAGCACAATTTGGTGACACAGCTCATATTCAGAAAGTTGTAATCTGTAAATATCTGAGGAGAGTTAATAAGTTTAGGACAATAATATGGGTAGGAGATGAGAAGCAACAATATAAAAATACCGCAATTATACGGTCGTGTGCTCAAATTTGATCAGAATTGGTACATACCAGTATGGGTTAACAAAAATCAACAATAAATGTTGTTTCTATCTGTTCAGCGCAGGAAAATTCTACGTTGATGTTATGACAATGATTTCTGCACAGTACAACCAGAAAAACAACAAGAAATATTTAAACCAGAAAAACAAGAATGACAAAAGTAATTAAGGTCTGAAATTTTAGGTACTGGAGGTCAACTTTAGCAACATGCATAGCTGAAAGGCAGCTAGCCCCTCTTAGTTTGACCATAGACGGTCTTCCTCCCCTCTACTGTCTATGGTTTGGGCAGTTCTGTTAATATGTAACAGTTCATAAACAACTCCCCTCTACTGACGGTCTTCCTCCCCTCTACTGTCTATGGTTTAGGCAGTTCTGTTAATATGTAACAGTTCATAAACAATGACAGGAAATGACTCAAGATAAGTGGAGTTTGCCTGTTTCTTACTGGCATGTAACTCCTGCACTCATGCAGAATTTCCCTTTTTCTTACCTCATTTGCACATTTTTGACACTGATGTGTTCATTTGAACAAATTCACATCTCAACCCCTACATCTACCTGTACACCAAATACTGAGACAGTAGCTTTGGCGGTATGGGAGCCTTTGTGTGTGACGGACATACATCCGCACATACCCACAAATATACAGACACAGACGCCACTCAGACTCATCATATAAGCTCTTTTTGGTATTTATATATAAAACCAAATATGAGCTAATAACTGAGAGGCACAGTAACGTGCTTAGGACTCCCTAGCTCCAACTTTAAAATTCAAATTCTATTTAAACTTAATACCATATGTCCCTATGCCTGTGCATGTTTTTAAGCAAAAATGTAGCTGGTGCCTTAGCCTATTCAGCTACCTTAAAACTCTTCTTTTGACAACTAAGAATGATTGGGAAGAGTACCTGTACACGCTGTGAGTTTTTATATGCAAATTTCCTAAAGTTTGCCAACATCTGGATTTCAAAATGGCTGCCATTCTCTCTGTATTGCACACAATGTGGAAACTATGCTATCAATGACGGAAAACGTGACAATCAAGGCGTTGTTGCTCTGTAGGTTTCAGAATGACTCCATAAAAGCAGTAAAGCAACAAAGACTTGTAGGATTTGGAGATAAAAAAATAGCGCCAATGGCACTTGATCACAACTGGCACATTGTGAAACTACTCATAATTAATGAGGTACAATATGTGGGTTGCATCATCGGTGTCCCATCATACCATATATGAAGGGTGTAGCACTTGTGGTTACTGAGTTATGGACAAATATGTATATTTCAGGTCAAATGTCACTGAGGTCATGTGACATTTTGTCAAAAAAATTGAATTGCTAAGTCATCCCTATACCAAAATCAGACCTAGCTCTATTGGCTCGCTCAAAATTAGATATGCACATAATTAATGAGGTACAATATGTGGCGTCATAAGGTGTCCCATCATACCATATATGAAGGGTGTAGCACTTGTACTGGTTACTGAGTTATGGACAAATATGTATATTTGAGGTCAAAGGTCACCGAGGTCACGGGATATTTTGTCAAAATATTTGATACATCTGCGTGAACGGAGGGACATGACCCAATCTATAAGGCCCTGGACTTCATCCATGGGGACTAAAAACTGTGTCACTGAATCCTTTTTGCAATATCAATATGATGAGAAACTAAATTTTTATTTTACTTGGCCTTATACATGGGATTCTATAGACAGCTGACTTATACATGGTAGTCTATGGTGGTGTAAACTAAAAAGTCCTCTAACATGGCCAAATCGACGTGCATCTGTATGGGGTAGGGTACTATCCTTGTGCAAAGTTTGAAAGAAATTGACCAGGGCATGTCTGAGATATCTGCGTGAACAGACGGACGGATGCACACACGGATGCAGGCACGCACACACGGACATGACCAAACCTATAAGTCCCCCCGGACGGTGTCCGTTGGGACTAATTAGACAGACCACGAAGTCAATGAGCAACATACAGCTGAAAGACTATTTTTCACATTGCGATTTTAAGTCCATTTTTATGAGAAAAGGGACATGTATATGTATATGGAGAAAAAAGCAGAAGACATATTTGTAAATTGTTTGTTAAGTGACAATCATATATGCATCTCTTGAAATTTGTGGTTATAAGGTATAACAGTAGTGTAAGAATAATGAGGTTAGAATAAGTTAGTAAAGCTAAGTTGACAGTCCTTGCCTTGAACAAGTCATCGTTGATGACACAGTCCCCACTTGTATATGGGTACTTTGATTACAGGTCCTCAGAGAGGATAGAGTCCTCTTCATTAGGTCTGTGATCGAAATACTTTTTAATAAATTCGCTTGATACATGTCTGAGTTGTGGTTCACGACATGAAAAAATCGTGATAAAATGGCCACACGGCGGCCATATTGGATCGTATCACAAGACAAATCAATGTGCATATGTATGACATAGGTCAATGTCCTTGTATCAACTTTGAATAAAATCGGTTGAGATATGCCTGAGTTATGGCTTTGTACATGAAAAAATCATAACCAAATGGCTACCATATTGGATCGTATCACAAAACAAATTGACTTGCATATGTATGTCATTGGTCAATCTCCTTGTACCAACTTCGAATAAATTCGCTTGATACATGTCTGAGTTATGGTTCCGGACATGAAAAAAACGTAAAAAAATGGCCACATGGCCGCCATATTGGATCTTATCACAAAACAATTCGATGTGCATGTGTTTTACATAGGTCAAAGTCCTTGTACCAACTTTGAATAAAATCGGTTGAGATATGCCTGAGTTATGGCTCTGTACATGAAAAAATCGTAACAAAATGGTTGCATCGCGGCCATATTGGATCATATCACAAAACAAATTGATGTGCATAGCTATAACATTGGTCAATATCCTTGTACCAACTTTCAATAAAATCGGTTGAAACATGCCTGAGTAATGGCTCTGTACATGAAAAAATCGTAATAAAATGGCCGCCTGGCGGCCATATTGGACTGTATCACAAAAAATTGAGGTGCATATGTATGACATAGGTCAATATCCTTGTATCAAGTTTGAATAAAATCGGTTGAGATATGCCTGAATTATGGCTCTGTATATGAAAAAATCGTAACAAAATGGCCGCACGGCAGCCATATTTGATCGTATCACAAAACAAATTGAGGTGCATATCTATGACATTGGTCAATGTCTTTGTACCAACTCTGAATAAAATCGGTTGAAACATGCCTGAGTAATGGCTTTGTACATGAAAAAATCGTAACAAAATGGCTGCCTGGCGGCCATATTGGATCGTATCACAAAACAAATTGAGGTGCATATCTATGACATTGGTCAATGTCTTTGTACCAACTTTGAATAAAATCGGTTGAAACATGCCTGAGTAATGGCTCTGTACATGAAAAAATCGTAATAAAATGGGCGCCTGGCAGCCATATTGGATCGTATCACAAAACAAATTGACGTGCATCTGTATGACATATGAAGTAATCCTTGTACCAAGTTTGAATAAAATCGCTCCAGGCGTCTCTGAAATATCTGCGTGAACGGACGGACGCACGCACGCACAGACGGACGCACGCACGGACGCACGCACGGACATGACCAAACCTATAAGTCCCCCCGGACGGTGTCCGTGGGGACTAATTAAGATTACAAAATTATACACTAAGCTGAGGAAATCTGAATGAAATAAATGTTGAAAAGTAGCAAAGTCATGGTCATCTTTTGTCTAATACCTTGTGTAAGTTCATGAACTTTACATAAATCTTGCTATAGATTTGTTGCTAATGGGCAATAACTGTGTTTCAGATCATTTGAGAGCAATCCATCCATGACAGGTTTAAATTGTAATATACTTCTATTTAAGGAGAGAAACTTCTCAAATAATTTTTTTCCCTGTAATTTCCTGTGAGAACACATGGACATGCTTAGGACTCTATGCTGGTGCTACCTTGATAACTAACCTACAACTTGTAACGGCATTGTCTAACCTGTTCACCCCAATTTCCTGTAGACAGGTCCACACTCACCATTGATAACAATGGGTTTGGGCCATACCATGGTAGTGAAAGACTGTAACATGTGAGGTCGTTGATACTTAATCTCAGGAATGTCAAAGTCTGTATATTGACTCAAGGATGTTTACTAACAAATGCTTAGGGTCATCTCAAAAGTGAGAATCTAAACTATGAAATATGTTTTTTTTATTGCTTTTGATACCCAAAAGAGCATAGAAATCTCTTATACTTCGAATCAGCCATCCTGCATATTTCTAACATTCATCAAAACCTCATTTCTGTTCCACAACTCATAAAACAGTCCACAATGCAGGATTGGTCTACATTCCAAAACTACATATATGAAAGACCCTAAAATCAATTAGTTAAAAGGGGGTTAGAAATTTCCCAAAACTATATAACCTCTGCTCTGTTTGGCACCATTTTTCCGAATTGGAACCTTGGAACCAGTCTATGTATTGGTACCAAATATCAACGCAGTCTGTTCAGCAGTTTTTGACTTTTTGTCGTTTACGGAAATGGACGACATCAAACACCAGTTGAAACCACCTCTATATCACAACTTCCAGTTGTGATAAAAGTCTATCCCACAGGCACATTCTGTTTCAACAGACCATAATGGATATATCAATTCACTGTTTTGAAAGATCAAGCTGTTAATGGAATATTATTTGCATTTGAACATCCTTGGGAGCATCTTATGCTGTCAGCATGACGTATGTATGAATATTGTTGACGTATCCAATTCAGAAAATGACTCATTATCAATGAAGACCAATCACTAGACAGATCTTTCCCTGTATAATTTGGAGGACAACTTTAAAAATTAGCAGCATCACTGCATCACACGTTTGACTGATGCTTTTAATGCGTACTGATATGCTAATGCTACATGTTCTGAATTCATGGTAAAACAAACTTGTGTTCGACATCTTATCCAGAGGGATGTTGAAAGAAAATGAAATTCTGTAAAGTGATACCACAAATCATTTATTATCGTAAGTTTTTAACACATTGTGTATTCTCGCTTTCCTGACAAGACAGAAAATTAAAATCTGACATTTATCAACTCTTACCAAGACGCAATATGCCCATGTAACCATGGTAACAGCCCTTGAAATCTGCTCAGATCTACAGCACCACCTCTGATTGCGACAGCTGCTTCCAGTATTCTCAATATCCGTTGCTGACAGCATAAAGGTGTCAAAAAGGGAAATTAGAAAAATATCAGAAATTAAAAGTTTTCACTCAAACAGATATGAACTGAAAATGCTCACGTGTTTCATTATATATTGCATTTATGTGCAAGTTTGAACCTTTGCTACATGCTTTGCTACATTTAAAGTGTTATGATCAACACAATGAATTTCACCACATCAATTCTAAAGGTCATTAAGTATTCAAATATGTAATTAGCTGAAATAAAAATAATTAATTTCTTTGAGTACTGTCATTGTATCACAATATAGCATGTGTAATTACCTTTGGTCAAGTCCTTCAAGCTCTATATGCCAAACCGTGAAAGCTTGTTAGCTATTTATGCAAATTATGAATTAGCTGACATGAAAATGCAAAATGACTTTCAATACTGTTATAACCTGGTATAATGATCAATGTACACAGCATGTTTCGCCAAATTTATCAAGTAAATGCCAGTATATATCCCTAATTGGAAGGTTCATTAAATATGCATATTGGGAATTGGCTGAAAAAAATGTCAAATGACTTTCAATAATCTTGTATCATAGTATCTTTAATGTACATAGCAAGTTTTGCCAACTTTGGTCAAGTCAA
This sequence comes from Ptychodera flava, assembly GCF_041260155.1. Lineage (NCBI taxonomy): Eukaryota > Metazoa > Hemichordata > Enteropneusta > Ptychoderidae > Ptychodera > Ptychodera flava. The sequence goes on from NC_091937.1 coordinate 34,368,026, forward strand.
AACAGATAAATATCGCTAATAAATGCGGGATATCGGACCGCAGGCGGGCGAAGATTGCATTATAAGCGCGCCAACCCAAACTCACTGCATGGACATCACATTTACGAAATCGAAGTCCAAAGTCAACTACGTCATTGTTAGAATAAGAGAGGTTTTCCATAACACGGGAGCATACCACCACAAATTTTGCACAGATGGCGTTGCACTTGCATTGAAAAAGGGTGCATGGGAGCATGGGAACGCGGGCAGTTTCCCTCGCTATGGGTAGGAAATGCATTGAGCAAGACACACTTCCGGGTTCGCAAAAAAACAAGAGGATCCCATTTACGGGGCGCTCAAATATAACTATTTGCTGTGATACATAGCAGAGGCGTATATGTTTGTGATGCTGAGAATAACATCAGTAAATAAATGACGGGTTTTAAAAGTTGACGTTTTTTGCGATGAAAAAGACTTCTGAAGGTAGCTCGCTTGGGGAACACGTCATCCCGGCCGCTGTCCGCTTTGACCCCAGTAATTCACACTGGTTTTGGTCGGCCCCAGGTACCCAAGTCACTTCGACCCCGTCACACTTTTGCCTACATGTCCACGGAGACGATTCAACATGTTCCACAACAAAGCCAAGACAAAAATTGAAAATATCAATAAAATGGTTTCACAAAGGCTGAAATACACGATACTCGATGAAGTATGAAGTTTATGAAATGAAATCAAAATTGACAACACAAGTGTTTGTCTCGGGTAATACCACTTGAACTATTCTACAGACTGTTTTTTCCATACAGTGCAGTATTTGTCAGTGACAAATTAATCTTTGCAATACATTTTTTTGCGATGAGCTGGAAATTTGATTAATATCGAGTTAATGTACATAAATATTCCGTTATTTACTGGGACACGTTTATTTTCTCGATCCGCTATCTGCGGACTACGTGCTGAAGTACATTGACTGTTCATGTCAACGATCGTTTCTCCCTCTGCAGAGTTTCTGTATCCCGTTCAACAACGCTGTACCTCGATCACACGATAGTGACGCTATGTAGCTGTGCAGTATTGAAACTTATCATAAAATGGCCACCTCGTCTAACAGTAACAAGTATTGTCGGGATTATCGTACGGAAAAAGACTGCAAAAGTAAGACATGAATCTTCATCAGAATTGAACACATCATGATTGTACACGAGTATCAACCGTGAATGCACGTTGAGCTCGGCAGTTACACAAGCATGGTACGCTACATGCATAGCCCTACGAGTATGGCGACAGTGTCCGGCTTTGGCTACGCCGGGGGCTACGCCGCCTACCGGAGGTGGGAGGCGGCGTAGCCAAAGCCGGACACTCTCGCCATACTCGTAGGGCTAGCTACATGCACTGCCGCGATGCCGATCGTATGCATTCCAAGGCCTATCCCGGAATTTGTTTCACAAACAATCTCAAAGGAGAGCAAACATACTTCTATGGACAATGACGAATACGTTTCATGGCGAAGCAAAATCAAAACAGTGCAGAAGTACATGAAGTAGGTCATGGCCTTGGACTCTGTGCACGAACCTGATTGGACACTTCAATACCTTTGACCCAAAGTTATTATTCATCAGCACTTCCATGCCATGAGGCTAGGTAGAGAACGTATTAGCCCTGCGTACGATGCTGTGTGTTCCGCTACAGCTAATAGCCCCGCTCACCACAGCCCTGCAAAGACCCGTACGTAGAGTTGGTGACTTCAAATCCATTTTTGGACTTGACGTAAAAAGCCAAATTACTGCCGAAATTCAGCGTTCTTGGGCCCAAGTCGTATCCCTGCCTACCTCAGCTACTCGATCGCTTCCAAAAATGCCAGTCTTTTATTCTTTTTTCGTAAATAACCGTCGATGTCGGCAACTCTCTTGCTAGCCCTGCGTACGTACGCAGTGTACGCTGTGTGTTAGGAACGCACACAGGGAATGCACAGCGTACACTGCGTACGTACGCAGGGCTAGCGAGAACGTATGTACTCATTTCTGGCGATCGAGCAGCGAGGGAAACAATCAATTACCAAGGATAAAGCTAATTTGCTAAACGATATTTTATCTTGAATAGTGAGTTGAATGAGTAATAAAATATCATATTTTTAATGTTCAATACGAGGTTGAAACACGGAGGGACCGTGGTTGAAACCAGAGCTATCCAGCTGTAGCCAACCTGGACAAGCACTTTTCACAGCGCCCTCAAACAGTCGATTGTTTTTCACTTGTCATACGCGGCGTAACAGAAAAATTAAAACTTTCATAACTTCATTAATATCCAAGCCACGCCCACCAAAACCTTTTCAGTTCTAGCCATTTGAATTCTGAAGATGTCTACCAAATTTGACTGAAATACGTTCAGCCGTTTTTGAGAAAATGGACCAACAGACAGACAGACACACAGACAGACAGACAGACAGACAGACAGACAGACAGACATCGCTGCGACATATGCTCACGTGTTCACACGTGAGCAAAAAATGTTTATAATAGGCTCACAGCCATGCAAGGAAAGCTCTACGCACTTTAAAAAAGAAGGTTGGCCTTTTCTTCAAGCAAAATACACTGCTTCACCCTGCATGAAACTTTGGACTGTCCATGAATATTTTTCCTGTACATTTCAACTCAATGAGCAAAATGCATGGATGAATACTCTGTCTTAGCAATCTAAGCCCAATTTTTAAACAATCAGTCATTGAAATATGACTTCTCAGAACTTGAAAGAAACCAAATCATTTGTGATGGGTTACAGGCAAGACAAGTTAATTAGAGTTTCACTGCACATTTCACTGTCTTCCTTCGGGGAGTAGCAAGTGAGAGGTTGTCGGGATATAGAAACAGTGTAGAGGCTCAAAAGTGTTCGAAGATAACACTGTTTATTTCTTGTAAATGGATATTACATACTGCCAGGTGTTGCAGATTGACGTCAAAGTGAATGACCTCTGTACAGAGTTGTCCAATGAAGGTGTTGAAAAGGTGTTCTGTCTGTCTTACCTTTGTACTTTTACTGCAAGTTGGTGAACCAAAGAAGGCCATTAGAAGCTTGAAGACAAAGCATTTCTTGCTGTAGATGTAATAGTCATACTGATCCTTCAGACCACTCTCACAAAGCTGTAGTATCCAGTCATGTTGCAGCTTGTACTGAAGAAACAATTTGCAAAAAAATATGAGCTAAAAAATGATGTAAGGATGACACAGAACATGACGTTCCGAGCCGTTGCATATTGCAAACTAGCTATGGGGTAGTGTGATGGTGTTACAATATTTGTGTAATAAAGAAACTGAAGGTACTAAATTAATCATTTCAGAAATGAGAAAATCAGGAAAGATAAGCGTTCTTTTTTTCTTGATGGAAGATTGGTCTGTCAGTCAGGATATAATTTCAGGAAAACATGTAAAATCTTCCAAATACTAAACTCCGTGACCGAATCATACTGGTAGAATTGAGGTTTATAATTCACTGAGACAAATAGTGTCCTTTCAAAAACTATAGCTCGTCTTTCGTATCTCCCTTTACTTAATGCAACCAAATGTTGTACATGGGTCAGATGCCAACTTGTACCGCTATTTTGGGGAGTATGCAGTAGTGCTAAATCTAGCCATGCCATAGGAGTTGTTCATTTTCATGTATTTCCTTATTTGAGCAATGAGAAACTCAGGAAAATTTGCCCTGACAGAAATGCCCTTTGAAAACTTGTGCATAAAAAGATGACATTACTGATACAATGCTGTTCTTAAGGTACACTGTGGTTCGGGAACAGATAGGCAGACTCTCGACTTTTACAATTCTTTTCTGATCTACCACTGGTGGGGGTTCATGTTAAAGCTGTTGGTGTGAGAAAACTTTGTACCATCTTGTCAGAAATTTATCAGAAATTTTACTTGGTCCGTGAGTTAACACAGGGATGGCGGCCATTTTTAATTTCAAATATTGGTAAATCTTGGGTAATTTTTCTCTAGTACCAAAATTTGCACAGTGATCCCCGATTTTTAGCTCACATGTTCACACGTGGGCTAATGTCATAGCGATGTCTGTCTGTCTGTCCATGTGTGTGTTAGTGTGTGTGTGTGTCTGTCTGTCTGTATGTCTGTTTACACGATAACTCAAAAAAGCCTGAACAGATTCAAGTCAGATTTGGTACACAGGTACCATATGCTACTTGCAAGAACTGATTAGATTTTGGTTAGTGTGGCTTGCATATTAATGAAGTTATGCAATATCATTTTTTTCCGTACAATAGTTTCCCTATGGAGACGGTAATGACAGTATAGACATACATCAAGAAATACTGCACAAAATTTCATGAAACTTTTCACAGATGACAATCTCAGAACATAATGATGATACTGTGAGTGTCATGTCAATTATCTGCTCATTTGCATATTTAATGAACTTTTGTTATTAGTGACATAACTCTGAAATTCCTGCACCAAACTTGATGATACGTGCAACACATATTGATCTGATATATATCTAATTATACTTAGAAGCATTGGGCAGTGTCAAATTATTAAATAGCTCATTTGCATATTTTATGAAGTTTTATAATTAGTCATATAACTCTGATATAACTGCACCAAATTTGATGAATTCTGCTGCAGATACTGATCTGACTGATATCTAACTGTGGTGTAAAGCACTTAGTAGTGTCAAGTTAATGAAGGGTTCATTTGCATATTTAATGAACTTTGTAATTAGGTATATAACTCTAAAATTACGGCACCCAAGTCAGTGAAATCTGGTACAGATATTGATCTGATAAATATCTAATTGTACTGACAAGCATTTGGCAGTGTAAAGTTAACAAATAGCTCATTTGCATATTTTATGAAGTTTTGTAATTAGTCATATTACTCCGAAATAACTGCACCAAATTTGATGAAATCTGCTGCAGATACTAATCTGACAGATATCCAATTGTGGTGTAAAGCATTTAGTTGTGTGGAGTTAATTAAGGGTTCATTTGCATATTTAACGAACTTTGCAATTAGTGATATTACTCCAAAATTACAGCATTACATTTGATGAAACTTGCTACAGATATTGATCTGATAAATATTTAATTGTACCGAGAAGCATTGGGTGTGTCAAGTTAATAATTAGCTCATTTACATATTTAATAAAGTTTTGTAATTAGTGATTTAACTCTGAGAGTACTGTGCGAAAGTTGATGAAACCTGCTACATATAATGATATAACAGATATCTGATTGTTCTTATTACACACCTCACACGGGTGTCGATTATATTGGTATGAATTGGGTTTATTGACAGGAATATTGAAAAACATTATACAATAAATCCTCGTCAGAGATAGTTACTCTGGCAGTAGACCGTATACACGTATAGTCTTATCAGGAGTCTGTCTTCCACTCTGCGTCGTGTGCTCAATTGAACTGCTGTCAGAATATACAATGTCTGTCTTATTTGTTTTTGTGTTTTGGTTAGTGATTAATCTGAGGTCTGCAAATGTTGCGTAACATCTTGCTCGTCGTCGTTTGAGACAGGTCAAAGGTACAATTGTTTTACACAACTTAATAACAGTCAAAAAGTATGCAGTAATTCGTGTCATACTGTATTATTTCATGCGTCCAGTAGCGTCTGATAAATGTCAATACATGTCGTGTCATCAGCAGTCAATTTCAATGCATGATAACTAAGTTTGTAATTTTGTCAAACTCAAAATCTGTACAAGTCATTCATATAACACGTCATTCCTTCCATTCAGGGGTCACATTAGCACACGTTGTTCTGTTGAGTAAATGCTAAAATTTTCTAGTCTGTTCACCGGATATCAACACGTGAGCACATTCAGTTCATATCTGGTTAACTTCTTGATTTTGAAAGAGAATGGATGAAATATTCCTTGAGAAAAGGCCGGTTGTATAAAAGTTTAAGTCACTTTCGAGACACATACTACCTTAAGCTTACCTCTATGTCAGAACTAAAAAGCAGTCGCTGAAACTGAGGCACCAAGAGCAGGTTGAATTCCGGCTTGATCAGGAGGAACTTGTGCACCATGGAGTACATGGCATCTTCCGCATCAAAGAAAATCTGGGCTGCCTTAGCCATGAAAATAACCATGACGCTGGAAAGTCTTGTGTTGGGTTCAGTTATAGAGTTCTTCAAGCAGTTCAAAAGATAAAGGATCTGTACCAAAATATAAACCACGACAATACAATAGAAATAATTGATCGCTCATTGTGGAGTATATCTTCCTAACTGCACCCGAATATTGAGCACTGGTTAAAAAATTGCACCCTATTTTCCTGTTCATAAATCAAGCCTTACCAATGGAATTACCGTGACTGAGCCAAGTCATTGATGATAAGGGTTATCAGATGTGTAGTCTGTGGGTAATTTATGTAGAGTGTGCCTCTGGGACAGATATTCGAACACTTAGATGTTTACAATATATACTACTATGCTGCTTGTCTGAACTTATTTCAAAGCTTGTAGAGTGAATGAATTTTCACTGCCTAACTTTGTATGGGCATTAGATATGCATAGCTTCCCTACAGACAGTCTGTCCCGACTATCTCATGAATATAACGTACAATTTTTCTTCTGTAACATGTTTTATTTCTGTTCGGTACTTCATGCAGTGTTCGTTGGTTTCATGTTTTCTTTCAGTTCAGTGCGTCATGCAATGTTTGTTTTGTCTATGCTGCTTCAGTTGGGCTCTTAACTGACAAGATTTCTATTCCTGACACTTCAATAGCAGCTCTGAAGGAAAAAACATGTCAAGCTAAAGCTGTGATGTAAGTGGATTCAATGACACTTGCCTGCCTCTTTTCTTGAAAGCGTGCACCTTCAAGGTGACTGTAAAAACTTCTTATAATGTAAAAGCCAGCAGCTCTCATCAAAGAATCATTGCTGCTGAGTGTTGCTATGGCAACTCCCAAACCATGCCACTCCACAAACCTCCTGCAGTCAACAACTGATTCTGTGAACAAAAAAACACAGAATTATAAAATTTCAAGGAAATTTCTCAAATTTGAGGTACGAATTGTGCCAAAAAATGAAAGTTTTTGATAAAAAAGCTTACCAGGTGTTAAAAGATGACTGAACAATGGAAGAAGAAAACATGGATCGTAGATTGGTAGATTATCACTCTTGTTGTCATGGTAACTGGGCACCAGCCGCCTCTTCACCGGAAACTTCATCACCGTCTGGTGCATCTTATCTTTATCGAGCAAGTTCAACACATCTCGTAGAGACGGTTCATTCCATAAACTCCTACCGAATTTCTTCCTCTTTGTGTGCTGGTCAAGGCCGGACGGACCCCAAATGTACGGTCTGAAAACAGACAAAGCCAATATCACTGACGTGTGAACTGAGGAGTTGCAAGGATCTTGTGTTTTTCATCTGGATTGCAATTTATTTTTGAGCTGACACAGCACCTATAATAAAGAACTCTGAAAATATTATTTTAGGTGGTTTTGTACACAAGGAAGACAATTTTTTTTAAAAGCAAATTTATTTTTAAACGAAGATAACCCATTAGCACTATACATTTTCAAAGAGGAGAGCATCTACACTTAATTTTTGTATTTCAATAAAACTTGATACCCCTTTATGAAATTTAAAATGTCAGTTGAAAGAGGAATTATGGTCTCATAAATAAATATGCTCCATTTTTATCTAAAAGACACTCCGATGATCTTGGAACAGGTGAAGGTGTCAAATCATCAAACTGTACCACTTTGTTTCATTGCATAAACATTTATTGGTGGGGAGGGGGATGGCAGGGTTGTCACAACCAAACAACCTCATGCTTGGCAGTCCGTATCATGGCTTCCCCCCCCCCCCCCACCCCTGTACTTTTAAAGGTATGCAGTCACCTGTAATCTAAATATGCCCATATATGGTCAAAGGGGCATTCCTCGGTCTTCAAAATGCCCATGTGAGGGCACTATTTTTAAAAAGTGGCCACCCGCTTAAAATCTGTGATTGGTTAGATTTTCTCTTTCCATGGTAACTGTGGCAAAATTGGAACAGGTAACAGTATACCTTTAATATAGGCCCCCGTTTCAAAATTTAGTGAAACCCCTGCCTTCATTTTGAACACTGGATACATCAGCAAGGTGTACTGAGGCCAACTTGTGACAATTTGGTGTTTTTATTGGCACTTTCCATGCATCACTTAATTACCATTCCAGTGAACTCAAGATGCTAACTTCATGAATATTATAATTTTCTCCATTATATTGGTGAACATGCTGTGGATACTTCTTTTGCATGCATTAAGCAATAGTGGACACTTTCTTTGTCAAAAGCAGTACTGATAATCAGTTATTATGGCCACTTCATCTGTGTAAAACAGAACTGCTGACTGGAATGCATAATTAATTAGAGACTAGCCTGTTCATATATCCAATATTGAAAGTAAGGTACATGGTTCAAATGATAGGTACGAAACTAAAAGTAGATAAAACAACTTTCACACAGCTGGTGACAAACAACTCTGATGAATTTCAAAGTCTCATCATCTCACTAGAAACAGGAAAAGTCTACTACATAATCTAGGTCACTACGTGAGAATTTGCTTTTTTTATCTGTTTAAATTTGACCAAAAAACTACTCATGCCTTACCTGTACTCCCACATGTCAGCTTCATTGTTCTCATAAATATTCATGAGGCACAGCAGTAACTTGTCCGTCCTGCTCAGAGTGGCTCCGTAAGCGCCGAGAAGTACGGCAAAGTGAGCGGTATCGCAGCACGTTGGATTTAGTTTTGCCATTGTTATCATCAGCTCAACCAAAGTCTCTGTAGGCGGTGGGGAAAAAAATATACCATTGGTAGTGGCTGTCAGGGCACTTTTTGATTTCAGATGTTGATAAACAACACTATAAAAAGATGAAGGTGAGTCTGTGTGTGGATATTTTGATTTCTTCACTATCTTGCTTCGATTCCGACAAACAATGTTGTTCACTTGGCTCCAATATTTTAACTTTGCAATTTTGTGACATGATTCCTCTTTAGCTGTTACATTAATATACATTAAAAACTGACAACATATTACAAAATTTAAAACCATCATAAAATTGCGGGATGGGAAATCTCTGTCACAAAGTTTATCTAATTCAAGATTTTTGATCATGAAAATCTCTGTACAGTCCATGTTCTGCCAGCTGTCTGCCAGGAGTTTATTTTAAGAATGACTCTCTCGATAAATTTGTTCTGAGCTGCTCTGTCAGTACATTTTTCAGAGATCTAGTGAAAGAAGGGAAATTTTTTCAAAACTTCTTTCATATCTGCTATCCATGTCTGAGTGAATGTCATACGGGCTCCAAAATTCACAATAAACGATAATAATAATACTTATGATGACAATAATAATACTTATGATTGCTATCACTAAATCATCCTGATGATGATCATGATTTCAATAAAAGACAGTAACTGACCTTTCACCTCTGCCTTTTTCTCTTCATTCTCTTGAGAATCTGTTGTCAACATCACTGACAAGAACAATGAGTGACTGACCAACATCTGGTAGATTGTGGGTAGGTGTATGACACCTTCCAGTTTTGGCAAACCACTAGAATCATAAACCTTCAATACAAGTGAGGTGAGTGTTTGCAGGTACATTTTACTCTCGTATTTTCTCCTCAGTCCAGTTTTCACAAATCTGTTCCAGACTGGAGCAAAATCTTTGTCGGTTGTCAGGGATTCTACAGTCTTGGAGAGAGAAAACCAGAGAGCTATTGTTATTAAAATTGCTCTACATATTGACTTCTAGCTAGCATATGATAACATACACCGCAACTAGCACAAGAGTGCACCCTGGAATTGAGGTCATTGGATTATGGCTGGAAATTAAAAGGTGTGTACAACTGTAGTTACAGAATTCAACACACGAATTCTCTTTACTTGCAGTGCCTTGTCTGTGGAATGAAGGTTTTAGTCAACTCATGTAATGCAAAATTATAGCAAATAACAATAAAATATCAAAAGTTTAACAAAAGTGGACAAAATTTTCCATTTTAAGTTTGCAAAGATATTTTGAAAAGGTACTCCAACGTGTTAAAGGAATAAAATGGCCTCATACAGAAAGTACAAAACAAACTTGAGAAGTAAAGTGTCATTAAATATGTCACTGAAACCAAATTATTGGGATCATCTATAATACAATTACAAGGGTGACTTTATGTTGTTCCACACAAATATACAAAAGGTGCAACATTATTATATTTACGCCACTTTTACCTATCACACCACTTCCAAATGTAGAGGTCCATCTTTTCCTTAGAAAACCATGGATTTAGGCCAAACTATAGTGGTGCAGGGGTCAAAGCTCATGAAACTTGAGAACATGGAACTTACTGACAGAAGATTGACTAAAATGTCATGAAGCAGACTTTCCAGTTGAATGTCCAGTTTTTCTGGCTTGTGCAGAATGCAAAGACACCGCAAACAGTCAGTGATGTACGCCATCTTCAAGTCTTGTGACTTCTCGAAATCTTCTGAAGATTTGATGGACTTGATAATATTCAGGCCAGCTTGAACCTGGTATCTGTAGTCACAGAAGAGTAATTAGAGGTCATTACCAAACATTTTCCCCGTGTCGTATCAGCATGAGTGTCATTTGTGCTGTGTCAGACACAAGACAAAGTTTTTTTACACTGAGAGTTGGCATGTCAACAGGTGTAGCATGCGTGATATTGCTGTCACACCATGTGCTTGCTACCTATTCGGTGGTAGACCGTGCCATGCAAATGGTAGCATGTTTGCTAGAGCTGGTACCAAAAATTACAAGAACTTTGTAATGGAAAAACTATGGGATACCATTAAATGATTCAACATACTACTCCTGTATTTAGCTACCAGAAATATCCTTGCTCCTCAAAGCCCTTCGAAATTTTATGTCAGCAACATTACATCGTAGGCTGAGAGCCACAGCCATCTTGTTTGTTTACTCTGTTTACTATCAAATTGCACATGTAGTTTGGGAACACTCCAAAACTGATACGACGTTTATCGCGTATATCCCAATGTTTACTGTAAAATATCATGGCTGATATTTTATGGTAAACAGCAGCATGGAGTGACATGGGCACTAGGTATATGATAAGGCTTGTTTACTGTTGGTTCTAGGTAAGAAATTTTACAGAAGTGATGTCCATGGCATGATGTAAGCCCTAGCAATGTGCCTGCAAGTGTGCGTGTGCTAAACTGAATGTTTATGTAAAAGGACAGCAAATGCTTAATTTGCACAAAAATGTATTCATTTCACATTTCTAACATGATAAGTGCTGTTTGATCATGTTTAACATGATGTTGATTAATAACAAATGGGGAATATTTATCATCCTACAAGCATGCACTATATGACATGATTCTGCACTCCAATATTACAGGGTCTCTTCATCAGTGACAGTGTTTGTACATGTGTATGTTTGGATTTGTACGAAGACAGAATCTCTGAAACCAAAATACTATGTACCTCTCTTCAAATAATAGTAATGTCTGATATTCTTGTTACGCTTACATAAAAATGTAAAACACTGTTTCTCTGACTTCTTAAAATATGTTATTCATCATAAAATGTACTTTCACACAAAATTGAAATCCAAAACTAATAAGGTTAATTGAAAACATTGTGCCTGTTTAGCTTTGGAAATCCACTTTGTCTGATTAAAGAAACACCACACATTTCTTTCTCCAAACATCAAAGTAGAATGCATCTCAGGGACAGATATCACGGCTCTCAAATGTTTACAATTCTTTTCTGATCTATCGCTTGTAAGGGCTCATCTTGAAGCTCTTCAAGGACAAAAATTTCACAAGCTTAGTTTTTTTAAAAATTTAAAATTTTATTTTCCCCATAGAGTTAATGCAGGGATGGCCGCCATTTTGAATTTCAAATATCGGAAGATATCAGGCAATCTTGTTTTTCTAGTACCAAACTTTGTGTGATGAATCCTGATTTTAATTCTTGATTTGGTAAGGAAATGGTTGAACATTGTATTAAGGAAAGTTTAAGTCTTTCACTTTTGAGATATGTACTACCTTAACAAAACACAACTCATTTCTTCTTCCTGACTTTAATTAATCTAATGAGTATATATATGAAATGAAACCCTGAATGTTGAAAATTTTGAACATACAACAAATGTATAGTTACTGTCATCAAAGGGATACGGCCATTAAAAATTGGAAAGCTGATGACAGAGAGAATGGTAATGGACTGATTGGAAGACGCACAGAAGAATCGCACTGATCGCGATTTCAGGTTTGTTACTAAATATAGCTGCACATGTGTGACATCAGATATTGCTTCCTGAAATTCAGACAAATTTTATTGTTGCATGCATGGCTATTGTGGCAGCTTTTAGTCTGAGCCATAAATTATTACGGTTTTTAGTATTCATTGTAACACTAGCAGGTTATACTTTTGTCGTTTTGTCAGAACATGCGGACAATCCGACATATATATTTTTATTTGCAATCAACTCTATTCACTTCAAATATGTGCAGTTTTGAAAGCAGGTATGGAGTTGCATCAATGGGAACTGTACTTGACTGAGGATGGTCAGGGGCAGGCAAATGATTCTTGAAATACATAGAAAGTCACCATCTATTGATTTTCACACAGGAACCAGACAGTGAAAATTTCAGTTGCTCTCCAAGCTTCAAAATGAGTCAAAATAACCAGCAGAGCAGAAAAGTTTGTACAAAAACTTAGTCTGAATATCTGTTCAAGAGGTACGTTCTATCTTGATGGAGCTTTCCTTTACTGATCGGCTTTGTTTTTATGACAGTTGTTTCAATCCTATCACAAATAGATATTACTTGAGTCCATGGATTTTATGGAAGTATTTCATTTGCTCTCAACAAGGAAGTAAAACCATAAAACAAAAGCATTCTTGCTTTAAACAGTTACCTTGTCCAGATTTTATTTTCAGTTCCAATTGATTTGTGCAGGTCTGCCAAAATATCTGTGAGTATACCGACGTCATTTAGATGCAGAAATTCGCACCATGTTGAGAACTTCACATCATCTTCTTCTAGGTTATCTCCTTCGTGACTTTCCAGCAACCATGAACGCAACCACTCATGGTAGACTTTGTGCAACTTGACCACTGAAGAACTGACATCTGGTCCTAAAATAGAATGAAGTACTATGTTGTTCTTTTATTTTCGGATGTAACATGTCAATGTGGACAAGAAGAACCGTCGCTAGAGGGCGCTGCTCTTCTCGCTTTCTCTGGATGCATGCAGGAACAATTTCAAATTGACTGGCAAGAAAATTTTGTAGCAACCAATCAGATCACACTGACTGATATTTTTGGAGTTAAAGTCCATGTTACATGTAATACAGTGGACGAGTACAGTACATTGAACTGTTTCTCAACAACATACTCAATACCCTCAATTTCTGTATTTAACCCTATGAGTGCTGTAATTTTTCCCACCAAAATTTTAGTGCAACATTTTAACAATTCTTATGAATTTTTCTGTAGTCTTTTTATTATTTTGGACCAAATGGACATCACATTTCATTGGCTACAGGTTTTTGTCAAAATTTTGGCAAAAATCTTACAAAATTTGACTGAGGTAAATTTATAAAGGCGACAAATCTAGAGTTTGGCGCTCAAAGGGTTAATTGAACTATGATGAATGTCCCTAATTTTGATGACTGATGGTTACTCAAACTGGCTAACAGTTTTAGTATTTGGTTAACAATTGTCTCACCCAAAAGTAAGCCTTGTTGTTACACTCCTAAAATGTCATTCAAGGGTAGAAGGTCCTCTTCTAAAGTAAAAATCTTAGAGTCAGCAAACTTGTTGCCCAGAAAATAAAGTAAAATAGACAAGATGAGTATGAAAGTCAAAGAACAACACGTATAGGTACCTTGGCCATGTTTTTCCTTCTTCAAGAAGACTTCTACAGCAGGCAGATAAATCTCCTTGTTGGCGTTGATAAGTTTTAGAGATGACTTATTCTGACTCCATTGTATGAACTGGAGATGGTGTGCCAAGCTGTGAGTCAGCAGAAGCTTGGCAAGATTTATTCTGATCTGTTGAAGGAGAAGACAAGAAATTACTACAAAATATGAGCATTTCAGACATGAATGCAATCTTAACAAGGTCAAGATTCTTCAGAATTTTGTTTGTTAAATCTTTGTAACTGTGTTCCATAAATTTTTATACCTGGATATAATTATTGATGGAGAGGTTTATCGACTTTGCCATGATCAACCTGCAGTTTATTAATATGCTCTACTGATAATGAGCCATTTATGTTGTATTTGCATACACACGCAAACCATGAATATACTTTGCATAAATGAATATCATTATCTTGCCCTTTGAGTACACGGTGCCACCGTGGGAACATTAAAATGTTTGAATAGCAGTCTAACTTCAGTCAGGTCTAAGTCAGGTCTAGGAGTCAGATTTTATTGTTCGGAAATAATTGCGTGTGTGATACATGAATATTCTCAATCAATAATGAGTTACTATCATTACATTTGCATACTCAATAACACACTTTTATGTGAATACTACTGTTGTTTTTTCAAACATTAAAAAGAACTAGCATGTTATTTAGAAGTTGCAAAATCTGCTTCAATTAATAATTCAAACTTCTTATCATATTTTACTTCATGATTCACTCCAACTCTAATAGCACATGGTTGAACATTACCTCTGTTGGTTTTTCTAGACAGTACTGGAGTGTTTCTGGACTTGTGTACAACACTAGCTGAGGGTCTTCTTTTATGATGTCCAGCACAGCGCCATCTAGTGTTGAGAACTGGGATGCCTGCATGACGTTGACAAGTCGCACAAAAGTCTGCTGGTCTGGAGTGTGTGAATTCAGTAAGGTTATGAGGGCCTCCCCAACCTGGGTTAGTTTTGGTTCCTCATCTGAAACACTAATAATCATGGTTTGAGGTAGCTGGAGAAATTTGTTCAGAAGTTCTCTTACACTACTTTCTGATGCGAACTTACGCAACAAAGACAGTAGCTTAAAACTTGACTCAATTATGATTTCCCTTTTCGCAGTCTTTGATGGCGTTTCGCTCTGTTTCTTTGCAAGTTTTGAAAGTTTAACATTCAAGAAGTCAAAAGTCCTCTCCCTATATGGCTTGATCAGTTCACTGCTGATATGGGAGCAGCTGAGGGAATCCTCTAAAATGTGTTGAACAAATTCCACCACAGTCTGGGTCAGCCATCTTGTTTCTGCAGAACCCTTCAGTGCCAGTGTGTCAATGGGCAGAAACCATTCCAAACACAGGGGGTGTGTCAGAATAATTTCCACCACATGTTGAGGGACATCCTTTTGTACACAGGTTTTGGACAACTTGTTGATGTCAGGTACAGAAAAAGTAATGTCTTCGCTTTGATTACAGGTCTCTCCTTCGACAAAGTCCATGTCTTCATCTGCGGCAGGTGGATTGTGCTCAGCATTTTTCACGGCTTGTTGGTAAAGTTGATCCAGAATGGACATGTAGGCTTTAAATATCTGTCTTATGTTGGTGTCCTACATGGGCAAGTGAGAAAAACTGTCAGCATTTGCTACACTGTACAAGTTTGCAAATGCTAAACCACAGCTGTACTCTTTGGATATACAGTACAGAGACATGCAAAGTCTATAGACGGTGATTCATTGCTTTGACATTCTGCACTGGAGAAAACATTTCGAAAACAGACGGCTGAGTCAACAAGAGAACGACGAGCACATGATGTTGTGATATTATTGAAAGTGTGACTCAGTCAAGAAATCTGCCTACAATAAAACTTGAAAGTTCATTGTGATTGGCACTCCAAAAATAGCATTTTCTGTTTTGCATGGATACATACATTCAATAAGAAATACTGTAAAGCTCCACAGAAAACAAAGGACATTCACTTGTGTTATACTTGATTGTTGGAACTTTACCTTGGTAAGTGACTGTCCAACCATAGACTTGGCATACAATAAGACATGCTTTACAGCATGAGGAATATCGTCTGTTTCCATGGCAACAATACTTTGTGCAAGTTCTTCATTGTTGACATCCAAAATGGCTGCCGGATCAGGGATGAAACTTTCATACAGGAGGTCAGCAAACGTTTGACATTCAACACCTTTATTCTTATGTGGAGATTTTTCAGACTTTTTCTTCTTTGTAGAATCCTAGTTTTGAACATAGGGAAATATAATTCATTTTCAAGTGAAGATGAGTGTTTAGTGATTAAGGACATGGTGCAAACTTAGCACTGTACAAGGCTAACAACCCTGTTTATGTTGACAAGTTTCTGTGTACGGAAACAGATATTCTACAATATACACTTGCAAAAAGCCGCACATAAACTTTCAAATGATTACCAAACTTTCAATATGTTTCACAGGCAAAATGTATGGAGTGTTGTTTTCGCATCAATGCTTTTCATTGTGATTTAAAATATCTAAAATTGCAAGAATGAAATCACCTCCAACATATGATGAAAATATCTTACCGTGAGTTTCTTTCCTTCAGGAAGAAACATTTTGCAATATTTTAAAAACTCCTTTTGTTGTTTTGATGGCTTTGGTGTTGTGGAGCTCTCTTCTTTGTTTGACTGAGTAAAGATTTGACCAACCAACAAACACAGTGGCGCAGGGTTGGCCTGGCAGTGCAATATCTCTCTTAAAACTCTGTGAACAAATTTGTCTGTGCTTGCTGAAAGAAAAAAGTGAATAATTTTCAATTCAGGAATTCAAATGCTGAACGACCTTCATCTAAGCCTCCACAAAAAATTACTATCAAAGTCATCATTGAAATTGAACATTTTCATAGCATCTTGACCATGACATTGTTTTCCATACTTGAAGTTTGATTCAGGGAATTGATCTGATGAATATGAAATGAAAACGACATGGCAGTGCCTGAAACTTGAGCATGGATGCCAATCCATTGTTCTCAAAGTCCATTTCTCTTGGCTGGAAGAACACTGCAATATCTGAGCTGTAATGGTACATTCTACCTCAATTTCAGAGAAAATACATTTTCTGAATGTTAAGTCTGCCAGATCCTAGTGAGTCGGCTGAATTCTACTTTTGTCCAGTAATATTCACTACTGACCATGTAATGAGGTACGTCAAAGGCCGAACCATTGACTTTGGCTGAAATGAGTACAAGTGTAGGAGGGCGCCCTCAATCATACAGTGGAGTAAACTCACACATCAACAATGAGAAATCAGAAGAGACTTTGTAAGAGCCGAGTATACAGAGTACTGAAAGTGTTTTCAAAGTGGAATCACTAGTTCTCTACATCCACCATTATGTTCGTGCAAAAGCTAAACTTCAACATGAAATGGTAGAATGCAACCTGACAGAACTACTGAGAGAGGCACTCAAATTATCCACAACATGGCAAGGTCTTATAAATTTTTACGCGCAGTTGAGTGACCCAAACTGACCTGACTTGTACAGCTGATTGTCCGAGATCCAGTCCTGCAGAGTTGCTACGACCAAAGTACTGAACGGAAAGGACTCCGTTGACCAGGCAGTGGATTTGAAAGATTCTTCCGATTTAGCTCCACCAGTGCTTCCTGGAGTCTCCATGGCAACATCCATATTCAAGATGGCTGTCCAACAAAATAATTGTATAAAATTACTATTCAAGAAAATTATTAAGATCACTTGGTATTTGGTTCTATTTACGCACCTGTTTGGGAGTATTTCTTTTTTTCAAAATTCTGTCATTTATCAATAAATTGTTTAAATATTAGGCAGTAGTGGCAATATATTCCAAATACCAAGATATTAAGTTGTAATTGTTATCTCGGAAAAAATGCCACTCAAATTTAAAGTCTATTAGACTGAAAGCTTCAGCTTGGGGAAGGCTTCATAGATCAGAAGACATGATCAACAATTTAAAAGTATCTACGACCTAGTATATAAACCTTTAATCACAGTCCCTTTTTTGGCACACTGTGATACGTCTCATGATTGTCCACAATGTGTGTTGGATCAACATATCAAAAACAGGAACGAAAGCAGTTCAAATATCTAAGTTATGGCAATTTTGTCTACCTTCTAATCCACGAGGTCCAACACTCTGATTATCATCGTCAACCATTTCACCACTCTGCTTGGTGGTAGCTTCATAGACGATATCGATAATCTGGTCAGCCAAGGGGTAGGGATTACGAACCGCTTTTGTAAGAAGTTTCTCGAACAATTCAATCAGGGCAGTGCTGTTTTCCTTGTTCACCCTCTCCAGGTTTGACAGCCATATTGAAATTTCCTGCTGAGTATGTTCAAACAGGCCAGTTTCAAGCAAAATCTAAGAGAAAAGAAAATAATTATAAATGACTGGAGTGAAAAGATTATATGTAACAATTACAATTGTCGAGCCATGATGTGCTGGTGATATCTGACGTGACTTTATGTTTCCTTTGAGTTCAGGAAGCTGTTGTGATAATTAGCATTTCAATACCATGTGATTCTCAAAACCCATATAAATTCTGGTGTGAATAAACATTCAGGTCTACTCATAGGAATGTGGACTGACTGTTATCATCAATGTGTAATGCTTGTGTAATAGTATGTTAACTTGTGCTAATTGAGTAAAACATGTAAAACAAACATATGTCTGGCTCAGCCCACAGGATCTGCCAGGTAGCTGGCTGCATGGAAAAAGGAGTCAAATATATGCATTTGTTAGGGGTCAGTGTGTAACATATCAAGACAATGATATCATTACCTTGTGTATCAGCTGCCTGGTTGTATTTTTCAGTTCTAGGTGTTTTGAGTTCACCAAGAGTTGAAGTAAGTTGTACATCCCTGACCCTTGGCCTTTGACCTTATGATAGAGAGACAGCAACAACATACAAATCAATTACCATTTCCATGCAAATATTCAAACCTAAAAACACTGACCTGAACGTACGTGTTCATTTCACTTTACATGCATCAAGCTATGTCTCTCGTTTTTTGAAAGAATTTCTAAAAGTGTGGAATATCATCGGCAGAGATTTGGCTAAATGGTAAGTATTCTTTGTTATTGAAAAGTACTGGCCAGGGTTGCTTTAGTAAAGTTCATGAAACATTGCTTAAGAGAATCACAATATGCAAAGGATGTTAAATCATTTGACAAAGGAAATTTCAACTTGCTGGATGTTCTGAAAGAAAAATTCAGAATGGTTTGTCAAACCAAAGTGATTTCTCATTCGTACTTTCAAAATTATCTGCAGTAGTATGTTATAGAGAAATGCAATGTTTCAATTCAAAGCTCACATGGTATAATGTACGAACTAGGGGCCTATGGTACATTATTATTCCTAAGATGTCTTTGAAAAGAAGTTCAAAGTCAGTTCCCTGAGCTTCCACCATGGAAAAGAAACCATGGCTTCCGAATAATCTTGACTCACCTCTTTGAACCATCGGAATTTGCCAGCTGAGGAGTGTAGAAGCAGCCTCAACAGGAAATACTGCAGAGCTGCATGGTCCCTGTCTTCTGATTGGTCAGCCGCCTCCACACTACCCACAATGCCATGCAGCAGCCTACTGAAGTCATAGCTGCACTGACTGAAGGCTTCTGGGAGTGTCTCCTGACATGAACACAGAACTTGCAGGAAGTGTACTTTGAATGAAGCAATGCTTGGACTTGGGAATTGACCTGCAATGCAAAATATGACATTATATTACAACAAAGCATGAAGGGCGTTTAGACTTTTTGAGATTCAGAACTTAACAGTTCATTGACATCAAATGAGACATAGACAAGAACTGTGAGTGCAATTCTAACTAAATAATACACAGCATTTAGGCACAACGTGAAACAAGTTCAAAGTCTCATCAACAGAGGAAAGACTTTTTCACCAGGAAAAGTTGGTTTGCTTTTCTTACTCTCTTTGCTGTCTTCTTGTTTGGAGCTGCTTTGTCCCTGTTCAGTTGATCTATAATCGTCTGTTTCCATGGCAACCCCTCTAGCATCTTCTGTCTCTACAGTATCTGTATCCTCAGAGGTCTTTGCTTCTTGGTTGGCAGTTTTCTTTGGCCTGCTCAACTTGTGCCAACATAAGAGGATAAAGCTAATCTCTGGTAAAATCTGGTTTATGTAGAGAAAGGTAGCCCCATGATGGGGAACAGACAAAAAAGTTCTGGTGAGAATTGGTGTATTGTCTCAAACACTGCAGTGACAGTATGATTCTGGTCCATCAAAAGTGAAATTTTGCCTTTTTTTTCAAATTAGTGTGAATTAACACTTCTGAGATCATTATGCTAAGCAATTGCTTCTGTAGGGAAAAAAATACTCAGTGATCGAAATAATCGGTGGCAATGGTGGCATTTGCCACCAAAAACTGTCAATCTGCCACCAAAATTTTTTTCTGGTGGTATTTTTCTGCCACTAAATTTTGGGTCATCTTGTCATCGATCCTACAGCTTGAATGAAGGAACACTAGTCTGAAGGAACACGCGTTGTCTGACGGCGGAAAAACTCATTAGCCAAAAAAAACCCCAAACTAATTGCGACATTTTGGCATGAATGAAAACACAGCGTGAATCCAAACTTGTGATTGGCTAATCTCCATATCGATGACAGCAGCTTTTGTACACTGGACATGTTGTTGCCCTCTGTGATAGCTGCATATGCAGTCATACGACACAAGATAAAAGCATGTTGTGACATTTTGAAAACAAAGCCAAACTGCAGCCTGCATGAATTAAATAACAATAAATACTTGCAATTCATTAGCCAGTACAGGGCTCAAAAATTCCTATCGCCCAACGCCCGTGGCTAGTGAATTTTGCGTTCGGGCAAGTAAAATCAATATGCTTCCCGTCCGATGGGCAAGTGCACTAGCGGTTGAATTAACTAATTACTAAGCTCTGGACAATTCAAGCTTGAAAATGTATTTCATTAGGTCTGTACACGCCTAGTACAATCATTGTAAGTCCTTCAACTCTCAAAAGTTTTTTCTGAAAACCCTTGAAAATCCGCCAGACATCGCAAAATAATCATTCTTGCTGTTGTAAAACACAAAAAGTCGTAAAAATACAGTTTTGCGACATGTTCTCTCCAACGACACGGAGTGAACTCACTGTTTTGTATGTGTGCCGTAAAGTGGTATGCTCTTGACAGTGGTTGCCATTCTCTTTGTGCAAGTGCAGCAAGAGTCGTATGACAGTCGATCGGCTTCACGCAATAGTGTAATTGCACCCTGTGCTTGGTAAATTTATGTAAACTTATTCAAAGCCATGGATCTCGGCAATGCTTACTGTCAACGTAAATCAACACCCAGATGAAAAAGTACAAGTTTACATCGTAGTCGAAACGGGCTCAGTCACCAAGGAGGCCACATATTGCAGCTACGTAGTGCGTGAGATGCAGACAGTTTAAAATTACGTGACCTTGGTTGTTAGGGATCGGCTCTCACTTACAGAAAACAAATCTGCACTGAAGAGTAACGAAAACGAAACTTTAATCTGCTCTCTTGACGAATACATTTATCAAATAAAACTTTGAAAGACGGCTGTGCTCAGTGAGTAAACATGTAAACAAAAAGGGTTGCAGATGTACATGTGCGTATGCATTGGCAGATAAACACTAGCAGAGCAGTTGTTTGTGATCTCAGCTTGATAATAAAGAGCAGCAGCCAGCTATGCACATTGTAAATCACACAATCTTATTACTCTTATGCAAAGATTTTAATTTGGATTAGGTTGTGGAAAAATTCCAAATTCAAAGATGTTTTCTAGATGGCCAAATCTACAGAAAAAAACTAAAGTATTCTCACATTTCTTCTGCGACATTTCAGATTTGGTAATAGTCCTTCATTTTAACAAGAATGTAGTTCATGTTTGAATCTGTTTTTCCCTCTTTGAATTCACTTCACATGTCCAAACTCTTGCTTTCTGTTCAAATTACTAGTACAGTTATTAGAAATTTAGGGCAAGTAATTTTTCCTGTCGGGCAAGTAAAAATGAAATTCACGTGTCCCACGGTTGGTAAGTTTGATATTTTTTTTCGAGGCCTGCAGTATGGTTGATTTTTGTGACGTGTACTCACCATATTTTCAAGAATTTATAAATTAGAATGAGTACGTGGCAATGACAAAATGTTGTATTATACCGATCACAAACTGCCACCAGATTTTTCATAATTGCCACCTGATTTTAAATCCAGTGGCAAACTTTTGCCACAAGAAATAAAAAAGTATTTCTATCCCTGATACTTTTCAATCTTGGCAACTTTTGCCTCTTCAAATCGCCATTAAAATTCCCACTTCTAGCCTTCAAAGCTGGACTGGACTCATCTATACTAAAACATTACACAGCTTGATACATTACATATGAAGGCAATACTTCTGACATCATACTGATGAAATGTGCCTGCAATGAGTGCACTAAGTTCACTCAAAAATATAGTTCATACTCTAGTATTACATCAGGCGTATTATTAGAATTTGAAAGTGAATTTACTGATTGCTTTGCTGTAATCCTGAAGAGACAGTCATGAGAAACGTGATGACTCTCATATGGATATTGCTAGAGCATTCATGTTGCATTAATGTGTCCTACAACTCAAGCATTTCAAAATGACAAAAAAATGATTTCAGCATTATATGGTATATATATATATATATATATATATATATATATATATATATATATATATATATATATATATATATATATATATATATATATATATATATATATATATATATATATATATATATATATATATCACATGGATGAACTTTGACTTTGACTTCACCTTTTCACACTATCCCTTTGAACTCTGACACCTGGTGACCTACTGGTATAACCTCATGGAGGAATTTACCATAATAAGGTTCAAAAAGTCAATAAAACATGTCATTCAACTTTTGATCACAGCTTGTCCACTGATGACATTTAAGACTCTGTGAATCAAGGTTACAATTTCTGGAATTTTCTTCACATTAGCCCTCTGCCACTACAACAACCATGCTGTAAAATTTTCTTGCATGGAGAACTTTCTTTTGCCAGTAGTACATCTACTTAATCCTCTGAACCCGGCTCAGAAAAAAAAATGTCTGTATGATGTCATATGTCACCAGGAGGTCAGGGTGCAAAGGGTTAAGCTTTGAGAGCACACTGTAAAGTTGTTCATCAGCAGTACACGTCTACACATCATGGATCACTATCCCTGAACATGCAAGTTTGTTATGCGAGATGAGCACACACACACTTCTTACCTTACAAACAGCCTCCTTGTACAGCACTTTAAACTGAGTGACCTGATCCTCGGAGTATATGACCCTCATCTTAACAGACTCTGAACTTTCTATTGCCTTCACGGCTTTGCCAACTTTCTTCAATATCAGTGAAATCAGGCTGAGTGTTTTGAACTGCACCAGTCTACTGGCATTCTGAGAAGGATAAAAGAATATTACATAATATTATTGAACATGCATTTATTCAGAAGTGATTCTTTACTAATATCTCTAAAGTGTAAATTTGATTTGGACAAAAATCTGATTTACTGCATACAAAATTTATCAATATGGAGGAAACTTGTTAAAATTCAAATAACCCCTTGCATATGTTAATTTGTACACTTTGTACCCGGAGTTCATTTGTACCTACAATGAAGACTTTGGTGTGACTACAGCTTTATGATTAAACTATGTTGCAGAGTGGCCAAGGGCTGTCCGAGCCACTGACATTTTGACGACACCTGAAGAAATTTTCATTATGACGACAGAAAGGTCTGTAGACATGGCAAGCAGTTGCTGCTAAAATATTTGCCAAACTATCACTGTTTCTTGTGTGATATTTGTGGTGGTTTCAGAATAAAATTTTGAATTCATTTCACAAAAAGAAGGCAATGAATAATCTTGCCAGGATGTTTCCTGGAAAGTTCATCAAAAATTCATGAAATATCTGACCATTTACGGTTACCTTGATGCCCTGACAAAGTGACGTCCTTGTGGCGACGACTGGGACGGTTGTTACTAGCGTCATGGTGACAAGTTTAGGAATGGTCACCATGTCTGGCACTTGAAAAGACGGCGGAACTTCAGGCTGGTTTTCGTAAATCTGAAACATACATGTCGGGTCAAGAGTAATTTTAATTGAACATTTTGCGCCCCAAACTTTTCTGACAACATTCAGTTGATGACAACAATGTTAACTTTCATGCAGTGATATAGGAAACAACTGAATGCAGCTTGGGTATGGTTATACTGTTTATGAACTAAATTATTCATAAATACAGCGAGTCAGAGTGCACAGAGAGTGTTTTCTGCCTCTATTTTTATTTTTTGTTGCTAGTCTGATACAAACTTTTCCCCACCACTGTGCATCACCATCTATGAATTCACTGTCATGACTGTTTATTAAAGTCAGCTTTAGGCTTAAAAAGTTATAAAATGTATTTCTTGCTGTGAATAATCTGTTCATCAGATAGGGTGGTAGATAGTACATTTTTTAAGTTTTGGAGAAAGCAATTGTATCTCCTTTAATTTTGTGAGTATGTGAATTTTTTCAAAATGGTAAACTTTTCTGCAGAATGATATATCTTAGGAACTGAGTGCATTTTCAAGGTATTTCCTCTCTTATTTCTTGTATACAGACATTTCAGTCTGAAAATAAGTACTACACAAATTTTCTGACTCATAAATACTTCAACTAATGTTGACTTTAATGCTGAGATATAAACAATTCTAAAAAGGATGTGAATATTCCAGAGTATCTGGTATGAGAATGCTATACTGTTTACATACTAAACTAAAACAAACATTATGTACACAAAATGTGTCTGTTGTCTGTGTTTTTATGTTTTTGTTACAAGACTTCACTCCCTCACTGTGTATCTCTATCTACCGGTACATAGTTTTTTGTCATGGCTGCATTTTCAAGTCAGATTTACCAAATTTAACAAAACAATGCTGCAGCAAAGTTCTTACTTTCATAAGTAACTCCATGTTGGCTAGCCACTTGTCTGACAGCCTTGGGCTAAACATGTAGTCACAACCGGTAAGGTACTTGTGTAGCAGATCCGGACAAGCTGTCAGTATACGGATGAGGAGTTCTTCAACCAAGGAATCTTCTGTGGCGGACTTGAGACTCAGTAAGAACTTCAGAAGGATATTGTTATGGACCCTGTAGATGAAACAGAGACATGGATGAGAGTCTGTGATGTGAAATATTGACGGATATTGACACACTAAAAAACAATAGTTTGAGGATGCCATGTCACCAGAAAGAAGTGGACAAGTAGTAGAACATTGGAAGATGTTGTAAAATGACTCAAGAGGTACATTTCAGGTTGAGCATTTGCTTATTTTGTGGGTTTTCAACATCAAACTGCCCTGTTAAAAGGGAATTATTGGGATTTTATTTGAGCAGACATGACCCCAGAAGTAGGCCTGTGTGACCCCTGCATCTTATTAATATTAATGGACATGTACGATCTTAACCAAATATCCATCGTCAATTAGTAAAACTCACCTTGGAAACATGCATACATTCTAAAGTTGAAAAATTTGCCAGAACATTTGGTTGGGTAACATTTACAGCCAAAGTCAACACTGTAAAATCACTGATGCAATTGTCCCAATTTTGACTAGAATGTCAGCAATTACCGGTATAAGTTTATTTGAAAACGTTCAAGCCAACTGAATGGAGAATTGCAATAATGTCTAAAGTAAGTGTCTTGGGTATGTCTTGGTGTTTAACAATTGAGTTGTAATGGCCATCCTGACATGAGCATGCCAACTTGATTACAACCACTTTCTACCAGTCCATTTTTCCTACTGGCAGGGATCATTTATTCTCACTGGATGGTTTGTGAAATATACCAATTTAATAATCAAACGGTGACCACATCTGAAGGACATATCTGAAGAAGATGTATAACCAACTATCATAATTGACCCTTTGAGTGTTGTAATTTTTCCAACCAAAATTTTAGTGTGTATTTTACCAATTTTTACAAAGATTTTTGTAATGTTTTGATAATTTTGAACCAAATGGAAATAACGTTTTATTTGCTACAGATTTTTATCAAAATTTTGGCAAAAATCTGAAAAAAACTGACCGAGGTATATTTGTAAATGGGACTAAAATTGAGTTTGGCGCTCAAAGGGTTAATAGAACTGAGACACTGTATATCTTAAAATGGTTATTGCTGGTGATGCTGCAAATGTTTGCATATTTACATAATGCAAGATATCAACACTGAGTGCTGGGAAGACGTACCTGCCAGATGTTCCAATACTTCTGTCATAGAAATTGATGCCATGTTTGAATGAACAGGTAAGAGTAAGAAGAAAGTCGTGCACCAATTGACGGATGATGTTCTGCCCGGCTGACTGCCGCTGTTCTTCATCCATTTCCTGTGTGAACGTACACACAAAAATAATTTTGTCTGTGTTATCTGAAAGCATTCCACCTAATGTTTTGGTTTGATTAACTCTTTTTGGGGTCAGATGACCTTTATCTGGCATGGATGGGTGAGCAAATCCAGCGGTCAAAGGTTAAGGAACAATAAATTGTTGCTCAGTTGAAACACAATTGCCATTTCACCACTTTAACTGACCGGTAAATACTGCTGCAATTGTACGATACAGAATGCATGCACACAACTACCATACTTGACTGTAGGACTGCTAGATTTATATGGATATTGGTCAGAGGACTTATACTTATTTAATGAATTTGTTTTTCAAAAATATTGCACAGGATATGGCACCTTCACAGTATTAGTAATTTACTTTGCTGACCTACAAGTATGTGGGGAAGTTGATTTTCAAACAGTATTGGCAGGCTTGAAATCACAACGCACATCAGATTCTGTTTACCCCAGTTGAAGCATTGCTGCTTGAATCACCTACCACAGACACCTCAACAACTCTCTCAACCATTAAAACAATGAGGCTCACCTCATCTTGATCCAATTTTATGTCACAGATACCCTTCCATTTGTACAGGGCTGCTAAGCTGTGCAGTGTGTTTTCACTGAAGAGTCTCATTTTGGATGTTTTGCTGATTGCAGTATTACAAACAATCTGAAACACAGACAGGGAAAGGAAAGTTAATAAAATAAATACAATTTTAAATTGAGAAAATGAGGCAGTCCTCTATCTTGGATTCTTGCATTAGTTCTTGTTGATAATGAGTAGTTATATGCTGTCAGTCCTTAGTTTTAAAGTGAAACTGTTATCAGGTTGGTCAAATTTGAATTTTAGATAATGCTGATAATGACCTGTCTCTTTAACGACTCTAAAAATAAGGTTTCTAAGCAGCTAATTGGCTGTTTTGAAATCATTCAACAATGTTGATGATATTCACCCAATCAATAAGCTAAATTTTTCTGAGATGCTGCACACTGTCAGAAAATTCATAATGATTAAACACAAATACCAAATTACTGATGGCTTCAAAATATATATACAGAGAGATTATCTGAGATTATCTGATAAATGATGTTCTGTGAAAAATGTGTTTTTAGTGATTGTCTTCTCCACATTCTGTGTCTCAAACAATTTTTATTTTTAGCTTCAAATTAACTAGAAATACGTTATCAGGTTCTTCACAGTAAGTTGTTTTTGTGAAGTGACTTTTTCAGACTAGAAAATAAATTTGTTTTCTTTCATGTAGGCCATTACCAGTAGTTACCTTTTCCTTGAGGGTTGTGAGAAGTAAATGGATGCTAGATGCCCGGTCCTTGCTGATGTCTCGGAAGATTCCATTCAAGAAACCTGTTAATAAACATGAATTGCACATCTTAAGGAAAAGCACAATTTCTTCTACCCAACACTTTGAAGTGTGTTCAGATCAACTTCCCATTTCTTCTGACATAACATTACACACTAGTTGCTGATCATCTTTAACTTGCAGGGTCCATTCACTCTATAAAGCCACATAAAAAACTTTTTCAGCAATTTTCCAGGACTTTTTGTGGTCCAAAATACCATTTTTCAGGTACTCTTTTTACAATATAAAATTTTTATACATAGTTTTCCATATCATTTTTACAATATCTTGACTGATCATCTTGTCAGTTTTGAAATTGTTGGTGGATTATCAATTTTTCAGAATTCCCAGGACTCAATTTCATTCTCATGGATTTTTCCAGGACTTTCCAGAAGGCTTTGAAATTCTTAGACTTTCCAGGAGCATAAGGAGCCTGAAATTTGAATAAAAAGAGTATCACAGTCCACTCTCTGGAGTTTGTGAAAGAACCTTCAACAATAGAGAGCCTGGCACACTGCAACGACGTTTACTCTTTCTAGGCACAGTTTGAGAGACTTGAGGTCATAGGTTACAACTGTCAAT
This sequence comes from Ptychodera flava, assembly GCF_041260155.1. Classification (NCBI taxonomy): domain Eukaryota; kingdom Metazoa; phylum Hemichordata; class Enteropneusta; family Ptychoderidae; genus Ptychodera; species Ptychodera flava. The sequence continues at coordinate 34,396,284 of NC_091937.1, forward strand.
CAATATTCTCACCTTTGACCTCAATCAGTTTCTGAATAACTTGGTCATCACCAGTGATCAAGAATGACATTGCAAAGCGAATAAAGCATATTCTGACATCTTCTTCTTTCCCCTGTGTGTCAAAAAACATGGAATGCAACTTACAGATCAATAATATTCACAAAAGAAGTCTGGATTTCAAAATTTTTGTTACATGGATTTTGAGAACCTGCAAGGAATAGTACTTGATATTTATTTTAAAATACATTGGAACTTACATGATGACAAAACTTGGCAAAGTTTTACAAAAAGAACCAAAATGTTCTGAGAATGGTGGCTTACATTACAAACTACTAGTATGGAATTTTGACATAATGATAGACACTGAAACTTCATTCCTAGCTCCTGGTCACTTGTTGACATAGATGATTACACCAATCAGAGGACTAGCAACTGAGTGATGCATCATAGGTATATACTGGACATGGATATCCAGTAATCACATTGCATTGTGGGTAAATCAGTAATTGTTACATACCGTGCTGTCTCTTTTGTTCATGATCCAAATGAGGCCCTCAAGCTGAAAGTTGAACATGTTCTGGACCTCCCTGGCCATTGAAACATCCTGTGTTACCATGGCAGTTAGCAATCGCAGACACGACTTGATGTACCTGTTGGTGCATCGTGTATTCAAGGCACCGTACAGTTGTTTCTGATGATTCTGGAGTATTCTTTGCACGATGTGGACTGACACTGCTTTGTGATGTCTCAAATCACTTGCTATAGTGACTAGTATGCACTCCAGCGCCTCGAATATAATCCTTATCTACATAACAAGAAAGTTTTGATAAATGTAAAGGTTTTCAGTAGGTTCTCTTATGTCTCTTCTTTATAGAATGGGATGAAAAATTACAATAACATGCTATAAGAGAGCATATGTGAGAATGTGAAGAAAGTTGAAGCATAGATAGTAGATGGGGGAAGCCTTCTACTGTCTATGGTGGAAGAGTATTTGATGAGAAGGTGCCCAATGACTTCTTCCATCTGCAACTTTTAAATTCTTATTATCTTCTGGAAAGGACTCTTTTTACCTTCATGTTAACATTAACCTGGGTAAACTTTACAAGTCATCACCATAATAAATTTCACACCCGTGAGATACCATACGTTGTATGATTGATGTCAAACTATTTGCAGTACTTTGCACATTATCAAAAGGATCTGAATCAATTTTCAGAATCTGATTTTCAGTTTAAAGGTGGTTGGAAAGGCTATTTTTGCACCAATTCTTTTCTCAGAGTTAATGTCAAATTTCAAGTGTTAGAATCAAGATATTTAGTTCAAATTTTCAGGATAACTCCCTTAGTTAATATTTTCTCCAAAGAATATAAAAATTGTATATTTGCAGCCATGATTTTGAAATATGACACCAGTAAATATTAAAATTTAATTTTTCATATTTTTTTTACATATTTGAATTTAATAATAATTGGATAGTATTAACATTACCAAATTAGTTATAAATATGTTGACACTATTTATTGTAAGATTTGTACGGCAGGATTTGTAAATAAAATTTGTTTTTATGATTTTACATGGGTTTATATATCAAAAAATATTAAAAATTCTTTCAAATTTCAAAATGTGATTTTTCAAAAGTACTTCAAATACAGGAAAATTGTGCCGTACAAATCTTATCTGTAACCTTGTTAATAGGCTGTAAAAATTCCATGTCCATATCTCATTTCAAAGGTTGGATTAAATTGGTATACAATTATGTAGGAAAACTGTTATTCTGTCAAAAATGTTGAAAACAAGCCATATTTGCACTCCTCTTTTGAAGTCATAGAGCAGTTTTTTTGGTTAATCTCACTTTCAACACCTCTTTGACACTCAAAGAATCTAAAAATGCATTTACAATAGCAGTCACTCACTCTGAATGCCAGCACTGCCTTGTCAAACTTTCCTGAAAAACAGCAAATAATGACTTTCCCTTTTCAAACATTTTATTAAAAGCTAGGGGACCTCTACCATAGTTAATACACTAAGGACTCCCCAACTTCTTCTTATTTGGTCAGTTTTTCAGAAGTTTTAACAGGCTGTAACTCTGCAATGCCTTTGTGCCCAAATGTCTAGTTTTTTTAATTCCACAGAGAATGTTGACTACTTTTATATTTTAATAGTTTTGTTGAAATTTATAACTGACGCTCTAGCCTTTCCAACCACCTTAAATGTAATTGTATAATTTTAATATACAATACCTCTGTGGTTGGAAGCTTGGGTCCTTCAAGGAGGCTGAATATTTCATTGCATTCTCCTGAAATCTTGAGAAAAGAGTCGACCACATCTTGGCCACTGTCATCTTCTGTCACAAGCTTGTTGAATTTCTCTAGTGCTACAATAAAGTAAAGAATATAAATTGTTAATCAATTGAACAAAAGAATCTTGCTATGTCTACGGCATGCAAGAAAGGCTATTTTCAACTGTAAGAAACTTGATCACAGCAACCATATGCGTAATCTAAACAGCGGCCTTCGCCATGTATCGAACCACACGCGACACTCTCGTCTCATCTGATCTTGGATGTAGCATGGATGATCGATTATTGAAAGCTACATCCATGGATTCAGCTCAGTGAAACAGAGTGTCACTGAAATGCTGATAATTGTAGTGAAGACGCATTTAATTAGAGGCTTCTACAATATAGCACCATCACTATTTATGATTATATTGCTTTATAATCATTGTAAACTTATATGCGTGTGTACATGTACAAAGCATGGTATGAAAGACGCCTTATCACTGCACTGATCATCAGCGAGATTGCACTCACCGGGTATCGCTGTACACCTGTCCTTCAACTCTTTCTTGAACTCGATCGCATTAAAATGGCGCTTCGGTTTTTTGCTGGGTCCAGGGTCTTCTTCCCCAGTTTGTTGTCTTGCCGATTTTCTCTTCATTCTTCAACGTTTCCGAAGTTATAGCTAGGCTTTGGCAGCTATCGTAGTAACATACTTCGAGCAACCGTGTAACATAAGCCAGCACATGTGTAACAACGGAAGTTGGAAAGCCCTCTAACTTTATGATAGTTCATCTACAAATGAAATTTGCATATGCGCATGCGTACATCAGAAGCCGCCATTTTCAAAATTTCGTTTCTCTGTACAAGTACTGTTTTCTTTGCCAGACGAAATACGTATTATTGTCAAAGGAAAGAATGCAAAAACCATCATTTGGCTGGTCAGGAACAAGGTCCTCATTTGGAGGCTCTCGTCGCAGTTCTACTGGAGGTCGAACTTCGATTGGCCCTCTACGAGTAAGAAATGAATCGGGTACGTAGTGGTCGAGATCTGAACATAGCAATTCCAGTACTTACAGACAGTCAGTTCACAGCCTGCGCTGTATCGGCTTACTCTTGTACGGCCACGGTCCCTCCACAAATGGAGTGACTGTTGTACGGCCCTATGGTCTTGATTATAATTGCAACCACAGGGCCGTATATCGAGTGCCTGTGCAAAGAATCGTTTCTCTATTGACTTTTGTATGAATCGTGAGGACCATGGCATCATGTCAAAAACACTGAGCAGTACTGTAGCTCGAGGTTTTGCCTGGGTATTTGGATTGTACGGCAGCTGTCCAACCAAACACGGTCCCTCCACAAAACCAAAATACCCCGGCAAAACCTCGAGCTACAGTAATACACCTAGGCTTAACCTAGCAGCAGTACTGTATCTCGAGGTTTTGCCCTGGGTTGTGGGTTTCAACTTGGATGAGAAAACCTGACTGCTGTCCAACCCACAACCTCAGGTACATGTAAAACCTTGAGCTACTGTACTGCAGTAAGGCTGAACCATGGAGGTACAGCTGTATTAAAGTTATCTCCATGTCTGAACAAAGGGCCACTGCATGTAGTCTCTGGCCAAAATTTTGGCAGTATGTAATTATAAGCTGGGCACAATCCCCTTCTAGCTCCATGCATGGTCTTTACAGTAACCTTGAAGTAAGTAATGAAATTTTAGCAATGACTTCTTGCAATTTCAGGCACAGTGCGCCTATGCTATACTGGACCTAAAAATGTATGTTTTTTTCTTATTGCCACCTAGGTGCCCTCACTCGGTCAGCAAGCCGGGATCGCGGCAATGTTGGTGGACAGTCATCTACCAAAAGACGGTCCAGCTCGACATCCGGAAAACCATCTTCAGCAAGGAAATCTCACATTCCAAGATTTGGACTTGGTGCGTCTTCAGTAAGGTATGCTACTACTCATTTTCTCTTACTTTTTGAAATACTGAAATAGTCTCAGACTGAATTGTTTCTATTATTGAAGACTTACAATAACCTGGTCTTATCCCAATGTTGCTGCTAGCAGCTGTACAGTGAGAAAGTACAGGCAAAATAAGGAGCTTTGTATGTTCAAAATAAATTATCCTGCCTTCGAATATCAGCCTAAGTTATTATTTGAATAGTACAAAATATTTTACATCATGGCACAGGAATAAACTTGTAGTTGGTACATGACTCCGTATATTTTCAAGGATGATTTTAATTCTACTTTGGTTGACTAAGCTTGTATTTTTGAATCGGAAATTTTCTTTCCAAACAGACATCTTGTATACTCTGTTTTAATCACGAATTGTATAATATTCTAATTTTAGACGGTCAAGTGCCTATGGAACATCATCAGCGAGTTATGGCAGCAGTGGTATTGTCAAAGACACACGTCCATTGAACAATAAAGAATATATGAAACAATGCATCCGTACTCTGATAGAGGTAAGAAAAGTAGAGTAATATTCTTTAAAACATTGGAGAGAGACTGTTTGATACTAGTATTGACTTTCATGTGACAATTGAAGTTCACTTTGTACTGGTAGGATAGGCAGTATTTAAATCAACTATGTGGTGTTATATCAAAGTCTGTAATCATGGTGTGGGATGCCCAGAGTTTCATCCAGGATGGCATCAACAGGGGGGATTTTCCCCCTTTACCAAGAAATTTAGGGGGATCACCAGTTTGTGTGTTCTACTTGTATCTCCAAGGTGTGACTTGCACCATTGTATGGGGAACTGGTCCCCCTTGACAAATTACCAAGGGGTGCCAACATGTCAACAGAGGGGGAATCCCCCAATCCCCTCTCTAGATAAAAGACTGGATGCCACTTTTACTTTCTCTAGAACGGCAATATGTCATAACTTTGTGTGTATGTTTTAGTAGTGACTACCAGGCTCTGTAGACAAACCATAGAAATAAATACAACTTGGGAGAAAGAGGATATAGGTAGATAATTGCATACTCTGTAGTAAACACTGGCCAGGTGAATTACAATTATTCTTCAAAGTAAACCATCATAGTGTATTCTACTGATATGGACCCTGAGTTGGCAATGTAAATAGTATGTTGACATAACAAACAAAAACAGTGAAAAACATCAAAAGTTACAGCCATTGGCTGTTTAATTCACATAACTATCATCTTGTATTAACCCTTAGAGTACTGTAATTTTTCCTGCCAATATTTTGTATACAATGCAAGATCCGAGGTACATGAATATTCCACATTGATTATGGGTCATTAGCATAGAATTTTAATATCGAAACAATGCTCATTAATGTAATCTGCATATTTGAATATCATTATACCTCGCATCTTGCACTAATAGATATTTTAGTGCGACATTTTACCAATTTTTCTGAACTTTTCTGTTATTTTGATAAAATGGACCAAATGGACATCGCATTTCATGGCAACAGTTTTGTATCAAAATTTTGGCAAAAATCAGAAAAAATTGCCTTGGGTATATTTATATAGGTGACAAAAATTGACTAAGGCACTCACTCTGGGTTTCTTCATTTCTGGTTTGGCTACACTCCATACTACATGTAGGTTTGTGGTGCGAATGCCAATCAGAAAGGTTGGTTTATTCTACAGTTTGGCTCTTTTTATCTTACACATTACTTACACTTCTTTCTGTCTGTATTCACAGTTTCTGTCAGAGAATGGCTATGGACATGCATTATCCCCAAAGCAGCTGATCACACCGACAACCAAGGAGATAGTCTCCATCTTTGAGTTTCTCTTCAGTTTTATAAACTACCACTCAAACCTGCATGGCAGTAACGTCAAGTTTGAGGACGAGATCCCTAAGAGACTGAAACAGCTTGGGTAAGTACACGACTCACAACTCAAAGTAAAGATACCAGTGCCTTAGGCTTTATTACATTAAAGGCCAAGAACGCAGTATACATTACATTTTTTTCACATAAGCTGCACATCTACAGGGGAAGCAAAGGGGGCTAGGGCCTGCTGACAATGTATTTCTTTTCATAGATGAGACGATGTTTTGATCGAAGAATAACCAGTCAATTTTTCCAGTTTCAAGCAAATAATGAACTCATGGTACGGGTTCAGAGAGGTCTCACCAATATCATAGAGAAAATGAAAGCTTCTCATTTCTGTTACATTTTGAAAAAAAGTGTGAGACACAACATTACCATCATCAAAAGAGGACAGAATGTCTTTTGGAATCTCTCTGTGCAACCTGTTTCTTTTTTTCAACCATTTTTGTCACCACTGAATTCACAATTACCATTTGCTGGGTTTTGTTGAAAGTGTTCAGGCAGTAGAATGAACTCAAACATCATATTATCTTCTGAAAATTTATTTGATTTGATTTGTCACCTCTTCAATTCTCATCTATAGTCAGAACTTGGTTGTTCTGAACTTACATTTCTCATATTTTTGGAATTAATCATGGTAGCAAAAGTAATGAGCATTGATCAAATTTCAGTTTGGGAAAAGATATTTTATTACAAAGTATATACATTTTTCCCTATCTTTTGAGTGACAAGTGTGTAAATTGGTGAGCACTCCACATATGTAACTAATGATCTGACTGTTGTTCTTCCTTCTAATCAGATATCCAATCAACATCAACAAGAGTGCCATGTTCACAATGGGTAGTCCTCACACTTGGCCTCATATCCTTGGTGCTATAATGTGGCTATTAGACTTTGTCAAGGTAAGACACAGCATTTAACCCTTTGAGCGCCAAAGTCAACTTTTGTGGCCTTTATAAAATGTACCCCTGTCAAATTTTTTCAGATTTTTGCCAAAATTTTGATGAAAACGTGCGGCTAATGAAATGTGATGTCCGTTTGGTCCAAAATGATGAAAAAGTTACAGAAAAATTCATAAAACTTGGTAAAATGTTGCATTAAAATTTTGTTGGGAAAAATTACAGCACTCAAAGGGTTAAAGCAATGCTACAATTCAGTACAAATCATGGCACACATATGCATAGCAAGTTGGTGCTTGAGACAGGGCGGTACATTGCCGAATGTCAGCTTGGCACATGTAGTGCAACTCTTTTGTTGAGAATATCCCAAGGCATGTTTTTTCCTCTCTCTTCAGACTGAAACTTCAAGGGCAAAATTACCATTTATTGCATTGAAACCGGTTTATGTTGTGATTCTAGCAGGGGTTGATTTTACACACGTGAAATTCATTTTGACTTAAGAGTACCAGTCATTCATTTGTGGATATTCTGTGACCCCAACATTACTTCTGGCATGGTATTCAATTGTCAGTGCAGCTCATTTGATCCACAGAGTTATTGAAAGCTTTCTGCTGTGTCCAATTATTTGTAATATTGTAGGTCACAGAATACCTACACACTTCTGAATCTTTCAAGCTATGACTGCTTCAAAAATATGAAATGCAAATGAGACAAGTGATGTTTGCCTTATGGGTCATTTATGTCATATATATAGATAACATTGGTAATGTTGCAGCATCAATTTTGCTTCATGTAGGTGTATCACAGAACTCTTCACTCCATGAAAGGTTGTTGTTTGTTTCTCCAAATATGTAAATCAGCAACGTTTCGGTATGACTGGCATACCTTTGTCAAGCCGATATGACAGTAGTACAGCATGAATGACTGGGCGTATGATAATGACAATAACTACAAAGGGACAAAAATAGACAGGAAAATGTGGATGAAAACAAATAAATTGTACAATTCCTTCCTAAGAAAAGAGTCATGTTCGTACTGCTGGTTGCTCTTGTTGAGATTCTGCACCATATTTCTTTCCACACAGACGGCGCTAAGTCTGGATGTAGAAAGCTTGATGTTCCAGAGTGAAGGGTTCGATGACGCTGACGACTCTAGGGTAAGCTACTTACACCAATACAGAAACATGGGTACTTTTTAACCCTCTTGAGGTCTGATCATTCAGATCAGCAGAAGGTCACTCACTTCTATTAGTCAAGGTCAATAACTATCATCATATGTACAATCACAGTCCCTGATTGAGGGAGTATGGTACACTGCATGTCCAAAATAAGCATGTCTGTGAAAACCATCATATCTGAGAATGTTTTTTTAGGGTCTATAAATATTCAAGTCAGTTAAAATGAAGTATATGAGAGGCAACTGTATCTACAATATAGCCTTTTGGTGACGTGTAAGTTTTTTAACTGGTTATATTTACATGATGAGACCTGGTATAATCACTGGGAAACCTTGTAGGAAAGGTTTTGGCAATCGTTTCAATGAAACACAGAAAAATGATACGGTATACCATTGGTAAGTTGCAGTAAGCACAATCAGTGTTTTGTTCTCTACCTTTACAGTTCCTGTTCAGTTATCTGGAAAAATGTTACGAAGATTTCATGAATGGCCAGGACGACTTTGACACCCATGAACGAATGCTTGCTGAGAATATGAGTGAGTCTCTCCACCTCTGTTGCAGCATAGACGCCAGAGAAATGGACCCTTTCTACCGTCTATTGTTGTAGTAACAAACAAAATCAGAATTATGAAGTCTTGAGCAGCTGATATTGCTAGTGCTAAACTCAAGCTCAAAAGCCTTGATATTGTTCATTATAGGCATGAAATACTGAGTATTTGGTGTCTATGGCCCCTTTTCACGATGTCGCTGGTTATCGGTATGCTGTATGTGGGTATGGTTTTTCACATCGTACGGTAAAATTACACTTGCTGGCATAAAAAAACTCTTCTAGATTATTCAAACTTGAAATTGAACAAAGTCAAGTTATCGTTTTGAATTTCACATCATTCTTTCCATTGAAGCTTGTTTATCATCTGTTTCCTATGCAAACCACAGAGATTGGGAATCACATTGCCACCGAGGACCTTGACCAATTGGAAAATGACATCAGAGGACTGAACGCTGAACTTGAGATGCTGGAACTAGAACCTGTAAGTTAAAAAATGGTTAAATCAACATGTTATCTTTGTGTAAGTTTTTGCTGTCATACACATTTTGAAAAAGCAAAGTCCTGTTGTATTTTCAAATCATATTGCGTGGCCCTCATTCATAAAATTATTATTTGGTCTTACTCATCAGTCGCAGTGAAGTGACACGTTCAACTCTGCTATCCCATATTCCCCTAGAACCAGGTCCATTTTTCCACAGAAATAGAAATGTGTGACCTATGATATCTGTGATGAAATGTATCACAACAAAATATATTTCCAGTATTATTGTCCATATCAATCCAGTGTTATCTTGGTTAATTATATGTCCATTTCATGGCAATATTTAGACTTTCTTTTTTCCTTTTTTTTAAATATTTTCCTCTTGCTCTTCAGGACAAGATGGCAAGTCTCAATGACAGAAAACAACTACTGCAGACTGACTTGAAGAGGTTTGAGAATTACCTGCAGGAGTTAGAATCCCACAAACGCAGCCTGTCTCTACGGCAACAGGAGAAAGACGAAGACTTCCAAAGAGCTGGTAAGACTGATAGTTACTGATTTTTAGCCCCCGTGGACAAAGTCCAGGGGACTCATAGATTTGGTCTTGTCTGTGCATCCGTTTGTTTGCACAAAGTCCTCAGCGATGCCCGGAGCGATTTCATTCAAACTTGGTTCAAGGATTACACTTTATGCCATACTTATGCACGTCAATTTGTTTTGTGATACAATCCAATATTACCATCATTTCTGTCAATGGGTTCTAAATTCACTAAGTGGGGACTGTGTCATTGACAATGACTTGTTTCTTTCACTGTCAAAATCTGTACTTGTCTACTCTTAAAAGGAGTATAAAAGGAGTGTGGGGGCAATTTTCACCCCTGAAACCTTTTTCAAAGGGAAGATCTATTTCAAAAAAGGTATGGAATCCTGCAATCGCTTGCCTCGAGAGAAATCTTGCAGAGAAACATTTCAGAATATGTTGAATGAATGAAACGGCAATTTTTCAGAAAATCTTGTTCGTGAAAGGAAGCTGTGTGAAATACACTGCAGTCTTTTGAAGGCACTCAGGAAATATCTCACTTGATGAAACCTTGAAAAACCTACGCATCCACTTTGTTATTTGAATTGTTGCATCATCTGCATTTAATTCTTCATTGAAATGAAAATCAAAATACTAGTGAGAGTTAATTTGGATTTGAAAATGAATTAATCATTTCCCACCTAATAACGTGGTATCCTATCAGTTTTAACCCTTTTGTCACCATGGTTTGGCCCAAACCTATTGTTATCAGTGGTGATAGTGGACCTGGTTACAGAGAATCAGGGGTGAACAATTTAGTGCAGCAATTCATTGTAATTCAGCCAAAAGTTACTGGTGATGTATCATCTGGAATACATTCCTATTGTCAATAGCTATTCCATAGACAGATGCAGTACATGCACTGTTTAAGTTAGTACTGTGCCTCGAAACTAAAAGACTTAAACTTTTGTTCAAATTTTCCTAAATAAAAATAATATGAATAAAGTAAAACTCGTTGGTCACCATGCAAAATTTGGAACTAGCGAAACATGTTACCCAACATTTTGCGATATTTGAAATTCAAAATGGCTGCATCCCTGTGTTAGATCTATGGGGAAAAATTTAATTTTGGATTTTCAAAAAAGTGAGACTGTGAAAGTTTTTCTTTTTCCAAGAGCTTTAAAATGAGCCCCCACAAGTTGTAGATCAGAAAAGAATTGTAGAAATTTGAAAGTCCGAATAACTATCCCTGAGGCACGTTCTAACTTAACTTTCTTGTATGCTGCAGTACTTGAAGAAAAGCAGCAGCTTGAAGAGATCCAACACCTGCAACACATCTATGACACCCAGGAATTGTCGGCAGCTGACGTGGAAAGAATCAACCGGGAGAAGCGTGACCTGACACGGCATGTGGAAGCCCTGGAGAAGGAGAAGGAAGAGATCGATAAACAGATCTGGAATGAGGAGATGGAAATTTCCAGACAGCATGAAGAGGTAGACTTTAAGAAATTCTCTGCTGTCTGGGTAGACTCAAATGTCCTCCACAACTTGGAAAATCAGAGGGCAGATAATTTACATAACAAAAAATAATAAGCACATTCTTTTGCTATGAAAATACATTCTTTGGTGTAATTATTAACATATGAATAGATTGCTTGAAAAAAACAGAGGGGTGACCCAACTCATGCTGAAAAAGAGAGGGGTGGCCCATCCCTCAAAATCCCCTTGTGGAGAACCCCCTACACACCTATGGATATAATTTTTGATTTTCTTGCAACTTGAACATGTATTACAATGTACAAGTAATATATTATACACACCAGGGAGTACATGGGGATTGTATATTTACATTAGGATCTGTAACCATATATGACTTACTGTAGCCTCTGTGAAAACAAAATGCATGGATGTGCAGTGGTATAGTGGATAAACGTCCTTAAAATTTATGTGAAGGATTCCTTAGGACATTCTCTAATTTCATTGTTGATTTTCACCACAGTCTGTGTTGGTAGTGGTATCTTGTATACAGCATTATCTCAGTCAAAATCTTGGCTGTTGGTTTTGGCACAGGAATACAAAAAATCCTGAAATAAAGCCTCGTGAATTTTTAAAAAGTTCACAGAAAAAGAAAAACAAGATTTCAAGTCAAATAGCATACAAAGTAACTTTCCACCCATGGTTGTCTGGTTTCAAGTCTTACTCATTGTGTATAGTAAAACTGCAGATAGAATGCGCCTCTGGGACAGATATTCGGTCTAAATCTTTTATGATATACTTTTGGTCTATCACTTGTGTGTGGGGGGGGGGGGGCTCATGGTGAAACTCATGGAGTAAATAAAGTTTTCACCAGCTTGGTTTTGTGAAAATCTAGAATAATATTTATCCCGTAGAGATGACACATTGAAGGCAGCCATTTTTAATTTCAATTATCAGTAAATATTGGATTATCAGTTTCTTTTAGTACCGGTTCCAAAATTTGCATGGTGTCCCATTTTTATTCTTCATTTTTTCATTAATTTTTAAAATCTACTCGAGGAAAGTTTGAGCAAAAATTTGAATCTTTCATTTTCAAGAAATCCCTGTATTGACCCAAAGAGTTCAGAAATATTATTGGTTAGTGTGCACTCTGTTGTATACATTTACAGGTGTTACATGAAATGTGAGGAAACCAGCTTTGTTGAAATATGGTCTATCAATGCATCCAGCAATTTTTGAAATGCAAGCTCATATGAAATAATTTTCCTATCTCTCCACAGGCTGAAAACCATGTACAGGAGTACAACAACCAAGCCAGACAGTTGAAACTGATTCCACCCACAGCAGAAAATGCCCATGGCATTGACTATGAAATGAGAACACAAGTACACAACCAGCACCCAGACTTTGCAGGCATTGTGGATTTTGCTGGCACCATCAAGGTAAAATTTGCTATGCTAGTAGTACTTGAGTGTGGTACATCTTGCACCATCAATTTTCAGTGTTGCCACACTTTTCTCATTTATATCTTGAAGCTCTTTAATGAGATATAGGAAAAGCAAGTTTCCAAAGAGTGATGTATTGAAGAGTACTGGTAACTTTGAATATACTTTGTGACCCAACCATCAATAACTTTGTATAATATAATAGTACTACAAGAAAATCAAATATGATGATGTATAGGTGTGTGTAAAAATCAACACAGTAATAATTTATTGACACTTTTCGAATTGTGGTTTGGCCCAATCCCATTGTTATCAATGGTGAGTGTGGACCTGTTTACAAGGACTTGGGGATAATCAGTAAGGTTAATAATGCACTAAGAAATGGTGAAAAAGTTTACCCTCCAATATACTTATGTTTTTTCTGCAGCCGGCTTTGATTCAAGTGAAGAAACAAGTCAGTGATGCTGTTCATGAAACACAGAACAGAATGATATCTGAAGAAGAGGCTTGTGATCAGGTGAGAAATTACTTCCATCACTTTTACCATGAAATCACTCTTTGTTGAGACAATCTCAGGTCCCCTGGGCAGAAGGTGGAAATAAAAATGGAAGTGACCTTACCTTTCAAAACCAACAAGCTCAGTTTTGTTTTTAATCTGTCTCTGAGTTTTCAAAATCAGCAAAACACCCACATTTTGATTTATCACATTCCAAATGTTGTTTTTTTTCACAGTTGATGGACATGGTAAATGAACGCAAAGAGGAAGTTGAGATGTTCACAACCAAACTAAGGAGGCTTGAAGTTGACGTTGAGTCAGTTAGGGAGGTAAGACCAAGTTTAGAAAAGACAGCTCACCCCTAGCGTGCCCTACTACGCAATGATGAGCTGGTACTGTATAGGATTACTTTACAAGCTATGATATACTGGCTCTGTAAACCTTGCCTGTCCAAGTTTGACCGTTGAGGGCGCATCAGCATATGGCAGAGAATCAGCTCTGATCTGTTCAGCACATGAGGGGCTGTGAGACAGGGTCCAACTGACAACTGTGATCATTGACTGACCTGAAAATTTCAGATGTTTCCCTTTCTATTATTTTCATTTATCAGTAAATACCAGGTCTGTCAGAGGATTTGTGTGAGTGATTTTTCCCCCATCTTTTTATTTCAGAGGACAAACCAAGATTGTAGGAAGAAACAGGATGAACTGCAGGAACTGCTGCAAGAAGTACAGAACTTGAAAACCCAGCAACAGATGACAGTTGAAGATGCTGAGAGAGACCTTCATGAATTTAAGAAAAAGTAAGCCCATCTGATAATTTATACGCAAGCTATTTGATAATGGCACTTTTAACATCTTACAATGCATTGCGGTAATTAAATATGTAGAGGGAACGTTTTCCAGTAAATTATGTACACAGTTCATAACAAAGCTACCCCAGATCTTTCCAAACACAGTCCAGCATACATGTGATAAATCTGATACTAACCATGCTCTTTGCAGTTCTTATTGAATATGAATAGAGAGATAAGAAAACTCTCTCAGAGCTTTGCTGCCCAAACTTCACTTTTTATCCCAAAAGTTCACCAAATTCTTTATTTATGCACGACAATCATGAATGTGCCTTTTTTGGGGATTAATTTTCCACACTGACAAAATGTTACCCGTAAATATTTTCAATAAGGTGCGAAAAGGATGCTGCCGGTATGGATGCAGACCTGCAGAGCTACGGCTACTTTCTTGTGGAGGCCACACGTCTCATATTTCAACATCACAGTGACATTGTGGTGAGTATCGTGTCTTGATTCATAAGGCCACCGTGTCCACCACTCAATGGTGGCAGTATTTCCTCATAGTTAGCACATTTAACCATTTATTCATGCTGTGTATCATTTGGTTTTTCTTGAACTACTTTCCTGAAACGTTTCAGAAGCCTTTGTGCTATCTGATGTTTAAAATTTCAACACAACCTGTCCAAGTCCTTAGGGTAATTTTTAAGATTGCATTGTTATATGTATCATAACGTATTCTACATCAGGGCGTCTTGAATGTACATCAGTTGAATTTTATGGCCTGTGTATGAAGTTTTAAACCTCATATTGGGTTGTATATGTAAATTAAACCACATATTGGGTTGTACATGTAAATTAAACCACATATTGGGTTGTATATGTAAATTAAACCACATATTGGGTTGTACATGTAAATTAAACCACATATTGGGTTGTATATGTAAAAAAAGTGTAACTTAAGATAGTTGTATGCCTCAAAAGTAGAAGACATAAACTTTTGTTCAAACTTTCCTCAGTGAAACTTTTAACTACTCTCTTACCAAATTAAGAATAAAATCAGGTGTCACTGTGCAAAGTTTGGCACACAGGAACAAATTACCGAACATTTACCGATATTTGAAATTCACTGTGTTACATGTAACTGTTACAACAAAAACAAATTTTTAAAAAATTTTATATACTCTCACAATATGAGAAAGATCGCTTAATTTTGCTCGAGGATGTGAGATTACTGAAAAAGTATCATTTTGCTGGTCAGGAAAAGAATACCTTATGGACCTATCATCTACTTCTTGTATCTTGCAGGAACACATTGCAAAATTAAACAGGAAAGCAGAGGCTATGCTGAGACAGGCCAAGTCATTTCAAGTACCAGAGTTAAATCTACCAGACCCAGATTCCTAGTTCCTGCCAGCAGTTTTGTTACGATATTAAACTATAATTCAGATGTGTATATAAAAGAGTCACTGCCATTATTATCTTTACACTTAGAATATTTCAAAGTTTGCCGCAATAGTTAGCGTGCATGTGTGCATGTTCATAAATATAAAAACTATAACTATCAAACGGTTTATATTTGTAGATGCACTGATATGTTTGATGTTTTGCACAGAATATTTCTCTAGTGATCATTTAGCGTCAGTGAATTTCACACAAACTTTTAATAATATTTTACATTTGAGCTAACAGCCATATGAAAACTGTTCCCGATTTGGTATTCAGCAGACACTTTTTCACATCCATTGAAATGAATATTTTGCAATGTCACATGTCAGATATCTTAGGATACAGTTTTCTCAGTACCATTTATAGAGATAACCCCGTCTTTTCCTAGTTCTGTTCCATTCTTGTGGCCAGGCAGAACGCAACTTCCTCAGAGCTTGCAATTAGGTGACTGTACAAGCCACTCACGACACAAATTCTACTTTGGACACCATGTGCCTCTAGAGGGCGCTATCATTTCCACTGCACACATTCATAAGGCATCACACTGAAGTCTCAGCCCTACACTTTGGTGTACTTGCTCGCCTAACATACTGATACATAACATGCTGGCACAAGATACTTTTGTACACGATTTACAAAACTCATGTAATGCTAAGCACTGGTGTCAGGAGAATGAGATTATTTTAATATCTCGGTCATTTTGTATATATGATTACCATTGTATCCATGTAATTTAGTTAGTTCATATTTACTATAGTTTATCACCATGTATGGTGTTAGTTAAGGTGAAGTCCTCCAGACAAAGATAGCTGTAAACCCTGCCAGTGTATCCAGTACATAGAATTAGTGAAAGATTTCCTCATTTGGGGGGAAAGCCCAAACAGCCCCGCATGATACGGTATCACAATTTGTTTGCTGAATATTTCACATTCTAAGGAGCCAGGCTGTTGTTCCCCTCACTCTGTTTTCATTTACCAAAAGAAAAACTCTTATAAGTCATTACAGTTTCCACACTGAATACTGCCACCTGCACACATCTGTGTGTGCGTATATACAACGTAAGGAAATTGAAGATTTCTGTTTCACAGTAGAGTAGGTAATTCAGGCATTACCAGTAATCTGCTCTACTGTTTTGTTTGTTACGTTCTTTTCACATTTAACATTTGAAGCTTGTCTCAAGCTTTCTTGAGTTATATGGTATCGAAATCTGAGACAACTGTGCTGTAGATCATGTGGAACAAAGTTTTGCTGCATTACAACTGCTATCAGTGAACATGACAATTTTATAAGTAAACAACGTTAAAATACATAACAGGTTGTCTAAATGTTGCACACATATAACGTCAATCCCTCTTTCTGTCCTCTATTGTACAAGCCATAGTTTTTTTTAGTGACTTTCTCAATGCGGGTTCAGACAAGTACCACTTAACCCTTTGAGCGCAAAAGTCAATTTTTGTCGCCTATACCAAAATATACACCAGTCAACTTTTTTCTAAATTTTTGCTAAAATTTTGATAAAAATCTGAAGCAAATAAAATGTGATCTTCATTTGATCTAAAATTGTCCAAAAAATTACAGAAAATTCACAAAATTGGGAAAATGTTGCACACAATAATTTTGGTGAGAAAAATTGCAGCACTCAAAGGGTTAAAGTTGATTTCTCAAATATTAACTTCACTCACTTCAATAAAACCCTAACGTTGTCTTTCCTATAGCCTTGTACCCATCTGTCATGTCCATATTGCATAATTCCATTTTTGTGCTGTATATTAAGTTCAAGCATTTATAATTTACTTTTTTTCATTCCAAGAAACACTGCCATGATGTATAACTTAGCCTTTCTTACTCTCAGAGAAATACGTGTACAGCCACAATGAGACAACACAAAGTACCAACCTTGGGTTTCTTCATAGAGATACATTGTGTTTTGGTCTATTAACTTTCATAAGAGTTTACTTATCAACATTCAGATATTAAAAAAATTCATATAGTCACTTTTGTTTTGTTGCTGTTTCTATTTTTCAAGACTTTGTAAATGTTGATTGATTTTGATATGGAATAGTGATGTCATTGGGCTGAGCTTGGGGTCAAAGGTCATACTCTGGCCTTTTGTCGATCAGTACAACCCTGGTAAAGCGTTTGAACTGTTTCCCAGCATGCAGGTGTGAATTCAGCTGAAGTCTGTAGGTGATAACAAAGGATGTGACTAGACCAATTTCTATTGCTGTGAAAGACTGCAAATTTTGTGTGGATTTCATGTTTTCAGGACATTGTCATGTACCATACAAACTCCATGTCATCTCAAGTATTAAGGATTGTGTAAAAAAGTTGGTAATTTGGCTGAACTTCTGTACCATCACACACCGAGTGAGCTGTTAGACTTGGCTGGCATCTGTCTGATACATTCAACATCTAAGGTCCCTTGAGATCTCACCTTCCAATGGTCTCAGTGTGTTATATGAAAAACCCTATAATAGACCACAGCACAGAAATGAATGAAATCACATTCCCAGATATTATAGATCTACCGCTACATGTACTGTGATGTCAGGTCCAATATCCCCATTGAATAACTTGCATGTAAAGTTTACATATAGATGTGCTAAATTCAGTTCAGCATGTGGTAAAAACAAGATACACGCTCAAAACTTTGTTAAATTCAAAAAATCTGGTTTTTTTATTCCATGATTAATGTGATGAAAGTATGAATGAATGTTACATTTGAAGATGTACAGATAAAGTTGCTATGACATATTAAAGCAGCAAACAATCGCACAGAATTACAGCCAGATAGTTATTACAGAAAGGAATCTGCTCACAATAGATAAATATAGGAAACAGTCAAAGTAGTACTGGTTAAGTAAAAAAATAAGCATTTCTACATCTTTGAAACTGCCAGGCATCAAGCTTTGATGATGCTATAGAAATGTGACCTTTGCCCCTTCACCTCTAGATTGACCTCTACCTGCTTCCTTGTAGCTATCCCTCATTTCTGTGAATATGTACAAATAAATTGCTGAGAGAATTCTATTTGTCACCAGCAAGTTCAAAATTGAAAGCCAAATATAATCATTCAGTTCTAAATGTAAATTCACCCTTCTATACGTGTGACCAGTGTATGAACCCAGTCCAGATACTGTAAAAGTTGATCATTTTCAAATATATATTTGAAAGTTTTGACTTGGGAGGAAGAAAAAATGCAACTGGCCACAAAAGGTTCCTTTTCTCTTCTGAAGTATGCATTATAGACTGATGATGCAACAATATCTTTCATTAGTTTTGGAAAGTGGATGAGGGATTTAATTGCACAGCAAAACTACAAGTCACCTGAAAAATGCTGTACCAAAGTGATAGGAAATACTGATGTCGTGAACTGATTTGACTACATTTGCACTGCAACATTTTGTAACTACTTGTATGTCATTGTAGATGAAATATACACACTGCTCTGCTTTTTCAGGAGTTGTGATAATTACTGCTGAAGGCAATTTTAATTCATGTCAATTTGTCAAATTTCTTCAAATGTCTATGACTTCCAATTGGTTGTCATTTCATGGTATGTTTCTTGATTGGCTTAGAAATATCATGTGACAAGTTGCCAAATTTCATACAATGAAAAGGACAAGGTCAAACAGAAATAGACTGAAAAGTCCGTCACTCGCGGGCGCTCTCTATGCTAGAAAGCATCCGTGACGGATCTTTCAGTCGAAACAGAATGGTGTTCAATCACAAAAACTCAAACTGGGCCTGTTTAATGATAGTCCCTTCATGCAGGGAGGGACTGTGGTTTAAATATTTCACAGCCATAGTTCAGAACAACGCTATGCTTTGCTTTGCTCCCATTTGCAGGGTGCCAGTGGTGACAATGTGTTGCGTATCTTTCCACTCATAAAATCAGATTCCCAGAATAAAACAAAAGTAGCAAAAACTCTAGAACAAGAAACAGCCTACTCCATGAATTTTTATTTCAGTTACCATTTATTCCACTTTCCTGCAAATTTGAAGAGTGACTTTACTTCTCAGAAGAAAAATAACCTTTTAATACATTTCAAAAAAATCCTAATTTACTCGTGACCATTTCAGTCTCTATAGTTGGTAATTCACAGAAACAGTGGGTACTAACGTACAATAGCTTTCTTTGGAAGGTACATTTGTAGTGTTGACATACAACCGCTAACGGTATGTCCTAATCATGGAAGCCCCATGAGAAAAAAAGAAACATAACAGGTCTATGACTGTTACCTTGGTAATGACAATACCGACTGAAATGTGGTTGGTTGAACTTCTCTATAAGCAATATAAGCTATAAGTTTGGACATATTTTTCACTTTGTGAGGCAAGGAAGAGGCAAACTCACAACTTGAAACAGAAACAGTTAATTTAGAAATTTCATTGTGATAGTTAATATGGCCAAAAGCACTGTGAAACTTTCCTGTTGGCTTGGTTTTTGTGGAGGGACCGTGGTTTGACAGAAAGAACTTTATAGCACAATAACAAGTTTGCAATGTCTGTGAATAAATTGTTCTGATTCACACTGACTTGAGAAGGAGTGGTGGGTGAAATATCATAATGTGCAAGTATTTTTTATCAAATACTCGAGAGGGGAATATGCAAAAGACAGTTTCAAGAATGCTAGCCGTTTTTGAAAAAAATGTAGAAACTATGGTTTTGCAGATATGTACAAAGCTTTTACATTTGCAGTCTATGAAATAGGGAATGAAGTCAAAATTCATGTGTAAAGAAAATTCTTTCTTTAAAAGCCTTGTAATCTTCAAACAAGGAGCACTACTAAAATTATCTGTGAACTATTTTTTACAAAGTATACATAATACCTTTGAACTTTCACCCCAATGAGATTGACCTGCACTAAAGTACTTTGTCTTGGTCTTGGTTCAAATTTATTTAAAAAGGTAACATTCTTATTTTCAATCAAGTTATTAATAAAAACACTTTCTGTACATTCTTTTTACATGATAATCTGCCTGCAAAGTAAGCTGCATGTTGAAACAACTCTTGTCCAGATGTGAACATTAGGAACATATCTGCCACTCATGGTCCAGACACTCAATGACTTTCAAGGACTAGTTCAGCAACTTTAAAGCACTTTTTAACGTCTTAAAACCAATTTCCGGGTGGCATTTTTTGCGACTTATCATTCTTAAATATCACAACTGATCATCAAGTCATTTCTGAAAATTGCAGGTGTTTATCAATTTTCCAGCACTTTCCAGGACTTAGTTTCTTTGTCAATGACTTTCTAGAAGGCTGTAAAATTACGGAGGCCTTGGCTGCTGTTCTTATAGGTTGGAGGTGGAAAACACAATGTACGATGTCCTCCAAAACCGATGTCCCCACTGCACTGAGTTCCCACTTCACTATTCAAATGATGAAGTTGGACTTGCAATGCATTCTGGGTAAGCAGGCAAAGTGCTTCCAAAATCCTGTCAAAATATTGCAGTGATGGTTATGTGAATGGAGAAGCTACTAAAGCTTGCTTATATCAACTGCACTTTACATGATAAGGCTAAAATTTTAGTGTAAATTCCCTGATGGTTATAATTTCCAAATAAGCTGAATACATTATCAAAATCTTGATATATGGTTTTGAGCACTTTTGGCACTGAAGACTTAAAATGACACCAAACAGCGACAAATGCGAAAAAAAATGTCTTTTAAATTATGTACAATACTGTAAGAGTTTTACCCTCAAAGTAACAGCTTGTTTTTTTTTTGTCAACTTTAATTGGCTAAAGATAGCTACCTACACTTTTAATGACATCATTAGTGGTGAATCACACTTGGTTACAGAGGAAACATCATTAGGGAATTGTCACCAAGACAACAATTTCATCTCTCATCATAACCCAAGACCCTGGAACGAGACTTATTTCTTGCTTTGTTCAAATGCACGAGAAAAAACTGAACTGATTAACAGTTAAACAAAAATCTCTCATAAAGTATTAATACATTGTCTTAGAATTAATATGATAGAACAGAAATACCAAACAAACAAACAGGAGAAAATTAAAGACTGCTGTAAAACTTGCCCTATTGACAGTGCTTTTCAAGTAACAACCCTTGCAAAAGGTTAGTGTGTCCTGCAAATGTGTTCATAAACTGAGTTTGGCAGAAACCATGCCAGACACATTTTTACATTGAATTTCTGTGTTTTTTCTGCACGTTTTGCACATGTTGTTCTTGAAAATACACATACCATAATTGAAAAGCATATTTTTGTGATCATATAGAAGATAACTGAACTTTAAAGCATGGTATTATTTTCTCAATACATGTTTTCTATTCTGCATTGGCACTTGCTGCCAGATTTCACAGCCCTTCATGAATATTGTTTTTCTTCTAAAAAGCAAAAGAGATTGGCATTTATTTACATTTCAACTTGCCATAGCAGAAATAAAATCTAGCTAGACAGCCATCGTACACTGCCAACTTTGAAATCTATACAATCTATATACAACTTCAGCTATTGGTTTTCAGGGTTTCCTGTTTTTTGGCTTATTTGTTGCTTTTGAAATTTTGTTCTCAAGTGGGAGAGCGGAAACAACAATATGAAATAAGATAAGCTATAGATTTTTGCTTTCAATATGAAAAGTTAACTTAAAACATTTAACAATTAAGACTACAATAAACATTTGTAAATAATAAGCTTGAATATCAGTTGAAATCAATAACCTGTGACCTCTTACTGCCCATGTTTATTTTAATTTCATACCCCATTATAAACAAAGTGGTGATAATATCATACATATTAAGTCATTTTGGCCAAAATTAAATCTTAAAAACATTTCTTAATATCTGTAACCATAGTAATCTGTGTACTTGTATGTTTGTGCCTGCCGGATGGCTTTGGCTAAATTCTGTGATTTTCTTGATCTGCGGGCTTCAAGCTTTCTTCTTAAGTTATGTGCACGACTCAGGGATTTCTGTTGACTAAGCTGGGCGTTTTTCTTTTTCTTCCACCTGCAAGAGAAAAGACGGAAAATCTTAATCTCTGGAAAGAGTGCAATGCTGGCAACCTTTTTACTTTTTTTTCAAATCTGATTTCTATGCTTAGTACAAACTTTTGCAAGGATGAAATATCAAAAGCTGTATTGAAAGTATAGAACCAATTTAATCCTTTGAACCCTGACCTGTGATATTATGTGGGTGAACAAAGCTAAACAGCTTTGTTAGGATTAAAGTTTGATCCAGAAGGTTTAATTTGGTGGTCATAATTTTTTTGCACTACTTCCAAGGGAGTATGAACCTGAAAGAGGCAATTATTATTTACACAATCCTTCCATGGCTTCAACCCTTTCACCACAATGGTTTGGCCCAAAGCCATTGTTATTGATGGTGTGTGTAGACCTGTTTACAGGGAATAGGGATGAACGGGTTCAACTATTCATCCCTTTTTCCTGGCTCTCATACATGTACATGTAAGTTGAGGTTAACTAATGCTTGTGATGGAAAGTGTACAATAAGGCATAACATGTGACTGAACATCTTTTTATTGGTATCGTAAAGTAAAATGTGCCAAACTGACATCCACACAAGAGAGTAAAGTGGAGAATAAATACATGTACAGTTTACGACAGACTGCGCCTCTAGGACAGATATCTAGCCTCTACACATTTACAATACACTGTAACTTTTTTGGTATACTACTTGAGGGGGCTAACTTTAAAGCTTATGGAGAAACAAAAATAGCAAAAAAATCACCAAAAGTTACACCTACTGGCCCATTAAAGGTAGAAATTGTATTATAGAAAAAAAAGACCTGCAGCCATTTGCTTGCATACGACATGACATTGAGGACAAACAATGACTTGAAATGGTGCACTAATTTCTTTGTTTTGTATGGTAGCAGATACCAAAACACTGCCGACATAAATTCTGTAATATTAATGACTTACTCTGTATGATCTGTTGGTGTCCAAGTTGTTGTTGTTGTTGTTGTTGTTGTGTATCCATAAGAATCATAACGCCCTTGGCTGCAGGTCAGAAGGATGGAGACATTTCTTAACATGCACAAACAGAAAGTGCCACTCGAAAAACATCAAAAAACAAAAAACACCTTTTACGCATAAAGAGAGAGTGGTGCCTGTGCATTGGAAGCTATTACAAGCTTGAACAAGATGCTGGGAAGTTAAGGGATCGGCTAGTGTTTTCAGCATGCTGTTAGTTCTGTAGACACATGTATTACAAAGCTGCGTACAAAATAAAACGGCAGACTGCAGTGCAAAGAGAAATCTTGGATGTGTCAGGTTGAATATATCAGGCAAAAATAATTTTTTCTGACAATGAATTAAAAAAAGGTGCTTGAGTTATGCATCACCTTCATTATGTTATATTGATTATGTTTTACTTTTGGATCAAAGAACTTATATTTTTGGTTGTGCAAAAAAGAATGAAAGAAAATAAAAGTGTCAAAATTTGTTACTTTAAATTCTACAAAAAGGGGAATATTGCAGATAGGGACAATGGGGAAGACGAAAAGTTAGTCCACATAATTTGTGTCTGCCTAAACATTGCATTAAATATGATTGTCAATTAGTGAGAGCTCAGGTCTATAGATGCGAGTGTGGCATGATTTGGATTAGACAGGCGTTTCGAATGAGTAACTCTTTCAGTGCATGAATTAATTTAAGTTATAGGAAAGAAGACATGTACTGTTAAAGGCAGAAGTATATGCAGCCACAAGAACAACCCTTTGGATACAAGCAACAACAACAACAACATCAACAACAACAATTCTTGTCTAATTATACTGTTTTCCACATCAAACATGCATTATAAGGCATGAATTCACAGATACTGATCACACTATCCCAGGTTGCACTTGGAGGAGTCAAGAATGTGTGACCTGGAGGTCAATATGTGATCATCAGACATGCAATGCATGTCCCTCAATCACACCATGAAAAGATAACCAGATTATTTTGACATCTGCAGTCTGTGTATATGGTCTGTGCTGTACACATATTGAAATATATATTGTACAGGATTGTTCTCTGAGATCAGTTAGTATAGGTAAGGCCCCTTTCCAGTATCTGTAGTGAAAGATAATCATCTAAATGATAACAGGATATGCGACCTTTAAGGTTAAAGGTCACACCAGGACACAAGAAATTTTAACTTGATATCGACTGGGCTAAAAGACAGTCACTGTTGCTTACCATGAGAAATAAAATTCTGGAGCTCCTATATTTTCTGTTTCTTTCCTGGGGCAAGCAGTTAAATTTCAAATTGCAGCTTATGATGTTTTGCCAAAAAAGTACACTCACAGTTCTGTTATTTGTGTAGAAATTGGTGGGTAACAGAGGGAAAGTGCAAGAAGGAGGGCACTAGTCTTCTACATATCTTCTCCACATACCCCGGTATGTGTCAAAAGTTTTGCAGTGTACAACTTTTACTCTGCAATTTCCCCTAGCAAAGCCTGACATTCATTGCAGTACTGACTGACACATACATGTATGAATAGATATTTCAACAAATTTGGAAGAATGAGGGTCAATTTCAGTTTAAACTTGCTAATCTTTTCTTGAGGAAAAAGGGGATAAATGTGTACCCTGATATTATATGGTATTACTTATGTAACACTGGGTGTAGGCCGAATGTAAACAACGTGGTAATACCAACAGTCCAAGTTCTTGGAAATGTTGATGTTTATCATAAACCTCATGATGGACTCTAATTCACCAAAATGGTTTGGCCAAACCCTATTGTTTTCAATTGGAAAATCTGGACCAGTGTACAGGAGGCAGGGGTGAAAGGGTCATATAAACTGCAACGATTTCATAGATGAACGACTTACTCTCTGAAAGCTTTATCGCAATCTTCTCTACTTCTCAAGTAGTAGCCGTTCAGCTCCTCCTGTGACTGCTTCTTCTCGGTCTGCTTCTCTTTCCTTTTTTCCTGACTTTTTGCCTTCACCCAGCTTTTATAAGCTCCTTGCGGATCTCTCTCCTCCTGTAGACAGTGGCAAGGAAAAGGCAAATCAACAAAAATTAACAACCGTTATGCTGGTATAAGTTGAGGCCATACCAGCGTAGTCAAAGAGCACGGGAAGATACTGATTAATCCTTTACTGTTTGAGTTGCAGGGTCAAAATTATCTGTAAAGATTGATGCGTGTATTTTCTTTCAAATATATTTGTGAATTTCATAAACTTGACACAATTCCCTGTACAGAGGGTTCAACATTACATATGCTACTAACATTATACCTTTATTCATTTTGAATCCCATGAAGCAACAAGCAGCCACCCCTATACTGAATTATTCAAACCCAGATAAGTTTTATGGCAACACACCCCCACTTGCACGAAGTGTCTGCAGCTGACTGAAATGAAAAACGATATCGCTGACAAGTTAACGAAGTCCCTCGCTAATTACAAAGGGAAATAGCGATATGCCAATACAGCTGGGTAATTTGCTAATTAATTAGGTGTCCCATTTCCAGTCACCTCCGCTATAATTTCTAGTCTAGATGTAAGTTTATTCATGGACAATAGCAGAGTTGATTTTAAGGACCCTCCTCTTTCGACTATTTGACGTGAGTTTACGTTACCATGGCAAGATGTTTTTAAAATTTTAGCCAAAGGATATAGAAGGTGAAACATTTCTGTCCTTTGAGTGGAAATTTAATAAAAGGCCTCTTGTCAAATCCTACTGTCTACCTTTTTCCCTTTTATTTACTTCACACCACATACACAACTGCTGAAAATTCAACAGAAGTGAAGATTTTCAGCGCATCATACTCATTTTGCAGCGACTACTTTGAAGCCCTTGATTGAAAATATTCCCAGTGATAGGTCCAAAAAACACATGGTGTGAACACAAAATAAAAGACATAATAATACCTTGTATCCTTCTTCTTGCTTTCTCCTTTCTTTTTCAAGTTTCCTTCTTTCTTTTTCATCCTCCCTTTTCTTTTCCAGCCATGCTTGAAAAGCACTCTCTGCTTCCTCGCGTTTTCTCTCTCTCTCCTCTTTCTCTTTCTCTTCCTGCTCTTTCCGTCTCTGCGCCATCAATCTACTATGCTCCTTTTTATACTCTCTTTGCTCCGGTGTGAGTCCATACCTACTGTATCCTGAATACTGACTACTAAAACCGTCGTCCTCCGCGGTTCCGTCGTTCGGAGGCGAGCGCTGCGTTCCGGCCGAGCTGGCCCGCTGTGAGTTGCCGTTTGCGCCGAGGACCTTCCTCCGGCTGCCCGTGCTGCCGGTGGCGGTCGCCGGTCTGGGATGCGACGGAGGGGTTGGTTGGATTGATTCGCTGCTGTCTGAACTGTTGCCACTGCTGGCACCGTTTCTGGGGCTCTCAGGGACCGGTTCAAGTCCGTGTACAGCTCTCTCTTCAGCTGTGAGGTCAGAAACATTGATCATTTCAAATTTACCATTTCTTTCAACCAATATCGCGTCTTCTCTGTCCTTTTCTTTTGGTTTTTCTGTCTCCTGCTGTGATTCGACACCATTTTCCTGAGTACGACCCCCATCAACATCCTCGTTATCATCATTAATGTTCAAATCTTTCATTTTTTCTTCATTTTCTGCTTCCGCTTCCCTATCCTTCTTGTCCTCCTCCTCGTCATCATCGGGAGGGACTTCTTCAACAAAGTCTTTAAAACCTACTTTTCTGTCCTTTTTCTCCTCAACCTCCCCCTCTTTAGCAAGTTCTTCATTCAACTGTTTAATTCTCTCCCCGACGTCATACTCGGGAGGATCCTCAGAGGGTAACGATCCCTCCTCGCGCATTTTTTGCAATAAAAGTTCGGCTTCGCGCTGCTCTTCGGTGAGTTCATAATCATCCTCCTCTTCCCCGGATTCAGACTCCAGCCTCGGTGAAGTCCGGGGATAAGGGTCATCTCCCTGGTTTTCTTCCTGGGGTGAGGATACTCTTCCGTCTTCTCCACGACTCCCTGGTTCTGGGTGGAATTCCGTGGAATAAAGTCCCCGTCTGCGATCACATCCCGGGGTAATTCCTCTTCTTCCTCAGTCTCCTGTTCCAATATAACAAGAATTTCATGTCAAACGGGAAATAGAACTTATTTTCACAAAAAAAGGTTTATTTTTTCATCACATGAGAGCTTATTTCTACGTTAAATCTCACTCTTTCTGTGTAAACATTTAAATACACATGTTATTGTGATACAGTTTAGGTGTCTTGACAGACGCTACAGGAGGATGTCTCTGAGTCAACACAGATCATCGTTATATGTACCTTTGTTGTTTGTGGTTTATCTTTGTCGATCAACCAATCTAGTTCATTGTCAACGCTGTCGGTGTCGCCGTGGCTACTCGGGCCGATGTCACCGTTCATGACGGGTTGCTGTTCCACAGCAGCACTCATGATTTTAGGTCTTCAAGTTTTGAATCCTTGGGGAAGATAGAAAAAAAAATTATTCGTATAACAAAAAATATGCATATTTCATATATGCCATTGCTACTATAGCAGAGGCAGAAATATAGTGTACTGAAAAAGCTGAACTTGAGGACTTCTCCAACTTAGCCATCTGAACATTGTACTGTAACTTGCCCTGCACATAAAACTGTCATGGTGGGAGGGTAGGTTTGAGGAAAATTTGAGGACGGCAAACAAAGAATTTTATTAAAAGGTGCCTCAATAAATTTTGCTAAATTTTTACAGATCTTCCTGCTTAGGAACAATTACTGTGGTACGCTTAATATTAGACATACTGTATACATGCATGTACCATAGCCTAGGTTACGTATTGGCTGATTTAAACCAGGCACTGACCAGGAGAAAATTCCAAAGTGTTTGTCTCTGACTGAAAGCTGCAGTTCGTTTCTTTGATGTCATGACAACAAGCTTACGGCCAGTACTCACACAGGTGCTGACATGCTACGTACATTGTTTGCTTTGGCCTTTTTCCTGAAACTCGGCTTTGGTGCCACCCTAATTACCTTTGCAAAACACGGAATACGTTAGTAACCTGAGCATTGAGATGGAACTCACTACATCCTCCGGTAGTGATTAACCTCTTGGGGCACCAGACAGCCATTATTACAAACAAATCAGAGAGAACAAAGATTCTTGTCTCGAAAATATTTTTGTAAATTTAGATTCCTTTTACAGTAGCGAGGAAGCGGATTACTCAATGTCGTTAGCTGGATTGCCATAGTAACGGCTGAAAAAAGGACATTTGCGAGTGATTTAATTTCTGTGATCCATTGGCAATAAATGTCTGATGTACACAGTGCTTAAGTACACAAACCTTAGAAGTTATTGCCTGGGTCAATTCTGAGGATCAATTCTTTCAAAAAGTGCCCGGTGGAAAGGAATTTGACCAGTCTACATGTATGAAACCATGGATTTCATGCATCTTGATTGGTATTTACAACATCAATGTGTGAAATTTGCCCTGTGATCTACTTGTTCAATAGCAGTAGTAGCTAGTTTGTAATACTGAAATTGTTTCGGTAAATTGCCTAATTTTCAGCAAACTGCTGATTTCAGCATTTGATAACTTTTGACAGAATGCAGTCACAACATCCCTGGACTTTGAACTTCCATAGAACTTAAATAATTGTGATCTCTTGAATAAAATAATTTTTTATTGTGAGTACTATAACAGTAAACATCAGTTTTTTGCAAAGTCTTTCTTGTGCCGACACTGTAAACACCCTGCCTCGCTCTCCATACAGTTGTACACTGGAGCAATATTTGACTACAACCATCTGAAGAAAAAGCATTGACAGAATTATGTCACTATATCAACCTCTTCCATTTTCCCACTTCATCATCATAATGATGCGGACCAGTCTATGAACTTTGACCCCAGTAACAGGTGGTTTCATCACACTAGAACCTTCAAGAGTTGACCTTCAACATCCATTTAATTAAACGGTGGCATTTTACAATATTATTTTACAGCAAAAAACAGGATGGTTGAACAGTCTCATATACATTACGTTTACTTTTTTGTACGTCCCACACAAGTTTGTAGATAACATTGTAGATAAAAAGAACCAACTCATTTGAGTGAAATACTAATCATGTAACTCTCCACTCCACTGTTTATCCTTGTGTGTCTATAAAAACAGATTGGCATCATTAGGTATACATTGTATTATGGTTTGTTTAGCCAGAGTGCTGTCCTAATTAACTTCAGTCTCTATGATCAACTTGATAAGTAATTTAGCAATTCCCTTGTGTGTTCTATCCAGACGCTCAAATGAGTTGGTTCTTTTTATCTACGATGTTATCTACAAAACTTGTGTACCACGTACAAAAAAGGTAAATGTAACGTATATGAGACTGTCCAACCATCCTGTTTTTTGCTGTATTCACGCATCGATGCATTATCAGTTTTACTGTAATGCACATTGGTAAACTCAATATCTGTAATGCAAGGGTGCATGTCACATACATGTACATGTATCAGAACATCTTTTTACAATTGTTGTCAATAATATTCACCCTGAGTGACAGATCTGTATGTACACATTCCTAATAATTGATAATGATATTATCTTGATTCAAGTAAGTAATTCTGTTCAACTTCAACAGAGTATTGACAGTGTCTGAAAAACAGCTTTGTCCAATAATTTTATATTGAACTATCACCCCATCCTTATTTGTTGATCTCTACTGGCATGCCTTGGCATTATTGTTTCTGATGGAAAAAGGATTTCTCTAAACAGGACAGCTGAGTATACCTGAAGAAAAGACCTTTTCTGCAAAATGTGAAATGAGAGTGTCTATATGGACAGTACAAATGAAATACCACCTGTATTTCATTTTTTTAACAATATAACTTTTGAAGATGTTTTTAACTACAATTGCTTGTATCTACTCCCCAAAGTATATTGAAACACCTGCATGCAACTATAAATTACAATGTATTTAGCTTGTATGTATACATGTAAATGCCCAGCTATTGTTTACATTGGAATTCTACAATAGTCTTGACTTAACTTCACACTTGTTCATAATAAAAATGCCTACAAGCATACAAGACATGTTGTAGGCTGATCAGATGTATATCATCAATTACAAGTAACTGTGTACAGTATAGTATCTGTTAAAACTCTTGAGGATGTGGATCCTAGTTCAGATCACGTTTATCTACAAAATCACTATCAATATTTACTTGTACCTGTACTACACAACATATACATGCTACTGTGACAATTTCAAAGAGTGTACCTGGAACATTGAGTTCTGACACTAGACCGGCCCTTTTTATGCATAAATTTGCATTCTGGACAAGGTGACGGTAATTGCTATATTTGTGAACAGAATTGACTGTAAAAGACAGCCTAATACAACGTTCATGTTCCACACGTTAGAGTTTAGTTTTTCTCATAGATAATCATACATAATTTTAATAATTTTTTATACTACATAATATTTTACAATATTCAGATTATTTTTTTTCAAAATTATCTGAAATATGTATATTTTCTTTCTTGTTTATGATGATTGAGAATTCACTTTGCATGGCAAATGCTTTGCTTATATGCGTTAAACTAAATTTCAAATTAAATTTGTGACCATTTAGCTCACACAATTAGATTTGCATTCACCACTTTGTGTCAGTTCAACGGAGAGAAAAAAGCAGACAAAGCGTGCATTGCAGTAACTGCTTGAAAGAATTAATGAGATTGAATATGCTATCGCACACTGATGACGGGCACAAATATTTGATATTTGCACGAGTTCGTAATCATTTTGTCGGTCAACTGCACACGTCCTTTTCGGTCAGTGACATCAACATGACCATGAATTGTTGGATAAATTTATTCATTAAGTGCAGCGAGTTGGAAAGTTGGAAAATGTCAATGTGTGATGAACCATTCTTCGCAAATATAGGGTGATAAATAATGGTTTATTCAGATCTGCCAATCGGATTTTCTGTCAAAATTTCCTGAAAGCAATTGCAGCATGCAGCTATACTGTTTGATATAGAGCAGGTGTCTCCTAGACTGCTAGATGAATATAGCTTACTTGTTTACTAATTCAAAGAAACATATCATGACCAGGATCACACCGTGAGGGATTTGGTATGACGCATGAAGTCATTTGATTATGCATGCATACAGTATGTGTGGACCATGTGAAAATATTATTTCAAATTCTACATGAGATTTAATGGCCATCAAAACTGGTTACAGTGATTTTTTTAGTCAAATTTGGTCGAATTTACATGTATTGCATGTATAAGAAATACTCAATACAACTTTTGATTAATTAATCTCTGTAATTTTTTTTGCAAATTTTACAGTGACTACATCTCTTGTAGTACTTAAATAATTACAAGTCTTAATTGGAAGTGATTTTGTTTTCTTTTACTAGAAAACATATAAATATTTTTGTATATTGTCAAATGATTTTTAAATTCCAACACAAAGTGACTGAGCCCTGATACAAGAACAATTTTCTGACATTTACATGTAAATGTATGCATTATGGTGAAATTTTCTATTAAAATTCAAGTGTATGATACCATGTGTTTTGCAAAGGTAATTATGCACATACGGACATGGATAATTAAAGTTTTGATAAAAATCCAGCTCAGTCATGCTTTTTTAAAATTTTAATGTGATCATTTATCTAAGAGATATAAAACCTTGCCAGAGAGAGGGAGGACCTACAGAAAATTTAATGCGTCATTTGTAGTATTTCCTTGTTAAAAATGCTACTTCACTTGAAAGGATTTAACCATCAGAGGTTGCAAGAAACCCTCTGGGATGTTACAAACAACATGCATCTTCATATCACAATATAAAAATTCCAATCACATTGCCACTGCATGGCTCTGTATGCAAATCACCACAGCGACTAGGCAAGTAGAACTTTGACAAGGGTCTCATTATGACAGATTTGCTAAATTAACCCTCTGGGTGCCAAAGTAAATTTTTGTTACCTTTATAAAACATCACCCAAACAATTTTTTTGTGGCAAAGCATTTTTTCAGATTTTTCCAAAATGTTGATCAAATACTGAAGCCTATGAAAAGTGCTGCCCATTTGTTCCAAAATTATCAAAAGAATTACAGAAATAATACCGTCAATGACGCTGTACCTTCTCTAATGTGTGGCCAGGTCAGGTAATTGGTTGTTGGCATGGAGTTGTTGGAAATAGTTGATGATGTAGGGGCATGAGGTGGGATATGGACCCAAAGAACCCAAAAGATGATTAAATACATCAATCAAAAAAATTCTAAGCTACTGTATAAACTGCCTAAAGATAGTTCAATGTGGAAAAAAGTTAAACAATTCAGGAAATAAGAATTAACAGTCCAAAATAGTAATGACGCACTTCCTTACTGACCTGAGTGCATGTGAAATACACAACCTGGCATCTGTAAATTAAATGTATACCAAGTGATCATTTCCAGTCACTTTTAACTGTTTTTAATGGATTTTCCAAAGAGTCCTGTGGAAATGATGAAAAACGCCTATCTGGTCTTGTGTTTGTATAACCTCATGGCTGATAATTGTCATAGTATTGAAAAAAATTGAAAGTGAAGAAATTACTGTTTTTAATAGGCATATTTTCCTTGAAATACATGACCGTGTAAAGAATATATGCTAAAAGTGTTTAAGAGTAAATTTCTTTTCAAAAAATAATTTAATTTGTGACCAAAGGATTTTATTCTTTGAGTTTACAAATTCAAACATTGCAATTTGTTCAATCATCTTGTGCAGTGCAAAATTTATAAAATGACTGAAAAACAAAAAAAAATTGGCAGAATTACAGTCTTTGTGATGTAAAATTATGGGTTGACATCACGATAACTGTTAATCTGTTTGAAGTACTAATATACTATAATTTAAAAAAGAAAAATTCATGCAGAAACGGTAAAATATATTGTCAGCAATGTAGTGTTAATTTTGACTTTACATCAAAATATGCCTTTGCTGGATACCAAATATATAGGGCGAAATATCAGCCATGTTCAGCAAAATCCACACAACAGCATTGATCCTTTTCTAATTTGATTTGATTTGCTTATGTTATCCTTGTATGACAATCAGTACTATATGGAACTTGAACACAACACAGTGAATAAGTATGCTGTAAATGAAATGGTGTGGCTGCATCCACATGCAGCAATAGGAGTGCCTTTGTCTCTCACCCCTCATTTCCAACCTGTCCCATCCCTGAAAAAATAGTTTGATCTTATATTTATAATGTTAACAATTTCTGTATTTGTTAAAATGTGCGCATCTCAAAAACTTTTGATCATAAACATTTTCATTGTTTTTATAGCTGACCATCAGTTAACCTGTTTATTTTGAATATTTGCGCATTTTTCCTCAGTATTTGACATTTTCTGAATACCTTCTTATTCAGTTTGTCATTTTCTAAAAGTTTAAATGCTCCATTGTGTGGTCAAGCTTTCCACAAGCATCAAATGTGGTACTTCATATAGGAGGGTCTGCCTCTAGAGGGCGGGCATCATGAACACTCCTGTGTTTGTTGGTTAATTCCTCCACGTAAACTTCTGATTGTACTGTAAACATTGAACATGGCCGACGTCCGATTTTCCTGTCTAAAACTTTCACTCATTTTCGTTCATATGACTCTGAAACTCCAGGAAACGATTGGGAAGAAAGGGTTATCTTGAAATATTGAGGTACTCGCCGATATTTTGCAAAATTAAATGAGAAAAAATGCAAGGAAAATGCCGACAGGCTTACACAATGACAGGCCCAGATCACGTGAGGCCATGAGGGGATATCCACGCAACTCAGTACCGAACACTAGCGCTCACAGAGTGAGCAAACACAAAGTGAGTACCCCTAACGTCAGCTCAGTAGTCTGTAATAGATTGTAGTCAACTAAGAAATCTTGGAGAAAGGCTTAACACTGTGGCTATGCCGCTAAGTCCCTTTTGATTTTTGTCATAGCTCAAAATCGTTCTCCCACACCTCAACCTGAGCCATGAACACCCCACCAGTTTATGATATGACCCATCACAATGGCATGCCGTCAACGGATCTTGACAGACGGAAGTCTTGACAGACGGAAGTTCTTGACAGCAGCATATTGGTTTTCAACTCTAATACCTTCTCTGTCTATAATAGACACGAGAAGGTAAAAATCATAAAAAGAGGTAAAATGTTGCGCAAGAATTTTGGTTGGAAAAATTACAGCACTCAAAAGGTTAATGATGAAGTTAGACGGATAATTTAGGGCTTTGATGACAATCAAAATCTCATGATTACATAGGCTTGGTATTGACTCTTACAATGATTGCTATAATCTTTACTTGTGATGTGCAGTGAATTCAATTCATTATGGATCCTGCTAGCTATCAACAATCAGCACAACCTTCCTTCATTAGGAAATGAATACTAATTCAAATGGGACACATATCTTTGAGAAGCACTCATCAAAAATCGACGCAAGTGATTTAATTGCCAACAGAAACTCTAAGAGTATTTCATTTGCAAGAGATAAGAGTTTTGAATCACCGTGCAAGGCCAGCTGTACTGTTTCCATGACGTCAATGCAACCATCACAACACCCCCTGGGGCATAGGTGTGACACCTGACTGCAACAATTGCAGTTCTAGGATACTGAAGACGAACAAGACAATGAGCTGTACATGTGTGTGGGAACTAGTGCTCTTAACAGCTGCTTCCAGGCTGATCATTAAGTAGTCTCTCCGTGACCAATTAAAAAATACCAGCCTTGGATTTCTTATACATTTCATTTGAACATGAAAATATGATCTTGCTAATTTCACTGATAAAACTGAATCATATACATGCTTGTGGTACACAAGGTCTCAGTTTTGAAAGACAATTATGTTTGCACTTTACGTTTCTAAAATTTAGAATAAATTTGAACGCATCAACTCTAGATAATGCGGTCTCGTATCACAAAATGGACAGTCTGTCTTTTACAGCTGCACTTGAAGAATTATCTCTAGCAAATTTAAAACACAGACTCATTTCTGTGGTGTATTCACAGCGGGCTCTCCAGGGACTTTGGATTCTGCCTGTACTGTAGATCTGCAGAGGGTCTGTAGTACGCCTTCCTTGCATTTACATGCAGTAAAGAAATAAGACCCAAGCTCTTCGTCTACATTGTACCCATTATACGTTTAATCCACAAATATTCTTTCATTGGTAGGCATGTATGGTCTACTGGTCGTCATTTCTTGTCTATCCTCTTTCATAAACTACAACACCGATTTCACCTGAAATTTGTTGAAAACTTCTCCTGAGCAACTGTTGTATGAGCATCTATGTTCAACTTAATTCACCTTTAATAAGTACTAGTACGCTAGTATATCACTGCATATATGCACAGGAAGTACCGGTATTACCGTAATACCTACTGTGTATACATGATTACGGCTGATCTATATAACTTTGCTAGCAGCCTGGTACACTTTAATACCCATTCCTGACACCTGGTACTACAATTAACTATTAGTGCGAGATTGCACTATTGATTTTGTCTGTGTTTTTTCACTGGTGTTTTGTTTGTTTGTCTCTTGGACCCGGTGATTTACTTGCCTTGAATGATAACGATTGCTGGAATTGATTTGGTGTCATATTTTGGAACACCACCAACTATCATAGCAGGATTTATTAGCATGGACTTCCCTTTTATAAACTTCTTCAGATCAACCTCATTGTTTATCAGTCTCATCACTACAAACAAATAGAATTCAGAGGTCAACATATGTCAAAGGTGCAAGGTGAGCACTGCTTTTTCATCCAACAGGCTTGATCAATGACATTGCACCAGTGTTATCATGTAACCTGGAGATCGGAATGTCTCGCACGTGCAAGTCAATTTTTGTCACCTTTAGAAAATATACTCCAGTCAATTTTTTTCAGATTTTGTCAAAATTTTGATAACAAACTGTAGCCAATGAAATGTGATATCCATTTGATCCAAAATTATCAAAAAATTACAGAAAAATTCATAAAAATTGGTGGAACAATTACCAGGGGTTTATTCATTTTACATTATATGATTTCTGTTTTTTAAAGAACACGTAATAAACAGAGATCTTGTTTTGACCTTTACCTCAACGGAAACCTGACGAATTTTCCATTCTCTTTGACCAGAGTATTGAAACCTTCATCACGCTGCAGAAAATTCTTACAATGTATCACCATATGAGTGCAAGACTGAAAATTCCGCAGGCAGGTGGTGTCATGGATATTGTGAGCACCGCAATGCCCCTGAATTTAAAAGTCTTTGAATTCAAAGTCTTCCTCAAGCTGAATTGAAATTGAATGGTATCATGGATTTAAACTAATTTAGGAGTGTGAGTGGCCGAAATAACAGGATGGCATTGTATTATCAGTGCTCTGATTAATATTCTTTTCTCTTCCTCAAACACATTCGCCTCGTCACATATTTGTTGCCAGTACACAGGAATCCATGGTACCTGATAGGTTTTCAGTCAAAGATTTCTTTTGTGAATTGTCTTCCTGGATGCAATATCTACTGATCAGAAATGTATGCTCATAGCTTTTTCATTTTTACTGTACCGTTGCTACAGCTGATAAGAATTATTAAAATTTCCGTAAAATGATTACATGCATATGATATTAAACTAATTGACATAATTGAATAAATGTGCATTTTTGAACATTATATAGTGCAAAACACATAGACCTTTTCTCAATGACAAGTTTATACACCTGTACACTGAGTCTTTTCTAGGCGATATCTTTATTCATCTTAACATGTTAATACTGAATAGAGTGAATATCTAGTTTCACCACTATGATCATTAGTGTAGAACAGCTATCTACTCATGTGGTGTACACAAGCTCGTATAAGCCAAGAAAGAAAATACAATGCATTTCTTTTCACTTTTCCTTTTTCGATTCAGCAACATACACACACATGTACAGTAATGGGTCTTTTTTATTCCAGTATTCTTCATTTCATGACATTTGATATTGGTAAAGTTGTTTAAATGAAAAATCGGGATGTTTTTATTTCAAGTTTCACAGTGACAGTATTGTAAAGGATACAGCAATGAGATTCAATCTTCTTAAGAGTTCATTTCAATTATTACCAATAATTATTTGAAATCAAATATTTAAGATTTTAAAAATATTTTCAATCTCTTTGCAACATCAATTTTTGCTAGCCAAGAAGTTTTTGTGTGGGCAGAGTCCCTCCATATGATATGGGCTTACCAGTGACCTCAAGGAATGTATCACTAGCTTTTTTTCATCAAGTTTGACTGACAAAGGAAGAAGGAAAACTCAGTTTAAATGGCAGAGATGCTGAACCTTGTAATGAGCAAAACTGGAAAAGGTAAGTCTTTCATGTTGCTGAACCCACCAAGACAGAGCTACAGTAGTAGCATTGCCCCTCCTTATTGATTGGCACGATTTTGATGCTGTTGAGAGATATACTCCATGCAGTTAGTCAAGCTGTGCCGTTTGGACAGTGTGCAAAATTGTCCGACAACATTAAATCATTATTCAGTTGCAACACAGAAACAGTGGTCACACTGAGCACTCAGATTACCAGTATTATCACGTCATTTGAAATCACTGCACGTGTTAATATTACTTCTGCGCTGCAGACAAACGTTATAATTCTACCCTGTATTACAATGTAACACAGATGACAGACCTGACTGATTACTTCAATTGATCTTTGTGACAATCCAGTTGTCTATGTTGATCAGTAACTATGGTATGGAATGCGACTCACTACCTGTACTCAGTCACACCAGGCCGTGCGTATGACAACTCAATTTATACCACGTTGCATACAACATTATCTATACAGCATGAATTTAGTACCTATGATTAGAACTTCCATTTAAAGAACATTATATTTCTTAAATTTGCTTTCATAAGTTTTCTTTCTCAACTCCTCTTTGTCCCAGTTCCAATTAAAAGTTAAAACTTGAATCTTGTAAGCAAAATACAATAACTTTCGGAACTGGAGCTTGACAACCAAATCTGAATATATGTTGGGACTTTACCAACGCTGCAACTGACGTCAATACACAATGCAAATCGTGACTGACTCTGCCCCCCCCCCTGTATTGGTTTAAAATTTGTCAAACTACATGTAGATATAGATAATGGTCTCGGTCGTTCAAGGCAAGAGTCCTTGTACAAATGGCAAGGCACTTGACTTTGATATATTGCTCACGCCTACTGCCTTGCAATATACATGTACATACCCAGCCCGTGTGACCTTCTCATGAAAGTTAAAAGTATATGACTCAGAGTTAGCATAAATACTTGCTTCAAACAATGCTAAAAAAAACCAGTTACAATTCCACATACATGTACATGGGATTTGACCTCTCATTTATGAAGTGTGCCAGTGTCATACTGTAAATTTAGTTGGTAGTTTGAGAAACATGGCCAAACCAAAGGGTATTACATGGTGTTTTTTCGTGATACAATTCTATTAAAGGGTCACTGAAATTCAGTCCTGCGTATTGCTATTCCGTCATGAGTATTAGTCAATAAAAAAAGAATAAAGGCATTTATGTTTAAAAGTCATTTTACAAGAGCAATACTGCTTTGATTTGTGAATTGTTAACAGAAAAGATAATTCCTGTGAATATATATATATATATATATATATATATATATATATATATATATATATATATATATATATATATATATATATATCAAAGTTTACAGATGTATATGTATGTATATGTATATGTGTATAATCAAAGTATACAGATTTCCTTGTGGTACACATGTATAATGTACATGATATATCAGTTTGAATTTTATCATCATTGTATTAAACATATATGCATATATATATATATATACATATATATATTCATTTATTCATTTATCTAAAAATTAGAACTGAATTCAGCAACACTAATACTTGGCATACCTGGGAACATTCATACATGTCTTGTACAGTATTTGACAAACACCAGTATTGATCTGAAATCCGGGATTAAACTGCACAATGTTAACCGTTTGGTTAACTTTTCGCTTTGAGTATTCAAAGCCAGACTGCTTGCTCACATGGAATTTTGACCAAAATAATTCGTATCTCTCATATATTTAGCGTCTGTGTCAAATGAGCATCTGAGAGATTTTTTGCTCGGGTGACCGGATGTCAAGACAAGTCATTATGTGCTCGTAGCCAATACCGTAAAGATGGCTACCTCGCTGACTACGCGACAACATGCACCGTGCAACATGAGTGCCTCAACTCGACGACATTTTTTCCAAATATAAAAGCCGCCAATGAAATCTTCTCGTGTGGTTAAAATCAAGGATTCGCAACTTCTTATCTTCTTCAAAGTTTCTAACGCGGCACCGTTGGGCAAGGATCAATATTTTCCGGTGTTAATTCGTTAGTTGTTGAAGTTGGAACCCCCTCGAACACTCGATACACATCAATCAAGGGCTGTTGACTAACAAATAAACGTATGTTAATTTTGACACTAAAACAGTCGACAGAACTCTAAAATACTTACCCCAGTAGCATCCAGGACAATCCTGGATATTCTCTGTGCCCGTGTGACAGTATTCGAGGCGGTGGATTTCACAGGAAGTGGTAAAAATCTCGTTGAGAAATCGGCAGGTACTGGCACCTCGTATCCAAGTGTGAGTGTTGTTTTCTGTGGCAACCTGGTACAGTGGAGGCGGGGCTTATTTGATTGACGGGTCAGCTGAAGAAACCCGGATGACGCCATTCTGCAGGAGAGGTAGATATACTTTTCGTAGGGCAGTAATTCGAAAGTTTATCTCATATTCCCAGCGAAGTAGCAAGCTCATTCACATACAGAGTAAAATTGTATGATCCGCAGGTTTTCTTACTTCAAATTTTGAAAAATTTGAGATTGGGGCGATAGATATTTACAATGTGCACTTTCAGTTTTCTGCTTACAAAACCTATCATAATAGTGGTTTATCTCAGTTGAGAACTCCAAATTGACATGTAAAGTTGAGAATATTTTTCACTTATGAATTATATGCATGGCCAAAATTTGACCGCTTATTTAAGCATTCCAATATTTTACATCAAAGTAATAAGTTTGGAGAAGTGTGACGAAACAGTGATGATGACCCCTTTTTGACCTTTGATGAACTTTTTCTGGTGTTATTCTTCAAGGAGCTAGGGGTATCAAAAAGGGTATACGTGTACGTTACCAAGATGGCGGCTTACAGTGTAGTACTTGCCCTCATTCTCAACTTTGCAGTGAACAGTCTTTCCCAGGAAACATGCCCAACTTTTGCAACACTGTATCCGTATCCGACTGGAATGGACAGACAGTCTGACCATGCCCTGCATTACAGCAAAGCATCAGGTGCGTGATCGGGGCATGACATGGCCGGACCGGTATTGATCTGGTCCGGCGGGGCGGGGTGGCCTTACCCGCACGGCAGTCCCAGCGGTACAGGTAGTCACTGGGCGCCGAACAGTAACCGTTATACCTTGATCAACAATTATCCGTCCTACTAGCCACAATGTGTGCATTCAGACACAAACATTTAATATTTGGCAGACTTTCCATCGAGTTAATTAGCAAATCGTT
Organism: Ptychodera flava; assembly: GCF_041260155.1. Classification (NCBI taxonomy): domain Eukaryota; kingdom Metazoa; phylum Hemichordata; class Enteropneusta; family Ptychoderidae; genus Ptychodera; species Ptychodera flava. Next base: position 34,437,163 of record NC_091937.1, read on the forward strand.
GCACTAGAGTCGTGAACTCGTCCGTCTGTTCCATGCACGTGACACGTACGAAAGAAACGAGATAAAAAAACACGATTGCAAAGTGACATGTTAACATGTTTCGTCTGGTTTATCTCAAACGACATCTGTCAACAATGCCAGTGAATTGAGCAGTACAGTTAGATGACTTATAAGAACAGGGTACCAAGATGTGTGAATTTTAATATATTTTGGTAAAAAATAAATAAATTTCAAAAATAGTCTTCTTTTTTCACATTAACAAAGCCATTCCGTGAATTACACAACAGATGTTAAAAAATGTACTTCCACATTATTATAGGAGGCTAAATTTACATGACACTAAACATTTCTATGGTACAGTGCTGTAAATCTGCCTGTACTGATATATATTCCTGATTGTAAAAGTTTGTACAAATGAGCGCAATTCATTGGCATGAAACTGCTAATTGTACATTCTCAATTCCATATTGTAAAGCTTTGTTAAGCTACATATTGTAAATTAATCAATGCGATTACTCGTGCATTAGAAATAATAAAATATACCTGACAGATAGACTTTGTTACTATTTACCCCTGCGTGAACTGGGAAATTTTCAAGCACCTGTGTCCACTAAGTCACAGTGGAAATTGCAAAAAAAAAATGAATATTTCTTTTTTTCTGAGAGTTTGAACTTTTGAATTCTCTATACAAATAACACTCTCAGTGTAGTATGTGGATTTTATTTATGAAATTTTCAGTTTAAATTTTGTGCTGTCATGTTTGAAGTAAAATTATAAATCAACAGATACAACTTCTCTGAAACCTTATATTTCTTCAATTCTCATTACATATACAGTATCCAAGCCAGCCCCGGACTGGAAGGGAGTTGCTGTTGTCAATGGTGAGATGAAGGAACTCAAACTTGCAGACTATGCAGGGAAATATGTTGTGATGCTGTTCTATCCACTGGACTTGTAAGTTTGCAATTTTAAGGACAAAAAAAAAGAAAAGAAAGAGCGTCATGTGTCATCCTTACATCTATCTAGACTGGCCACAAGGGGCTCATTTTTTATGTCGGTGTACAAAAGTTTAATTCAAAATGTATGCACAATTACAGACGTTAATGCACGGTCCCTCCACAAAACAAAATCTTCTTCTACAAAACTACAGGTCAGATAGCTTTGATATGTTGTGTGTAGGCCCCTAGGGATGTGCTTTTCAGATTTGTTCAAATTGTGCAGAAATATGCAAATTTGTATTTTTAAGGCAATTTTTGTCATCGTTGATCAAAAAATTTATTTTACAAAAACGGCTTGTCTGACAGCTTTGATATTTGGTATACAGTTTCATAGGGATGAGCAAAATGTGATATATTCAAATTATGATGAAATCTACAATTTTGTAATTTCGGGGCAATTTTTGCCATTTTTGGTCAAAATGTGTTTCTCAAAAAGTGCTAGTCTTATAGCTTTGATATTTGGTACACAGGTTCCTAGTGGTTATCTCATTTATGATGTATTGAAATAATGATCAAATCTGCAGTTTTGTATTTTGTGGCCAATTTTGCCATTTTTGGTCCGAAAATGTGTTTCTCAAAAATACTCTTCTGATAGCGTTGATGTTTGGATACAGGTTCCTACAGATGAACTAAATGTGATGTATTGATATTAAGGTTAAATCTGCACTTTTGTATTTTGGGGACAATTTTTGCCATTTTCAGTCAAAACAACTGTTTCTCAAAAACTGCTCGTCTGATAGTTATTTTTATTCCACAGTTAACCAAAGAGGGGGAATCGCGTAATCGGGCAGCCCAGATGAAATATACATGCTAGGATGATCGCCTCAGAGGCGGCTCAAATAAAAAAGGTTTTTTTTGTCATGTTGGAGCTGAAATTTACGGTTGGTTGGAGATGAGAAACACAGAAAATAAAAATGTCGCCCTAATGTAAATGGCTGCAGTCAGGAAGCCAGTGAAGCCTCAATATTTTTATTTTGTTCACCACACAACAGTCATGTTATTACAGCTCACTGATAAGTTTCAGTGCAGGGGCAAGGCAAATTGAGGTGTCACTGGTAAAGATCAAGCAAAACTAAAATCCAAAATAAGTGCCCACCCTAAAAATAATTGCCAATGGGCCTTTATGTGGATTGGCCTATTATCAGAAAACTCCAGTGTGATTAATGTTGCTGGTATAATTTCAGTTTTATGAATAATCTTTTTTTCTCTTTTTTCTTTCTGCAGTACCTTTGTGTGCCCAACTGAAATAATTGCCTTCAGCGATCATGTCGAGGCATTCAAAAAACTCAACACAGAGGTCATTGGTATATCCGTTGATTCACAGTTCACCCATCTGGCATGGTAAGCTAGAGCTACATGTACCATCCCGCAATTTTGTGGATTGGCTTGTCTTTCCCATTCATTTTATGGTACAAGGGTATCCTTTTTGACTTGGTCCTTCTCAATGTTTGTAAATTTGTTATAAAAGCAAACGTATATTATCTTGCTTATTTGGAAAATGCAACAGTGGAAGAACATTGGTACAAAAATTCAACCATAGTTCCTTCTAGTGTTCGTAAAATTACAAAAAATCAAAAAATAATACCTATCTTCTTCTGTTATCAGTAAATATTCTTTTTTGAAACTTATGCTGTACACTTCTGGCCACAATGCATCCGGACATTTTAAAATTACTGTCAATTTCTAACAGTGTTCTCCCCAGAGCAATTACAGAGTAGTAACAGCCACTGTTTAATTTTGGTAAACAATAGAAACTCATTACCATAACAATCACATTTATCGTTATGCAAATTGGCCATCACTCTACCAGAAAATCATTTTATTACAGCTCACTGATAAGTTTCAGTGCAGGGGCAATGCAAATTGAGATGTCACAATCGACACAGAACACTTGATTTATACTCAAACAAAAATTTTTTGTTCCGGTTATTTTAAAATCCAAAAAGATATAGAGATACCTGTTCATAATGAATGGCTATTGGCAGGATGACATCTCAAGTCAAAAAGAAATTGTTAGAGGTAGTTTGAGATTCAAGTTAATCGAGTAATGGGGTAACTTGTGTTCAAAAAAGTCAACCTACGAGGACTACGGCAATCTTTCAGAGTAGAAAAAGTCATTGCAGTGATAAAATCACAGAAAGTACTATTGAAGCAATTCCTAGAAAAAAATGTCAGCTGACTTTACCCTTTCACCCCCATTTCCCTGTCTAGAGGTCCAACTTTACCATAGAAAACAATGGGATTGTTTCAAACTATTGTGGTGAAAGGCACCCTTTAATATAGAGGATCTTTTTTGCTACTTAAAAGGATTAATACTCCTCGCAAGCAAGGTGGTTTGGGTGACATCAAGATTCCCCTCCTGTCGGATCTTACCCATCAGATATCCAAAGATTATGGTGTCCTGTTGGAAGACTTGGGGCATACACTGAGGTATGGGTGATTCCATTGCTATAATGGGTAGTTCTAGTCTCTTGGTTCCATCATGTGCATAGAATGCTATCCAGTAGAATCTGTTTAAATGGAGGGGTTTTCAGAAGACTGGGATTTTTATTTACTAGATAGTCTGTTTCTGAAGTATGCTATCTATACCGGTAATGTCTATTACATTCAGCATGTCGTACATGTAAATGCAAATTTGACAATGTGGTCTTTGCTTTGGGTTCTTTTTAGACAAATTCAGCTGTACTTTGTTCTAATAATTATTATGCGGGGAAAGATATACAAAACCTTTTCATAATGGGTTAAACATGGCTTTGTTTCATAGGGCACCTCATAAAAAGCTATGTCAAACATTTGGGTAAGCTTCACTACATGTACCATTCATATACTGCATGTGAACTACTGGACTACTGCACATGCATGGCATGTAGGGGGTAAAGGTACACTCAATCTATTTATGTTTATTTGTTTATTTTCTGATTCCAAAATTTACAGAAATTGTGGTTTAAAATACAGGTAGTGCTGGTTTGGTTAGTGTGTCCTCGTTCTCCAAATGTACAAATATTTGTGTATCAGTGACTTTGTGTATTTGTGACTGCCATTGTACCACAACATACACACATACAAATAACATTTGCCTCCCAACACACAAACACCGTGTATCAATGTAGGAATTTCAAGAAATTACTTTCTCTCAGCACTATACCAGTATGTGTTTGTAGAATTTTCTTGGACCTTCTTTAGTCAGTGGCACATGAATTTTGCTTTTAGGGCACACTTACATGATAAAAGAAAAATGTGAGGCTGTGTTTATAACTATTTTAAATGATTATTGTTTTCTGTTACAGAGGTTTGTTTATCATTGATGATAAGGGTGTCTTGCGACAGATCACAATGAATGACCTGCCTGTGGGTCGGTCTGTGGAGGAAACACTCCGTCTTGTGCAAGCTTTTCAGTATACAGACCAACATGGAGAAGTGTGTCCATGTGAATGGAAACCTGGAAGTGATACAGTAAGATTCTTTATTGGCAACCTCATAGTTTTGTTGAATACATTGTCCAGAATGCAAGAGTGTACGAATTCATTATCCTGGATGGTCGTAGCAAAAAAAATTTATCTGTCACACATTTTCAAATGATTCTTCCAGTCACATTGCAGAGTTGGACGTAAGCCAATCAGTGGGTTTCAACCAAAACTATAGCAAGATGAGGATATCCGATTTGAACTTTTGGGGATGGAAGAAAAAGTAATTACTGATCGGGTGATTTTATGTGACCAGCCTGTTTAATCTATGCATGCCAATGCAACCTTTGAACCAAGCTTTGCAAATTGACATATGACATTGCATTGAGGTGTGTTCTTGAGTGCTTGTAAGAAAGCAAAATCTGTAGAAGAATTTGAGTCAGGCCAGATTGAACATATTTTGTCGTTGCTGATTTATTTTGACCATCTATGACAATTTTCTAATTAACACTTTGAGAGCCAAAGTCAATTTTCGTCACATTTATAAAATATATCTCAATCAATTCTGTTCAGGTTTTTGCCAAAATTTTGACTAAAAAAGTGTATTCAATAAAATGTAATGTCCATTTGACCAAAAATTTTCAAAAAAATTTAAAAAATTCATAAAAATAGTAAAATGTTGCACTAAAATTTTGGCGGGAAGAATTACAGCACTCAAAGGGTTAATATATTTAAAACAAAGAACATATAATTGCATTGAGTCAATGTCTTGTTTCTTCTCTATTTTCAGATCATTCCAGATCCTGAAAAGAAAAAGGAATATTTTGAAAAACATGGTGGAGACTTGTAACCTACAATTTTGAACAGCACATGAATTGAATTTTTATTTTTCACAAAAGTAGAAAAAAAAAGAGTACCGAGATCTTACTTCAACAAAGATAGCAAATGTCTTCATAGGTTTCTAATGATGTGCCAACATGCCGATTATGCATTTAGGGAGTACAATGAAAACCAGCAGTTTCTGTTTAAGTTACTGTGTTTGATCTTCTACATCAAACACATTTTGAAACCAGTTTTGTTTTTGTTCAGAAGAAAGCTTCATAGCACTGTTTGGTTTCATGTCATAGTATGGCGACTGTCATTCTTTAGCTTGGGAAGCTTCTGTGAGTATTTCAGAGGACTGCGAAAAGTGGTAATTTCAATGGTTAGAAACTTGAGGAGACTGCCGGCAAAACTCACAATGATTGTGAAAACCATAGACCATGGAAGACTCCAAATTAGCAGCTTTTGAACAGAAACTTGTTGATTTTCACAGTTCTCTTTCTTTCTTTTAAATTGTCCTTTGACTGTCCTTCTCACTGCACTAGAAATAATTCATCTCTGGAACTGCACATACTGCTGTGAATGTTCCACAGAACATAATCAAACAAAGGAAACAACCAATGATCATGGTATTTTTCATGTTTATCATCAGAGATCTTTTCTGTTCAGTGCCTTGTACATGTTCAAGACTGAGCAATGTATATTTTGGGTAAAGATTTTACAATATAAAAGGTTTGTTGTTGAAGACTCCACAATAGACATGGTGATGACCAGACTCATGAAAGGGTTTGTTTTAGGCTTGCACTATGCTTTAGAGACTCATAAACAGTTGTGGATAAAAAAATCCGTTGATCAATATAGCATCATCTGCAATCATTCTATGTACAATAGCGTCTAAGGTGCTCTTCACCCTTTCATCCAAGGAAGAAAGAAACCGTCAGAAGTTGTAATAAAATTTGTGTAACTGGGGAGTTTACGTGTTTCTGTTGACCTGTTGAGCAGTTGCTCAAGTTGCAATTCTTGTCATGTTCATGAATGAAGTTTGACATCCACTTTTCATTGTTATGGTTTAGCTGCCACTTGTTGCAGTGCAGGGACTAAGAATCATAACAACTTATATGTGAATTCACTCTCAAATGTTACCTTACAATGAAGCATTTTGAAACATGTAGTTTTGACACAAAAATTGTATGAAAATTACAAAATATTAGAATTTTTACAGCGCCTGTTACTTTGTCATCACGTTGTTGTCTGGTCTCTGATCAATAAAACATCTTTACAAAAGAAGCCTCCAAATCTGATTATTTCAGTAAGGGATGGCCCATCTGATTTCAGGGGGTGGGAGCTGGAGGAATTTTGAAGAAAAATTGTTTGCCATTACCACTTCCTGAAGCCCCCTCCCCCGAAATGAAATGGTCCACCCCTAAGCTTTAGCCCCTGACTACCATTGCCAATGTTATCCAGTATACCGTGAATATATACAATCTCACCAGAATTTTCCAGCACTCATATTTTTTAGTACTTCAATATAATTCCAGAAATTTCCAGCAGTGAAGGTCGTCCAGGGGTTAAAAATTGGGTACATCATTTCATAATGTATAGTCTGTCCTATTAGTATTTTGTACATGGTCACTTATTGTATAGTTACGTTTATCATTGGTATCATGTGATTTCAGCAAATAAGATCATGTAGCAAGTTTAATTTTCATGATTTTGTCATAAACCTTCCCTGAAAGACAAGTCCATATTTTGATTTGTGCAGTTTGAAAATGATAAAATGTGCTGATGACTTTGGAGAGTTTGCATTACAATAAGTCAACCTACAGCAAAGAAGTTGGCAATCAAAACCACTTGGTTTCATCTCCACAACTTGGAAAGGTTGAAGCTTTTAAGCTGACCATTTACCAGAATCAAGATTCATAACATAGCCCTTGTTTCAATTTTATTGTCTGTATTGTGAGTTTGAATCAGGTAGAACAATGACTGAATATCTGCCTATGGTAGGTTAAGGTTTTGTTGGTGGCCATCTGAACCCTAGTTTGGCAATAATTGTTGAATAAAAACCCGAATTCTTGTGTGCAAGGGAAAATAGGAACGGTGGACATGTCTATTACACAAAATGCTACAACAACAGGGACAATGATTTTTGTGAAGTGAACGTTGGTGTCGCTGTTCGCGACGCGAGTCCGGTGTTTGAGAAAACTAGGCACCACTGCACCAACACACTTTGACCTATGTTGTACTTCCGGTTTATTTGTTGTTACCGCAAGAGACCAGACTAGATACGGGAAATCTGCGGTGTGCGTTGTAGTCATTTTGCTTAGCTTTGCAGTTTTATCGTGTGTCCGTCGTTAAAACACTACGATCGATATTTTGACAACAGTCTGACGCCTACCTACCCGTCTAATCAAAGGTGAGTAGCTAGTGAAGTAGTGACAGTGTAGGTGCGCTGCACGCGATCGTGATCACAGCCCTTGAGCTGAAACACTCATAGGCGGCCCATACATATTGATAAGCATATTATTGAGTTTTTCTCACTTTTCTCTGTCACTGTCAGCCCCTCTCCTTTTCTTCATGCTCTGACTGATCGTAGTAAATAAAATAAATGACTATATAGCCTAACCTATAGCCTCTTGACTCTTTATTCATTTTACACTCCATTACAAGGACGTATATCTCTCATACACACATGCTGTAATTAATTAGTCAACACAACTAATTATGGTAATCCGTGGACTTATCAGAGGTTGGTCAACATCGGAAAGATAGTGATGTTAATGAAATAGTTTAGTAACCATTCCTATCTTTCGCGATGTTGACCAACCTGTAAAATCCCTGATAAGTCCACGGATTAGCATAATTAGTTGTGTTGACTAATTAATTACAGCATGTGTGTATAAGAGATATACGTCCTTGTAATGGAGTGTAAAATAAATAAAGAGTTACAGAGGCTAGGTTATGTTATATAAACCATTTATTTTATTTATTCCGATCATTCAGAGCATGAAGAAAGAAGAGAAATGATAGAGAAAACACTGAAAAACTCATTAGTACTTATTGGGTCGCCTGTGAGCTGATCGAGCGGTCCGCGTCGCGTCTTCTACCTCACCGCAAGCGGCTACAGCCACACTGCTGACACGTCGCGGCCTCGGGTATTCAGGCGTTCATGACAGTTGATACCTGCCTTGCATAAACCATTGAAATGCTATAGAACCCGTAGGCATTGCAAGTAAACCGTCACTGATACAACCAGAGCAGTTGTTACATCGGTGATGGTTTGCTTACATCATACCTAGCCCTGCGTACAGGTCTGTGTGTTCCCGGCGTGATACGGCCTCCACCATATGAAGCAAAACGTCGGGAACACACAGACCTGTACGCAGGGCTAACATCATACCGAGCTCCATGCTTGTATGGAGTCGAATGCCTGTGACAACACCCACCCTGTGCGCTTGAGACTAGTTTTCGTGAATTTTGTCTTCTTTTATAAATGTTATAGAAGCTTTTTCGGCCAAGGCCAAAAATCTTACTTTACCGCTTTATTACGTTACCTAAATTGCAAAATTTTATAGTCCCCCGTGACCGTCAATCACGGACACATTCCCCATTTTTAGTCACATTTGGTTATATGGTTATACCAATGTGAGTTTATCGTATAAGCTGAAGTCGATGGCGTCTGTATGTATGTGTATGTATGTATCACTGTATGTATGTGTGTATGTATGTATGTATGTATGTATGTATGTATGTACAGTATGTCCGTCAACATCAAAAACACGCAAACGCAGGACGTTTCAGCTTGGTATTTGGTGTGTGGATGCATCCTGGGCTATAGATAGAATTTTGTTCAAATGAAGTCTGCATTGCCAAAACTATGCAAATGAGCTTACAAAATGTGAAAATGGTCAAGAATTAATATCTCGAGAACCGCTGTTTTGATTGCTTTGAAAATTTATGTGCAAGTACATCAGGTGAACCTTATACAGTTTTATGAATATTGTGAAGATATCCTTAATTTTGTATTCTTACTGAATTTTTTTGGTGATTTTTCTCATTTTCAGTGAAAATTCTTCTTCTCTGAAACCGCCAGCTCAATCACTCTCAAATTTGGGTTGGATCTTTGCAAGGATGTTACGCTTCTAATTTGTTGAAATTATGACAAAATTGGGAAAATTACTATTTTAGAGCAATTTTGTCATTTTTGGTCAAAAAATCTTAAACAGTATTTTCTTTTTAAAACTCCTGGACAGACAGCTTTTATATTTGATACACAGACGTACAGAGATGACAATTGTTAGATATGTGGAAATTGTCCTGAAATATACAAATTTGTATTTTGAAGACAATATTGTCATTTTTGGTCAAGAAAACTTGTTCTCAAAATTACTTGTTTGATAGCTTTGTAATTTGGTATAAGTCCCGAGGGATGTTATTAGATAAATTTTCTGCTCAAAGTGTTGGGAAACCCCCAAATTTGTATATTTTAGGTAATTTTCTCAGTTTGTGACCTTAAATGACCTACACCAACCCAGGATATGTTGTGAGACAGTTTTGAAGGCTGTGAACATAATTTTGTCATATTTGGTATCAATTTGTAGGAAAATTTGATCCAGAAAACAAAGCTGCGGTGAATTTTTAATTTCGGACCAATTTTTGCAACTTTTCTATGTAAGACATACAAGAACTGATGAGAAATTTGGATCCAGGATAATTCCAGATGTTGTAATCACCGCCCACAGTGGAAGGCATTTCACCATCTGTAACTAACTTAAGTGCTGTTTACATTAGAATGATAACACTCACATTGTATTTACAACCACAAGGTTGTAAATACCAAGGAATGGAACATTTGATATTCAGGAGGGGTAGGATCTAGAAGATTGATGAGGTAGCATTACTTTTTTACCAGATCCCTTGTACATTTTTTTACCCACTCCCACCTTTTCTTTTTATCAAACCTTCTCTGTCTATTTTTTGTTGTTGACATTTGCTTATGTATTTAGGATCTGCTTGTCCCATTACTATAGAAGTTGATATGCATGTTCCTAAAGATGACCTCCAGTACCTAAGTTGGAGACCTTATTTGCTTTTGTCATTCTTGTTTTTCCTGGTTTAATATTTCTCGAATGGACCAATGCAAACCGAATGTGAGCACATAGTGTCCTTGACGGAATTTTTTTTAAGTAGAGGGTGACATTCCCCCTTGTGAGAAAGACCCTGGGAAAACACAGCATGACAATGGGAACTTGTGAGAGATTGTTGTGAACTTGAAGTTTATCATGTATTGGACCTTCTTTCAAGTGAATTTTATCCAGTAGTTGTGTCTTGTGACCTCTTTGGACAGTTACCATCAATTGGACAGAAGTTGACTTATTCATAGAATAAAATGCTGCTATTGTGGAGCTTTGGCATGAATACTACCAGTAAGGGCTGATGTAGCTGTAGCTAGAGTTCAGAACCCAGAAAATTATATATGTGTCAGAGTTAACTGAAAATAACCAGTAATGATCAGTAAATTCTCAGCTTGAATGATCAAGATATTTTTCCAGAAGATTTTTTGTCACAGTCTGGACTTCCAAGATTTTATTCATAACGCTGAGGAATAAACAAAAAAATGTGATCACTAATTTGCTAATGATGTTTTCTTCTTGTCAGCTCATTTTCTCTGAATTAATTATTCTGATTGCTTTGAACCCTGATTTACATGTACCTAGAGGCAGCCTTAGTTGAATATCTTCAAATTTTGGTGAAATTTTCATATTTGTATGTTTGGGGCACTTTTTCCTACTTTTGGTCAAAAATCATTTTCTCTGAAATCGCTCATCCAATTGCTTTGGAACTTGGTGTGCATGATTCTAGGGTTGGCCTCTGTCAGATTTGTTCAAATTGTAGTGAAATTTCTATATTTGTATTTTTTGGGCAATTGTTCCCATTTTACCCCCCCATTTGCCATACATATATGGCAATTGGGAGGTTATATGGTTGGAAAAAGTCTGTATGTGAGATGTCTGTCTGTATGTATGTATGTATGTATGTATGGATGTCTGTCCGTCCAACGCAAAAACTCCGAAAGTGCTGCACGTATTAAGCTGATTTTTGGTGTAGTGATCCATATATGGTGTAGATGTGCGTTGTTAAAATGAACGTTTTAGTCTCATAATATGCAAATGAGGTAGAAAAAATGGCGAAAATGGTCAAAAATCAATAACTCAGGAACTACTCATCTGATCATTGTCATATTTGGGTTTTAGGTACCTTAGGCCCAACTCATTTCAACATTGATGTCAATATTTGATGCTTTCTATTTTTAATTAATTTTTTTTCTTTCTTTTTTGCCATTTTAGTAAAAAATCTTTTTCTCTTAAACCAATGGTCGGATCGCTTTAAAATTTGGCGTGCAGGTGCCTTGTGATAACTCAAAATAGAATGCATCAAAATAATGGCAAAATTTGCATATTTGTATTTTTGGGCAATTTTTGCCATTTTTGGTTAAAAAAATCTTCTTTGAAACTGTGTATGCCATTACTTTCTAATTGGGTGTGCAGGTTCCTAGGAGTGACCTGAAGATGACTCTGTGAACTCAAGCTGAAATTTGCAAATTTTGTGGTACTTTTTGTCATGCTTTCAAATTTGGTACACAGGTGAAATGTAGTAGGTCATTCATTCAAAGTCAAGTACTGCCTGTGTGAATGAGCAGATTATGATTGTACTGTTCCAGGCTGAGGTGCTATTTATAGGAATGATGCAATGTTAGATGGTAATCGATGTTTTAACTGAATTTGACTTACATTGTATGTAACTCTTGTACTGTATAAACCCTATCAATTCACCCAGAAAAAATATTAATATGATTTTAAATAAATTAATTAGGAAATCATCAAAGCCAAAATAATTTTAGTGTAGAATTATTAGAAAGTTCAACTATTTTGACAGTTCGTAGTGAAATGCTTACCATCTTGGAGGATTAAAACATGTAAAGGCAACTTTCCTGAATCCCAACTTTGACATATTCTGAACCGTCATATATTGTGTTCTGTATGTTATCTAAAAGAAATTGCTCATAATAGTTTGTCATGATAGGTTGGTCAAATAAATAGAGATAGAGAAAGTTCCAATTTCCATTTATGGTTGACTTGGTAAGGATAAAATAAAATTACTTTTTGAGGAAAAAAATAGAGTGGTCAATTAAAAGAGTGGTAAAGTGATAGGGTTTTTATGGTAAAGCTGGGCTGTAAGATTCCTCGTGTGCTATTTATAGCAATTATGCAATCTGTGTAAACAGTGCAATGAAAGTGTTACATGATTCCTTATAATGCTTTTGATGACCTTGAACTTTTTAAGTTGCAAACATTTGTCTCTTCTGTGTGCTTTCTCTGAGTACCTACAGGCTCAACTTATTCAACAGAACTTACTTGCAATGTTAATTTGAAAGTTAAAATGTGCTTGGTTAATAGGATGAAAATACTGATAAAGATAACCAGCTGAAGATTCTTTATAACCTGACAGATATGCTGTTTTTTATGACATAAATCTTGATAAGCAAGTCTTGTTTTAGAATGTAATTAATCTCATTTATATTATTATAAGCAGCAGTATCAAGTTGAACAAGCTGATATTGACAAGTTGGTCGGCTGTTGGAGGTTAAAAGCTGTAAAAATAAATGTATGCATGTCTGTCTGTCTGCATGTATGTATGTATGTAAGGTAGCATGTGCGGATGTATGTCCGTCCACATTAAAAACTCCTAAATCGCAGCACCTACCATCTTAGTATTTGGTGGACAGGTGCACCCAGGGGTGGAGATGTGAATTTGTTGAAATAAACATATCAAAGTCAAAAATATGCAAATGAAGGGGAAGAAAGGAAAAATCCTGCAAATTGCTAAAACTCTGTAACCACTGGTCAGATTTGGTGGAAACTTGGTATGCAGGCTCTTTATAGTGACTTAAGGTACATTTCTTCAAATTGTGGTGAAATTTTGAAATATTTTTATTTTTGTTTTTGTCAAAAAATCTTCTTTTCTGAAAGCGCTCATCCCATTGCCTCGAAAACTTGTATGTATGATCCTAGGGTTGGCCTTTGTCAGATTTGTTCAAATTGTGGTGAAATTTCATATTTGTATTTTTGGGGTAATTTTTCCCATTTTTTGTCAAAAAATCATTTTCTCCCAAACTATTTGTTGGATTGCTGTAAAACATGATAGTCTTGATCCTAGGGTTGTTTTCTGTCAGATGTGTAAAAGTCATGAGATGGAGCATTCATATTGCTTGGGTATAAGATTAATTGGTACTTGCAATTGAATTTCTTAGTCAACCTGTAAGAATGCAATGTCATGTGTGTACCAGTACTTAGTATTTCTGTAAAATGGGAGGACAGTGTCATTGACACTATTTTTTGGTCAAAAAATCATTTCCTCTGAAATCACTCATCCGATTGCTTTGAAAGTCGGTATGCATGTATCCAGGGATATACTCACTCTGGCCTGCTATTCCCCATCTAACCAAATGTGAGCCCATTCATGATTGTCATTGACGCTATGTTTTCTTGATTTACAGTCAATGCCAGAAATAGCGATACTACAAATATGCCAAGAAAGCGAAAAGGAGTTCCACAAAAAGTGGATGAAGACAAGAGACAGTGTCTGTCTTGGAATATGTATGATGATTTTAATGTGAATAACAATGATACACAAAATGGAGAAATTTCACAACAGAGTACAAGTCAAGAAGAAATTGGCCCCCGGCCTATGGTAGTGGATACATCATTGGTTGAAACAGTGGAAAACTCAATCCACACAGCAGAAAATAGCCAATCAAAAGGTCCCATACTTAATCTGGAGAATGCCATCAGCCAATTAGAATACAACAAAATATGGGATGCTGCAGACTACAGCATTAATGTCCACAATACTCTGAAAGTGAAACAAGGAGAGTGGACTGGCAAACTAGGGGAGTTTCACGTCAAACTTGGCCCGTTTTTGTCTGAAGAAGAACCAGAAAAGAAGTGGACAGCACCAAAACATTTACCAGATGATGACAAATTTTCACTCTTCATAAACAATGACAAAAATCTACATTATTTAATATATGATTGCCATAGCAACAACAATGAGAATTTGAATAATGCCGTATCCAATGATATTTACAGCTGCTTTAGAATGCAAGTGGAAATTCCAAAGTCGAGATATCTTGATGATATAGAGTATTTGCATCGATATGCGTCAGGGAGATTGCTCAGGGTTGTGAAAAGTCAGTATAATCAAGCCGAGTCAGAGGTTACATTTGATATCTATATTCTGAAGTCATTTCTCAGCAAATTGAAATTTCAGTGCCAGCCGGGTAACTCAGGGAAACTACAATATCATCACTTACAAGGGCTTATGGAATGGTTCTACCGAGTGCCTGTTTATGGTAAGTACCTTTTTCCAACCCAAGCACCAGATCTGTGTAAATCATAAATTCAAACCTCATTCTAGAAGGAAACATGTCGCTGTGTTTGTGATTATTTGAAGAAGGATTTGGATTACATAGGGGCATTCATGCTATATCTAGCATCCTGAGAAAACACTGGGTATGATTATAAATTAGCTGAGTGACTGTGACCTTGGATGAACTTTGTGACCTTGGGTAAACTTAGTGTGTATCATGTGACCTGAAATAGACTGTTTAACGTGCTAAAAACTAATCAGCCCACAGCTGCCTTTTGTTTGCTTAGATTAAATGTCTAACAGTAATGGATACCACTTGCAGCTGAAATTAAGTTAGTTTAGAACTAATTTCAATCAATTCAACTGTTGCTTTGTGCTATTGCAGCTCTGGAAGATGGTAGAAAAGGGCCTCTGCAAGATATTAATGTGTTGTTTGATAATGTTCGTGATCATCATGCAAATGAGACCAGACTACAAGGTGTAGATCCTCAACACCCTAGCTTGTTGCCGAAATTGAGACCGTACCAGAGTCATGGTGTGTTGTGGATGCTGGAAAGAGAGCATCATGGGAAAGATGATACAGCAGGTGAATCAGGTAAGAGATGGAGTAATAGTAACAGTGCAAAAAGAAGATATAGTTCAAAGTTGAACTGAGACAAACGTGTTACTGATGTAATAGCAAGGTTTTCTTTCAAAAGGAGATATGACGTGTGTCTTTGTTGAGTCCTATATAATTTGAACATTTGATTGTAGGAAAAAATTTGGTATCTGAAAGGTGAAATACGATCCAATTGTAAGTTGCCTTTCTTACTGAAGTTAGGACTCAGATACTGGCGATATGATGTATTCCATATGTATTACAAGGAGTAGATTCTCTTTCTCCTTGTATTGGAAGGTTTTAACCCTTTCACCACCATGGTTTGTCCCAAATCCATTGTTTTCTATGGTAAAGTTGGACCTGTATACAGGGAACTGGGGGTGAAAGGGTTAACTTACCACTAATAATTGTGTACTCTGCTGATTACAGGGCAAGAAATCCACCCTCTGTGGAGAGAAATTCAAACCAGAGATGACAAGATATTATACTTCAACATTTACAGTGGGGAGTAAGTGTGTTATTTAAGCAATAAACCACCCCAGCAATGAGTGTACCTCAAGATTTTTACCGGTTCACTGCATATATGCACTCGCTATCACTCCTGCAAAAATTCAGAGAATTTCAAAACTGAGTGGTTTACCCATTGCTGAGGTGATTTATTGCTATTAAATCATGACTATGTTGAAATTCTGGCGTGAAACATCAAAAAACATTGAAATTTTCTCCAGCTGAGAGCTCACAAATGTCCCAGCCATGCTATACTACAAATATAGCGTAGTTATCTTGACCAATCTGATTGCTATATTTTTGTGCTATCAATATACTAGTATGATATAAATATCCTTAGTGACTAGCAGCTTTCTAGTCATCAGCACATGTAATGCACATGTATACAGTAGTGCTTGTATCCTTTCATTGTTTATCAGTATATATGTCAGTCTGTCTGTATTTGTTTGTGTGTGAATGAGTATGTCTGAATTGCTATGTATCACACTGTTAATTGATTGATATTGTCAAAAAATGGTAGCGCTGAAAACTGCCTTTCAACATGTATATACACTCCTGATGCTTTATTTCTATATTTTTTAGTCCCCACGGACACCGTCCGGGGGGACTTATAGGTTTGGTCATGTCCGTGCGTGCGTGCGTGCGTGCATGCGTGCGTGCGTGCGTCCGTTCACGCAGATATCTCAGAGATGCAAGAAGCGATTTCATTCAAACTTGGTACAAGGATTACTTCATATGTCATACAGATGCACATCATTTGTTTTGTGATACGATCCAATATGGCCGCCAGGCGGCCATTTTATTACGATTTTTTCATGTACAGAGCCATAACTCAGGCATGTCTCAACCGATTTTATTCAAAGTTGGTACAAGGACATTGACCAATGTCATAGATATGCACGTCAATTTGTTTTGTGATACGATCCAATATGGCCACCAGGCGGCCATTTTATTATGATTTTTTAGCTCCCATAGCCATATGTATATATGGCAATGGAAGCTATTCTTATAGGCTAGGGAAATGTCTGTATGTCTGTATGTCTGTATGTCTGTCCGTCAACATCAAAAACTCCAAAACCGCTGCACATTTCATCTTGATATTTGGTGTGTACATGGATGATGGGCTGTAGATGAGATTTTGTTCAAATGAAGTTGTCATTGCCAAAAATATGCAAATTAAGTGAAAAAATGTAAAAACAGTCAAAATTGAAAAAACTTAATAACCACTGAGCAGATTACATGAAAAATTAGCATGTAAGTACTTTGGGCTGACATGAAATGATTGTGCACATCTTGGGTCAGTATCTTGGACTTGCTATTTTTCATGAATTTTTTTGTAATTTTTCTCCATTTTTGGTCAAAAAGTCTCCTCTCTGAAACCACAAGTCCGATTGATTTGAAACTTGGTATGGAAGTGCATAGGAGTGACCTTTCCGAAATTTGGGCAAATCATGGTGAATTTTTAGTTTACACGTCCATAGACTCCCATGTATAAGGCAGATCTCCATAGACTGCCATGTATAAGGCCACGAAAAATAAAAATTTAGTTTCTCATCGTATTCATATTGCAAAAAGGATACAGTGACACAATTTTTAGTCCCCAGGGATGAAGTCCAGTGGGCTTATAGATTGGGGCATATCCGTCTGTTCGTCCATCCGTGAGTCCATCTGTTCACGCAGATATCTCAGATATTTTGACAAAATATCATGTGACCTTGGTGACCTTTGATCTCAAATATACATATTTGTCCATAACTCAGTAACCACAAGTGCTACCACCCTTCTTCATATATGGTATGATGGGACACCTTATGACGCCACATATTGTACCTCATTAATTATGTGCATATCTAATTTTGAGCGAGCCAATAGAGCTAGAGGTCTGATTTTTGGTATATAGGGATAACTTAGCAATACAATTTTTTTGACAAAGTGTCACGTGACCTCGGTGACCTTTGACCTCAAATATACATATTTGTCCATAACTCAGTAACCACAATTGCTACACCCTTCATGTATGGTATGATGGGACACCTTATGACGCACATATTGTACCTCATTAATTATGTGCATATCTAATTTTGAGCGAGCCAATAGAGCTAGAGGTCTGATTTTTGGTATATAGGGATAACTTAGCAATACAATTTTTTGACAAAATGTCACGTGACCTCGGTGACCTTTGACCTCAAATATACATATTTGTCAATAACTCAGTAACCACAAGTGCTACAGCCTTCATTTATGGTATGATTGGACACCTTATGACACCACATACTGTACCTCAATAATTATGCACATATCTCATTCTGAGCAAGCTAATAGAGCTGGATGTCTGATTTTTGGTATAGGAGAGAAATTTTTTGACCAAATGTCATGTGACCTCGATGACCTTTTACCTAAAATATATGTTTATGTCAATAAATAAGTAACCACAAGTGCTATGTCCTTTGTATTTAGTAGGATTGGAGACCTTATGACAACACACGCTTTACCTCATTCATTATGTACGCATCTAATTCTGGGCAAGCGAATAGAGCTAGAGATCTGATTTTTTTGCATATAGGGATTAATTAGCAATATAATTTTTTTTTTCAAAATGTCATGTGACCTTGATGACCTTTGACCTTGATTATACATATATATGCATATTCAGTAACCACAAGTTCTATACCCTCCAATTTTGACAGGATATTAGACCTTAAGATGTCACATCTTGTACCTCATTTATAATTCGCATATGTATTTCTTGGCTGGCCAATACTGCTAGAGGTCTGATCTTTTTTCCCGATTTAGAACCATAACTTAGACATGCCTCATGTGTTTCAAATTGGGAACAACGACATAGACCTATGTGCCCATAGATCTCAACATATACACTCCAGTGATACTTCTTAATGACCACATTTTTCCTGCCCCATCAAGACTAATACTCCTTACAAGTGGGGACTATGTCATTGTAAATGACTTGTTGAGTTAATGGTTGTATCACAGTATTCGATATATCTAATTCTGTATTTTTTCCATTTTATATTCTGAAAAATACATTAAACATTTCACTGTCTCCAGTACATTACATTCACTTCATGCACTTTATCCCTTTCACACATGTTCAAATATCTGACCAGAGAACAAACACTAAATAGTCCAGGATGGGAGCTACAGTGTCATTGACGCTATTTTTCATGTACAGAGCCATAACTCGCACATGTTTCGACCGATTTTATTCAGAGTTGGTACAAGGACATTGACCAATGTCATAGATATGCACATCAATTTGTTTTATGATACGATCCAATATGGCCGCCAGGCAACCATTTTATTACGATTTTTTCATGTACAGAGCCATTACTCAGGCATGTTTCGACCAATTTTATTCAGAGTTGGTACAAGGACATTGACCAATGTCATAGATATGTACATCAATTTGTTTTGTGATACGATCCAATATGGCCGCCAGGCGGCCATTTTATTACGATTTTTTCATGTACAGAGCCATTACTCAGGCACGTTTCAACCGATTTATTGAAAGTTGGTACAAGCTTATTGACAAATGTCATAGCTGTGCACGGCAATTCGTTATGTGATACGATCCAAAATGGCCGCCAGGCGGCCATTTTATTACGATTTTTTCATGTACAGAGCCATAACTCAGGCATATCTCAACCGATTTTATTCAAAGTTGGTACAAGGACATTGACCTATGTCATACATATGCACGTCAATCTGTTTTGTGATACGATCCTGTGATACGATTTTTCATGTACAGAGCCATTTCTCAGTCATATCTGCATGTTCGACCAATATTATTCAAAGTTGGTACAAGGACATCGACCAATGTCATAGCTATGCACATCAATTTGTTTTGTGATGCGATCCAATATGGCCACTGTGCGACCATTTTGTTACGATTTTTTTCATGTCCTGAACCATAACTCAGACATGTATCAAGCGAATTCATTCAAAAGTATTTTTATCACAGACCTAATGAAGAGGACTCTATCCTCTCTGAGGACCTGTAATCAAAATACCCATTAACAAGTGGGGACTGTGTCATCAACGATGACTTGTTTTGGATTGTTTTTCATAAAAAGGTTTGGTAATTTAGTTTGAAAGTATGACCAAAATCAGCATAACATTTTTGAAAGAGCTGATTTGAATGTGAAGGGTATTCTCGACAGAGTGGTATGTTTGCCACAGTGCTCTTAAATTCCAATCATTTTTTCTTCCAGAATTGTGTTGGAAAAGCCAACAAGGCTGACTGAGCACCCAGGTGGCATTCTTGCAGATGAAATGGGACTTGGTAAAACTGTGGAAGTGTTGGCATGCATGTTGCTTCATCCAAGAACTGACCTTCCTCCTGTACATTACCATGCTAACATGGAGACCAATAAACAGGTAGTCCAGTATTATAAGCATTTCATGATTACTAGAGCTGAAGATAGACTCTCTCATAGCCCCTTGTTTGCTAGACAGCTTCTCTGTTATCTAGCCTAGTGCGCCCTCAATGGTCTGTCAGGGTAAGGGCCAGGGCCAGTCCCAAGCCAAACCAGGCTACAACAGCTCACTGAGATGGGCTACATACGTTCAAAATCAGGATAGAAGAGGGCAATGAATAGCCAGCAAGGGCTGTTAGAGAGTCTAAACCAAATAAGGACTGATCAGTGTTAGTCTGTACCCTAAGCTTGCCCACTGCTGTCCTTGTGCCGGGGATCTTTCTGAGAGGACGTAAGTGGGATGGGTCAAAATGGGAAATGCGAATTTGCACCGATATACAAATTATAATGAATTTTGAAATTTGAAACAATGAAAAACAGTCCCGCAATGTGCAATTTCAAATTGGACTGTCTTTCTACCATCTGTGCATGAACTAAACTCAAAACCATATGTGAGAAATCTAATTTTTTTGACACTTCTCTGTTCATGTCACAAAAATCAATCCCATATGATGAAAATGAGTCCTTCTATCCCAAATGATAGGCAGAAGATGGCTCATCTGCCGATGACTGCAAAGGTGATCAAGAAGCTAGAAGCTCAAAATCCAAGGATAATGAAAAGACAGAAGAGAAAGCTGACCACAGTAACACTGCATTACAAGATAAGGAGAACTCCATGAGTGAGACATCCACCATCGTAGATACAGATCCCTCAAGCAAAAGAAACTCAAAGATTGAAACACCATCAGCGGATCAGGAAGCTGGGTCTGGCTACTCTCCCTTCAAAAATGATAGCCAAGCAGATACCCATACTAATGCAGATAGCAGCAGAGAAATTGACAGGACAGATACAGGGGTCAGAGGTGATATTGATGATGTCATGGTCAACAACCAAAGTGTACGAGGAAAAGATTCAGTCAACAACAGTCAGATCTCTTGTTCTACTGAACATTCAAGTGTAATAGCTGTAGATGCACAACAGGTGAACCAAAAAAGCATTACTAATGAGAGACAGAGCAACGGTTCAGAAAATGGGAAATTCAGGGAGAATTTAGAAAACGTAGATTGTAAGGCTAATACTGATATAGTCAAAAGTCTGAAGCCAAAAGATGTCAGTGGTGAAAGTCAGAAAGATACAATAGTTGGCAACAAAGAGAAACAGGTGTTAAATGGTCAACAAGGAAAAGATAACCAGGGAATGACAAGCCAAGAGAATGACAACCAAGACAGCAATTGTTGTCCTAGGAGTACAGCCAGCAGTGATGGCAGCAGTGCTGGCACTGACAGTGAGGACCCGCATCACAATCACTGTGTTAGCAAAGAAAACATGCATACATCTTCTACTGTGGATGGAGAAAGACAGAAATCTAGTGCAGGTGATTTGATGAGTCAGGTGAAAAGTACTGGTTGCCATGACAACAGTAACTATGACACCAGTGATGGGACAAAACAAGATCAATGCATGGGGGTAGACAGTGGAAATATTGGTCATGGCGACTGTGACAATAAGAACGCTACTGACAGAACAGTCCACAAAAACCTGGCTGGAGATGAAGAGGACCAGGTATCTCAGTGTGCAATGGGAGAGAAAGAGCAATCTGGGTGCATGGAAGTTGAAAGCCAGAAACCTCACTGTATGGTAGATAATAATCAGAAGTCTGATGATGTCGAGGATGGCAGCCAGGAAAATGAAGTCTTAGTTGAAGGCAGCCGTGATGATAACAGTAGTATGGAAGTTGTCTGCCAGACACCTCAAAACATCAGTGAGGTCAAGCAGAGGGCAGCAGACACAGTGATGACCAATCCTGATACAGCTCCCTCCAGGACTGATGACAAACCAGAGAAGTTGCCTGAGCAGCCCGTCAAAAAGAAGACGTCCTATTGGTCGAGGCTGGCTTCCAAGGCCAAAGTTCAGTTCCAGTGTATCTGTGGTATTCAAGATGTTGACAAGGAGAAAGACACGAAGTTGAGAGTCAAGTGCAGCAAGTGTGGTCTCTGGCAGCATGCCCAGTGTGTCAACTATGACTTTGCTGATGAGAGTATCAAATATTTTTGTCCACATTGTCAAGTAGCAATGGTAAGTGCATTTTCTCATTGTGCTGGTCATGGTATTTTATTCATCTATTACATGTAAATGTTGTAACGCTTACAGTTTGATATCCAAATCCAACAAAACAGATTTTATTACATTTGTAAAATTTTGTTATTTTGCTTCTCCAAACTCCTGTTTGCAAGTAGTCAACGATGCAGAAATCATGCAGTTTAAAAGATTTTTATTATGGTTTGATATACAAATCAGTGCCACTACTTTGGCAAATTTTGGAAGAAATTCTCAAACCAATTACGCAAGGCTGACAATATTTAGAGCAGTCACTTCGGTCATTCTTTCCTGCAATTGAGTATAACACTTTATAATACCCACATTACATTTTCAGCCTCCCCTACCATCGTGTGCAACACTGATCATATCACCTACATCCATATGTCATCAGTGGGTTGATGAAATTAACAGACACATCAAAACTGCTACTCTCAAAGTACTAGTAAGTATATATGTCATGTGACTAAGGAAATATATCAAAACTGCCATTTTTGAGGTCCTGGTAAGTATATTTGTAGTGTGACATAGAAAATAGCTCGAATATACAGCTCTCAAAGTCCTAGTAGGTACCCTTGTATATTTGCAATATGACTTTAATACAAAGTATATCAAAGCTGCTACTCTCAATATTCCAGTATTAAGTAGTGTGACATATGAGTATTAAGTACAAACAATGCAGTGATTGTGTTCAACAGTTGATAATACCTTTGTGGGCCTTTTTAGAATTGTATTCCATTATTATCTCCTGATATGCACTCATTGCCTTCAGATTGGATGCTGTGATTTGATACAAATGAAAAAGAAAAAGTCTCTGACAGAGTTACGTCATTTGAAAAACAGCTTCCACTTGCCCTATGTAGAATGAGTTTTATTAGCTCATATTTGGTATTTATATAAATACCAAAAAGAGCTTATATGGTGAGTCGGTGGCATCTGTATGTCTGTATGTGGGTATGTATGTGCGGATGTATGTCCGTCACACGCAAAAGCTCCCATACCGCCTAAGCTACCATCTCAGTATTTGGTGTACAGGTAGATGCAGGGGTTGAGATGTGACGTTGTTCAAATGAACACGTCAGTGTCAAAAATGTGCAAATAAGGTAAGAAAAAGGGAAATTCTGCAAATGTTCAGGAGTGGTGGCATGCCAATGACTGAAACAGGATACTCCACTGACCTTGAGTCATTTCCTGTTATTGTTTATGAACTGTTACATATTAACAGACCTGCTCAAACTAAGGGACGGACCATTAGATCTTGGTACGGGGGGGGGGGGTGTCACAATGAAATAGTGAACATTTTTTTACAATTGTAAATTCTAAAAAAATATTTTCCCAAATGAGAAAAGCTGTGCTAATTTTTTTTTCTGAGTAAATTTCCAGATTTATAATTTTGTTTAGTTCGATGCTGTCTGAGGATACTATGTACATCCATATCACTAGCGCAAATAAGATTGCGTGCTGTAACTACAACATACATATGGCCTAGTGATTTATATTGCTGATAGATTTCGCGAAATGTTGCAGACCATCTTTTGACAAGCTGAGAGGCTGTTTGCAAAAAATGTGGTGAAATTTCAATAGTTGTTTTTTAGGACAATTTTTGCCCTTTTTGATCAAAACATCTATTTCTCTGTAGCAGCATGTCCAACTTTTGTCATTCTTGTTTTTCTGGTTTAAATATTTCTTGTTGTTTTTCTGGTTGTACTGTGCAGAAATCATTGTCATAACATCGATGTAGAATTTTCCTGCACTTAACAGATAGTGTTGATCTTTGGTACCCATACTGGTATGTACCAATTCTGATCAAATGTGAGCGACACCGTATAATTGCGGTGTTTCTATGTACCGGTAAATGAGTCCCACACTGATGCTATTAGTTTTGACTGGCCCAATCAAGAGTGAAACTTAACAAGTGAAAGATGGTTGCTCAAAATTTCTCTTTCAAAATCAAGAATAAAAATTGAGTGTCACCATGCAAATTTTTGTACTAGAGAAAAAATTTGATTTACCAATATTTGAAGTTCACAAATGCTGCCATATCTGTGTTAACACTATGGGGAAAAAGTAAAATTTTCGATTTTTCAATTTGCGAAAAACTAAGACTGAAATTTTTTTTTACGCAAACAGCTTTAAAATGAGCCCTCAAAAGTGGTAGATCAGAAAAGAATTGTAAAAGTAAGAGAGTCCAGAAGTCTGTACCCAGTGCCTATTTTACCTTAGCCAATTTAATCTTCATGTTTTGCAGGCGGACATTCTACTGTAGTTTGTTTCATCTTCAACCTTATCCCTGGCAACTATAAATAAACTATCAATGTTGTTGTCTGTTTGGCAGGTATATCAGGGTGTTAAGAAACACAGCTTTATGCAGCCCTACGTTCTTGCTGGTTACGACATTGTCATCACCACCTATGAAACGTTACGAAATGAAATCAACTATGTGGATCTTCCACACAGTAACAGTAAGTTGCGTCAAAATATATTGATATTCGGAAACCTTGATTGCATCGATGTTTACCCGCTATGACCACATGACATTTTATGTAGACCATGGGCTGGAGGCCTTAACAATGTGCAATATTGCCACACTGTGTGTGTAGTTCAAGTCATAGCTTTACAATATCAAGCAGAATATCATGCACTTCAATACATAGCATCATCAAGGATAGACTTAAAGATCTGCCACTTGAGGGCGCTTTCTACTGAGGAGCATAGAGAGAGCCATCGACCGAGGGATTTTTCAGTCTACATCAAGGGAGATTTATTAAAATCAGTTTATATTTTGATGGATGTGATCAGCATAATTAACAGTCATTTGCATAATTAACGAATTTATGAAATAGGCTATACATGTATCCCAGGAATTTTTTAGCCAAATTTGATATATATCAACCTGTTGTATGGTGACTTACTTTACTAAAAGTTTGATTGGTGTGGCTTACAGTTTAAAAGCTCATTTGCACATTCAACGAACAATTGTATATAACACCGTGGATAACAATTCAATGCAATGAATTTGATCTGACCTCTGAGGTATGTTAGTCATACTCGGGTTTAGTCATTAGAAAAGCTTGATTAGCATGACAAACTAATTATTATCTCATTTGCATATTTAATGAATTTCTGCAAGGAGGTCATATTTCAATACTGAATGCACCAATTTTGACTTGACCTCAGAAATCCATTGATGATACTGGACCTCTGCTATTCATTGATCATATTTTGGTCTACGTTTGATGCATGACATTTTTAGCTCATTTGCATATTTAACTTATTTACCCCAGAATATAATTTGGCTATATATCAAAGCTGAATATACTGAATTTTATCAGACCTTTGAAGGTCATTGTTCTGTTAACACTTTGATCTGCCTAAAATTTGGTGAGTGTAGTATTTATTTCATTTACTGTCGATAAATTGTTCGGCCAATGAGGCTGATCTTCCACAAGGTCGACGATAAAAATTTACAAAAGTTGAATGTATAATTGAAGTATCAAAACAAACAACAACATACCAGAAAACGTACAAGAGAGAAACAGCAAACACAGCAACAAAGCAACTGAACTCATTATCATCTCATTTGCACATTTTAATGAAATTTTATAATTAAGCCATATATCAAAACTGTACTGCATTCGATTGAACTGCTGAAGTACATTGGTTATACTTAAACTTATGTATACTCAACGTTTGATAAGGATTACGTATATATAAATATTATATAATAAATATTTGTAATAGGCATTATTATGATCAAAGCTGAATGCATACAATTTCATCAGACTTCTATGGTACATTTGTCATGCTTTAAGTTTACTTATGCGGAAACTTGACCATGACAAACTGATGAATTGCTTGTTTGTACATTTAATGAAATTCTGTAACTAGGCCACTTTAATGTCTTTGAAAGAGAATATACTGAATTTGCCTGGATTTGTAGGGTAGATTATAAAGTGCTGGAAATTAATTAATGTGGCATATCATAATTAGCTCATTTGCATATTTAATGACTTTCTTTCATTTTGCCATGAACAAAACTGAATGTACTGAATTTGATCAGATTTCAAAAGTATGCGTGTCATACTTATTTTTGCTTATGCGGAAAGTTTAATGAGCATGACATTCTAAAATTTAGTAATGCTGGAGGATTGATAAGAGTGATATGTAGTAATAGCCCTCTTGTACATTTAATGACATTCCTCAATTTCGGCAAATATCAATTAGCTGAATGCACTGAATTTGGACATGTACAGCAAACATTATGAGCATGAGAAGCATCAGGTTTGTGTATAGCATACACAAACATGTATGAACACCTGTATTGGTCATTTTTGCAATTATGCCAGATTTCTAACACATTCAAACCAGTGGCTGCTATGTTTCTGTCTTGTATCATTTCACAAACGTCTGATTAATCAACACAGATTAAGTCTAACATCCAGACTGAAACAAGATTTGAACAAGATGTGTACAGTGTGTTCAGTTAACTGAACAGAAAACCTTTTTTTGGTGTCATTTTCTCAAAGAAATTTAAGATTTAGCAATTGTTTCTTCCCTTAAGAATGCCAGCCCTAATAACATTGTCAGCATGTCCTCACCCAGTGTGTTAGCAGAAAATTTGACAGGATGTAGACAAATGAGCCTGAGTTAGTAAGGTATAATTTAGCAGTTTGACTTGTTGATATAAAACCTGGAGATGCGCTCAGTATCTCATGATCTTATGATCACAGTACCTGATAACAGTTGAAATTCTTTTGTTGCTCACTGTCAAGATTCTGTGCATGTTCACAGTCAGTCAGTCTTTTGTGTAATCCTGCCAGTTATCTTTCTGTTGAACTGTCCATTCTAAAGGGATTGGAAATGCTAGTCAACTGATAGTTATTTTGTTTTTTTACCTCTACAGGCGATGAGGGTCGGCGTTTCCGCCATGCTAAACGTTACATGGCAGTGCCCAGTCCAATCACAGCAGTGCAATGGTGGAGGGTGTGTCTGGATGAAGCCCAGATGGTGGAATGTGCTACCACTAAGGTAAAAAAAAAAATTATTAATGCACTTTTTAAGCATAGTTTGAACTCTAGCCAAAGAACAAAGTTTTATTCTGTTGTTTATTATGTCCAATCAGAAACATCCATGACAACGTAGAGATGAACCAGTGAAGCTAGATTCAGATTTAAATGTAGATTTGTCAAATTGTCAGCGAGACTGAGTACAGTCATACATTTTCAGCTGATGTTAAATACAGGTATGCTTACCGTGATATCTTTCAGAACAGCACCCTAGGAACTATTCAGTTTCTTCAGCTGGAATGGGGAGGCTTGATTATTTTGTGGGGATAGCTGATGACTTGCATTTTTAAGCTTGTATTGTAAACTACAGTACGGTATATGGTAGTGACAGTGTCATTGACGTGATTTGTATATTGTGTCATTGAACTGTCTGGAAAGCAAGAATATGACGTTATTACGTAAATACAGCAAAGGATGCATGAGAACATTGGTACAGCGCATTGCTGGATAGCGTAGCACAAATGACTGAGTGCATCCTTTGTGGTATTTTCATGATAACCTTATTATTATACCTCGTACATTCCTGACTGGGATGTCAATTGGGCAGAGTATTGACCATTTTTGTGCAATGTCAAGAATTTTTCTTCTGAGTTATGGTGCAAGTGTGCAATGCTAAAATGTGCTGCTGGATAGCTTGTGTACCACCTTACAGAGGTGTGAGACATATTCTGGCACTTAAGCACCACATTTCTTTTTGCTTTCATACATAGTAGTTGCAGCAATGCTCGATGCTTTCCGTTGTGTTCAAATTTTCCAAAGACTTTCTTTAGTTTTTGCACGGTACCTCTGAGTTTTGCTGCCATCAGAATTTGTGTTTGATTAATGTTCACTTCCTGTACTATGGTGCGCAAAGGATAACACCAGCGTACATATTACCCGTTTGATTGTCCAACGATCACATCGGAATGATCGACACCTGTAGCACTGACAGAGAGGTTGATCGTATATGCAGCGTTTGATGCATGCTGTTGTATTTCAACTGCTGGTGTTCCAATTTCTGTGTGTCCAAAACGATGATTACCTCTAGAAGACTCATTAAACCAATGAATTTGAATTATATTGTAGTTAGAAAGTTTCTTGGAGTCTAATAGAATAGCATAATCTTATTGAAACATTGTAAATTTGCAGCAATTAAACTTAAAAGATGCAATGTTTGTTGATTTCCCACATGCTTGAATGTGCAGACAAATATCTGTTCAAAGCTGAAAATGACAAAAATGTAAAAGAAAATATTTCCACTGCTTAGAACAACAGATGGAGTTTTTTTCTCGTTGCATGAATAATTTCAACTACATATGGTAACAGGTTTCCTTCAGTCGCGTGATTAAAAATATTGAAATCTGAAACTGATCCTTATACTGAAGGTAACATTAATATTACCTCAGCGGAGTTACAGATATCATTGAGCCATCATGTCGTGTGAGCAAGGAGCTGAAAGTTTGATCATTTCACAAACGATAGGAGAGGATTTCTTCTCCTGTCCTATCTGCTTTCATTTTTTTGAAGAACCGAAGATCCTGCCCTGTGCCCACACATTTTGTAAGAAATGCCTGACAGCACTGGTGGAGATACGAGCAGAGCATGTATGTCCACTGTGTAATGAATCATTTGATGTCCCTGATGGAGATGTGAATCATCTGAGAAGCAACTTCCACCTAACGGCCTTGATGGAAATATTGTTGCACCGGGAAGCAAATGTTCCTGATTCCAGGATAAGCGTGGAAAAATGTGAGCATTGTCGACAGGGGGATAGCACCAACATATGCTTAGATTGCCAGCAAAAATGCTGTGTCAGCTGTGCCGAGATACACAAAAATGCAACGGCTACCAAAGAACACCGCGTGTTTACATTAGAAGAATACAGGAGAGCAAAGTTCAACGACCCATCAGCAGTCAAACTTGTCACATTCTGCAAAGAGCACAAAAGAGAACAAGTCAAATTCTACTGCGACACCTGCAGAGAGCCAATATGCTCTGACTGCACTGTAATAAAACATCCTCGTGGAGAACATAAAATTCGAAACCTGGAGGAGGTGTTGGAGGAGTTCAGAGCCAACATGACCAAAGCAATAGGAGACCTACGAGGGAAAGCAAAGAAGATTGAGGAGAAGGTAAAAGATGACAGAGAGGCCTGTGTGAAGATAGATGAACAGAGCAAGACAGAAGCAGAGAAAATTGAGGTCAAATTTGAAGACATACAAAAAAAGATACTACAAGAAAGAGACAGATTAATTAAGTGTCTGACAAAAGAAAATGGCGCTAGAGTTAAGAAGCTTGAAAGTCACATCAGTGAGCTAGAGTTAATTGATGGGAAAGTGATGGGTATTTGCGGCTACTTGTCAACAGCACTGCAGTTTGATGATGTCATTGGCCTTTTGACAAAACAAGATGAAATTGCTAACCTTATCCAGGAACAACTTTCCATGGATGTTTCCAAAAATATTGAAACCAATCCCAGTGAGTTTAAGCCCAATGATGACACTGGCGTACATGTATCCAGAGCCTTTGGGACAATCACTGGGGTTGAGGCAGACTTTGAAAATCAGCGCTTTGAGTGTCAGCCCAATAAAGAAATTGGCATCGCCAAAGACTTAGGCACAAACAGTTCCAGTTCCTCTAAAGATGAAAAAGTAGAAGGAACATCCTTTGATTTGAAAAAGATCCTAATCATCGGGTCATGACCATTCTGGCATTGTTATTGTTTGTTTTTTTCGTGGTTGCCAACTTGATGCACACTACCAAAATCTCCGATACCATCATAGAAGTCACCACAGGATCCTCACTGGACATTGTAATTACAACTGAATATGATCAGAAGCTCAGAGGAGAATCTGACCAAAGGAGGAAGGCTTGTCTAAAATATCCAAATGGACAACTTGTTTGTAATCCAGTATCTTCTCAACTTGATGGTACCTGCACAATCAGCATACCTGGGCATATGGTAGGAGAGTATGTCATTTCCATGTCTGACAGAAAGGAGGCTGAAATAGATTCATCCTCTGAAACTCAAGTTGCTAAAGCTAGTGGAGATGAAAGCCACCACAACAAGATGTCAAAAATGAGAGATTCTATGGCAAGCCTGGATCAGAAAGATATGGATGAAGGAGAATTGTCAGGAGGACACAAGGATTCTACCCTGTCTGATCAAGCAGACAGTGAGCATATCGAGAGAAGTTCAGGCCAACTGCACCAAAAAGACCAATCAAACGGAGGAATTGTTATTACATGCAGTACCCATGAAAGTAATGAAATTGAGAGTGGCAGTCTCAGTGATGAAGTCCACGTGAGTGAAACGATTACACACAGAAGTCAGAATAAAGCAATTCAAATCATGCAAGGAGAGACAACTGAGAGGGACATCACAGTGATCGATTCTGAAAGTGAAAGCAAAGAAGATCAGTGTAGCGGCAAGTTCTATGACGTCATTTTTCAAACTCGGAAAAGTGGGGTGCAACCAACTGCAAAAGCCTACACAAATGCATTAATTGTGGTAGTAATAATAGTTGTTTTGGCCTTCCTTTGGCTTTTGGCCTACCTTCTCATATATATGATACAGCGAAGAAAGAAAGCCAGGCGTGCATAAAAAAAGTTGTTGATGAAAGTGATGATGAATGGAAGCGGATGATCAAGTAAACAAATCAATAGGAAAGGCACCATATGATTTCACTTTTTTGGCCGTTACTGAGTAATTGCATTTAGAAGTGGCCAGGGTGATTTTTAGCTGGCAGAGTGGTCGAGTCATATAACTTTTACAGGTTAACATTAGAGAAACAAGACAAAAATACCTATTGAACTGTTTATGAAACAATGCATTTCCATCAGATGAACTGGTTGATACTCCATGGTAAAATGAAATGTGGTTAACGTCTGGGAAAGTCTTTTTAGATCTTTGCTTGAATTTATTTAAAGGGAAAGTTCACCAAGGCTGATTTTTACAAATGCAGTAGCTTTTGGTCACTTATTCCGTGAAGGCCATTTTTTGCCATTTTATAAATCGCGTGATTTTTTACAAAAACGGATACATGATATGGCAGGGACCATCTACCGATGGGTATGGCATTGTCATTCAAGTTCACGCCCGGCTGCTTGTATTTGCAAAACATAAACAATAGTTATGCAAATACGCGCAGCCTGATTAATGATTTTCTGTAATTTCTGTATATCTCTGAATTAGAAGTAGATTTTTCTCATAGATGAATCATGCTGAGATTTTGATGAGTATTCTGATTTTTGATCCCTTTCATATATTTCTTGAATTTCAGTAATTAGGCCAATATTAAAAAGTGAATATTACACTGAGTTTGATTAGAATGCATATACTTTACTTTCCCCAACAGTTTTATAAGCATGATATCTGATTATTAGCATTTTTTTATACATTCAGTGAATGTTTATAGTTAAGGCCATATATTAAACCTAATGCATTTAATTTACTTGGACCCCAGGGGTATATTGATCATAAGTATTTAGTTTCAGTTCCTGTGTAAGTTTACTTAGCATGGCTTATTACTAATTTAACAAAATTGAATGCCCTGCTGTGCAAGTGATTGTGTGTAGAAGTTTTTCACTTGTGGGCCAATTATGTTCCGCTTTGATTTCCCTATTCTTTTGTTTGATATTCAAGAATTTCTGTGTAGTATGTGTTATTACATGCCTCAATGTGAGTGCATATCAGTGCTTTGGTTTTTAGATTTTTTGTTTTACATTCAAGAATTTCTCTGTGTTGTAGTGGTATAAGGTATGTTGTAGGTTTCAAGTCCTGTAATAGTTAGACATTAGTTAAGCAATATCACCTGTACCTTTTTCGTATTAGCATGAGTGTCATTAGTGCTATGTCAGACATGAGACTAAGGGTTGTATCTGAAGAAGCACAAATGACATGAATAGTGATGTGACACAAGGAACCTTTTATAGTTAATGACATGTAAGCAATAAAGCACACCCAGCGATGGTGTACCACAAGATTTTGACCAGTTCACGACATGTATGCACAAGCAATAGCGAATATGAAGTAAACTGGTCAAAAACAAGTGGTATACTGTTGCTGAGTGTACTTTATTGCTATTATATCATAACAGTATATTGAAATTCTGGCATGGAACGTCAAAAAAGGATTTTTGCTCATTACCGAGAGCTTGTGTTCCAACCATGCTATATCAGGAATATACCATGGTTCTATTCACGTCTCGACCAATCAGATCACTACTGTTGCGCCATCAATATACTGGTAGATGTAATAACAATATATCATACATCCATGCCCAGAATTTTACAGAGAGATTTACTAGTCTGCCATGTGCATAAATATGGAAATATAAACAGGCTTCATTTATCAATGATTCAATGTTTCAACAGCAGTCAACACCGAACTGAAAATTCTTCCATGTTTTAATGAAGACCATAAAAAAAGATAATGGGACTCAAAAAAAGTTACACAGGAAGAGCTTGTATGGTAATATGTTATTAGAATCGTTATCAAACCAGAACTCTCAATTGCTGCAAAGGTCTTCTGATTTTGATAGAGCTTGATTTTCATACAGGCATGGAGAGGGGAGAGGCATCCTTTTGTTTATCTATGAGAGTTTGCGATGCCAACAGGTATCGCAAGTGTGATGTCACTCCCATGCCACACGTTTACTACCTGTCCAGATCTTGCTGTGTAAACAGTAGAGTGTTTGCTAGGGCTGGTCTGAAAAAAGAGACCAGAACTTTTAATTGATGGAACAACCATGGGATAATATCACAAGGTTCAACTTTTATTTGGCTACCTGAGATATTCCTGTTCTTCAAAGCGCTTTCAATCATTTTTGTCATCAACATTTCATTGTGGGCAGAGAGTGGTAGCCATTTTGTTTGTTTGTTTGGTTTGTTGGCTTTCACATTGCAAATGCAGTTTAGGAACACTCCTAAACTGATGACGTTCATCATGCTTATCTCAACTTTCACCGTAAAATTCTCCATTCTGGGTTGATACTTTGACGCAAAACATCATCGGGAATTCAGGGTTGTTGGAATGGGTATATGATAAGTGACTTAGTCCCTTTTATTGTGCTTTGAGTTAGTGTCATTGCTTTTGTGAAGTTTTGGGTACATACCGGTATGCAAGTGGTAGGATCCCCCCTTCATTTCTGTCGTCCCCTTATAGAATCATATTGATATTCAAAGGGGGACGCCAGTAACATAGCTGGAAATGCTGGAAAAATTCACCAGGGCACCAGTAGCAACGAAACCACTGAGTATGCAGCCCAGAACTTCCACATTCCTGTATGATCAGTGACTTATTTTCCTTCCACTTTGCAGATTTATCATAACCTGGATATTAAGTGAAATTGTAATGACAATATATCAATTCAATACTGTATTGTGTTTTAACCATAGAGATATCATGATAGGTTCAGTTAACTGAAGTAACAATATCACGTTTTCTCTTATTAGGTCTGTAGACAAATATTCTGGTGAAGGGTGCACACTAAATATTTTGTATAGGGTGTTATCGTAGCCATAGAGAACTCCAATCTGTGTATGAATTATAAATATCTGTGATAGATGTGTGCTGTCATATATTATGACATAGTACATAAATTATCATATGGTGTGTAAAATCAAGAATCAGCTTCAACCCTGAAATATTTGTGATATCAACTCCAGGTTGTGATTGTTGTAACCGGCATCAGCTGTATGCTTCAGATGATCTTTCCATTCTATTGTATATGTAACAGCCTTTTTGATATTTGTGGCTCATTTCAAAATGCATCTTAAAGTTTGGTTCATTGTTCTTGCATTTGTATTTGAAGTATTCTTGGATTGAGCATCCATAACATCCTCTGATAGCTTAGAATGTTCTTAAGTGATAGTTCACCGTTCAAGGCCAAAGTAATTAAATTCTTTGTTTTACATCCACTCAAAATTTTGGAAAGTAAGGGGTCAGGGGTTCAAAAAACATAGACAGAAAATTTTACAGGCTCAAGTATTATATCTACTCAATTGTTTCAATGTAGTAGGAGTGCTCATGCTAGAATCAAAGCAGAATTTACTAAAATTTATATGTACTCCAGAATTTACACTGTAGTGTGATATTCTGCAAGCATGAAATGTGTTTTCCACATTTTACAAAATTTGTAAACAAAGGTCGCAGACAAAAAGGCTACACTATTAAATCCCATTCAAATACACTGGATGGTTTTTAATTATGAAAACCTCCAATAGTCTATGCGCACAACACAAAATTTTTAATTTCTTTGGCCTAATGAGCTGTTATATCACTCTGTATGTTTTATTTGGTATACTGTAGTTATTAAGAAGACCATTGAGACTTAAGTGATTTTTCCAAAGGAATTGACATGTAATCTATTTTGTCCAAGTTGAAATCTTTATTTACATTTTGTAAAATCAGCCACAAACACATATTTTCTGAATGTAAAGCTTGTTCAATCATTTTCTTGTTCTTTCATCAGCTAGGTTTGTTTATATATTGTTTGATAGATTGTTTGAAACAATATTCAGTGTGTATTTCTTTCCTTTGATATATACAATTGCTTGCAGTGTCTAGGTTTTTAATGTTACAAAATTATCGGGAAAATTTACAGGTTCAGAAAAAAATATTTCCTAAAATATTTTCTCATGATCACCAGTGTTATTTTGTGAAAAAAGAAAGAAAAAGGAGTTGTGTTTGGTGCTCTGACACTTAAGGTAGTGTGTGCCTCGAAAGTGAGAGAGTTTTGCTGAAACTTTCCTCTGCAAAACTTACAGCCATTCTCTTACCAAATCAAGAATAAAAATCAGGGGTCACTGTGCGTGGTTTTGGTACGAGAGAAACAAATGACCTAAACTTTACCAGTTTTTGAAATTCAAAATGGCGGCTATCCCTGTGTTAACTCAAGTGGAAAAGTGAAATTTTATATTTTCGAGAAACTAAGATAGTGAAAATGTGTCTTACTCCAAGAATTTCAAAATGTGCCCCCACAAGTGGTAAATCACAAACGAATCTTGAAAATGTTAAAGTTTGAATATCTGTCCCTGAGGCGCATTCTACCTTAAGGCTTTCACAACCATAGTTTGGCCAGGGCTCATCATTATCAATGGTGAGTCTGCTTGAAAAAGTCTTTCATGCCAAAATAACATGAGAAAAATTCTCTGTATATTGATTTTAAGTAATAAATATGGTGTTGGGAATGATGTCTTCTGTGCCAGTTATGTGACCCCCTTGTACCCCCTCCCATGATTTGCTTCAATCAGCTCCCATGCTTAACCTCTTAGTGGCATTCATAGACTGAAAGGTCCGTTGTTTGAGTGCACTAGAGCGCCCTCAAGTGATGTATCTTTCAGTCTGTGGCACTCAGATACACAAAGAGAACAGAAATGTTCCAGATATTTTAATAGCCATGCAAGGAGGCCAAAATAATGTCAAATCAACAAAACACTGACAGACTTTTGCCTCTTTACACCAGGCTGCTGAAATGGCTTTGAGATTGAGTGCTGTGAACAGATGGTGTGTGACTGGTACTCCCATACAGAAAGGCATGGAAGGTAAGATAGTATAATAGGGTACATCTTTCAACAACTCTGCCCAACACTATTTCAAAGTTTGAACTCTGCACAAGAATGTGCAATTGGCAAGCTTTAACCCTTTCACCACCATGGTTTAGTCCAAAACCCATTGTTATTAATTGTGATTGTGGACCTGTGTACAGGGGATTGGGGTGAACAGGTTAAAAAGTAGAACTAGAAGGGAGCACATGTAGTCTCTTGGTAAATAAGATCATTGTAGCTTTCTTTCAACCTTATCAAAGTTGGTCATAATTTGCCCAATTGAGCCATGTGTTTCAGAGTGGCCCATCCATGTTGCCCCCAATTTCCTTTGCATGGCTCATACATTTTGTCTCTGACACCCAACCACCATTCTGAAATGAGGTAAATTGAAAAAAGTCATGCTAAGGAGTTGTATCAACAAACTGTTTCCCATGGCATTCGTTTTCAATGGAAGCAATTTTATTTTCAGATTTGTATGGTCTATTTTTATTCCTTGGTTTGGATCCATACTGGGTGAAGTACTGGTGGAATAAGCTGCTATATCAACCTTATCTGAATGGGAATCCAAAGCCGGTCAATGAGGCTGTGGCTAAAGTGTTATGGAGGACAGCCAAGAAAGATGTCCTGGACCAGGTAAAGAGTGCATATGGTGGTGAAACTTTCTCTTATATGACTATTGCTATGAGATTGGTAAGACGTCAGTAGCCCATCTGATGATTGCTTGAATGGAAAGTCTGACCACTGTTTCTTACTGTGGTTTTACGATTTATCCAGACACCAAACTTGTTAATTACCCAGCAAGATCGCTGATGATATTGAGACTTTGATCGGTAATTACCAAAGCACTTGGGTAATTCACCTCAAGCTTGATACTTGATCTGGTTGCAGTATTAAACTCCATGGGTGGCAAAGTGTAAACACAGACATTGACAACTGCAGTGCTTGCAGAGATAACATAAACCAATTTTAGACATGACTTTGCATTCAAAGTGTTCAATGGTGTACCCATACAAAAAATGCTGAACAAAGTGATGAAAATTGTTCAGGACAAATAAAGCTTGCAGCAGAAAACCTGCTGACTATTTCTGTAACCTCAATGAGCATTGTCTGATTGAACAGTCCAACTCTTATACTTTTACCATAAACGCTGAAACATGCTGATTTAAGCACAAATAGTGAAAATCAACTTTCAATCACTTTCCTAAATCGACTTACACCAGAGAAAGTGAAAGAAGAAAAAATACAAAAAAGATTTACAATCTCTCGATCTCCATGAACTGGCACTCCTCAGATTTATACTGATAGACAACCATTGCTAAAAGGCAGGAATACTCAGCAACGATTCTGAGCTTAACTGACACAGTATTTTATATCACTCTATCAAATCAAATTGATTACACTATGCCAAGATCAATGACATTTAGGTGAAATTGCCGCATGAATCAAGGTAGGATACACAGATGTAAAGCACACATGTACCGTGTGGAATGCGAAACCCTGTCACAAATTAGTTTATGGCACTGGTATGGTACTTATTACTTAGTAACTTTGTATACACATTGTGTACCCCATGGAGCACTCATGCAGGCAGATCAAGTAACAAGTTTGAGGTGAATTACCAAAGTGCTTTGGTTATTACTGATCAAAGTCTCAATATCATCAGCGAAGTTGCTGGGTAATTGGCAGGTTTGGTGTCCGGATAAATTCTAAACCACAGAACGTCAGAAACAAAGTCTGTAGTTGATTATGCACGTTTTTTGTGGTTTACTTGGTTTACAGAACTCTTCTGTTGGAAGAGTCTGATGTATAAAGGCAAGAGGCAAAGTGTCATTCATCTGTTAATTGCATAAGAAAATCCCATGCCAAAAGGGAGCATGTGATAGGTTTAGATAAATCAAGGATCGTAATTACTGCAATATTTGTAAACATAACCTTCTTGAACATTAGCTTCTTTTGTAAAACATCAGATTCATCTTGAGAGACATCTTTTGTTTACTACATAAGAACAAAAAATTCATCAATACTGATAGTCCTCTGACATTTCAACTGAGAATTAAATATTCCAATTTTTTCTCATTTGGTTTCAGATCAATATACCAAGCCAGACGGAGCAAATCCATTGGTTGAATTTTTCACCAGTGGAGAAACATTTCTACCGCAGAAAGCATGAAGACTGTGCACAAGATGTCATCAGGGTAAGATACTGTCAGACAGTTGTTATAAGTACAGTCAGATACTCTTGAAAGATAGGATTGTAGATTATATCACTGAAAATGTTAACATTTTCAAATAATATTATAATTTTCTCATACAAAACAAAGTTTTGACGTTCTAATTGCCAAAGGCAAATAAATTGGCAAATACTCAAGCTTAGAATTTTTGCTTGAATATTGAAAAACACTGGAATAAATTGCAATGCTAGAAATTGTATTGGCCTCATAAGCAATATTTTCTGTATTTTTCTTCATTAGGTGCTGAACAAGTGGCCCCAAGAGCCAGACACCAAACTGAATCAACTTGACAGACAAGTTGTACATGCTGTAAGTTCTGAGAGCCACTTCATTTTATACATGGACTGGTTTATTTTAATCCTGTCTTTTTACTTAATTATGGTAGATTAATGGCTGCCTTGTGGCAGTGTTCTATCAGCAGTGTTCTACCACTGCAGTCACAACTCTTTTGTTAAGTCCAATGGTGACCAGTGAAGAAAATATGTTGTGATGTTAGTGCTGGGACCACAATATTCTTCCGTGGACCGTAAGCGATATACACCAAGCTAACAACCTAAAACTACAGGGGTGCAAAATATGAATCAGATGATCACAAACACTAGATGGATTTGCTCACTCCCAAAACATATGCTGTAAATTTTGAATTCATCTTTACTCAGCGTAATGAACAATAAACAATTGAAATAAGACAAGACATAAATACAAATAGGTTACGTAAATTAGCTGTGAAATGTAGCCCAAGAGAGTGCACAATATTTGAATGGCAAGCGACATTTACATACATCAGAGCCTTGTCCCATTGCAAAAATTTAGCTGCCCAAATTTCTGAACAATTTTGTTTTTATTATGTAACTTTCATACCGGTATCATCCATCCAGTATTCTTTCAGTGAAGTCTTTATTCTAACCTCCGTATCTAGGCATGAGATATGTAATGTTGGATTAGTGTCTACAGCTCTAATCAGATTCAGCATACACTCACAAGGGTCTATGGATTCAGCAAATATCTTGTAGAGTTAGATTTGGATTAAGATTCCAGTGGTAATGGTTCCATCATCTCTTGTCTCGCCTCACCATTCCCAGATGATGTGGCCTCTGCTACGGCTCAGACAAGCCTGCTGTCACCCTCAAGCTGTCCGAGGGGAGTTCATCCCCCTCAACAAGAGCACCATGACCATGGAAGAGCTGCTGAAGTCCCTGACACAGAAGACAAAACTTGAATGTGAAGAAGCTCACAGACAATTGATCTGTGCTCTGAATGGATTAGCAGCATTGCATATCATCAAGGAGGAGGTGAGAGTTTTGGAAATCTTACTAGCAATATATGTCTGTCTCGATATTTGTTCATACTTCTACTTTAATGTGTGCATTTAAACTCAGTTTGATATGTCTATTCAAAGCTTACATCACTGATCAAATCACAAATTTATGCCAAGATAACAAGTTGAATGTTACTGGGTCTACTTGTTTATTTTACACTATACAGTGATCAGAAATTTACATAAGTACTTCATAAATAAGATTTTTCATCTTGCTTGCAATGGGTAATATAGTTAACTTTGGCACCTCCAATTCTGTTTGAAGTGGTCTTACCAATAACAAATAAAGGGCTTGTAGTGAGACATTTCGCTACAAATCTTGCTTTAGTGGAGGTTTAGAAATCAGTGTTACATTAGTATCATTCATTTGGCCTATAACTTTGTCATAATCCTAAATTGCCAGTAGTAAGTGCAGTATCTATTTATTTTGTCAAATCTCTCTGGGTATTCACAGCAGAAAGATCAAAGTACAAGTTGATTAAGGTAGAATGTGCCTTGGGGCCAGATATTTGGACTCTCAAATTGATACAATTCTTTTCTGTTCTACCACTTGTGGGGGCCCACTTTAAAGCTCTTTGATGGAGAAACGTTTTTACTGTCTTAGTCTTTCATGAATCGAAAATTTCATTTTTCCACATATAGTTAACACAGAGATGGCGGCCATTTTGAATTTCAGATCTTGGTAAATGTATATTAAAGTACATGTAATTTGTTTCTCTTGTGCCAAATTTTGAATGTTGACCCTTGGTTTTTATTCTTGATTTGGTTGAAGGTTGAAGGTTTCATGGGGCCAAATTTGAGCAAAAGTTTAAGTCTTTCACTTTTAAGGCGCACACTACCTTAACTCAATTTTCTCATAACGTGAAGACTAGGCATACACTGGCCATGTAAAGTTATAATTGGAGCTCTTACCTTGTACGAGTACATCCCAGATTTGTTACCAGTCACTGTAAGGCTCACTGACAGCTTGTTTTCCTTTGTTTTCTACAGTATGTGGAGGCTGCTGAGAAGTATCGTGAAGTGTTCCGATCTGTTGAAGAGCACAAAGGACAGCTGAAAACGGATTCACTACAACGGCTCCATGCACTACACAACCTTCATGAACTACTTTCACAGAATCATCCAGGAATAGATCCAACGCTGAGAGATAGCCAACTGAAAAATGAGGTGACAAATTTCATTTTTTGACAAGATTCCCCGTCTTCAATACAAGTTTCTAGATAGATTATGTAAATTATTACTTATCTATAGATGCAAATGTATGCTATTGTATGTACAAGCTGCATGGACTTTTATCAAAGAACCAGAGACAGCCAATCAAAATAATTATGTGACAAATGTTTGAATTTCTACAGCATTTCCACCATTAATCTAAACTTGGCATGTTTTTCCTGTATTTTATGAATTAATGATTATTGATGCAAATATATCTAAAAGAACGTACCATCATACATGAATTTCTCTCACTGACTTATCCCTGGAGAGAGAGTTAGGTTTGAAAAATGTTGTGACAAACTAACGTGTAGCAATATTCCCAACCGCTGATTCAAACTTAGCGGGTACTATGCAAATTATGCAAATTAGGAATTATGTATGTAAAGATATGGTGATGTATGCACAAATATACTCTAAAGAATAACACAGTGTTAACTGTAATGCAGATGTATTTCCATCACTGTCTCATAGGCCGAAGACATCAAGTCAACATACATGACAAAAGCCAATGCAGTGGTGTTGCAAGCAGAGCAGAATCTACTACCTGTTCAGGAAAAGATTTCTGAACTGAGAAATAAGGTATCAGTATTTATGTACTCATCCCTGAAATAACACATACGACAAATAGACCACAAATTCTTTTAATCCATTTGTTTACATTCAATTATATTTGTGTTCATTCTCTTCATACAACACAGTTCACTGTCAGTTTTATAATCAAAGGTAAACAGGAACTTTCCCTATAAAGCCGGATTGTAGTAAATCTATGCAAATGTAAAAATGCCATGCTACTGATCGGACGTGCCGTGTTTGGTCCCAGAATCCCGTTTAAGATGTTTAATTGTGGAACACTGTCTTTGACACGATTAGAACTAATTTGGGAGAATAGGCTAAGGATATTTTAATTGTTCAACTTTATAAAAGTGTTAAGTGCCCCATGGCTGAATGTAAACAAGTGGATTGCACAAAAAAGTAGATGAGCTTAAATATGCTGATAAAATAACATTACTACAATATCCTCTCCTCCCAAATTAGTTCCAGTCGTGTGCTTTACTTTTTACGAACTGTAGTTAAATTCATGACTCATTTTAGATGACCTCTGACAAGAGTTCTACACCGTATTACTGAATTATTGCACAGTGAGTGACAATTAATGCTTCATGCCACAGTAATACATATCCAAACACTTTGGGAAATCTAAGGAAATGCTACTCATGTTTCATTGTACTAAAAGATGGTAACTTTGTTGATAGTTTAAAGATGGCTCAGAGTGGTGGGTGGACGGCATTACATGGAGTATGTACACCTACCAAGATGATGAGTTAGTTCAAAGAATCAAAGAAGAGTTGGAATCCAAGGCATCCACTGATACTATGTCCATTGTTAATAAGTAAGTGATGTCAGTAGTACTTAAACTTGAATATTCTCAAGAGGAATCTGTATTACAGGTCAGCGTAGAAGGAGTTACAATGTGCTTTCACTATACAGTTCCAACTGACTTGCATCAGTCAGCTGCCATAGCCTTAAACCATATCAAGCATAAATGTAATTCACATACACATGCAAAGATGCAACCACACTCAGTGTCACATGTGCATTCACATGGTCAGTATTATACATCGATAAACTGAGACTTATCTATATTTTGTATATATCATCCGAATTTCGTAAAGGCGATCTTGAATCTTACTTGCATCCATGTTAATCCACCCAAAGATACTTAAATTGGTACATAAAATACACTCCAGTACATACATACATGCATGCATACATACATACATACATACATACATACATACATACATCAGTCACACAAATACACATGTATGCACACATATGTGTGTATAAATATGCATATACATACATGCATATACATACAAACATGTAAAGATGGATAGACACAGACAAAAAGACGTTCAGATTCTTTAAAATTCAGTCTGAACGCTAGGGGTGCAATTTGCATATGCAAATGCCATTTCCTTTCGAACGGCACTCAGCAACTCAGTCTACACTGTGACCGTTGGCTGGCTAACACAGTTTTTCAGTCGCTCCCAAATCCTCATTTTTTCGCCGATAATTATCATTGGAGACCAACTTCATCTCTTCAATTGGATTTTCTGAGAAGGTAAGTGACTTTTCGGGGCTCTGTTTGAAAAATTAAAGTGAATTTTGCGATTTCAGCGATTTTTCATAGTACGATGTTATATGTCGAGCGCGGACTTGTGTTGCTGTACCAACTACGGTAGCATGAATTAAGGCCCAAAATCAAGCATAGTTCGTGGAATTATACTATTAATTAGCTTTTTACCGCTGAATTTTGTCTGTTCATGCCAGGAATTTGATGTTGGGTGGCAAAGTTCGCCGCTGTGTTTTGCCGCTAAAATCCAATATGGCGCCAAATCAACATTAGTGTACTGTACGTTTACACATACACTGTGTACTCGCATACGCTCATAGTGAAATAAATCCCCAAAATGTGCGTATTTTTAGGTCAAATGTTACTTTTTTGGGGAAACTATCATCAAGTGACACTTTTAGGTTGTAATACGTAAAATTCGTGTCAAAGTTGTTTTTAATTATTTTCCCTCTTTTTTTTTCAGGGTCATCACAGTCCGAGGATGGCTTCGAAGCTTCCAGCCGGGGCTTCCCATAGAAAAACTTGTGCATGTGACCTCATGGTTGTTCACTTTTAACTTTTTTGACGTAATTTTCGTGTCTGATTTGTCTCAGTGTTGTTGCAGTCAAGTCTGTGAGGCTTAAGGGGGAGACCCACATTCGCAGACACTTTTCTTTAACCTGATTTTTCACCATTAAAATGAATCTTTAACCCGACATGTAGTATATGTTTGGGTAGCTCGACAATTGAAGATTATAAAAATTGTAAGAATATTTCAAAACCTGTTTGCGTGTGTTTGTTTTGCTCAAAAATGTGTGTTTTTGAGTTTTTTTCACTTAA
Organism: Ptychodera flava; assembly: GCF_041260155.1. Taxonomy (NCBI): domain Eukaryota; kingdom Metazoa; phylum Hemichordata; class Enteropneusta; family Ptychoderidae; genus Ptychodera; species Ptychodera flava. The sequence continues at coordinate 34,480,764 of NC_091937.1, forward strand.
AAAAGTGTAAGTACGAGAGGGTGATGGCCATTGGTAAGTCGTTTACTGCAATCGATAGCAGGGTAAGGTGTGTAAAAAAACTCTTGGATTTTTGATACTCCGCTTTGTGTTTGCACAATTAGCCTTGAAAGTGAGAAGTGGTGGATTCTGAATAAATTAACGGCTTTTGTCCACGTTTGTCACGATATCTTTTGTTTTTAGGAACATTATCGGAATTCTGAGACACGGTTTTGTAGAAACAGTCACTAACTACAACCTGTGCAAAGATAAGGCTAATCCGTCAACGTGGCGCCAAGTTACACTCTCCAGAAGTTGCGATACATTGCCAAAAACGGAACGGAGTAAATCGCAGAAATGTGTATGCGACCCTTGGAGTCGCACAAAGTCGGCTAAAATTCCGGTTCGCTCACATTTTCGGTGGAAATTCCCAGCCCATAATGAAGTACAGGACTTTTTACACAATTGTCTGAATTTGTGGTATGAATGAAATGATACATGACGTGAAAATTGGAAGAAAATGAACACTGAAACGGCCAGTTCGCGGCGTAAGCATTAGGCTTTATTTACACAACTGTCATTCCGAGCTAAATCTGGGGATAATCTTCTTGCTAAATACAAACTAGCGTATTAACTGTGCACTGTAGTGTACCAGTTAAAATTTGATTAGCAAGCGAAGAAATGGCTGGCTGCGTATATACTTCGTAAAATTATGTGATTTTGCATGCCAAGTCCGAGAACATTGTGTTTTCCTCTCTTTGGTTGCGCAATCGTCATCGCGTTTTCAGCTTCCTGTCCGGAGAGAGACACGTGACAATGAATTTACAATGTGGTACATACCGACAAAGACGAAGTTCATTCAGACGCCGTGTTGCGTACGTTAGCTTTTACGTTCCGTACTGCATCTTGAAGTACGACCACAGTCCGCCTTGAACATGGCATGGAGCTAAAAACGGACAGCTACATGAACGCGGTTTCCGACCTCAGAAGCACCAGTGCCGGGCTAACTTTGTGTTGTGTCAGGTTAGAACCCATCGTTAGGCTAAACTAAATATAACACCTGACAATATATGGTATCTAAAACGATTTCCTAATGGTATAAAAAGTTCGCGAAAACTGAAATAAATCGATTCTGACACGAAACTTGAACAATTCTAAAAGCGACTTGTTTTGGCTTCGCGAGTACCATGGAGGCGAGTACCTAAAACAGATGTGAATCTGTGACCACGCTGATATTAAACTGAATGCGTCATTCTAAAATCGCGACGGTCGAATTTTGTACAAGTAATGAAATGCGTGAACTTCAGTCAAACAGTTGAATATCGCGTTGGCTGATATGTGGAAACGAGCATTCGTCGTTCTCCGGTGGCGACTGTCCGTTGAACTACTATAATAACGACGATAGACAGACCAGCAGCACGCTGTTTTTCAGCGTGATTGAGTTTATCCACAGGAAAAAGTAGTTGCTGATTCGAAAAAAGCACGTTCATGGTTGTTTAATTTTTTTCAAGTTCATGGAAATTATTCTATCATTTTCAATTTTGGTTTCTTTAAATTTACCGCATAAGTTTATAATTACCAAATAACAATTCAATCGCAATGATTTTAAAGCTATACTGACATGAATTTGTGCTATGAAATATCGCATACTTTTCAATCGAGATTGATTTCGACCCTGGACTTCGACTCACTTCATGAGCAGTCCGCCAATAAAAGTTCAGTTGATCGAGACAAATTATGCTCTATGATTAGCTCCGGTACAGATTGAAAAACAAATGCTAGATCAACATTGTGTTTACATTGTAAATCACGGCATCATTCTAATGTAATATAGCAAAACTTTACGTGCATTACCCGCATCACGTTCCCTCTGTGCCCGCATAGAATTTACAAAACAATAAGCTCACGTTTCCAAACCGGGCAGAGCAGACACCGGCGCGATTTTCTCGTTATAAAATTTCGAACTATTGGCATATTTCTATTAAATTTCTACTGAGAGGAATGTTGCTCGCCCAACTGTCGAAACAAAAAGACGTCGCAACCATTTTCACAAAAAAGATAGAAAACTTGTGGTGACGTACAGGAACGTAATCTTCATTGCATGCTTTACGTGTAAACCGTAACGTAAGCGGGAACAGTTTTGGTTGCCGGACTTCACTGGGCATTTGCAGACGTTAAAAAATCATCTGACATTTTTATCATCAGTCGCAATTAGTTCGGAGCGGGATCAATTTTGAATGATGTCGGCCTTCATTAGGTGCAGACAAACATGTAAACTGTTATCAGAAAAAGACGTAATTTTAGGATTTTCGGAGTAGCCTAGTTTGATTAGGGCGGGGTCAGTTTTAAATGTCAGACTATTCTTGACCGCGGAGTGACGTCACTTTCACCTCACGCGCACGAGTGAGGTGAATTGGGATTTGACTATACAGGACAGTGAACAATGCAGAAATTATGTGACAAAGGACGGAACTCAGTATTTATCATTGACATAATGTTGAAACTTGAATACAGGTGTAAAGGTCGAAAAATCCACACTTCAATATTTTGTTCTCACGCAGTGTGACGCAAAAATGACGTTAAAAACCGCAAGTTCCCGGATGTCCGCGGTTAAGAATACTTTGCATGAGTCAACGTCATTTGTTAGCAGACACAAATGTACGTTTTGGTTTTCAGCAGCGATTAATTTTGAATTCTGGACTTTATTTAGCAAACATGTAAAGACAAAGACCTACTATTTGGATTTTCGACCGTTATTTGTTTTATACGGGAACAGTTTTATTAAATAAGTGTTATAGGAAAACGATGTAAAAATAACGTAAACTACAATGAGCAGCCTCTCTGTTGTGCGCAAGATGTATCACAAGTTTTTGTTTGAAGCTCAGTTTAGTGTTGAATGAGTATAACGCGTTCTGCGTTACAGTCCTCGATTGCGACCATTTCCAGTTTACACCTTTTCAACGCATCGGAAACTGGAGTTTTAAGCCTGACTGTAACTCTGACAATTTTAACTATTCTCTCATTCCCGCCATATATGCTTGATATTTCGCTTTTGTGGACCATGCTTTTGCAATCGACGGCCGGCTACCTTCAGCATGTTAGTAGCCACGACATGCTAGTACTTCCTGCCGGCAGCTGGGAAGAAGACTGACGCATGCGCACTCCTCCGGATGGAATTAATGTAATCTGCTTACGCTCTTGAGATAGCCTTGACTAATCTGGAAACCGTTAAGACATAAGAAAAACACGGCACGCGAACTGACCTACAATGTTCAATTTTGTTAAATTTAACTCATTTCCGAGTATGTTATGGTTTCAAACTTATCGTCCACTCAAAGGCCATATTAGAGAGATTCAAAATTTACCATAAAACAAAAAATGACCAAAATCACTCAAGGAAGGTGGGTCTACCCCTTAAGTATTGATCAAACTTCAGGTTTATTTAGAATAAAGCTGTTGTCTTTGCAGTATATTGAATTCAGAACTTATTAATTTTCTTTTTAATTTAACCAACACAAAACCAACCGACACGTTCCAATATTTATTGAGAAATTCGTGTCACCCGAGCGGCACTTTCAAAGGCTTCATTAAAGGTGAACTTCTCCGATATGCTTGCACATGCAACAACGACATGGACTTCATTGAAAAGGTCAACTTTCTCACACGCAAACTTCAACAACAAGATTATAGAAAAAAAAGATATATCTCGTATAAAGAAAGATGTTAATCTCACCAACCATCGACGATACCTCACCGATAAAGATAAGAGGAATATGACATAAGAACAAAACTGGTTTACACAACGACCTTCAGTCCATTCATCAAAACCAGGCAAATCAAACAATGTCTAACAAAAAATTGGAAAATAATAGAAGCCGATCAAACACTGGTCAAAGTTTTTCCAGAAAAACCTATCATAGCATACAAAAGGAATAAAAATTTAAGAGACATCCTCGTTCGGGCACAAATCAAGCACGAGGATAAAATAAACACGAACGGTCTGACCAACAAACCACTCAAAGTTCAGACTACAACATCCATACTAGCATCTCTAGTTGATGAACAATCGCTACTATCAAATTAACATGTGGGATAAATAGCTCCAACACATAACCGGTTCTTTCCTGGGGACCCAGATCACATGACCAGGGTCAAAGCACTTATCGATTCACCGGTGTCTCGCCATGTTTCTCCATATCATTAAACCACATTGATCGAATCAATATACCGCATCACTATCAAAGGTAGAAAACGATGTGTAAAGTTGCTCTCATTTTCCTTTATATAGAAACAGACTTCAAGATACATAAAATAATTTATAAATTCTAAAATTCTGAGAAAAAAATATACTAAAGAACTGTAGTTGTAGTTAACATAAAATTATTCTCGTTTGTAGAGGCCATCTAATCTGTGGTGAATATATAATGCCCACTAACAAGTACTAGAAAACGGCATTCATAGGTGAAGTTTTTAGACGAAGTTTCGCCAAGGGTCTATTGAAAAGTGTACCATTTCCAGTAAAATAGCTCAGTGAAGTTAAAAGTTGGTATACACAATCAATTGCTACTGAAAAAGACACTGCTGAAATTTGATCGGTGTTCAAGACCGGAAGACCATTTACTAGCCCCGTTTCTCCTTCATAGACAGACCCAAATCGTGTTATGCAACAGAAACTACTCAGTATACACATCGACAATCTTTTGAAGGTAGGTTTATTTTTACATGACAAACTGTTTATATCAGAAACAAATTCCTAAAAAACAAATATTACCTATAACATTCACTCAGGTCTGCGGTATAGCGTGAATGTACGCATGTTTAGGCGACCCATGCTTGTGTGACCCCAGCGTACTACTGCGACCTTTGTTTTGAAATGAAAACGAGGCTATTTTTCTGAGGGCGCTGTTCAAATTACACCCCCAGCATTCAGATTCTAATCAGAAAGACACAGACAACTTTCAACAGCCTTGTGTAAAATCTAGCTTATCAAATAAAACAAGTGAAAGCACCGTTTATACTGGCTTCCACATTCTGCAAACCAATGTACTGAGTAAACAAAAAGGATTCAATTTGACTTTAATGATCATTTGTACATCATGATTGTCCCATCTCAATTTCTCAGATTCCGTGATGGCAGGGGTTTGCAGTACGTATTGACAAGTCACCTGGAGAAGCTGCAGGAGTCGCATGCCAAGTTACTACAGACACTGCATGACCTAGGTGGTGATGTCACACCAGTCATGTTGAACTCTGTCATAGAGTGTCATCTCAGACCATTCAAAGGAATTGTGAAGAAAGAGTAAGTAGTGTGTGTTTTGTGGTTCAAAGTCAGATTTGATAAATGTCAACCTACAGCAGTCTTTTAACAGAACATACCAATATTCCCATTGTAGTGTAAGAATAATTAAAATATATTTTTATGAGCAATCGGGTATGTACAAGTAAACCAAGTTATTTTATTATCTGGTATGTTTTAATGTGTGTGTATCTATTATTTAGAATATGGTGCAGTGAGATTTTTAAGAGTTTTTATGAACATTTCCAAATTTAATAAAAAATGCATTATGAAAGTAGAAAAAATATTCAAAAAGTGTCAAGTTGTTGATGACAGGTATATAGAACTCACGTTTATCTCTTTTCACTTTCTAGTTTGTTTAAAAAAATAAACTATGTATACTTTCTCTTTCATATTTTATGTTGCAGTTGTGTATTTTGTCAAGCAGACGACACCTTCTCTGACTATGAGACCAAATTATTTTCAATGCAGACTAGGTGAGTACCTGTATATTCAAATGTACAACAAGTTTTTTTCAGAGATGAAATTTTTATAGGTTCAGACTTCACATCCCATTCACAAATATAAGAAGCTTTATCAGACGGGGACGATACACTAGCCTTTCTTAACATTTAATACCTGTGAATATTTTTCCGTTTTTTCACTTTTTTCCCTGCAAGAAACTTTGGCAGAATGACAAAATGACCGACAATCATAATCATAGTTTGTGATTATGCATGATTCATTTGAAATATAATTGAAAATCTTTGGCTATTTAATCAAAGTATGACGATGATCCATAGTTACAAATGAACTTTGACCTGACCCCAGATCTCAGCTTTTTCCATATATGGCAAATCTGGCATCTGTGTGTCTCTACATAGGAATCTGCAGGAGCTGGTCATAGAGGAAGAGGACGGGGACACCTTGGTGATGGGACAGGGAAGTCGTACCAAGGGGACATGGGCTGTGGGTGAAATTGAGAGAACTATGAAGCAAATACTCAGCTTTATGAAACTACGTCACTACGATGAAAACCAAATACAGTACGGCAATGTACACATGGAACTTTTTGAGAACTTGAGAAAAGAATTTAAGGTATGTTGATCAGTAGAAACTCTTCGCCAACTTACAGCTGTATTCAGTATTTCTCAGAGGGGTAGATTGCTCAATGCAGGATTGCAGAGCAATATTACAATAAAGATGAGAATACCTCAAGTATGTTTGGTACTGACTACTTGAGTTTCACTCGTGTGATTATCAGCTACCTATCTGACGATCACATAAATACGTGTAGTGATGTGCAATGGATTTCAGGTAAGCAACATTCAAAATCACTGTTCATACATACAAGTGTTTGACTTTCAATTTTTCTTTTTGTTGGTTCATAGTGTTTGAGATCAGTGTGGATGGCGCTGCATGACCGTGTCGCTGCCATGGATGAACTTGAAATGACCACAATGAGACTACGGTTACTTCTACCTGACGAACCACATGACCCTGATTCACAGCCCTACATCGTTGAACCAGGCAAGGTAGGTCAGAGTTGGAAGGTTAGGGTTCAAGATTCCAACTGGATATCTTGAATTTTCATAACTGATTTAGGTATATGACAGAACATGCATAATTGGACGGGAGAACAAAGGTAATTGTAACATGAGAAAAAGGAAAGTATTCTTACAAAAAACATTGATGTCTATATTATTGACTATGTAATGAAGTCAATAAGAGATCTATCACAACATTTAAAGAAAGACAGCTGAATGACTCGCCATACTTACCGTATTCTACACTGAAAAACATGGTTTAATTACAATCTGGTGATGTAATGATATGACCAGAATATGAGACTAGTAGCTAACTGTACATATACTTATCCTACATGTATATGCATATGTGCATGTACATGTACATAGCTATATGATGGTTAACATGTTATAGATTATGCCAAAAATTTTATACTGATTAGGTTATTTCATGTATTTAATCCTGATGAAATATCAAATTAATAACACATAAATTGTATTTATTTAACTCTTTTTACATTTTTTTGCATAAAGTTTGATCTTACCAGACTGAAACACCTGTCTGACAAGGTCATAGCCACATCTGAATTACGGAAGAAATTAGGCCAGTTGTTGTACTTGACCAATTTAGCCAAAGTTCAGGATGGTTGCCAAGATGGGTGCAATCCCGAACCATGCCCAATATGTGATAAACAACTCGGAACACAGGTCAGTAGTTTTATCATCAGACAATGGATTTTGGAAAGGATGTGAAATGTAAATTGCAGTTTTTTATCCAATTTTTGAAATGAAAGAGAAACTTGCTGTGTATGCTTTTACAATCTCCTCTATGTCTTTTTTTCCAAATTTTATTTATTTATTTATCTGTTTATCTGCATTTATTTATTTATCTGTTTATTTATTATTTGTTTATGTATTTTATTTGTGTTTTTATCTGCTTATTTACAAACTCTCTTGAAACAGCAGCAAGTGTAAATTTCTTTTCCAGTTTCCATCATGCTATTTGCAAGTTTGTTTTTAACTTTTGACTAACAACTAGTGGTTCTGCACGAACGAAGAATGAAACTTTCTTCCTCTCATCTGCTCGAAACTATATTTTAATGAGAAAGTTAAGCCAAAGACTTTCATAACAAAATGACAAAAACTGATTTGTGATCTGTTTTACAGTGGAGTGTGTTACACTGTGGCCATTGTTTCTGCAATGACTGTATGGATATACTGGTACGTCAGTACAGTGTTGGTGGCAGGCGAGGAGCCACAAAATGTGCAATATGTCGACAGAGGACACCTGTCAGAGAGATATCCTATGTCAGTACCGATCCAAGCAGTCACTTGGATGAAGAAGATAGAAACATCAATGTCAAGGTGAGATATCAACTTCAACTATTGTGATAGTCTCTCTCTCTCTCTCTCTCTCTCCCTCGTCTGTCAGTCCATCTGTCTCTCTCTCTCTCTGTTTCTTGTAATCTGTCTGTGTCTGTCTGTGAATGTCTCTCTCTCTGTATCTCTTTATCTGTGTGTCTATCAGTGTGTTCGTCTGTCTCCATCCCTCTGCCTGTTTTTGTCTGTGTGTGTGTCTCTCTCTCTCTTTCTCTCTTTCTCTCTCAACCTCTTTCTCTCTCTCTCTCTCTCTCTCTCTCTCTCTCTCTCTCTCTCTCTCTCTCTCTCTCTCTCAACCTCTCAACCTCTCTCTGCCGCCTTGATTCTCTGCTTCTGTTCAGGAAAGCATGAGGACAATTTTTTACACGAAAACACTGAATGTCAGGAGACACACTAACAGACTTGACACTGATAAGGAAAGCACTTGTCCTCTGAATTGATACCATTTACACTTACTGGACATTGCATGGTATTTTCCCCTCACCGTAATTTGACTGTTGAATTCAGATTTCCTTGATACATACATTTTGTTTCATAGAAGTTCAATTTGCACAGATACTTTGTATGCATTATATCTAGAAGTTAATGTTCATCCTTGGTGATTTTTGATTTCAGGGAAGTCACTCGACAAAAGTTGAGGCTGTTGTAAGAACTCTGCGTAAAATCCAGCAGAATGAACCTGGAGCAAAATCATTGGTTTTCTCAACAGTAAGTCACATTAATTATCCTGTTCACCCCTAAATCCCTGTAAAAAGGTCCACAATCACCATTGATAACAATAGGTCGGGGCCAAACCATGGTGGTGAATCATGCCTGATAGGAAGTCAAAATATTGTATTGCAGCTTGCCTGTGGTCTGAGAATCAAGTCAGCTGCAGAAGTGTTTCTCTTCATGGCAAAATATTTGAAATGAGTATTTGCACTGTTCAGTGGAGGAAAATTGTGTGAATGTGATATGTACTTGAGTAGCCCTTTAGTGAGTCAAAAGGAATGAAAAAGGTAACTCCACAGTATCTCTGTTGCCAAAACATGCATGGTCAGTTTTTTGTCCCTCAGAGTGTACTGGTAACTTAACCTGCACACCCCCAATTTTCTGAAGACAGGTCCACAATCACCATTGATAACAATGGGTTTGGATCAAACCATAGTGGTAAAAGGGTTCATTTGAGTGGACAGTTAATAAGATTATTTACCATTCCTTTTCTTGCAGTGGCTAGATGTCTTAGATGTGATTGCCCAGGCTTTGAAAGAAAACAACTCGGAATTCAGATACATCACCAACGCTGGTCATCGGCATTTCCAGGTCAGACATTTTTATCGATAAAATCACTTCTCGGTGTGTCTGATGTAGCATTTATATTATGAAAGACTTCACCAACAACATTACAACAATGAAATATGCATGGGTGATACAATTTACCCTTTTCTGTGGTTTGATTCATCCTTCATCTTTGACAATACCTATGAACTATGTGGTTGTTCACAGTTACACCTGATTTTTGTGTACAAGGAGCATGATTCTTGGGGCCATATACATGTAATATCAAACATTGGTCAACGTTCAGATGTTTGAAATTGATAATTTTTTGTGATGCAAAATCAGATACTATTATATCTAAACTGAGCGTAAAGCAGAGATTCTAGGCTTACATGCCATATTCAACCATGGTCCCTCCACAAAGTCAACACTAGAATATTGATTATGGAAGGGTGGTCCTGACACCACATGCTTAAAATTAACATACTGTCTTTTTAGAATGACAGTTTAAACAAAATCTCTCCACAGGCTCACCTACTGGATTTCAAGTACAATGACAGTGTCACCACACTTCTGCTCCCAGTGCATTGTGGGAGCCATGGCTTGAACATCGTCGAAGCAACTCATGTACTGTTGGTTGAACCGATCATCAACCCAGCCAGTGAACTGCAGGCTGTGGGGAGAGTTCATCGCATTGGACAGACAAAGTAAGTGATGGTGGTATGTTTGATACAGGACGATTCAGAATTTACTTCCAGGGGGGGGGGGGGTGGAGGATTTTCAGGGGGGGCCACCCATTTTTCCCAAGAAAATTTAGGGGGGGGCCAGACAAAAATACCACAATCTTTTAGGGGGGGCCAAGGAAAAAAAACATCAATTCAATATTTGCCCAGAATTTCTGATCTCTACAAAAGAGCACCGTAGACGCTACCTGGATGACAGATAAACTCAACATGTTTAGTTAAACTCCTTTAGCTGCCAAATTCGGTAATATTCACAGTGGTTTGTTTTATGCATCTACTGCAGTATCTTGTTCTCCTCCCTGAAGCGTTATGAAATGTCCAGTATTTAGCGTGTCAATACAAACCATACAGTGAACAGTCAGGGTTGTTTTTGTTGAAAAGAGATCTCAGATCAAGTCCAGACTAGAATTCATTTATCAACAATAACAATGGTCATTTATGTTCACACTGGTATGTTGCTAAATACAGCATTGGGTGTTCTATGTAGTGATAGAATAACAAACAAATGCTGATACACAGAGATGAACATTGAACAAATGCTAAAAATTACAGCAAATGTCTTTTTAAGGTTGGGTTTACCTTGTAGCTTGTAAAGCAGTTGAAAGTTTCATGATAAAGAAGTGTTAATTTATGCAAATGTATGTAAATCACCTGATTTCTTGGCTTCTTTTGCCTCCCAATTTCAAAATTTCCAACGAATTTAACTCCACTCCGGCTGGGTCAAATTTTCTGAAATTTCACATTATGTTTTTTAAATGCTATATAACACAACAACTATCAATTGGTTTTGTTTGGCAATAAAGCTCTTACATTTTTAATGAGGCATTTTGAATAAGAGGCATTTTAATTTTGCTGATCATGATTTTAATCAATTATTAGAGTGTCAGTCTTTAAACCCTACAATTTTAAAATGAAGATGGATAATGCCAAGTAAAATAGTTGTTTTTTTCTACATGAATACTATCCTTTCAAGTGAAATATTACATTTCAGAAAATACTGTCTAGTTTTCGACTTAAATTAATTTTTATCATTAATACAAAAATTGAGGTTTTTTACCCCAAATATACACCCACTTCATCCTTTGAGTAAATACTACTACTGCTACTGCTACTCTTCTTTTCTGCTCCTTTTTTCTATGTTTCATTCTCATCAATTTTACCCTTTCTAAATTTTTTAAATGTTCTACATAACTTTTACAGTGCTTACATCTATGGCCGTCTCATCTTCAAGGTGCTTTTCAACGAATAGGTTTTAATGTTGAAAATAAAAATATTATGTATTACATTCAAAAATATATGGTGAAAAATTTACAAAAGGGTTGATTTTCCAATAATCCTGTATGTGCATCCAGAAGATCATGTGGCACTGCACCAATGCTATGGTGTCAGATTGTTGAAATATTGTGTACACAAGAAATTTGCTGTAGTCCAAGAAGTGATCTCAGTGTGTATGAGGCTAGGAGAAATGTGGATAGGCTTACACATTGTGTATTGATGCTAATACTTTTGTGTCCCATTCATTCTGATATGTATAATCAAAGATTTCACAGTGGCGGCTGGCAGAAAAGGCAAAAAAACAAATTAACATGTATTGTTTCGTGTCATCTGAAAACATGCGCATCATGACTATTCTAAAATTAAAGTTTGTTAAAAAAATTTGAAATATGAATGCTCTGTCAATTTTGAAAAATACTGCTGACAAAATGTGAATTTTGACTTACACAGGGTTATCTGCATTTTAATATGAACATTGGATTGTGAATGGAATGAGCAGAATAACATGTAAAATTCATGTTTTGGATAAGGTGTTTTGTTCAAGAAATGTTCTAAAATATTCCTCAGCATTGTTGCTTTCAGTGGCAGCAACTTAGTTTTATGACAACCAAATTAGAAAAAAAGAGAAAATTAAAAACAAGTTGGCTTTCACCAATTTTAATTCCTAATGTTTAAAACTTTCACCGTGAGTCTGCAAATATTCAGCATCATCAAATGAAAATGTATGCTGAACGTGTGCATGTACATGTACATCTCACTTTCCAGAAATATCTGGATATCTGCAAATGAGATGTACCATTAAACTTCAAGATATATATCACTTTGCCAATTATCTGCTCCTCTGATTTTCTGTTTACCATATCTAACTGACATCTTTGCTTGTCTTTGTGTGCATCATATGTATCAGTGAGACATAACGAAAAAAGTATTTATATTTAGTAATTAACTTTTCTTCAGAAATTTACAACCAGATATGTTTATTGCTACCCTTTCCAAAAGTGTGCCACTTGCAGTCCCTGCAAATCATTCTTTTTATAGTCACTTAACGCTGAAATGATTTGTTATATCATCGATTAATGTCCACTAGGCCTACAGTTCCTGCAACTTGTTAGACTAGATACGTCTATAATGTACCGTATAAGCATGCATGTATATATTAGGGGGGGGGCATGGAAAAAAAACAGGAAAGATGAGGGGGGGCCATAGATTTTTTCTATAATTTACTAGGGGGGGCCATGGAAAAAAATCACCGAGAAAATAGAAAATCCTCCACCCTCCCCCTGGAAGTAAATTCTGAATCGTCCCTAGAAAGATGGAATTGAATGGTAGAATTTAAATTTGATTTTAACTCAGAAAACTGACTAAGCAAATATTGATGAAAATTGGAGAGAAGCTGACTCTATATAATAATTTAGAATGTTATTCTCACTGATAAAAATGGATGTATATGTCACTTTTGTCCCATCTCAGCAACTATTAATTTCATTCTCAGAACAATGCTTTCGATGTCCAGCATAGAGTGTTACCATTTCATACTCTTTGATAGATTTCTATCTCACATTGATTTTTGTAAAATCTTTTCAAGATATATGATATGTAAAGTTATCATTATTTGCATGTTATGCTCGATAACTGTATGTACATTTCTTTGTTGTTGCCAGGGCAACCGTTGTCCACCGCTTCCTGGTCAGAAACACCATTGAGGACCGGATCCATGCTATGTTGAAACCCATACATTCAAGGTAGGTGTTTGTGTCAAGGCACGTGGAAAGAACATGTAGTCAAGTTCAGAAAGTAACATAACTTTTCAAATTGCTCTAGAAAAGAAAGTAATTTGAAAAGTTTTTTATCAAAATAGTAAAATTTGAACAGAAGTCAACATGACAAGTTTTGCAGTAGAAAATACAGACATGTTGGTCACACATAAGTTTTCCCACTGTATGAACTATGAGAAGACAAAAAAATATGAAAAATGCAATAATAGTATGAAAAGATTGGCCAATTAATTTGCGTGCTTCACTTGTAGTCATAATGCTGTATTTTAAATGCTCAAAGTAAAAATGGCACTGATTGGCTTAGGGTTCTCTTTTTATCAGGGCTACCTTGGACACCACCCAATCAGATGCAGCGATACTGACTGTCAGGGACCTCAGACTGTTATTCAGTCAGGAAGAGAATGATGACGATGAAGAGCTGGATCAGCTTCCTCCATCTTGAACGGACAACTCGTCAAAAATACGTGAATTTAAAAATGTATCAGGCTTTCACCATCTTGGGCAATTGAAATCTCATTCTAACTTTCTGTAAAAAAATTGAAAGTGAAGAATTTCGTTATTTTAATCTTAGCAATATATCTGTCTTTTATGTTTTAATCTTATTTATGAAGTCATAATGCATGGAATTTGTAGATATTCAGTCAAAATATTCCCTCTCTGTGTTTCTGTAAAGACCAAAGGATAGAGTCAATCAAATTAAAATCAGATGCACGTTTTTAGCTGTTCTCTATAGCTGATAGTCACTTCACTACATCTGACTCACTGCCATAGAAGATTGCATTGAAATCTCACTTGTGGACCAGAACTGCCGACCAATCAGAAAACAGTTTACAGCCCCACTGACTGCAAGGCACTGATAACACTGGGCAAGTGTATTTAAAATAAAACCTGATTGGCTCCTGCAGAGCAAGATATTTGAACAGGATTTTCTATTTCAGTTGGTCAGATGTAGTGAGGTGATTTTACCAGCAAATGAGAACAGCAAAGAACAAGCTAAGGTGTACACTGAAAGACCTGTCACTTGAGGGCGCTCTCTATTCGGGGAGGGAGAGCATTAAGAGCCAAAGTGGAATTGTTGCTATCTCTATGACTGCATCAACACTTGGAAAACTCAGTCATATGACTTGAGAACGGTCCTTCACAAACAATACCCTGTGAAAGTTTTTAATCTGTCCAGTGTAAGTTGCTCTTTATCTTTCTTTAATATTCCACTCTCTAGGCCTTATATTAAATGTAAATTGCATTATGATACTAGTTTTAGAAGACTCAGTAGTTTGTTAAGGACTATATTATTCAATAGCTTTCATGAAGGCATTTACCAAAAAAGGCAATATTTATAGTAACTATAGTAACAGTCACCAAAGAAACCAGTGCATTACATTTAATTGATGCTGACTGAAATTATCGCTAAAGTCAAGAGTAAAATTTCCTCAGTAGAGAAGAATTTTTTCATCATCCCTCCACAGAGGAACATCTCGTCACGTTTGGTCGAGGGACTGAGATTTTATTTTAATTAATTCTATACAAATACAGCATTCAGGATTCCACACGTGAAAGTTTACAAGATCATTTTACTTGTTACGGTAAATTATCCAAATCCAATCAATGATACATGCAGGTTCAACTTGTTAACGCTTAGGGTTGAAAATGTAGCATTATTCCAGGGCATAAAACTTAAATCTTATATAAGTCACAGGTCAAAACTGTTGATATTTTCTGTTTCACAGCAAATCATCACCTTGTGACTGAACTAAGGGACCAATCAAATAGAAAGTTGGTTTTCATTAGGATTGCATAGCCTACTTATTGACAACTCCGTGAATTTTAGAATTTTAGCTAGCACACAAGATCAGAGAGTACAATTTTTCAGTAGGAAGCCTCTAAACATTCATGAAAATCTTGTTATTCTTTGTGCGTGACAAGTGATGTGAAACAAGAGTGTATCCTCATAGTAACATTTGTGGTATTGTCAATGCTTTAAAAATTTTCAATTTTATTGGCATGAAAGATTATGTCATCATCTGTGTGTGAATAAGCCCCCAGCCGATCTTTTGTAGTGTGTAGTTTTTGACTTTTCTACAGCAATTTAAAACATGCAAATAAGACTTAGGACCAAAGAATCTCTCTTGAAGTGATGTTGCCAGACTGAGAAATCCTGGACCCATGCTGAATAATTTTGCAAAGCAACATAATCTTGGGGTCTGATTTTTGCTAACAATGGGGAGGGACTCCCTAGGAAAATCCCATTTTTTTGTAAGGAAGATTTTGCGTATTAAAAAAGTTTCAGATAGGCCAAGATCTCTTCCACGTGGCCAGTTTAAAATAACCAACTCCCCAAAAAGTTAGTATGTTTTCGTATTGAATATGAGTCCATTATAGAGTAGTGTTTTGAATACCAGTAAAAAAAAAAGTTTTAAAAATGACTACCCCTATGTCACTCTCAATGCTCTGTTGTTGACCTGCCGGTACTAATAATGAAATTATTATACAAAAATGCAGAATTTTGCTGGTATAACACAAATTTATTTCTGCCAATCTTGCAAAATGAGCTGTTCAGGAAAAATTATTATTCTCACTGTTGATACAAACACAGGTATGACCTATAAGTACATATGGTGCATAAAAAATGGGAACTTAAATCTTATCTCATCAAGATTTGTTTCTTTAGAAGTCTAGTTCACATCTTCCACATCAAAATATTTTTCAGGTTGTAGTGACTTGGATATCATCAAAACCTCTGTCTTTCAAATCAGAAAGTTGATCTCTGTTTTCATGTAGCATGGTAGCATATTATAACCTTTTCGTCTTTTAAAATATGCATAGTTCTGACATCATCAAAACTTGTGTATTTCATCATGGAAAGTTGCTTACATGTCATCAAATCTTGTGTACCATGTCATGTAGTTACTATGATATTATAACCTGTTGTTTGTTACAACAACAAGTAGCTGTGACATCAAAACCTGTGTCTTTCATCATGGCAAGTTCATACTATTCTCTGTTTCACACTTGGAATAGTTACAAACTAATCATCGATGCTTGCTGTATAGACAGTTAGAATGTTTTTAGCAGTTTTAACCCATTCACCATCATGGTTGGCCCAAACCCATAGTTTTCAACTATGAGAGTGGATGTGTTTACAAGGAGTTTGGGTGAACCAGTCAAAACTTCTGTAATTGTTGGTGACTTCAAAGTGAGACAAAACTACCAAGGGAAAACACTCATTCAAAGCTTGATCAAATTTGTTGTAGGCTTGCAATTACAGATTTTACCACTTAAGGTCACGCGAACGTTCATTATGTACATAGGCAATGCAATAGAGTGTACATTTTAAATTTAACAAATGTGAGAGGAAGTACTCTGATAATACTGCAATGGAAAGAAATAAGGAAGAAACTGAAAAATTCACCGTTGAATCTTCACAACATGAATGTGAACTTAATGATATTTCAGTGCAAGTTTCAACAAGTTTGAGTCGGTACATAAATAATGTTTTACCATGGCGATCCATTGATCACATCCCAGTTTGAAGTCACTGATAATTACAGCAGCTTCAACGAAAGTTAAAAAACATGTTAGTTGTCTTAATGCCAATATGCAAATTGCAGATATACTATGATATCGCAACGTTCAAGTCTTTCAAAACTGAAGAGTTTGACAGCATTCAAACCTGTGTCTTTCATAGAATGGGTAATTCAGTGACAGTCTCTCTGTGACTGAATCTTTTAAGGTAGCATGCGCCTCGGGGACAGATATTTGAAACTTTTCCAATTCTTTTCTGACCTACCACTGGTTGGGGTTTATTTTGAAGCCCTTGGAGAAAGAAAAACTTTCTTCGGCTTAGTTTTTTGAAAATTTAAAATTTTATTTCTCTCCATAGAGTTTACACAGGGATGGCAGCCATTTTGAATTTCAAATATTGGTAAATCATGGTAGTTTCTCTAGTACCAAAATTTTCACGGTGACCCTCATTCTTGATTTTGAAAGAGAATGGTTGAAAGATTCCTTGAGGAAAGTTTGGGCAAAAGTTTAAGTCTCACTTTCAAGGCGCATACTACCTTAAACTGGAAGGAAGAAGCCTTACACGCTGGAGCCTCTCCCGTCTTTCAAATCATGGTGTAGCCTTAAATATCTGACATAGCAAGATTTCAGCACCACCTGACAACCTGACATTTCACCTCAATAAAACGTGGTACTTAAAACAGCAGTCATGTTTTGTGTCATTTCCTTCATTGTTATGGTAGATCAGTGTGATTCAAGGCCATTGTCAATGTTTTGATATGAGTCAAATGAACTATGTCTGTGTGGCTCCCAAAATGTTATAACTTCAGTGGCTGTTACTTTTTGTAGTTTTTAGTTTCAGAGGGTCCACCAAGTCACCCTCTTGAACTGTTGGCTTTGCTCGTTCTTTGGGCATTTCTTTCTTTGTTGGAATTTGGACTTCTTTATAAGAGGTTGATTGCATCAAATTACCCGTAATAATTTTCATTTTTGGTTTGTTTGTAAAAAATAGAATTTCTTGCTCCCCTCTCCAAATCCTGCCCATCTTATGCTCTAGTCATTGAATAAAACATGGCTGGTAGGCAGGCCTTTTGTGTATTACCCAGTGTTATCAAAAGTTGTTTCTCAACAAAAACATTAAACCCTTCCACAACATGATGTGTTTGTGTGGTTTATTCTTGTATTTGGCATATTTTTTGGAGGAGAAGATACATTTGTTTCCCAGGACAAAAAAAACAAACACATCATCACAAGACACAAAGATTGTGCCTGGTAAACAGCAAATTACTTGTCCTGGTGCCCTGTAACGTCCGATTTACAATACTTAAGGACACTGTGTGGAAATCTTACACCGCAGACGATGGAGTTATTGTGTGACAGTCTCACAAAGGTAAGGCCCAGCTGCACTCGTAATGCTTCATTTTGAAGGACTTCACAAAATCAGGAATCTGATGTTGACTATAGAGGGCGCAAGACTCAATCTTGCTCTCCAGTGTATTCTCACACAAACGAAGTTGATAAACTTGAGTCGGACAAAAAAAAAACAACAACAACAAAAACAAAACAAAACAAAAACAAAAAAAACAGGTTTACAAACAGTGATGTCGAAACTACAGCTCTGTACCGGAAATCCATCGATAATAAATGGGATGATGTCGGAAATTAGTCAAAAAGTGGATTGACATCTTTATTGAGTCTCTCGAAGACAATTTTTAGCTCACATTTGGTTATACCAATGTGAGTTTATCGTATAAGCTGAAGTCGATGGTGTCTGTATGTATGTGTATATGTATGTATGTATGTATGTATGTATGTATGTACGTACAGTATGTCCGTCAACATCAAAAACACGCAAACTGCTGCACATTTCAGCTTGGTATTTGGTGTGTGGATGAATCCTGGGCTATAGATGGGATTTTGTTCAAATGAAGTCTGCATTGCCAAAATTATGCAAATGAGCTTACAAAATGTGAAAATGGTCAAGAATTAATATCTCGAGAACCGCTGTTTTGATTGATTTGAAAATTTGTGTGCAAGTACCTTAGGTGAACCTTATACAGTTTTATGAATATTGTGAAGATATCCTTAATTTTGTATTTTTGCTGAATTTTTTGGTGATTTTTCTCATTTTCAGTAAAAATTCTTCTTCTCTGAAACCGCCAGCCCAATCACTCTCAAATTTTGGTTAGATCTTTGTGAGGGTGTTACTCTTTTAATTTGTTGAAATTATGACAAAATTGGGAAAATTACTATTTTGGAGCAATTTTGTCATTTTTGGTCAAAAAATCTTAAACAGTATTTTCTTTTTAAAACCCTGGACAGACAGCTTTTATATTTGGTACACAGACGTACAGAGATGACAATAGTTAGATATGTGGAAATTGTCCTGAAATATACAAATTTGTATTTTTAAGACAATATTGTCATTTTTGGTCAAGAAAACTTGTTCTCAAAATTACTTGTTTGATAGCTTTGTAATTTGGTATAAAGCTCCGAGGGATGTTATTAGATAAATTTTCTGCTCAAAGTGTTGGGAAACCCCCAAATTTGTATATTTTGGGTAATTTTCTCAGTTTGTGACCTTAAATGACCTACACCAACCCAGGATATGCTGTGAGACAGTTTCGAAGGCTGTGAACATAATTTTGTCATATTTGGTATCAATTTGTAGGAAAATTTGATCCAGAAAACAAAGCTGAGGTGAATTTTTTCATTGCGGACCAATTTTTGCAACTTTTCTATGCAAGACATACAAGAACTGATGAGAAATTTGGATCCAGGATAATTCCAGATGTTGTAATCACCCCCACAGTGGAAGGCATTTCACTATCTGTAACTAACTTAAGTGCTGTTTACATTAGAATGATAGCACTCATAGCATTAATTAAAAACTCCCCAAGCTTGTAAATACATTTCCTGTAATCTGGCGTTATGTAATGCCAAGGGATGGAACATTTGATATTCAGGAGGGGGTAGGGTCTAGAAGATTGATGAGGTAGCATTACTTTTTTACCAGATCCCTTGTACATTTTTTTACCCACTTCCACCTTTTCTTTTTATCAAGCCTTCTCTGTCTATTTTTTGTTGTTGACATTTGCTTATGTATTTAGGATCTGCTTGTCCCATTGCTATAGAAGTTGATATGCATGTTCCTAAAGATGACCTCCAGTACCTAAGTTAGAGACCTTATTTGCTTTTGTCATTCTTGTTTTTCCTGGTTTAAATATTTCTCGAATGGACCAATTCAAACCGAATGTGAGCACACTATCCTCGACGGTATTTTTATTCTGTCCTGTTAATTGTAAAGAAATTACAAGCAACATGGTCAATGATTAGAGACAAACAAACAAATAAACAAATAAATGAATGAATAAATAAATAAATAAATAAACTGCTCTTTATTGACAAATATAAACAAAACAGCTTTTCGCTTTTAGTTTATTAAAATAACAAATAAACAAACACAAACACTTACACACAAACAAACACAGGCACACATAAACAAGGAGGAAGAGCTCCCTATGATACAACCGGTTGGTTTCTAAAACTGTCACCAAGTTCAACCAAGAATCTTGGCATCTGTCTTGCACTGGTAGTGCAACACTTTTACCAACTTTTATGAATTTTTCTGTAATTTTTGATAATTTTGGACCAAATGAACATCACATTTCATTGGTTACAGTTTGTTATCAATATTTTGACAAAAATATAAAAAAAATTACGTTTAGTATATTTTCATTAGGTGAGAAAAATTGACTTTGGCACTCAAAGGGTTACAGCCCCCACTCAATTATCAGACTTATCTAATATAAATATTAGTTACATGATGAAATATTCAATGGAAAACAAAAGCAAGACAAACTGTTAATGGGCTATTGACATATTCGCTAATGCGAGAACCTGGGATTGAGAAGGGCACCTTTAACAAGATGTGACTGCATATGACTCACCTTGTAATAGTCCAGATACTTGAAAGTCATCGGTACCAGAAGCAAATCAGTAGAATTCCAATGGCTATCATTGCCACAATAAAATGTGTAAAAACTAGAATCGCCACTGATCTCTCCGTCTTGGGTTCAACGTCTTCAAGTTCATCCACCTCACCCTTCGGCTTCTCATTAAGTCGGGGACGTCTGACAGGTCAAAGTAAACCGCCTCTCTGCTCACTCTCTCTTCTTTGACTTCTGCATTGCCTGATAGTACAACATATCTGTGATCATTTCAAGCAAAAGTTTTTGATCAGAATTGAATGAATGATTAATTATTGAGTGCTTCCCTCAGGCTATACATCGCTGATTCTTAAAAATTTTGTATATAGCACCATAGACATGGTGCTGAATGAGGGTGTTTTTCCACTGATTTTCTTGACGGGAAATCCAGGAACTCTGAACAAACTCTTGTAATATGTTTGTGAATCAACAAGTTTCTCAAAAAAGTTTAGGAAACTGAATTCAGTCCCTATATCTGATGAACAAACACTGACAAATTTGTCTACTGCCTATTTGTTTATTTCAAAGAAGAGCAACGGGAACAAGTCCCATTCACAGGCTCCATAAAATATGAATAAAAAATACTAAAGTACGATCGTACACTGTACGATCATTGATTCAGAACAAAGATACACAGACATGCTACCCTCACTTACTGAGTGTTAAAAGTTACACACACATGCTGAATACATTTAAGTAGTTCAAACTCACATGCATCTGCCAACAATGTTTCCATGTACCCATAATCCCCTGGAATACATAGTGTTCACACCGTTTGCTCCATCAGCATGCAGCATCTGTTGGGTCATAGAAATAGACACTTTTACATAATAACAAGTCATTGACAATGACACAGTCCCCACTTGTAATTTAATTACAAGTCCTCTGAGAGGAAAGAGACTCCTCTTCATTAATTAGGTCTGTGATTAAAAATATTGCGATACAGATGCGGCTTAATGGCCAAAAATGAGTTCCATGGTGGTGAAAACATAAATGTTTTACATCGGACAATACTGGAAGGTTAAAATATGCCATCAAATAAATGTTTGAATCTCAGAAATTTTGGGTGTAATAATGGCAAATTTGGTAAAAAATAAATGATTCCATTTAGTCACACAGTTTTTTATTTTAATTAGAGTCTTTACTGTTCAAGGTTTACTTTTGTGTTATTGTATGATGTGATGTGAAAATTACATTCACTGCATGAACTTGAAATGAATGGTTTTATATATTGATTTTCAGTGATTTTCGAGAAAAATGTGACTTATCATCCTACATTTGTAGAAAACCAAGCATGGTGACCCCATCTTTTTTCTCTAATATTTGATTATTCTCATATGCCAGAATTCAAAAATCCATGGTAACTGTTAAGACTCCCTAGTCTATGTGTTGCTCTCTGGCCTGATCTTGTATGTTTCACTGTCAAGTGAGCGTCCCATGACCCAAACTCTTCTTAACTACATTGGAGTCAGGGCTATCACTGTCAAGGCCGGTATGCCGTGACAGTGACACTGCCCTTAGGCAGTTGCAGGGCAGTAGCTGTATTAACTTTGTATTTTGTCAATATTTTTGTTCAGTTTATAGTAAAGTAAAGTAAAGTAAGCCTTTATTGAAATCGTATCCCAGTTGGGATCTTGATCATAAAGTACAATAAAGGTTTTGCAAAAACAACAATGAAAGAGTATATATAATATATATATAAATATAAATATCTATACATGAGGTCAACATATTAAAGGTTCATAAATAGTTTACTTTGTCTTTTCATTTTGTCTTGTCTGAGTTTAAAACATGTATGTATGTATTTTCCCAATTCACATAGTGATGCTTTATCTGTCCTTGAAAAGATGCTTACAAGGTCTTGTGTGCCTCTGAATGCGTTTTTACAAATGTTTAGTTTACTGAAAAAATCATGTCTAATGTCTGTGTATCCTTTGCATTGAAAAAGACAATGTATCTCATCTTCTACTTGTTTGTTTTGGCAAATTGGGCATGCTCTGTCTATGACATCAAGGTTTCTATATCTACCAGTTTCTATGTGTAGTATGTGTGCACTAATGCGTAACTTGCACAGGGCTGATCTGTGATCTGGGTTTTTTATAACATGAAGGTAGCTTTCGAGAGAGAAATCTTTTTTCAACTCTCTGTATGTGCGAAGTTTATTTTATGGTGCCCTTGTCTGGTATCATCATGAATCAATTCAAATGCACATTTTTCAAATAGCTGTTTAACTTTTACATTGAAATTAGTATTAAACTGTTTGTCATTTTATATCTTTACATTCATGGCATCTCCAATATTTACGAGCAGCAACGATTGTTTAATTCCTGACACCCAATAATTTGTATGTGCATTGTCCAGTTGACAACCCAGATCATAAGCCTCACGAGTCAGTGTTGTATCTGCTTTCTTACTTATTTTTAACCAATATTTGACCATTTGTGTTATGCTTGAAACAATTAGAGGATATCTGCTCAGTTCCATTAAACATGCTCTGTTGGATGCTTTATTATTCACTTTGAGTATGTGCTTGCAAAATTTTATAATGTGCAACATTTCAATGTGTGTTGTTAAGTTTGTGAGTATGGTTTTTTGCATTTGTGCATATGTCCGCAGTCCATACTTCTGTACAGTATAGCAGAATAGGTTTTATCATGGCATCAAACATTTGTAAATGGACCTTAATTGGAATATTTGACTCTGCACAGAGTAACTGTCTCAATTTAAAACATGCCTTCATAGCTCTGTTTTTCAAATCAATTTGTGCTCTGTTAGTTTTCTGTAATATTAACTTTATGCCAAGGTAAGTATATGTTGACACATTTTCCAACTCATTACCATGTATAGTAAATTTAAATTTGTTGAAAATTTTCCCCGATTTGTTGAAAACCATGATTTTCGATTTGAGAATGTTTATGCCTAAATGCCATTTTTCACAATAATGCCCTATTAAATTTATAGCATTCTGTAGCCCCGTAGGTGTCTCAGATAGTAGAAGTAAGTCATCGGCATAAAGTAGACATGATAAAGTACTCCGTAATAAAGTTGGTGGGTCATTGGTGACACAATTAAGCGAATCTTTTATGTCATTTATGTATAGGTTAAAAAGCAGTGGGCTTAAGCCGTCACCTTGCCTTATTCCTCTCTCCATGGGAAACTGTTCAGTGAGTCCCTCTTTCACCCTAATCCAACCCTTTGAATTTAAATAAATTGACTTAATGATGTTATAAAATTTGCCTGTGATACCATACTTTATTACGGTAGTTTGTGTAGAAGCCCCACATGCCAAATTGAATCAAAGGCTTTCTGAAAGTCTATGAAACAGCCAAAAATGTATTTCCCTTACTCAGATACTTTGTAAGTAATTGTTTTAAAACAAATATATGATCACATGTACTAAACTCTGGCATAAAGCCAATTTGTTCCCTAATTATAAGGTTTTCATTTTTAATATGAGTAATTAGTCTTTGTTTTAGAACTGAAGTAAAAGTTTACTAATTGTACTTAGCAATGTTCAATCACTCTGTAATTTCTCGGGTCATTTTTGTCTCCTTTTTTATATATCGGTACAATAATGCCTGTATTCCATGCATCAGGAAAGTGACCGCTAGCTAAGATTATGTTGAAAAGAGTTTTGATTTGTTTAATTAATACATGTCTACTTGCTTTTATCATTTCATTTGTTATTTTATCCATACCTGGGGCTTTCCTGTTCTTTAAAGTACTGATGGCTTTTTGAATTTCTAATTCAGAGATGGGTTTGTCCAAAGCTGAGATCTGTGTTCCCAGCCTCTGTTGATCTATCATGACATTCTCATCTATTAATGGCAAATCTACCTTTGTATTAAGTGCCTTAAATGACTGTACCACCTTTCTTTTTCAATTGATGTGCAGGGTTCGCGGTAGAGGTCGCCACAGTCGCAAAATGCGACTAAAACTTGATTGTGGCGAACAAAAACCCATCGGCAATCGCCACGATCTCAAAAGCGTGGCGACAGCTGATTTCTATAGTCGAAATTGATAAAACTAAACAGTCCAAATCTTAATGCTTTTCCACTGATATGCTAAAGACAACATAAAAAACTCTTTATTTAAAGCACTTACTTGAAATTGTAAAGGAAGACAAAATACAGAAAACAGTTACAATTACATTCTCGCGATCTCGATCTCCATGAACTGGCATTCCGATCACGTTGATACTAAGATAGACAACCATAGCCAAAAGCAGCAAAACTCAGCGACGATTCCGAGCTTTATTGACACAGTATTTCATATCGCAGTATCAAATCAAACTGATTACACAATCCCTGGATCAGCGACATTTTAGTGAAATTTCCACATTAATCATAACTTGAAAAAAGTAAACGTGAAACAATGACGTCGTGTATGCTGTCCATCAACAGCATAGTGTGAACCGTAAACTAACTGGCATGGCATGCATTGACTGCACATAAAAGCAAGTCGACATTGCAATATCAAACGGTCTACATCTTGTGAAAACAACGACATAGCAGTGAAAGTTGTAATAGTCACCGGTAAAAACTCTTCACTGATGAAAGGATAATAGCGTCAAACAAATGAAATTGCATATTTAGAGAAGGAAAACCAACGTCGCATCGTGGCCTTGAGTGAGAATAACAATGGCGGATGTGCGGAGTGGGACTATTCTATTTAGGTAACGGGGGTACGGAGGGACACAGATTCATGAAGGTACTGGCAAAACGTGCCATTTTCCTAACAATGCTCTCGCGGGAACTTCAATGTCTCATTGTTGTAACACCTTTTTAATAGTTTTTCTGATCGGAAAAGTAATTTTACTAACTGTAATGATCTATTATACGCTCATCACCTTTCTGTATCGGGGTTTAACTAGGGTAGGCATGTAAAGTAAAGTGAAGTAAGCCTTTATTGAAATCCTATCCCAATTGGGATCTTGATCATAAAGTGCAATACAGGTTTTGCAAAATCAACAACAAAAGAGTATATATAGACGAGGATGTAACATGTTCATCAATATTTTACTCTTTTTCATTTTTATTTTGGTCTGAGTTTAAACATTTTCCCAAATCACATAATGAAGATTTGACTGTTCTTGAAAAATGTTTATAAGGTCTTGTGTATCTGAATGTGTTTTTACAAATGTTTAGTTTACTTAAAGATCATGTCTACTGTCTGTGTAGCTTTTGCAGTGAAAAAAGAAATGTATGGTCTCATGTATCTCATATATATATATATATATATATATATATATATATATATATATATATATATATATATATATATATATATATATATATAAGTGTGTGTATGCATTTATGAATGTATCACATCAAAAACTTGAAGACTGAAGCATGTTTCTACCGCATTTAGTATGTGTGGCTAATGAAAGTTGCGTGTGCTAATAAAATTAGGACCAAATTAGCCACACTCAGTAAGTGTGGCTACTAACTTGAAAATCCTACCGCTAAACCTGGGTGTGTTATACAACTGCGTTCTTGTTCTACTCCCTGCAGCATGTTGAATTGTCCAGTATTCAGCTTACCAACACAGCCTATGTATACCGATCATTTGTATCATTGACAAACTTTCAGTCTGAACTCTAATACAATTATCACCAATATTTAGACAAACGGACTTTGTTGACAAACTGAATATTGTGTTTTTCAGCATGCTGTAGAGTCCCCCCGCCTCAACTACCCAATGAATTTTCGAATCTCCCCCTGAATTCATCCATCCGCCCACCATTTTTTTTGAACGCAGCCTTACTTACTTTGGCCATTATTGGCATTGTGCCAAACCTATGGAAACATTCAGTGGATGGGTGCTAGATAGCAATTAATGCACCTCTTCTCACTAGACTTCCACTTTGGTGCCATAGAATAGTTTTCAAATAATTAGAGTCTATTATTTTGCATTTTGAAACTCAGAATGTCTGCCGCCAAATTTACCATACCATCATGATTGAAAATGGTTATACAATGATATTCTGTTATTTGTGAAAGTCTTTATATCAAACATTTGTCTATTTGCTCATTAAAAAGACAGGCTGAAGTACTGGTATATCTATCATAGACAACTTCAAGATTGCAAATTTCCTTAAATGTTACCTGCTCACCCCTGATTTCCTGTATGCAGGTCTGTGCTTACCATTGATAACAATAGGTTTGGGTCAAACCATTGTGGTGTAAGGGTTGAGGATATAGCATACAGTAAGGTTAGAACAGCTGGCAGTTGCCGGCTATCTTATCTATTGTTGCTAGGGAAGTTGTCATGACAGAATAATGTAAAGGTCAGTTAGGGTCATCCAGGTTCTGCGGGTAAATTCAGTCAAGCGCGTCAGTCACTGGCAGACTTCTGACACAGTGGAAGATTGGGTGGTCACTTGTGCTATTCCAAAACTTGGTCTTATTCATACCTAGGTGTGACTTAAATTGGAAGAGTTCAGGTAAATTTTACAATATGTACAGGGTTCGAAATACCCGGTGGTCATGCGTCAAATGACCACCAATTATCTCATTTGGACCACCAGATTCTATTTTGGGTGGTCAATCTTGACCACCAAATTTTTGGAGGTCACAATAGTACACTGCAGAGCTGTAAATCTTACATGCCTCTCACAGTTTATTGCTAGGAGTATCCAGAAACAATATATTGTCCCCAGAGATAGATATTTTAGCAGTTTAAGTAGTACATCCGTGTTTCATCTAGGCTGCGCGATTGCGCGATTCCCCCTCTTTCGTGTGCTGCGCGCCGCGTAGCGACCCATCGCCCACTGCACTGAGCTGGCTGGAATGGCATATCAAATATCATGGGTGTCACACTTCGATACTTTTGACCCATTATCAGCACCTGTTAATACTTTGGCAACAGGCATTGTATAGTGTAGCAAGAACATTTACATGAAAGGAACTAATTTTAGTTCGATTTTGATACTTTTTGTACTTTCCGTATACTGATTTTGCATATGAAAGCCTGTCAGCCCATTGAGAGTTACGTTCACAAAAGTTCATTGCCCTTGTCTCATTACCTCAGTACGATAGAGAACAGGAGACAAACTGAAGTTTTTGTGGATAGTATGAATGTCTGTAACACTATGAAAATAATTCTGGTAGCAAAAATTGACTCGGAAATTGGACTTTACTGTTACAGAAACGTTTTCAGTTCAGTGAATGGCATTGGCACTGTGATGGGATTGCATGCAATAAGAGTCACAAGCAAGCTGTAGTGTCAATGGGGACGGTTTTTGAATTCAGTGAACATACATTGACTTACTTTTCGGGCAAATAAACCCTAAAGTTAACTGTTCGTGACAACCAACCTTTCTGTTTGTTATTTTCGTACTTTAAAATGACTGACAAAAAGCAATTGGAGCGAATCTGACATCGAGAAACTCCACATTCAGAACACGGCAGACAGACCTCCTAAGTTGTTCATTTTAACTCTACTGAGTCTGCGCACAAGACTACAAGACCAGCTAGGTCACTAGAAAATACAGCTAACTGGTTTGTATAGGGCAATCTTGATCCAAACTCTACGGTGGTTAGGGATGATATAAGCACAGTAAAAACGTGACAAACAAATATATGTTATTTTTTCAAAAGATAGGAAAACATTCCTTTATAACTACTAAAGATTATTTCTTGCTTTGTGTAAGTGCACACAGTTCATAATCATTTAAAAATGAAAAAATCCCTTGAAGGTTCATGTACAGTGGAAATGGCCAGCTGCTAACAAACATGCAGAATATTGTAGCATACAAATTACGCTACAATTTTTTCCAGGAATATTAATACTTATTAATATTAATGAGCCAACCGCCACTCTTCTAAGCTCTACATACATTCACAACAGAGATACTCAAATTTGTTGACTTTTGAAAACATCTTATTATAGGATGGGTTTTGCAGCCAGCATCTTGGATTGTGTAAGCAAGTGATTTATGGCTTGTGGTATGGGCATTACAAGTGACATCATTGCAACATTAAAACTTACATGTAAAGCCGTGATTATATGTTTTAGTTAAATCCCCCCAAAATTTTAAAATCCCCCTCAAAAATTCCTGCAGAGGGGGACCAGTCCCCCCCCTGGTGTAGCATCCTAGATGAAACACTGGTACATGTCTTGTCTGTTCAATCACAGTCCCTCCACTGTGGTTCAATGTCAGTCCTTCAACCCCACTCCAGTACTCAACTGAGTGTTCCTTTAGATAGACAATGTCTCTCTTTGTTTTACTGTTTACTGCTATGATTATTGTGATAAAGTCTGCAAACGTTGAATAACATCTCCTAGCAAATTTCGTCTAGTCATTAAAGTGACACAGATCAATATACAAAACTCTTTCAAAACTTCATAATAATCCAAAAAAATGCAATAATTGTCATGTTATCAGCAGTAATTGTCATTCTTTATTACACGGTAATTTTGTCAAAACTTAAAATCTGTAACTCAAGTCCTTTGCATATAACCAGTCAGTCAGTCACTCATGCAGCTGTCAAGTTGATCTGTAAATGACTGAAAATTTTCCAGTGGATTTACTGAGCATCCAACATACATGTAAACCAACTTAACGTGTGGAGCAGCATGGTGAAATGGTTTCAAAACAGCATGTACAGCCCACTATTCACCCCCATGGACCCATACCTCCACAAGATTTACACTCTGATATGATCAATTTTTTGACCACCAAATTTTGCAATTGACCACCAAAATTTGAATCTGGTGGTCAAACATGACCACCAAACAAAAAAATAAATTTCGAACCCTGATGTACATTACGTTCTTTGTACCCAAAGTTTAAGTTTTGAAAGGTTCACTGAAGATAGAGAAAGATATTATTGTCTTATAAGGGTCACCTATGGGTAGACAGCAAACCCTATTGTACGACATTCTTGAATTCTAAGTCATAATAACTCAATCTTCCACTATAGAATAATGTATACAGAAAAGGCCACATGTGTTTTGCATTTGTCAGAGCTACATGCCCTACTGAAGAGATGCTAAGGTGGTGTTACATGGAGAGAGAGGTTAATTAACCTATAGTCACACCTAAAGACCAATTTAAGCCATATAGAATAATGCTTAAACATGAAAGACTTTCAACAGATCTTGAACTGAACTTTGATCATGAGTGTTTTAAAGCAGAGATCTATGGGTTGTAAACCATGCAGGATACTTTGTTGTAGGTGTGTATGCCAACTTTGCTAGGCATATTAGGTACCAGGAAATAGATTGAAAAAATCTCACTAAACTGACCCGTAAATGCAAGCTATAGAGACATCAAACACTGAGCTAAAATTGAAAAGATTTTTAACATTTCTTGTAAGTGAAGTAACATAATTGGTTTGGCAGGACTTAAAAGGGATAATGTTAAAAAACACATGATGTAGGGTACAGTTACTGAAGTTTTGTATCATCGAGGTTACTGCTCAGTTGATAGGCACAGCTGCTATGTCACCGTTAGTCCTTAGAAAACAAGCAGCTGAATGTTGATAGAGAAATATTTAGCTTTGAAAAAAATTGTTCAGCAAAATGAACTCTAAGATACTATGGTAACTGCAACATAGATACAATATGAAACGAATTATTTTTTTGTTTTATTACTTTCAGTGAAATTTGACTGAATAGAGACATGGCTTCATCATCAGACTTTGGTGAAAAACTGCTGACTGACATTGATGACAAGGTATTGCTGTGTGCCATTTGCATGGAGCGTTTCAAGTCACCGAAAATACTGCCTTGTCAGCACACATTTTGTGAACATTGTCTCACAGAATGGGTCAAAGCAAACAACGGTCAGCTGATATGTCCAACATGTAAGAATCAATGGCCTTTACCCTCTGGAGGGGTACCAGCTATCACCAGCAATCGATTTTTGAATGACCTTTTGGAGGTTATCAGTGATGTCAATCCTGGAAAGGTCAATGAGGCAGTCTGTGATGGGTGTAAGAAAGAGGCTAAGTATTGGTGTGGTGACTGCGGAGGACAATTTTATTGTGAAGCCTGCATAAAAACTCATACAGCAATGAAAGTCTGTCAAGATCATGCACCAATTACAATAGAAGAATACAATGAAAAGATGTCAACACAACACTTCAGAATGACTAAAGCTAGATTCTGTCCTACACACCGCAGTACTAAATTAGAATTCTACTGTGATACTTGTCAAGTGCCAATATGTTTAAAGTGTATAGTGGTTGATCACCCACCTGGATCTGATCATAAGATGTTGTCACTGGAATCAGCCATGGAGAAGTATATGCCAGAAATGAAAGCACACTCCCAGAAAATTGCTCAGAAAGTCAGCGATTTAAAACTAAGAAAGGACAGAGCACATGATCTTCGAAAAGACTTGGATGCAAACAAGTCTACAGCTGACCAACAAATTAACACACTGTGTCAAAAGTTAATTGATGAAATTAAACAGCAACAAATCAAAATGCAGGGTCAAGTTGATGATATCTACATATCAAAATGTAAACAAAGTGATGCCAATATAGAACTACTGGAACATAAAATTGCCAGTGCAGAAAGTAATCTTTCATATCTGAACCATCTCTTGACTTTTGGTGGAGCTGTGGACATCATGTCAGTACAAAAACAGATGAAAGATCAACAGCAGCACTACGATGATCTGACCAATGTACCTTGCACTGACATTGACAGTGACCTGGTTTTCAGAGAAAATTCTGAGTGTTTACGGATTGATCTTGGTGTTGTCAAAGGAAAGAATCTGACTAAACCAGGTATGTTGTTAACCCTTATTCGACAAAGTTAATATTTCACCATCATGCCACATTAGCTAAAACTTAAATGAAGCACAACATGTCCATTATGGTGTATTTTAACAAAAAACTTGAACATTTGAAGACCTCTGAAAACAGAGATTTCTTTCAAAGGTGTTTTTTTCTTGAATAATAAGAAATTTACGCATGAAATTATTGCCACAGGTGAACAAGGTTATATAAGCATAGTTTTAAATTGTTTAATATGACATACAAGCAGCTAAACTTTAAAGCTGTTGTAAGAATGAATTCATTCAATGTGTCTGCAGGTAAACCAATACAGTCTGAAGTAGAGAGGAAAGATGGAGATAGGACGGAGACAATCACACACACACAACTCACAGAGCAGAGGAAACTTTCAGAGGAAAACATGACAGAGCAGAGTAGTAACACTGGACTTGAAGTGATTGAAGGAAGTGAACTTGGTGATGTTGAAAAGAAACAGACATGGCTGATTCAGTCTCTGGTAGTGACAGCCAAACAAGATCAGCCAATAAAAGCAGTCCAGTTAACAGAAGGAGATACTACAAAGTCTACAAAAACTAAGCAATCAAATCTTACACCATGTGAAATGGAAGATCCATCAGGTGAGTGAACTGTCTCAAGTAAACAATTATAATTTATTCAGTACATTTATTCAGACCTAAATTTTGATACCTTGACTGGGTTTTTGAACTTGGCAATTTGGGGACCTGCTGAATATTCATTTCTGGGATTCATCAACATTGAACAGAGTGGAAGAAAAATGTTTCTTGCTTAATGTTATGGTGAGCTTGTTGTTATTCTGCTGTGTATATGGCATTCGAAGTTCACAGCACCACCACTGGCTGAAAATTTATTGATCGAAGCACATTTAGCTTTCCAGATTAAACCAAATAGCAAAAACAAGTGTAGGTTTTTGAGTCGATCATGATCAAAGTCAGATTGAAGAGGAAACTTAGTAATTGTGCTATTGGAAACATGTAGCAGTGAAAACAACCCAAATCCTAGCATTCATACATGTCAGTTTATACTTATGATAACCATATGATACATCAACCTTTAGTCACTTAGTTGGATCAATTAAGAGACACCATACACTTCACTTTTAGTGAGCACTTATAGTTATACTCACAGGGAGGAAGTCGTCAGAACGCTGCTCAAAGGTTGCCCAGGATCCCTACAACCGATGTGAACACTATATCTATGACACGTTGGCGATTGATGAAAATTAAAACATGTCTATTAACAACGAATATCATAAAATTTAAATATTGCAGCTATGTTGACTTGATGCATTTACATATCATGCATGAAATACTACATTGTTTGTAAACAAGAAAGTTCCACACGCAGAGTCCAGATGACTGCATCCCTTTAAAGTTTGACATTTTTGTCCATTTTTATATACTACATCACCTTTATGCAAATTTACTAAAATGCAAATCTTCCCTATAAATCATGTAACATTTTTGATATCACACAAACTATGACCCTCAAACTGGACAAAATAATAAAACATTTTCTCATATAATTTGATAAATATACATATTGTTTCCTTCAGTAAACTCAGTATTGTAGAGTTCTTACCTCCAATGATGATAAAATAAACATTTATTTGTTTGTCTGAAAATCAAAGAGTTTGAACAAAAGTACTTCTTAACACACATTACCTCGTTTGTGAGATCTGTACAGTATGCGGAAGTAAGCATTGTACTTTGGAACATTGAGGGTAAAATTTGGCTCTACATGATCCCTTCTTGGTACACTCAATTGTGACAATACCAAAACCAACTTGAAGACCCTACTGGTTAAAAAAACTAGAAATTCTTTTCAGTAGAAGTTAACACTGTCACACCCATGATTTGTTCAGTTATGTCATATGAATATTTTTAACTGACATGATGATTGAATCACTGGACTCACAGTGTTTTGTGAATGACTAATACCATTTCTATTGGGATCTATATACAGTTAATGATTTTCAAGAGTCTGACAGAGTGACCTGAGCTAAATTTAACTATCTAGTCAAATTGAGTTGAACTTTTGGCAAATCAACAGAAAGTACACCGTAATAAAACCTTAGTAAATACTGTGGAGTACTTTATTTTCTCATGGAATTTATTTTCGCTTTTTTTGTGGGGGCAAGTTTTCTGCAAACATCATTCCACATCATTCCACGCTTAATGTATGTGGCTTCAAATCCTTTGATCTTGGCGGCAAACTATGATTTGTTTTCAATGAACTCAACAGTAAAATCTCGGGGTTTGTCAAAGTTTTCACAAAACATTGTACCAAATTGTTCACCAAGACAAACCTGCAGCAGAAATTAACACTTTATCAGCTTTGTCATCATTCTGTTTGTACCGACAAACTTGTAACCCCTGCCAAAAAATACCATAAATGTTATTGGTGTCCGTGGGGACTTATAGGTTTGGTCATGTCCGTCCGTCCGTCCGTCCGTCCGTCCGTCCGTTCACGCAGATATCTCAGATACGCCTGGAGCGATTTCATTCAAACTTAGTACATGTCATACATTATATCATAGACCCTCGAGAAAAAACTCGAGGGTCTATGATTATATGCACGTCGATTTGGTTTTTGATACGATCAAATATGGCCGCCAGGCGGCCATTTTATTACGATTTTTTCATGTACAGAGCCATAACTCAGGCATATCTCAACCGATTTTATTCAAATTTGGTACAAGGACATTGACCTATGTCATACATATGCACGTCGATTTGTTTTGTGATACGATCCAATATGGCCGCCAGGCGGCCATTTTATTACGATTTTTTCATGTACAGAGCCATAACTCAGGCATATCTCAACTGATTTTATTCAAAGTTGGTACAAGGACATTGACCTATGTAATACATATGCACGTTGATCTGTTTTGTGATACAATCCAATATGGCCGCCAGGCGGCCATTTTGTTATGATTTTTCATGTACAGAGCCATAACTCAGACATCTTTCTACCGATTTTATTCAAAGTTGGTACAAGGACATTGACCAATGTCATAGACATGCACGTCATTTTGGTTTGTGATACAATGCAATATGCCGCCAGGCAGCCATTTTGTTACGATTTTTTCATGTACAGAGCCATAACTCAGGCATATCTCAACCAATTTTATTCAAATTTGGTACAAGGACATCGACCTATGTAATATATATGCACATTGATTTGTTTTGTGAAACAATCCAATATGGTTGCTGTGTGGCCATTTTGTTATGTTTTTTTCATGTACAGAACCATAACTCAGACATGTATCAAGCAAATTTATTCAAAGTTGGTACAAGGAGATTGACTTATGTCATACATATGCACGTCAATTTGTTTTGTGATACGATCCAATATGGCTGCCGTGTGGCCATTTTGTTATGATTTTTTCATGTACAGAGCCATAACTCAGGCATATCTCAACCGATTTTATTCAAAGTTGGTACAAGGACATTAACCTATGTCATACATATGTAAGTCAATTTGTTTCATGATATGATCCAATATGGCTTCATGGCAGCCATTTTGTTACAATTTTTTCATGTCCTTAGCCAAAACTAGGCACGTCTCAACCGATTTTATTCACCGATTTTATTCAAATTTAGTAAAAGGACATCACAGACCAAATTCATGAAGAGGACTCTATCCTCTCTGAGGACTTGTAATCAAAGTACCCATTCACAAGTGGGGACTGTGTCATCTACGATGACTTATTCACACCATATGTCTGATACCATTATTATATTTTGAAAAAAACAATGCATCAAAATTCTGTCTTGTTCATCAATTCACACGTATTAATACTTTAGGGAAGCCTATCAGCTGTAGCATTGCCGAGAACGGTACAAACAAAAGAGAAAGCAATATTGACAGGATGTACTTTGGCTTGCAAGGGGTTGTACACTGGTACGAGTGGTCATAGACAGCTACGATATGATCAATGCGAAAACATTCCTGCGAAACTGTCATTTCTTTCAATCACGCAAAAATACCGGTATATTCCAGCGTGAAGAAAGTGTTTCACAGTAAAACATTACATGAACATGTTGAACTATCACTACGTACTCTGCTGGTTCAAGTTCAAGTGTTCTGGTGTTGCGACATTGGTTATTCAAAGAAAGGCTTACTTTATTAATGACAATGAAAGCTGATAGATTCACATTGTCACACTATCTTAAAGGTGGACTGTCACCTGTTCCAATTTTGCCACAGTTACCATGGAAAGAGAAAATCTTACGGATCACAGATTTCAAGCAAGTGGCCGCTTTTTAAAAACAGGGCCCTCACATGGGGATTTTGAATACCAATGACGCCCCTTTGACCATATATGGGCATATTTAGATTACAGGTGAATGTATACCTTTAAGGTGGAGCTGCATGTTGCCAACACAGTTTTTTTCAAAGCAATATTTCTCATCAAAGATGACAAGGAAACCCCCTCATACTATATATTTTCAAAAAGCAGAGACTCTAAAGTTTAATATGGTAGCAGTAGTTTACTCTAAGGATAAGGATGTATATTTGGGGTGAAAAACCTCAATTTTGGTATTAATGATAAAAATTAATTTAAGTCAAAAACTTGACGCCATTTTCTGAAATGTAATATTTCACTTGAAAGAAGAGTATATGAAGAAAAAGACGACTATTTTATTTGGCATTATCCATCCTCATTCTAAAATGGCAAGGGTTTCAAAGACTGACACTCAAAAAAATTGATTAAAATCATAATAAGCAAAATTAAAATTCCTCTTATTCAAAATGTAAGAACTTCATTGCCAAACAAAATAGTTGTTTTGTTATATAGCATTAAAAGAACAAAATATGAAAATTTCAGAAAATTTGACCCAGCCAGAGTGGAGTTAAATTCTTTGGAAATTTCGAAATTGGGAGGAAAAGGAAGCCTGGAAATCGGGTGATTTGCATACATTTGCATAAATTAACATTTCTCTAACAGGCAACTTACGACTGCTTGACAAGCTACAAGGTGAAGGAAACCAAAATTTTAATCTTGGGTAAACATATTAATTAAAATTGAATAAATATTTGCAAAAAAGTGATTTTTGAGCAAAATATGCTGTGTTGGGTGCAGCACCCCCTTAAATTGGCCCATTTATTTAACAGCATGCCAGAAAAAACGTTTTTACAGAATGTTTTGAAAAAAAGTTCATATCCTATTTTATTGTTAGCACATGAATGAATCTGTTCATGAAATCCAGTGTTTGCTGCCATTCATAGAGGTTAATGAAAGAATTTTGACTTGATCACTGCTAACGAGAGAAATATGAGTAAACGATAAATTTTGAACCGAAATCAATGTGTTGCCATGGTAACAAAGCATTCCCTAAATTAAACAAATGTTTGCATAACACATGTATTTATGTTAGTATACATTGTATTTTGAAAAAACAAATGAAGTCTAAGTTAAAACCATTTCTTATGCTTTGTAAAGTTAATTTTACTATAGATTAATACTGTTGCCATGGTAAAATGACATTAAAATATCAAAATAACAAAAATAGCATAGTTTTAAAAAATGCCCCATTGAATGGTCATTGTGTGGCTGTTTGATTTATATCAATAACTGTTCTCAATTTTGAGCTACATCGACGAACAGCTAACTGTTACATTTCAATTTCATACCATTTATTTACTTTTGACCTTTGACCTTTGCACCCCTGTGGTCAGCTGGTCAAAATCTAGTTTTGCATTTCAAGTTTAAATTCTGGAAAGAATTTAAAGAGGTGCAAAAGGTTTAGCCTTAATTCTACAACTTGTCAAATGAGTTCATCCATGGTGCATGTGTTTTACAAAAATCTTTACATGTATATGAAGACTGGCATTTCTATACCAAAACAAGATATTTTGAAAAAAACATATTTAATAGAAATGGTAAAGGAACAATAAAATATGAAATAAATATAAAAGACTTCACATTGATGAACTGTCATTTTGATGCACTTTGATCTTCATCAATATATATTTCCAATTTCAAGCTATATCAGCAGACAAAGCTTCATGTTAGGTGAAAATTAAACTTAAAACCACTTATTTGCTTGCTTGACCTTTAACCTCTTTGACCTTGTGGTCAGTTGGATAAATTGGGTTGTTGGGTCAAGGTCCAAATTTCAGACAAAAAATTTCCAACTCGTTTAGAGTTCCACAAAATATTGAACAAATATATCCCTAATACAAGCTATAGAACTGATGCATTTCTATTCCTAGACCAACAATACATGTTGAAAAGCAAGTTTTATGAAACAAAATTTACAAGGTTACCATGGTAAAAGGACATTAAAATGTGAAATTACAAAAATGAAAAAAGTGTAGAATTTTCTCTGTTTAATTGTAATTTTGATGCAGTTTGATTTGTATCAATATCTAATCTCAGTTTCAAGTTGTGATTGTGAGAACAATTTGTTACATGGCGAATGTATTGAAATTCCACTCTATTGATGTGCTTGTTTTAACCTTTGACCTTTCAGGTGGCTGGTCAAAATTCACACTGGAGGGTCAAGGTCCTAGTCCAGGACAGAAGTTCAACAATCCACAAGGTTTAACCTTCCATGATGATAAACTTCTGGTGTGTGACAAAAGCAACAACATTGTTCAGATACTGAACCAAGACTACACATGTGAAAAGGTGCTAGGAAGTTTCAGCGGTCAGTTTGCCAAGCCATTTCAGCCACAGTCCGTAGCCGTCTCTAAGGACAACCATTACTTCATACTTGATGGCAATAATGTGCAAATTGTTGTTTGTGATCAAAATAATAAAGTTATCAGCATAATTACTTTACCTGCAGGTGTAGATCCCTGGTGCATAGCTCTCTTGAAAGGGTTTGTTTTGGTCACTGATGTCAAAGGTCATAGGTTACTCAAGTACACCAAGACTGGTCAATATGTTTCAGAGGTTGGCAGTCTTGGTGCTGGACAGACACAATTCCACTACCCCTGCTTTGTCGCTGTCAACAGTAAGGATGTCATCATGGTGTCTGACTATGTCAATCACTGCATCAAGTGTTTTGATTCTGATTTCAATTACCTGTACCAATACGGTGAGGAAGGTCACGGCGATAGTCAGCTGTACTGCCCAGACAGCATTGCCGTTGATGGCGCTGACAATGTTTATGTTTGTGATCTCAGCAATGATAGGATTTCGATGTGGAGTCGAGATGGGACTTGGTTATGTAATCTTTTCCATCGTGTAGTGAGGTGGCCCAGGTACATTGCAGTCAGCCGAGACAGAATCTGTGTTAGAGGGAGAAACGACAAACACATCACAGTATTTTCTAAGTAGACAGAAACACCAAGATGATGTGTATGTTTGCATTTCATCAAAATATTGGATTTCTGTCAAAACTTTCGGCGCGAAGTCAATTTCCAATTATCACTCAAGCGTGACGACGAACGAATCGTACCGTTTACATGTTGTTTACATTCCAAAAACCATCTTTTTCTCAAATTTAGAAAGATAGTTTTCGGAAAATATTATTCTATGTTGATGTCGCCTCATGTCTAGAGTAAACATGAACCCAAATGATGTTGTTTTTTGATAATTTTCATTCAGAAAATTTAGGAACTTTGACAAAGGGGCCTCACTCAAGTTGCAATCACGTTAGGTCCAACCAGTGGATGGCGTGCAACGAACACATCAAACGTAAAAACCAAGTTGAAAGGGTCACGTTTGAACTTTTGCAAACAAAATCGGAACAATCATCACTGTAATTCTCTGACAGCAGATTTATCTTTTAGGAACAAATTTACCATAAGTGAGTTATTTTGAACAATTTCAAGTCATGAATATTAAATTTTGACAGTGTACACATTATTTTACGCATCCTCCAACTCCACTAGACTCGGGGCGGATCATGTTTTTCTTGAGGGTCCATGGGCGGATCACAGTCGTTTGGTGGGCTATTCAGCTCTGGGACTATTCGCCCCATAGACGAGTGTACAGAAGCGAGAAACACCTCAAGTCTGGCTATAAAAACCATTACCGCCCTCTAGAGTTAAGTTTTTATAACTACTTTCGTTTTGGATGAAAAGCCCTATATACAGGCTTTTTTATCAATGCCGTATTGATAATCTGCAACAATACATTGTAACGAAGCGTACTTTTCAGTTTTCGAATATTATATGGTCAGAGGGAAAATGTAGGAACAAAATTGTATCATTATGACTAGATTTCATGGATATAATGGGCAATTAGAGGGTAACGAGATCAAGAGAGAGAT
Organism: Ptychodera flava; assembly: GCF_041260155.1. Classification (NCBI taxonomy): domain Eukaryota; kingdom Metazoa; phylum Hemichordata; class Enteropneusta; family Ptychoderidae; genus Ptychodera; species Ptychodera flava. Next base: position 34,520,482 of record NC_091937.1, read on the forward strand.
AGCTTTTACAGTTATTTTTAGGCTGGATTCTACCTTTGTCATTCTATTTGAGTGTAAGTTAAGATATCAAAATCCATGCAAGTCTCAATGTTATGAAATGGTACTTTTTTGCTGTCTTGGCAAAGAGGTGTTTACTCAATGTTTGTTTACTGTCCTTCATTGAATTTTCCCAAAAATATGTTTACAATTTATTTTAAAACAATTCTCGGGTGTCAAAATGTTTTTTCCCTGAACAATTGGAAATGAAGATCAGTTTAACAAGGCATTTGAAAGAGGTTTTATCAAGACCAATATCATATTTTATATTCTCACTGTTCCTTGATTGTTGGGAGTTTTGGTGTGTGACACACTGGTATGTGACTTCGCTTTCTAACATAAAATTTTTAAAAGTTTGCCACTTCTATTGGCCTCAAAATTGATGTCATAAATATATAAATACTGATTAACAGATAAAATTTAAATTTTTTGACCTATGGACACCAACTAAAATGTCAATTTTGTGTTCACATTAGGACTTTTGAATATGATGATGTACATAGACAGACTATTTATGTATCATGACGGCACAAAGATTGTCTCTTAAGGGGGGGTCGTCCCATCGTCAGCTGCACAACTGCCTTGTTGATAAAGATTGCGTCTCCCCAGAAATTGGCGATGAATATTGAGCAAATGTGAAGGCATTCAGCAATTGTATTTTCACATTGACACATTCCATGACTCAGCCAGTGGTCGATACACAGGCAAACACCATTCATTAGTTTGTGAAAATTTCATCACCAAAATATACAATATCACACACTACTATTTTAATTTATTCTCTCCAACAATAAAATAAAATAAAATACATAAGCATAGCAATATCTTGTAATAGTTTTCTTGCAATCTCCTTGACACATGTGCAACACTGCCCTCACTGGCCTTACATAACACTTTGTAAATAATGATAATAAAAGTTCTACAATAACTTTTTCTAATATCCATGGCAGTCTTTTGAATAATTCAAGTTTTTGATAAGGGACTGTTACTTTCAGTAAGACCTTGACTCCTGTGATCTTGAATACTGCAATTGAACAAATACTAAATAATTCTGTGCGCAAAATCCTTGTGTTGTTTTGTTGAGTTTATGATATGCAATCTGAGCATGAAGTGTGATAAACTTTGGATTTGGATTGCTCTCATTATAACCAGTCACACTAACTCATACAATCCTTTCATTGATCCATCAAAAATAAAACTGACAATTCTTAGAACAAATGCATCCTCAGGAAAAGTTATGTAAATTTTTATGCCTCAACGGAGTTCATTTCAGTCTGTCCAAAAGCCCTAGTTTCCATTGACCTTTGACCTGTTTGGTGGAATGTTTGATTTCACAGTTCATGGTAGACTGGCCCTTACGAAAAAATATGGCTTCTGGCACATAGTTGTGCATGCTAACCCACAATAGTTGTGGATACCAAGCTGCAACTGTTTGTGGCTTATAAGCAGGTTATTCATATTTTATTATGTAAAGATCTGTTCTGGCACAGTTTTGCGGTATACAGGCCGCTGTGATTGCAGACGATATGCCGCAAAAAATGGGGCGGGGCTTTTAGCGGCATAGAGGCCGCTGTGATTGCAGACAATATGCCACAAAAAATGGTGGGGTAAAAGGTTTCATGGTAAAATGCTGCTATGCATGCTTCCTTCGCTACCCCCTCCCCCCCTCCCCAACCATACCTGCATTTGTGCCTACCTGTTTTATACTAGCCAGGAGATTACCATACACTTCACATCTTCATTTGTTTTAAGGGACAGTATCTGTGACTTATTAAAATTTTTAGACACTCTTTTTCTTTATAAAATCCTTCACTCAGTTTATAGTGTACCAGACGTTCTTGCCACAGTCCCTTGGTGGGCTATTCAGCTCTGGGACTATTCGCCCCATAGACGAGTGTACATAAGCGAGAAACAACCCACTCGTCTATGGGGCGAATAGTCCCAGAGCTGAATAGCCCACGAGGGACTGTGGTTCTTGCACAGCATCGCGTCGTGCTGTTCTTTTTAGACCAGGGTCAGCACATACGAATATCTTGAAACACTCATTTTTATCACGATCTCAGACATATTTTAATTTTATCTGTAACAAGCAAAATTTAGATATTTTTAATAACTTCAGTAATTTTCGTCATGGATTATGTAAGATCCTTTTTCTGAATAATTACTTTTATCTGGATGTATTTCTGTGTATCTTTCGCTGTGTTGCTGTTTTTTGGTTCTTTCTTATGTGAATTCTCCCGTCTGTTTGTTTAAGTTGTAACTGTTATATATTTTTCGTTTTTGTATTATATTTTTATTTTCAAACGAACCTGTTATTTGGGCAACCTGTTGGTTCGAGAATAAATAAAATTACAGCAACTATTCCAGGACTTATCACAATTATTTTTCATTTTATACTAAAACTCCCGAAAGTGTTGTAGGGTTTGTTGGGGAACAGTTGCGGATATTTCATACTGCAATGACTTTGATTGTGGTTAGCAAGTTACTAGCGAGGCTGAGTAGCCAGGGGGAAAAACAAAAGTTGCTTGAATTTTTCTTTTGCCATCACACTGTGGGTATAGCAAGGACAGTATCATTAATACACACATTGCAGCTACCATTTTGTCTGTAGCAGAACACTATGGTAACGATGAATTTTCAATTCTGGCAACCCATGCCATTAAAAATCAAAGGCGCTGGAACATTCATGATGGCACAGTCACAATGGGAGACCGTAACACTTGTATCGCCAGTAGTAGGACTTGTACACAGACTGTATCGATCATTTTCTCAGCAAAAACACGTCGGCGAGGGTTGATTTTTAATTCTGGCAGAAATTCATCCGCATAATCTTTCCTCAAATCACCAGAGTCATTATGAAGAAAGTGCCAAAGCTTACAGTGCCCTCCTTTTATACTTGCAAAGTTTTCACGAGTTGAAGTGCTATCAACTCAGCACCACGGGAAGTAAGCTTAAGGTTATCTTGGCTCAGTGGCGCCATCAGTATGGTAACTGGCTTTGCCATAACTATTGATTTGAGCTCTTTTGTGTTGTCACAACTGTTGAATTCTAGATAGTATGATATTCAGTCATTCTTCCTATTTTTAGCTTTGTCCAAAGTGTCAATGTCTTTCAAAGCACTAAGTCTCGGAGGTTTTGTGCTGGTATATCTTTTCTTGTGATTTCTACTTTTTTATTTTCATTACTCAGGATCTCAGGAAAATCACAATAAGGCATTTGAAAGTAATAACTGTGATGTCAAAAGTTTGTCTCTGATTCTGACTGCAAGTGGCAGAAATGTTCACTGAGTTCCTTTATTTCACCCGTGAAATCAAAATCTATGTCCCACCATCCGCCTCCCAGCCCACATCAGCATTCTATATGATCATAGCAACTGTCATAGACTCTCGCCAGTCGCTTGTACCGCTTGGTCTCGCGTATAGGCCTAGCTTGGCCTCGCGCCTTCGGCGCTCGATCGCCTATGTTGGATTGCTACCGCACTTAATAAAGTGACTCCGGTCATAAGAAGGCACGGTCATAAGAAGGCACGAAGGACTGTCGACAGTCTACAACTGTCACAGCTCGTCGAACAGTCTAAAACTGTCACAGCTCGGTCTTATCATATAAAGTTAGTATAAACCAACTGTTGATTCTCCTCCTCAGTTCTTAACTTGGTACTTTTGAAAACCAATCAGCATATTTTTTATTTGCAGGAATACACCCCTTGGAACACTGAATATATTTTAGACGATTTCACCTGGTTCGTTGTCAACTTTAAAGGGACAAAGTCGGCCATTTTTCATGAATTTGTTTGATACGAGATACTACTTATACTGTTTGAGATGTTGAAAGATAATGAATGAATGGGTGACCATGCATATATTAGACCCCGGTTTTAGGCAAATTAAATGAAACCATGGCGAAAATGAATTAATGGTCATGCCATTAGTTCATTTTTGCCATGGTTTCATTTAATTTATCTGAAACAAGGGTCGAATATATGCATGGTCACCCATTCATTCAGTATCTTTCAACATGTCAAACAATATAAGTAGTATCTTGTCTCAAACAAAATTCATGAAAAATGGCCGACTTTGTCCCGTTAAGCCTAACAGCTTTTTTGTCATTTTGCCAATAAGGACAAGCGCATGTGTAGTGTGGCCATTGTAACGGTGATACCGTTGTAGACCGACTAATAATACTGTAGTGTAACGCCCCTCCCTGTAGAGATTGTATCTTGAAGCGTCCCTCACGTGGCCAAGGCGTGTGAAGGTCATTGACTCAGATCGTACGAGAAGCAGATAAGAGATAGTGTGATAGTTTAATTAATTATTGGTTAAGATTTCAATGAGAACAATCGAGAACGGGATATTCCTTTGTGTGATCTTATTTAATCTTAAGAAACAATCAAAGACTGGTGGGAAAATGACCACGTGATAACTTTTGTAATTATGTAAGTTTGAATATGTATTTAACTTTGTAGAGAGCTTAGACTAGGGAGACTTGAGATCAGACCGTTGACGGTGAACGATACGGTCGCCATCTTGCAATAAAGTACAAGGTTGTGTTACAATCTACATCGTTGTGTGTCAGCTTCAATTACTGAAAGCATTACGATCCAGACTGGTACCTCTCAACTCGTAATTCCCCTAACTACGAGCGCAACAATTTGGTGTGAGAATCCGGGGTATACTGAAGCAGCACGGCTGTAGGTTTCTGAGATCTGGTGGTGGAGTCAACGAGGGGCGTGTACGAGAGATGGCAGACCCCGACGAATGACCACTGAACCAGCAGCACGAGCTAATGTATGGTGATATGTAGCGGCTCATCGAAGATGCATCCCAGTGGATGGAGGTGAACTATGACCGGAGAGACGAAGGCGGCTTGCAGACATGGATGTCCGAGGTAGGCAATGGGACATTATTAATGTTGGTGCTAACGTCATGCCTCGAAGATACACCGGACGAGAGAGTGGTTGTCTACAGAAATGGCTCAAGAAGTTTGAAATGTGTGTGAGTTTAGAACAAGAACGACCAGCCAACGTCAGCGATGCTTGTGGTTCACCTTCCAGTCGGCTTTGTAATAAACGGACTGATTACGTGACGAATGAACTGACAATGATAAGAAGCAGAATTTCGGAATACACCCACCCATAAAGTGCAACGACAAATAATAAGATGCATGACTTTTCAGTTTTTTTGATTGTATTTTCTGGTATTTTGGAAACCACTCTTTTATTAGGATAATACTCTGGACTTGTATGCAAACGAGGCGTCTTTCTTTTTGAAGTGTTGTTTTGTTTTTGTTTGTTTTGATGAAGTTAAAGTTATGTTGTTGTTGAAGAAGTAAGTGTAAGGAGTTTGGATGTTTTGTTGTGCATCTCCCCTCAGTTGGCTAGGAATGCCAGTGCTAGTGATCCGTAAGTGATACAATGGTCCTTAGATTTGACCGAATGGCCTGAGGAATTGATTTTGGAGATAGAGCGATAGTGAGGTTTATCGCATTTGTTTTTGGAGTTTTGAAGTTGTTGATGATGTTTTGTGTCGATGTTTTGCTTTTGTTGTTTATGTCTTTTGAAGATTTTGGAGATAGAAAGAGCCCCGAATATTGGCACAGGAGTTGCTATTTGCTGCAGTCCAGTGATGCCTAACGGTCGTTACTATGGTTACCCTGAACCTTTGACCGTGATATCAGAATACACCAAGCAAAATTACGTCATCCTTCTCAATGTCCACCCCTTCCAGTTAACCCACCCTTTCACACAAATTAAAGAAAATTTTCATTGATATTTGACACGATTTTCAAATGATTTTCGTCGATTTTCTGTATTTTATGTAGAATAGTTGAACTTTGAGTTTGTAGTTGGATGTATTTTAGTGATTTTATTAGTATTTCTCTATGTATTTTAGATGCGTTAATGTTAGTCTGTAATTTTGTAGGTGCACGAATAATGAATGACTTTATGCTAACTTGTAAAATATGTGATTTATGCGTATTTTAACCACACTGCCTTACGATTAATGTATTTTTTTTATTTTAAGTAGATTGCAATTGTCCGCTATCGCCATGCTTCGTCACTCGTTTTGACCAGCGAGGACGCTGGTTATAACAAAGGTGGGGGAGTGTAACGCCCCTCCCTGTAGAGATTGTATCTTGAAGCGTCCCTCACGTGGCCAAGGCGTGTGAAGGTCATTGACTCAGATCGTACGAGAAGCAGATAAGAGATAGTGTGATAGTTTAATTAATTATTGGTTAAGATTTCAATGAGAACAATCGAGAACGGGATATTCCATGGTGTGATCGTATTTAATCTTAAGAAACAATCAAAGACTGGCGGGAAAATTACCACGTGATAACTTTTGTAATTATGTAAGTTTGAAGATATATTTAACTTTGTAGAGAGCTTAGACTAGAGACTAGAGACACTTGAGATCAGACTTTTGACGGTGAACGACACGGTCGCTATCTTGTAATAAAATACAAGGTTGTGTCACAATCTATATCTTAGTGTGTCAGCTTAAGTTACTGAAAGCATTACGATCCAGACTGGTACCTCAACTCGTAATTCCCCTTAATACGAGCGTAACAGCAGTATTTGTAGTTGCTAGTTATATATAAACTAGGTCGGTTAGGGGTAATGGCAGATGTTCATGTTGCTGTACTGCAGCCTATAATGCTAAGAACAGACTGACTTTCAGCATGTTTGCGTCAAAAACTGCAATTCTTTGTGTTTATCTTCCCAATCTGTGTGCCCTGATTAACTTTCACATATCTAAGAACTACGTTTCACATATCTAAGCTCTACGTTCAAAGCTACTTCAATTCAAAAGTGTTTGCTATGTCCATAATCAGTATAAATATGTTTTGTTTGCAAAATGTGTGCCATACAAAGTGTGTTTCAGAGTAACGTTGAGGCTGGAAGTGGTCCTTATATAGTAAGTTGCACAATTTTAACCATTACTGGCGTAAGAGAGCAGCTTTGAACCAATAGGAATTATTCAACTAGTTATTAAAGATGGCAAATTCAGGGATATAGTAAGTGAGATATATTCCTCTACTTCCATTGTTGTCCGGACTAATTTACCTTGTACAATGTATATGTATACAGATTAGTAACAAACAATTCCATCACTTGTGATGAAATCCAATTTTTTTCTATTAATGGCGATATTGACAGGTGATATGTCAAGCTCTGTTATTTACGTTGCATTGATGGGAACAAATGGAGGAATATCAGAGTGTTTTTCGTACACGACTGTACCTGCCTTCAAAAAAGTTTGTAAAGAATACCCTAACTTTCCAATGCCAAGGGGCCCCTGTGCTTTGACAGTATGTACAACTGACAAAACAAACGACAGAAAATGCAACACACATTATAAAACTCTGTTAAATCCATGTAATCACCGGCAATGCAGAAGGTGAGTGTCCAATGAAGTTCTTGAACTTTGCACGCATTGCCAACAAAACCTTATTCTGGAAGATGAACAAATCTACCTGTTTGTTGCATCCATGGCCAGAAGTCGGGATTTTTTCATTTTAGACATTTTTACATTTTAGTAGCGCATGTTTGACATGTTAGGTCGGAACTAACGTGCCTAAAATGCAAAAACGTGCAAACCTATCGTGTATCGTGCAGACCTAACGTTAAAGAACCTATGTCTAACATGTATAGCATTTTAGGGCGTACAAATAAGTCCTATTCTATCATGCCAATCGTGCAAACCTATCGTGTATCGTGCACGCCCAACATGTATGCACCTATCGTGTCTAAAGTGTCTAACGTGTATATCATGACTGGACGATTGACATATGGTACCATTCGACTTATCTGGACATACACGTTAGACATTTTAGACACGTTAGGTCCGTACACGTTAGGTCAGCACGTTACACGATAAGTTTGCACGATTGGCATGATAGATTTTGACTCCCGGACAACCTAAAATGACATACACGTTAAACATTTTAGACACATTAAATCCGTAAATCTTAGGTCGGCACCTTATACTCTATGTGTCTCAAGATTCACGTGATGGCCTAAAAACACGGTAAGGTCTAACTCTATCATGCCAATCGTGCAAACCTATCTTGTCTGCACGATACAAGATAGCTTTGCACGATTAACGTGTGCGGACCTAAAGTGTCTAAAATGTCAAACGTGCATGTCATTTTAGGTTCTCCACATCGGTCAAAATTTATCATGCCAATCGTGCAAACCTATCGTGTGTAACGTTCCGACCTAACGTGTACGGACCTAACGTGTCTAAAATGTCAAACGTGCATGTCATTTTAGGTTCTCCACATCGGTCAAAATTTATCATGCCAATCGTGCACTTTAACCTATCGTGTAACGTGCCCACCTAACGTGTACGGACCTAACGTGTCTAAAATGTCTAACGTGTATGTCATTTTAGGCTCTCAACATGGGTCAAAATCTATCATGCCAATCGTGCAAACTTATCGTGTAACGTGCCGACCTAACGTGTACGGACCTAACGTGTCTAAAATGTCTAACGTAAATATCATGACTGTACCATTCAACTTATCTGGAGCCCCTAAAATGACATACACGTTAGACATTTTAGACACGTTAGATCCGTACACGTTAGGTATGCACGATACACGATTAGTTTGCATGATTGCCATGATAGCTCTTGACTCATTTTGAGACCCTCATTGGACATACACGTTAGACATTTTAGACACGTCAGCTCTGTCAACGTTAGGTCGGCACGTTATACGATATGTCTCATGATTGCCATGATACAATTCTACTTATCTTGAACCCTAAAATGACGTACACTTTTGACGTCTATAGACACAATGTCTAACGTGTATGTCATTTTAGGTTGTCAACATGAGTCAAAATCTATTATGCCAATCGTGCAAACCTATCATGTATCATGGAAACCTAACGTGTACGGACCTAACGTGTCTAAAATGTCTAATGTGTATGTCATTTTAGCTTCTCCACATGAGTCAAAATCTATCATGCCAATCGTGCAAACCTATCATGTATTGTGCACACCTAACGTGTACGGACCTAACTTGTCTAAAATGTCTAACCTGTATGTCATTTTAGGCTCTCAACATGAGTCAAAATCTACTATGCCAATCGTGCAAACCTATCGTGTATCATGCAAACCTAACGTGGTCACTACGTTACACGATAAGTTTGCACGATTGGCATGATAGATTTTGACTCGTGGACAACCTAAAATGACATACACGTTAGACATTTTAGACACATTAGCTCCGTAAATCTTAGGTCGGCACCTTATACGATATGTCTCAAGATTCACGTGATGGCCTAAAAACACGGTAAGGTCTAACTCTATCATGCCAATCGTGCAAACCTATCTTGTATCGTGCAGACCTAACGTGTACGGACCTAACGTGTCTAAAATGTCTAACGTGCATGTCATTTTAGGTTCTCAACATGGGTCAAAATCTAACATGCCAATCATGCAAACTTATCGTGTAACGTGCCGATCTAACATGTACGGACCTAACGTGTCTAAAATGTCTAACGTGTATGTCATTTTAGGTTCTCCACATGACTCCAATTTCTATCACGCCAATCATGCAAACCTATCGTGTATCGTGCAAACCTAACGTGTACGGACCTAACGTGTCTAAAATGTCTAACGTGTATATCATTTTCGGTTCTCCACATGAGTCAAAATCTATTATGCGAATCGTGCAAACCTATCGTGTATTGTGCACACCTAACGTGTACGGACCTAACGTGTCTAATATGTCTAACGTGTATGTCATTCTCGGTTTTCAACATGAGTCGAAATCTACCATGCCAATCGTGCAAACCTATCGTGTATCGTGCAAACCTAACGTGTACGGACCTAACGTGTCTAAAATGTCTAACGTGTATATCATTTTCGGTTCTCCACATGAGTCAAAATCTATCATGCCAATCGTGCAAACCTATCGTGTATCGTGCACACCTAACGTGTACGGACCTAACGTGTCTAAAATGTCTAACGTGCAGACTTTTACAGTGTTTAGTCAGGCACGTAACTTGTCCTACACGTTTGGGTTCTATAATGTACAATGGCATACAATTGCCCATAGCACGATAGCTTCAACAATGTGAAACGTGCATTTTTACCAACTGCTGGCCATAGCCCGTTTGTTAATCTGTCTGTCTCTCTGTTTGCATGTCTATCTTTTTGTCTATCTGTCTGTATGTCCGGATGAATGGCTGAATGAATGGATGGATGGATGGATGGACGGATGGATGGATGGATGGATGGATGGATAGATGGATGGGGTGATGGACAATACATTCTTTTTATTCATTGAGTTGCTATGTGTATGCATTGTTGGTGCATGTACATGAATGTGGGTGGGCCATCACACAACAAATTCACAGTTATTGTTTTTAGGAGTCTAAATGAACTTGGATAATTCAGTGTTATTTTCATACGTCTTGTTACAGAAAGATTGCGTGTGATTAGCTTTTTGTGGAGGGACCGTGGATTAGCGAAGCGAATAAAGGCGTTAATTCTGCTATCGTCGGTTATAGGCAGAACATTGAGTTCCTCACACATAAGCAAAAGATTCAATCTTTGTCTAGCAGCGGAAACTGCACATAACCAATGCTTATATACCTACGCTGTTGAACAAACGCTTGGCTTGGTCTTAAAATGTTGCCACCAAACAAATATCATTTATCGAACTTTAACACCAAGTAAGACCATGGTGAAATTAATTCCCGACCATTTAAATCAGGCAGAGGAGATAAAGTAAATTAGTGTCTCTGAGGATATCGTAGGAAGCCCAAATGACCTGTGAGTTAGCTATGATAACTGTAGAACAGTGTATCGACAAACTTGCTCTGTTCAAATCATCCAGTCACAACTTTCACCCTATTCCTATCCCATTGATCCATCACTAGCAAGTAAGCATAGTTGAAGACTGGGCTAACAAGAAGCTTCATGGTCTAAACCAGTTCAGAATCTGCGTAACCTAACTTTATGGTCTACACTAGTACGGAATAACATGTCATTCGTAAAATGCATCTTTAAACTTTAAACAATCGGGCATCGGCTCAACATTTTTCAATTAGTCGGGACCAAAACAGCAAACCATGGCATGCGTGAAACAGTTTGGTGTACTTCCTACCTACCTGCCTACCTACCTGCCTACCTACCTACCTGGCAGGCCTACCTACCTGCCTACCTACCTACCTACCTACCTACATGTACCTACCTATCTATATGTTTTTGTGGTTTTTTTTTGCTTGATACATTAATGTATTATGATTCTGCTTTTGTTTTATTATCGATTTTGTCCCATTTGATAACTTTTATCATGTAACAACCATTGCCCACCCTACAATAGGTGTGGCAAGTGTTGTGACAATAAACTATAAAGTACAAAGTACAGGTACACAAAATTACACTACGTACCCGTAAGACTGTGCGTCAAGAGAAACTATTTTATATCAATTGGTCCCTGATAATATCGGTGCGTACTAAAGTTCGTCTACATGAAAATTCATTTGTTAATGAACCATCTGTAATTTAATAAACGAAGAAAGTGCTCTAAGGACTAAAGTAAATTTTTTCTTCACATTTTTATTTTCAACGTTTATTATATATTTTCAATTCATACTTTGAAAATGAGTATCGCTCAACCTGTTAATTATTTATATTAATATTACATCCCATCCCGTCGAAAACAAATTCAGATGGTTCCGTAAGTGAACCTGGTTCAAGTTCTAAAACATCATCAACCGTGGATCCTGTGACCGCTGGAAATGAAGCTACCAACTTGCTCTGGATAAACACAGCAGGTCGTATAGCTACCGCTGGAGAAAATCCCAATTTTAAAACGACAGATGAAACCCTTCTCGAGACTGAAGCAGATGAAAGTATTTTAACATCATTGCAAGAAATAAAAGTTGATCGCGTAACAACAGTGAGAGATGATCCCAACTCCCAAACGACATATACAACTGTTCTAGCAACTGACGTAAACAAAGATTCCAGTCTATCATCAAAAGTGGCTCCTGTAATTACGGCAACTGAAAATCTACACTCGTCGATGACAAATCAAATCAGTCTCACAACTGTAGCAATTGACATTCCTGATGCATCACGGACGGAAATAATTAGTCCTATAAGTACAAAAAGTGAACGTCCCAACTTTTCAACGACAGATTCAACAGATCGTCTGACTGAAGGAAGTAAAAAATTCAACACATCGCCGACAATAACACACATAGGATGTAGTACGTGTTCCTCTAATGTGTCCGAGTCAGGCGAGATGTGTACATTTACAGTAAAACAGTCAAAGCAAAAGATAACATTCACTATACCACATCGTTTGAGTGTGGAGCTAAAGTGTCAACCTGGTATGGAATTTGCCGAGACATCTTCAACGCGTACAACCAGGACGTGTTTGCATGGGAACTTCGATGTCTATGATGACGGGTGCCGAGGTAAGAAAGACTACATTGCGAATTGGTTACCAAATTTTCGTTTCACTGTGTCAAAACAGAAAACTTTCATCGTCGCTTCCATTTACGCTATATTAATATATTTCGCCTAATCAGTAACTTCTGTTCATTCACTTCCATGCATATGCAGAATTGGTCAAAATACTTGTGGGTTGAGCAGAAAATGCCACGATACTCTTGGTAATTGTCGATGCCTCTGCCTAGATGGATATGAAGAGGAAGGCGATCTTTGTGTGCCGACAGGCAGTGTTTCTCTAGAAGATGACAAGTGGTGAACTGACTGTTTCTTTGTCCGACACTTCCCTGTTAATATTAATACGTAGAATATATGGACCATATATAGGTCTATGAACAAACTAAATTAGCGCACGATAGCTTAGTAGCAAAGTTAAAACATAGGCTGAATAGCATAGTTGCTGACGGCAAGTGGTATTTAATATAGATTGAATAGTTTGTTAACAGAAGACAGTAGATTGAACAGTACAGTAGCAGAAGACAATTTGTATTGAATATCCATTAAATGGCATAGTTGCTGAAGGCAAGTTGTATTCAATATAGACTGATTACTCAAAATAGTCTGTTAGCAGAAAACAAATATTATTCGGAAACTCGTGTCGAGTGGGATCGGGAGAAAATACAATAGAGTCTTTTGTATGACGAAAGATTTGGCATTATATCATTCATAACAATTGCATAGCTTAAAACCGTGGATAGGGATACTGTTTTATTTTTTTTATTTTACTGTCTGCAGATGATAATGTTTAATACTATCTAGCAACAGAAAATTGGGAAACAACAAGATCAAATTACTACTCTCCTTGGATTCTGTGTCCGCTTGTTACAATCGGTAAGTCAGCTGAAGTAGCTATATCTTAGTACAATCGGTAAGACACCTGCAGCACGTCAATCTACGCAGCACAACTACACGTTCCTCCATTCAACAGTAATATAACATGTACTTCATAACTCTCACACACAACATACTGTATATGGGACACACATAGGAACGGACCTTGAAGAACTTTTGTCCTGACCATTTCGTCATAAGTTATACACGTATAGGCGGTTGTACAAGAGATTCGGATACACATCTCGGCATGTGACAAGCCGCCCAGCGAGAGTACAACCATCTGTAGAGGCGGTTGTTGCCATACCATTATATCAACATATGCGTTTCTGTCCATGTAAAGTGGTTTTCTCAGAACATTCTTGAAGTATCGGAAAGAGAAAACAGACTGACAATTATAGCAAGCAGACGTCCATTTCTGGTGTAACGATTTATCAAATGTTCCAGCAGATGGTCAATTCACAAACGCAAAGCAAAACATTTTAAAACGATTGAAATATTTAATTTGATCATATACTTTATTTTTTAATCTAATTTAGCACATTTTTGATGCCAGTTTCTTCTGGCATCGAGCTCCTACGCTGCTGGGTGGGGGTGGGGGATTTAACACTGTTGCACTATAATTAATTCACCTTATCGTTAGCTGTCGTCAAATCAGAAAGATACTGTGATGTAATTTACACGTTGATGAAATATGTCAATTGCTTTTATAACATTTAGTAACCTAAAAATGAGATTTAAATGATAAAAGCGATCAAGCTTTAGAACTCACTCCGAAAATATTGGTCTCTTGTTTTATGCCATTCTCCCAATGTATACCTAAATTTAGGTGACTATCCAGTTTAGTGTAGCTGCCAGATAATCGATACATAATCAGGTTCATAGCGAGATGGTGTGTTAAAAGTATCGACAATATTCGATGACGCCATCGAGAACATTTTGTCGCAATAATGGTTTATGCATTCCAGGAGTTATGATGAGATTCTGTAGTGATAGCGGTCGATGGAGCACAATTGACTCAACAAATTGTAAGACGAAGGAACTCCTCGAAGTATCAACGTAGGTATGGCCACTTAACTTTGGCAAACTTAGACACTGGGTTTTCAACGGGCAACATGTTGCAGATGGATACTGAGTAGTGCTCCGTTGTATTGTATGATTCATGATTTCAGGCATTTTTCAGGCATCTATACAGAGAACCGGCAGTTTTGTATACTACTTTCAGGCATCTATACAGTAGAAATTTCCCGGGATCCTTTGAATCGTTGAAGAAGGATTTCTATTATAGGTGCAAAAAATTACCCGTGGCAATTACACACACGTGCGCGCAGACAAATTGCATGTGTATAGCAAAATTAAGACTAAAAGCCTGTAATTGATCGCTGCCACTTCTTTGCAGATTCGAGCTGAGTGTCAGTGTCAATGTCAGTGGTAGATATTTTTCTTGAGATCGCAATTCGTGTAAGTTTAGGCGGATTATCGTCATGTGCGTGTTCCAACCAGAGCAGTGTAGAACAACCTGGGGCTAATAATTGAGCACGTAGTTTTATTACAACACACAGATACCGTGAAAAGTCTTGAGTGGGCTGTTCGAAAGGTGTCACAATATGAAGCATGATCAAATAGCGTTCACAGAATATGCGACTTCTTTCACATTGTACGATTTTTAAACGTTCAGATCACCAACCTTCAACGTGAAGACGAAGCCGTGACGCTTTTAAAAACCGTTGCCGACTTCTTCGAATCGCAGACTACAATCACTGCTGGAGATTTACTACTTGCCAGTGAGATCTTACCAAATTTGGCTCGTCTAAGACCAATGTCAGCAGGTGTTACCTTAAATGAGACCGAGATATATATCCAGGTAAATATTCCAAGATCAAATTTTACTTATGTTTATGGTGAAAAGAGCGCATTTTTGCTTTGTGCCGTGTTCCACTTATCAGAATATCTCTGATGATAATAATTTCACATTTACACCCGATGTATTAAGCTTAAATACCTAAATATTTTCAATGTTGGTTATTGTTCTTCAGGTAATTTTTTGCCAGTCAGATCTTTGCTAAAAGTTTTCTCCTCACAGGAAGTCTATCAAACATCTCAGTATATGCCCGGAATAATATTAGAAGAGCAATGTTCAGTATGAAAATTAATGCTAAGATAGCATAGAAGTACGCATATGTCAGAAATGTCGAAGAATTCATCAGTGTTAGGCTTGCAACTTTACTCTACAATTCGTTAGCAAAGTAGACAACAAATAAATACTGTGAATTAATCTTACCATTTTAAAGTTATAGGGGTATGAATAATATTTGGTCTCATCAAACAAGTTTTTTTTTCTATAGAGCACTGTAAAAATAAAAATGTAAACCCACTGCGTTTGTTTAGCAAACTAACAAAGGCTAGGCAAGGCTTCATAGTTTTTTCTAACTGTAACCAGTTGTCGGCTGAAAGAAAACTTTGCTTTCCTCATTGATATTATGATAAGTGGGAGAAACAAAATTTGTAAATAAATTGAAACAAAGAAACTTTAATATTAGAGACTTCTTTTCGGATATAACCTTCCACCTGTAAAAAGTGTGAGCACACTGTTGTAAATGTTATTAAAGATAAAAATACCAGGTATTTAACAAGAGGGAGTTGGTTTGATAGCTTTAAGCCTGCAAATACATTAAAGGGATATAGTCGTCGGAACTGCGCTCAAAGGTTGTATGGGACCCATACGACCCATGGCAACAATGTATCCAAGGCACAATGGTGATTGATGAAAAGTGAAAACATGTCTGTAATAATCTATCATCGTATAATCTAAATGTTGCAGCTATGATGATGAGGTGCATCTTGATATCGTGCACGAAATACATTGTTTGTAAACAAGAAACTCGGACAGGCGCAGTTCCGACGACTATATCCCTTTAAGTCACACGTGCCCATGGTATGATTGTATTGCTACTCATACCAGTTTACCTACTACATGGGGCATCAAAATCACTAATTCTGTCAGTTAAAACATATACAGCTTGCACTATCAGATTGTTCACACTACATTATAGATCTGGGCGACCTTAAATTTTCTCATAACACTTACAAGGTAACTAACCTTCAGCGGTCCCCTAATAGCAAAAAGCTTTCAAACGAATGGTAATCGAAACATTATTGTTAATGAACATCGACTGATCGCGAGAGATCTTCTTGCGAAAGGATATAATAATAACAAATTGTAATCGTTAGGGTAGAGGGCGTTTGCCTTACCGACATATTTGATATGACAGTATTTATCTTGCCGTGCTGCAAATCCAAATATTTGGAGTGTAAACTGTATGCAACATGGACACTTGTGAAAGTGCTTGCAAAAGTGTCAATGTCAGCACATTTGGAAACTAGTAAAGTCTTGTTGACGCTAAAATCGCCGAATCGCTACTGAAATTACATTTTAAAAGAAATTTTGACAGTTTGTCTATATTCAATGCAATTCAATTCAATTCAAATACTTTATTGTCCACAAATACATGTAGAAATGTTTTCAGGCTCATCATACACAGATTAAAATAGTACAACTGGCAAGAGCATTCTGTAAAACGGGACGCTATTACATATTAAGGTTCAAAACACACACAAAATAGCAACATAGATACAAAAATTGAAACACTTACAAACGGAAACAACAAAGGGCCAACTGGAAGTTTAAAAACAACTATTGCTGAATTATTTTTAATTGCTATTAATTTTCAGGTTGTTCTACTCGATAACAGGATGGATATTACCGTGTTTCACAATATTGTCTTGAGTGACCGTTTTTACGAGCACCAAGGACATAACAGGTATTATGTTTTAGGCTTCGTAGACGATGCCACACACAGTGGAATGAGATTGTCACGCATTTATCACAGGATGTCATCTGATTGGCATCTTGGAAGACACAAAGATTTCCATACTCATTCGTCCAGTTGCCATAGAATGGGTTAAAATATTGACGCATTAGAATTCTAAACTGCTTGAAGTATCCTTCCTTTATACAGCGATATTCACTTGTCTTTAGTTTATTGTGCCGAGCACGATTGTAAAATGACAAACGTCGATTGCTTCGATATTTGTTAACAAAATTCGATGTTTTTTCGGCCGAGAGTTGCTTGTCTGTGTATTCTTCATACGTCTTCATCATCACTGACTCAGCCGCAGTATTGGTAGCATCAGTATGTATATCTCGCTGTCGTCATAGAAACGTCATAGAAAGGATTTGCGAATTTTAATATATTTATCAATTACAAGAGAGTTGATTGCACCGTGTGGCTATTTCTACCATCCTATCACACTTTACACAAAAAATGATAATATGATGAAGAGTATCGCCATCGTCTTTTAAAGGGTCGATAGCTTTATATCCTTCATAATTTTATCGCTATTTTTCGTTTTTTATTGTCAACTATTCCAACAGAATGTTGAGAAGCATAAATTCAGCTTGTCAAGTCAGCCTCTACATGTGTGTAAACGCATTTTTATGGTTGACAAGTGTATTTTGGTTCTGGTTTGAACTAAAATAACAGGATTGAAACTAATTTTGGATAATTGGATGGTGAAGTAAGGTCGTTTTAACCTGCAAATGTAAGCTCATCTGCTTTTCTTTTTGAGTTACACACTTGTTTTCATGAGTAATTTGTAATATTGCAACATTCAGCTGTATGGCACCAAACACTTTTGAGAAATTTGAAAAATATGAAGATCCAATTACCCAAAATTAGTTCCGATCGTGTTAAATATAAACAATAACAGCGGATTCAGTTGTTGTCAGGCTAAATATACATTTTAAATGCTTTAGTGAGTAGGAAAAAAAAATTAAAATTGACATACAAAACAAATACAATGAAAACAAGGCAGTATTGCTGAAGGCAATGAGTACTTGGGCCGTGATAGAGTAATTTTGAGGACAATATATACTACTATTCAAATATGGTCTTGAATTTCCTCCTGTCAATTAGGCATTTGATTAACTGGTTATTAAACGAAGCAATGGCATGACAACGGCAAAATATGTCAAGCAACTTTTGTGGAGTTTGAGGCAGGGGTTCTTTATTTATAGTGGAAATTGCTTAAACTCCTTAAATATTCAAATTACAGCAAATTTCTTTTGTTCTCGATGGTAGATGTCTAATATTTAGATGGGCATATTTAGATTTCTACCCTATAGTTATCCCTATATACCAAAAATCGGACATCCAGCTCGATTGGCTTGCTCAGAATTAGATATGTACATAATTAATGAGGTACAATATGTGGTGTCATAAGGTGTTCCATCATACCAAATATGAAGGGTGTAGCACTTGTGGTTACTGAGTTGTGAACAAATATATATATTTGAGGTCAAAGGTCATTGGGGTCACGTGACATTTTGTCATAATAATTGTATTGCTAAGTTATTCCTATATACCAAAAATCAAACCTCTAGCTCTATTGGCTCGCTCAAAATAAGATATGCGCATAATTGATGAGGTACAATATATGGTGTCATAAGGTGTCCTATCATACCAAATATGAAGGGTGTAGCACTTGTGGTTACTGAGTTGTGGACAAATATGTATATTTGAGGTCAAAGGTCATTGAGGTCACGTGACGTTTGTCAAACAAATTATATTGTTAACTTATCCCTATATACCAAAAATCAGACCTCTAGCTCTATTGGCTCGCTCAAAATTAGATATGCGCATAATTAATGACGTACAATATGTGGCGTCATAAGGTGTCCCATCATACCAAATATGAAAGGTTTAGCACTTGTGGTTACTGAGTTATGGACAATAATGTATATTTGAGGTCAAAGGTCACCAAGGTCACATGATATTTTGTCAAAATGTCTGAGATATCTGCGTGAACCGATGGACTCACTGATGGACTCACGGACGGATATGACCCAATCTATAAGCCCCCTGGACTTTATCCGTGGGGACAAAAAACTGTGTCACTGCATCCTTTAGGCAATATGAATACGATGAGAAACTAAATTTTTATTTTTCTTGGCCTTATACATGGGAGTCTATGGAGAACTGCCTTATACATGGGAGTCTATGGAGGTGTAAACTAAAAAGTCCTGGTATAACACGGCCAAATTCGATCGCATTGTGAAACAAATCGACGTGCATCTGTATGGGGTTGGGTACTATTCTTGTGCAAAGTTTTGAAAGAAATTGACCAGGGCATGTCTGAGATATCTGCGTGAACGGACGGACGGACGGACTGACATGACCAAACCTATAACTCCCCCAGGACTTCGTCCGTGGGCACTAAAAACAACGCAACAGTTATTACAGCTACACCGGCGGTAGGTTCATATCCAGAGCCCCGTACGGTCTGCCGCCGTCGCTTGAAAACAATCTCATAAACCTGGCCATATGGGCAACTGTGTATGGCAGCTGGATACTTGACTTCCCGGAGAAGGCGAGCTGTCACGTTCAAGCTCAGGATTATTTGTCGATCGAATTTCAGTAAATTTACTTTACGTGGATGAAATTTTGTCTATAGGCTGAAATTTCGCCAAAGTTTGAAAAAATTGCATCGATTTTTTCAGGTTCATATCCGACATTTTTGAGTTTTGAGTGCAGACAGAAATAAGTTTTGAGGCAACATGGCTGCGACCCCATGTTGACCCATAGGGGATTCAATCTCCGATGACGACGATGATGATGATTAAATATTTAAAAATGAAGATAAATAAACTATATTTGAACTCAGTAAATTTGTTGTTATTGTTGTTGTTATTGTTGTTGTCGTTGTTGATACTATTTGCAGAAAAGAACAAAGTATGCACTGCAAATTTCAACACAGCCTAACTATACATGTGCGTCGCAAATTCAATACAGCCTAACTATACATGTGCGTTGCAAATCAATACAGCCTAACTATACATGTGCGTTGCTGCCTAACTATACATGTGCGTTGCAAATTCAATACAGCCTAACTATACATGTGCGTAACTATACATGTGCGTTGCTGCCTAACTATACATGTGCGTTGCAAATTCAATACAGCCTAACTATACATGTGCGCTGCTGCCTAACTATACATGTGCGTTGCAAATTCAATACAGCCTAACATTACCCAAGGGGTGTCACTTCATTGCCACACACTTTTTTTCGATCGCCAAAAATGCACCTAGCATGCATCGAAATCGGTAAAATTCGACGTAGGGTCAAAGCACATTAGTCCTTCTCAATAATACTCCAACATTTTTACCTCTTACCGATGAAAAGTCGAGAAATCAGCAAGTTTTTCAGCGTATCTGGACGTCTCTTACATTTCAGATTTAAAAGGCGCGGCGGTGTATTGAGTCACGTGGGCGCTTTTCAAATCGAACCAATAGCAGAGCTCGCCAGAATGCACCAGCAAGCATCGAGAGCGGTAAAATTCGATGTAGGATCAGAGCCTGTACTGAACGAATGGGCCCAGCGTGAAAACCCGGCAGTAATGTAAGTTCTCACGTCTTTGGAAGACTATGGGTGACACTGTCTGCGTGTGTCTGCATATGAAATTCTGGTAACTTTAACAGTTCCAGTTCACCCGCAGCAAGAGATCGTTCTTCCAAAGATGTGAGAAACTTACATTGCCTCCGGGTTTTCACGCTGGTCCAGTCAGCTCTGCTATTGGTTCGATTTGAAAAGCGCCCATGTGACTCAATACACGCCGCGCCTTTTAAATCTGAAATGTAAGAGACGTCCAGATACGCTGAAAAACTTGCTGATTTCTCGACTTTTCATCGGTAAGAGGTAAAAATGTTGGAGTATTATTGAGAAGGACTAATGTGCTTTGACCCTACGTCGAATTTTACCGATTTCGATGCATGCTAGGTGCATTTTTGGCGATCGAAAAAAAGTGTGTGGCAATGAAGTGACACCCCTTGGGTAATGTTAGGCTGTATTGAATTTGCAACGCACATGTATAGTTAGGCTGTATTGAATTTGCGACGCACATGTATAGTTAGGCTGTGTTGAAATTTGCAGCGCATACTTTGTTCTTTTCTGCAAATAGTATCAACAACGACAACAACAATAACAACAACAACAACAACAACAAATTTACTGAGTCCAAATATATGTTTATTTATCTTCATTTTTAAATATTTAATCATCATCATCGTCATCATCGGAGATTGAATCCCCTATGGTTGACCCCTAGCCCTGCGTACGATGCTATGTGCTACAGCTAACACAGCATCGTACGCAGGGCTAGCGAGAGAGTTGCCGACATCGACGGTTATTTACGAGAAGTGAATAAAAGACTGTCATTTTTGGAAGCGATCGAGTAGCTGAGGTAGGCTGGGATACGACTTGGGCCCAAGAACGCTGAATTTCGACAGTAATTTGGCTTAAATGGATTTGAAGTCACCGACCCTGCGTACGGGTCTTTGCAGGGCTGTGGTGAGCGGGGCGATTGGCTGTAGCGGAACACACAGCATCGTACGCAGGGCTAGTTGACCGATGACCCCAAGTGAAAATGTGTTCGCGATCAAATCTTCCTATATTTTTTTCAGAATTTTCGACAAAATCATTGCTTCTTAAATCTTTTGTAAAATATAAAATACTAAAATAAAAATGCGATGTGCCATGTCTCAAGATTTCTAAAATATCGTTAGTTGACCGTTCGACGGAATACTCATTTCGCAAACTTGTGACGCAGTTGAAATTCAATACTGACCGCCAAATAATCTTAATGAGACGAGATCATTCTAGACATCCTCCAAATTATCCAACCATTCGCGTTAGAGTTCAGCTCGCTTAGAGTATATCATAACATTCTTCGGCCTTCGTTTAGATCGACCCTAATCTCTCCCATTTAGGAAATAAATAGGCCTACACAAGCTACCTTGACAAAACTTCGCGCACCATCCAGGACCAAACGCACTACAAATCTGTCTTGACGTCATCATCTCCTTACATGGTAATCGGCATACCGTATTTTTTAGCAAAGGAGACACAGAATACGTCGGAGTATTCAGTTTCAAAACGTATTACATTGTGTGATGTTGTCAAAAAAGTAATGTTACTGCAGTGGTATAAATTACAAAACACAAAAGTTCAAATCAGTTTATTTTGGACTGGCTTTACCCAACATTTCATATTGTTTCTTATGCCAGATTTGACCACGTGTTTACTGGCGACCCCTTTACATGCAAATTTTGTGTCAAATGGTGTGTTCTCCTGGAAAAACAAACGTACGATTTCTATATGAAGGAGGCGAAATTTGCCCTCAAAACTCGAAACCACCCCTTCTGGGGTGTATCTAGCTATTTTGAACGAGCTTCTCGAATCTGCAGCTCTATTTCGAAATGATGGTCTGGTTTTCTCAGCTCAAGGATAAGTGTTCTCCATCGCTGTGGGCATTACTATTCTCAACTGGGGGTACAGTTTTCAGTCGTAATGTTTTTCATTGTGTCCGGGATATAAAACCTTTCCTTTCCAAAATTTTACTTTGATTAACACTAGTCCACATCTTGTCAGCGATTAAACATGTTTCAAGTTTAAATGTTAAATTCTGGTCTCGAGCCCTCTTGTTCGACCAAACCGAAATTACCCCTCCCACTTTGGCTCGTCCAGTGGGTGTAGCAAGGGTCGTGCCATCGCCTAGGAAACGGAGGGTGCATTAATTGTTGCATTTCGATGCACATTTTGATTATATTCAGAAGATTTTGTTGCAAAAACTCAGATAGAGAAGCATTAATATTCACATCTCACTTATTCAAGACTGGCTGAGAGCAGCACTTCCATTCAGTTAACATCATTACGCCATTTATTATGCCAAGAAAGATGAAGCCAAGACATTTTGCCCTCCCTGGTCTCAGCCAGAAATGGTTATACCTTACAGATTTTTCCCACGGAATGAAAACAAATGTACTTGGGCTGAGGCCCAAGTACAACAATCATCAAAACTTACGGCTACTGTCTCTCTACTGACAGGACAATGACGTATAAATCATGTCAAGGTAGAAACTCACTTCAACTCCGTCATTTGCAGTTTTTCAGGAAAGTTGTAGCTTGTACTTGGTACACGCTAATAAAAAACTTTCAAGGCTTCAAAATTAGGTAACATCCTCATAAAAGAATGTCATGGGTTTTATTTTATCGCGTTTCTAGGTAACTCTGTTGCTTAATTGCTTCAACACCAAACTGTTGACTGCTTTAGTCCGTGTGTTCAGGGGACCCGAAGAAAAGATTTTGTGGTTGTATGTATTCTCACACTTAAGCTTAGGGACCGTTCAGTTTTTACGGCCGGGGGGGCGGCAAAATCCAGGGGGGGTCATCGTAATTTGGAATCCGCAAAGGGGGGGTCATCGCTTATTCACTGGTAGGAAAGGAGGGGTCACCACATTTTCAAAAACATAATACCAACAATAAAGTTCACTTTATGCCATGGCCATGATCGACCCTTTTTACCGGCGGGCCGCCTTCGGCGGCCCAATACAATTAATATACATTATGTATTACCCCGTGACCCTCTTACAGGCAGACGCCTTTGGCGGCCCACTCCAATTAGGTTTACTTCATGCAATGGCCATGATCGACCTTCTTTACCGGCGGGCCGCCTGCGGCGGCCCACTAAATAAATTACTTTATGTAATACCCAACGGCAATCTTACCATAAAATTTCCAATGAAGCCGCGGCTTGTATTAGAAACATTTTTGAGGAACCCCTGGGATCACGCACTGAATAATGGTAATGGCCGCGCGCCTAAGCTTCAGCGGCCCTGTCCGGTGAAGTCTACTTTATGCAATAGCCATGATCGACCCTCTTTACCGGCGGGCCACCTTTGGTGGCCCACTAGAATAAAGTTGACTTTACGTAATGGCCCATGACCCTCTTAACCGGAGGGCTGCCTTTAGCGAACCACTCCAATAAAGTTTACTTTTATACAATGTCCATGGACATGAGTTGTCTATGGAAATGAAGTTAAAAATTGCCTTACAGTCGTCCTAATTAACAGACGTTTGCATGGATGTGGCTGAGAAGTTTGTTCACTGGCATCTCTGCTACACGAATAAAGTGCGCCGCGTACCGGAGTTCAAATCCAAACCATGCGGGTAAATTTGACATATGGGTTTTGGTTATTTTTCAGGGGGGGTCATCAATTTTTTTCGTCTGACAAAGGGGGGGTCATCTTTTTTTCACAAAAAATGCAGGGGGGTCTATATTTTTTTGAACACCGGCGACAAGATTTTTGCCGCCCCCCCCCCCCCAGGCCGTAAAAACTGAACGCTCCCTTACGTTAAATGTAAATCCAAAATCAATTCAATGCGTCGGTCTTTTAAATGATAAAAACGCAGGATATATCCTGTCAAAAATTGTTTATTTCAAATAAACATGGTACGTTCCTGTATACCCATTGATTATCGTATCATTTTATACTATCGTTTAATTCAAAGCACATTCAAAGCACATTAGATTATTGTTGCGTAGTATGGCGTAACACGCCTGAGGAAAATCTAGAGAAATCTGGAGAGTTCATGCTACTTGCAAATTATCGAAAGACTTTCACTTGATATATGACAACGGCAGACATCCGAAACTAATTTATTCAATGCTTCTGGTTGTTCTAAGAGTGCAATACTTTGAAGACGACGAAGAAAGTAGGAAGGCCCTAGAAGATTTTGAGATCGATGACTCTGAGAGATTACAGATTCAGAAAGAAAAGATGGACAACCTCAAGAAGGGAGGAACACATGAACCGGAAAAACGTTCACCAACACCGAAAAGAACGGCTGAACTTCTTCATGTAAATCTAAGTAAGACCTATTTGTTGACATTAATATGTTGATGACGGCTATTCTTTCGTTGATCGGTTGTGAACGTACGCACTTTAAAGATGGTGAATATTGAATATTTTCCCTCTCTGACAGTAAAGCACAGTACGATATGAAAAGGTTTACCGAACTCGTTTTGCGAAAGAGCGTCAATTTTGGTACAGTAAATATTCGGAAGATTTTTCAGTTGGTTACCGACTTTTCAGAACAGAATACAATCGGTTTTACTTCAAGGTTTTCCTCAATAGAGACTGACCTGATGGTACAAGACGTTACAGCTATCTGTGAAGTGCTGTTGATTGGATCGATGTCTGATGTTAATTGTTCTAGTAAAAATATTACGATGACGAGGCCATTAGCCAAACATTGCTGACAACGAACAAATAATCTAATTTTCAAGTAGTTTCGAATAGGATTTTCAATGATAATACAAAGACATAGAAGGCGCTTTAACTCCAAAAGACCATTGTCACATTCCCGTAGTAGCTATTCACAAACTCATATACGATATATACGGATATATACGGGAGAGTACAGAGTACAGGGTGTACACAGGGTGCTCATACGTCGGGGATTTGATTAAAGTCAGGAAACTCGCAACATAGCAATCACTTTGACCAAACATGACGTATCAGTTTGTTAGATGGGATCATTAGTTTGTGTCACTATGCCAAGAGCCATGGTGATTTTGAGCTGCTATTCTTTATAAACTATTCCGTACTGAAGTTTCACGTGTTTGACTTGTACAGTAGCACCATCTCAGTCCAAAGTGCACGGAGAGTGTATACTACTGCTCACCATGTCAATAAGACTCATGTTTTTCAGGAACACATTCGTCGGAGATCAGAAATTTTCACTGTGAGAGAATGTCAAAGATTGTGTTCTGATATTTTATCACTTTCATAGCTGATCAGTCTTTTTAATTATCAGATGGTGACTGTTCAGACCGTTTGTTCAGAAGACCAGTCAACAGAAGCGCCGTCCAATTTGCAGAATAAACTGAACTTAGTTAATTTTAGCGTGGAAGATAACGTGACCGATTCGCAGATACCAGAGATGTCACTCAATTTAATGGTTTTAACGAAACATCGTATTTAAATTAGTCAACTTGATAAAATCACTCTTGCTCTCAGGTGGAAAAAATTGACTCATTATATATTTTAAGACATAAATTTATAATCCAGTATTTGCGTTTGATGATAATCATATCTTTGGTGTGACATTTGTATTGTTACGTGCAGAGAAAACGAACAAAAGGGTGAACTCAGCAGTTAACGTTTAAACAAAATTTATTACGAAAATAAAACTAATTGCTAAGTCAGGGATAGAGTACAAGCTTTAAAAGTGTACAGACTACTTATCTCAGCTAGGACGGCAAAGCTCCAGTCTCAGAGTTGTAACAGTCAGTTGAATGAATGAACAGTCCTTGCAGGTTGAAGCTGCACAAAGTCCACAGTATAAATCCAGCGTTGGCAGTGAAGGTCTTGAAAAGTCTGGAGAATGACTACTGCTGGAGTTTAGTAACACACAAGAGACACGATCCCAAAAGTCTGACTGGAAGCTGAGCATGTCCCTTTTATAAAGGCATATAAGAACAATCTAGAACTTTTATTGACATGCTAATTACTGTTCTAAATTATCTCCCTTACACAACTAATCAACTTTCCAGAACATTCCAAACATGACTAATTGAATTCAAGGTTGTTAGGTCATCAAGGGCAGTGACCTTGAGAATGTTCTAGACTAATTGAACTCAGGTCATGATGAGTGTGGGGGTAAATGACCTACATAACACACCCCCTCTTCAAAAAAGAAAATTTTCAAAGAAAAATCTTTCTTTTGCAAGTGTAATCTTGAAAAAGATTTAAGTACTCAAATTTTTTTTTTTTTTTTTTTTTTTTTTTTACTCTAAAGTAAAACTTCTTGAAAGTGAACAACAATAAACTCTAAATACGAGAGAGACAGTAAACTTCAAAATGCTGTAAAGGTAATATCAAAGATAAACACTCTTTTTCAATTGTAGAGTAGTTTCTCTGGGATTTGTTAAATTTGCTAAATTTGTTAAAAATAGCAAACAGGATGATCTGTCCCATGACTATCCTCTTGCAATTTGGTATTGGAAAACTCGAAATGGCACTGAACTTGCATAAAGTATGCATGGCAAAGTCCGGTTATTTTTATTGAGTTCGATAAAGTCATTGTTCGGCAAATACTTGGCTTCCTCCTGGAGATATTCCGCTTTCGCAGGATTCAGTCCGTCTGGATGTTGTTCCACTGGATTACTGTTGCAGACATCTTCGTTGTGATAGATGACGTTTGTCCTGTTGGAACATCTTGAAACAGGTGTTTATATTCATGGAGCAGTTCTTTCACCTGTTGTTGTTGTTCTGGCTGGAGGTGTGCCAACTTTGTAGACTCCAGCTTCTCCAGGATTCTGAGTTCTGAAGCTTGACCGAGCCCAGCTTTGAGTTTAGAGTATTTTCACTCAAGTCAGTTTCAGTATCACTATCTTCATAATGGTTGAACTGACTGCACTGACAGGCTGAATTATAGTAGGATTATCCCTATCCAAATATGGCTTAAGCATATTTATGTGACATAGCTGTTTTTGTTTTCGCCTGTCAGGTGTTATTATGATGTAATTTAAATCACTAATTTCTTATCAATTAGGTATGGCCCAAAGTAACGAGCATGGAGTGGTTTGCCAGGAATTGGAAGTAGAACAAGAACTTTTTGACCTGGTTCAAACTTCCGTTTTGAGGTGCTTTTATCATATCTGGTTTTCATTGACTGCTGAGATGACTCAAGATTTTCTCTGGCTAATTCACATGCTTTAGAGAGTTTTGTACGAAAATCTGACACATATTGCAAAATATTCAGACAATCATCGTCGTCAGACAGGAATTTCTCTTTAACGAGCTTAAGTGGGCCACGGACTGTATGTCCAAATACAAGCTCAAATGGGCTAAAACAAGAGACTCTTGAATTGACTCTCTAACAGCAAAGAGCAGAAAAATGAATTCCTTCATCCCACTGTTTCTCTGTGTCAAAACAGTAGGTCCTAATCATGTTTTTCAAAGTTTGATGAAATCGCTCAAGAGCACCCTGACTTTCTGGATGATAGGCGGATGACGTATACTGTTTAATGCCTAGCTGATCCATTACTTGTTGAAAAATTCCAGACATAAAGTTGGAGCCTTGATCGGACTGGACACATTTAGGGAGGCCAAATAAAGTGAAAAATTTGACTAAAGCTTTCACTATAGTCTTTGTCTTTATATTTCTCAGTGGTATGGCTTCTGGGAACCGAGTTGATGTACACATTATTGTCAGCATGTACTCATTTCCTGATCTTGTTTTTGGTAGGGGCCCAACACAGTCTATTAGTATCCTACTAAATGGTTCTTGAAATGCAGGAATTGGCTGTAAAGGGGCCTTTGGAATGGTCTGATTTGGCTTTCCTACCATTTGACATGTGTGACAAGTTTTACAGAAATGTGCTACATCCTGCCTGAGATTAGGCCAATAAAAGTGACTGAGAATTTTATGATAAGTTTTCCTGACTCCTAAGTGACCAGCCCAGGGCGTTTCATGGGCCAGGCGCAATATTCAGGCACGATAGGGCTTTGGAACCACAATTTGATGTTTTATAGCCCAATCGTCATCAACCAAAACATCTGGAGGTCTCCATTTACGCATGAGAATACCAGATTTTGTATAATAGGAAACAGAGCTATCTGAAGTTTTACCTTCATCATCTACCCTGTCAAACAAAGACAAAATATCTGGGTCTTTGTGTTGTTCTGCAATGAGATTTGATCTAGAAAATGTCTGACTTTGATCAGCAGAAGTTTTACTGGAAGTTTCAAATCCACGAGGGATAACGGAATGATCCGTGTCAAACACCTGACTGAGAAAGGTGTCATTTAAGTCAACATCTGTGACATTATTTTTGAGAGTATTTTGATTCTCTGAAGTTTTCTTTGACATGGCTCGAGTAATGGCACATGAAGGAAATAAATCGGGTATCTCTTGTTCAATTGGCTCTGGATCCTGATCTAAACTAGGATTATCAGTCACAAGTGGATTAGTAATGACCTTGTCCCCAGCAAGGTCGTTTCCAAGAAGATGGTGAATCCCTTCGAAAGGCAAAAAGGGCCTAATACCTAAAGTCACAGGTCCAGAAACAAAGTCCGAAGACAAATAGACATTATGGAGAGGAACAGGAATTAAGTCATTGCAATCTACCCCCTTAATAAGAACTTTAGAACCTGAAAATGAC
Source organism: Ptychodera flava (assembly GCF_041260155.1). NCBI lineage: Eukaryota > Metazoa > Hemichordata > Enteropneusta > Ptychoderidae > Ptychodera > Ptychodera flava. The sequence goes on from NC_091937.1 coordinate 34,549,890, forward strand.
TTTTCAGAAAACGGCAGGGTATCTGCCAACAAAAGAGACTGGGAAGCCCCGGTATCTCTTAAAATTTTGACGGGGTAGCGGAAGAGAAATCACTAGAAAGTGATATAAAACCATTATGAATAAATGGCTCGAAAATACCCATAATGCTATCTTGAGAAGAATTGACCTTGACCTCATTATTGGGGATAAGAGGGGTTTGACCTCAGAAAATGTGTTGCACACATTATTAGACTCTAATGAGTTGATGAAGAAATAAAGCCGGTGGGCTTAGATCCACTTTGACCACTTTGACCTTCACGTTTTCTTTTCAATTTGAAACAATCTGACATTAAATGGCCGTCTTTCTTGCAATAATTACAAGAAAGTGTACCGAACTGTTTGTCAGAAGGAGATTGAGACTTGGGATCTGATGATGTGGGAGTGTTACTTGAACTCTGTGAACTGTTGTCATTTGATTTTCTACTGTCCTTTGAAAACTTCTTGGATGAAAAGGAGAGTTAAGTTAATTTACCTGCATTGTTTCTGTAGGAAAAGGACTGGATGGTTTGCTGAGAAATGAAGATTTGTGAGTCAATGAATAATCATCGGCCAAACGTGCAGCAACCTCCAATGTATCTGCCTTTTGTTCATTGATAAATGTTTTGATGTCACTCCGGATGCACCTTTTAAATTCCTCAATCAAAACAAGCTGTCGTAATTTGTCATAATTCTGACTGACCTTTTCAGAAGAACACCAACGATCAAACAGTTGTTCTTTTGTTCGAGCAAATTCAACATAAGTTTGATCCTTCACCTTCTCACAATCCCTAAATTTCTGACGGTAAGCTTCAGGCACCAACTCATAGCCCTTGAGAATTAATTCCTTCACAGAATCATAATTTGAAGCCTGTTCTACTGACAACTGAATGTAAATTTCTCTGGCTTTACCACCAAAGCACTCTGCAAAAGCATAGACCAGGACTCCTTAGGCCAATCCAGACTCTGAGCAATTTTCTCAAAATGAAGGAAATATTTATCAACATCCTTTTCTTGGAAAGGGGGAACTAACCTGAAATGCTTAGTGATGTCAAAATTGTCTGAAGGGAAGAATTTTCCTGACTTTCTAAGCTCTAAACGTCTCATTTCTAACTGCAGTCGGTGTTCTGCTAATTCTCTTTCCTTTTCTTTTTCCTCTCTTTCTTTCTCCCTTTGTCTTTCTTCCATTTGCAATTCTTTTTCTTTCATTTCCAATTCCCTCTCTTTCTGTCTTTCTTCCATTTCTAATCTTTCCTGCCTATCTTTCTCTCTCTGTCTTTCTTCCATTTGTAATTCTTTCTCTCTCATTTGTAATTCTAGTTTCTTGATCTCCAAATTTGTCTGCATTTCTAATTCTAATTTTCTGAGTTCAGAGGTAGACTCGGGCTCATAATCTTTTAAGGCAGACTCCTCAAATGGCCTGATTTAACTAAATGTTTTGCAATCTTGAACTGTATTTCTCGCTTGCGCATAGATCGTTTGACTTCTACCTTAAGGAAATTGGCCAGTGTTATGAGGTCGTCTTTTCTGAGGGAATCAAATGTGTCCTGATCAAGGTCATCCATTTCCTCTGGTTTAAATTCCGCCATGATTAAATTTCGCTGAGTTCACAGTATATAGTAGTTTTGAAAAGCTGTCAAAATGTTGTCAAACGGCTCAAAATATTCGTATCCCGGACAAGCCCCCAATTTTGTTACGTGCAGAGAAAACGAACAAAAGGGTGAACTCAGCAGTTAACGTTTAAACAAAATTTATTACGAAAATAAAACTAATTGCTAAGTCAGGGATAGAGTACAAGCTTTAAAAGTGTACAGACTACTTATCTCAGCTAGGACGGCAAAGCTCCAGTCTCAGAGTTGTAACAGTCAGTTGAATGAATGAACAGTCCTTGCAGGTTTGAAGCTGCACAAAGTCCACAGTATAAATCCAGCGTTGGCAGTGAAGGTCTTGAAAAGTCTGGAGAATGACTACTGCTGGAGTTTAGTAACACACAAGAGACACGATCCCAAAAGTCTGACTGGAAGCTGAGCACGTCCCTTTTATAAAGGCATATAAGAACAATCTAGAACTTTTATTGACATGCTAATTACTGTTCTAAAATATCTCCCTTACACAACTAATCAACTTTCCAGAACATTCCAAACATGACTAATTGAATTCAAGGTTGTTAGGTCATCAAGGGCAGTGACCTTGAGAATGTTCTAGACTAATTGAACTCAGGTCATGATGAGTGTGGGGTAAATGACCTACATAACAGTATGCAAAGTCTTGTTAATCATGTTTTTGTATGTATCACACCAACATTGTGCGTAATGGGTTTTTATCGTCTGTACAAGGACTACCGTCAGAAGTTTAAAACCCTGTCAGGAAAAATTACAAAATTGCTTGACACAAAGAATTATAATAAATTGCAATTGTAACAATTCAATACACAGCCAGTTACATTTCTGATGGTGTTTGTTATGATATCGTTTTGTTTATATTGAGTTATTTATTCATGGTTGAATATCCTTACTTTAAGCTTCGGAGAAGAATTACTTTGTAAATTATGAAGATACATCAGAAATGTTCGATATAAAGCACAATTGCAACTTCCACTTTGCTTGTATAATAATCATCTTTACTCACTCCAATCGTCCTATTTGTCGTTAGGTATATCATATACTACTGCCAGAAGAGGGCGCTGCACGGATTGTAAACTCTGACGGGTGCGCCTTTTTCAGTTTTCATAAATTTACTATGGAAACGGAGATACAGATCGTTGAAGAACAGTTCGAAAACAGTGAGAAATGAAAGCGTCACAGAAAAAGTGGATATAACTGGAGATGGGGAGGTTATTGCATTGAATAAGTGACATCTGCTGGTGTTAATGACGCATCACTTAGTAGTTTTAGATCTTAGATTTGAAATTTAAGAGTTTAAGACATAATACCTTTTACACAATACCTCTCCTCTGTTTTATGCTCGTTTTGGTCAAGGAGCAGTCACGGTGATAATGTACAAAAACGAAATGATGAAATGAAGGACATTGAAGGCGAGTGTCGGGATGCCAAAATAGTGATAGGAGCATAAATGGTGTAGAAACATTTAAAATTCTCAGGTCCTCATAACATCACATGGAAACTTTTAATGAAAGATTGCACTCAGTCGGCGCCAATCTCTACAAAATTTTTCAAACCCGTGTCTCAATGTGGAGTCAAGTTTTATACTCTCAACTTCAAAGGTATCGAGGCTAGGGTCTCCTATAAGCTCACGTCATACTGTGCCGAAAGCTTGACGTCATTGTTCTCTCATTAATAGTCGCGCCAGCGGCTTACTGACTACGCATGCGCTTATTCATAATATACTATGCGAGTAACCGGAAGTGTACCCTTCTTTCATGGGCGCCGCCATGTTTTTTTTTGAGTACTCGTAAATAAACAAAAACGAAACAAATTACTATTATATAACATGCCTTTTATAAAATATACCTCTTTTATTAGCCAGTAAATGTTATTATGCACCTTGTCGCTGATACAAAATATCGTTAATATAGATAAAGGGAGAAAACTCTCGTGCATATGAACGGGGGCATACGCAAAGAATGCTGGGATTGAATTATAGAAGAGCGCCCCCTGTGTCAATAATTAGATTCAAAAATTGCCAGTTTTTAGACAGAACGCTATAGTTTTCAGCTTGCAAGTGGAAGGTGGGCAGTGCGGTTACCATTGAAAGATAATGATTGCATAATACGTCCTTGTTTATCGCAATAGGCTGTTATCATTGTAAAAATTGCCATTTTTGTCCAAAATATTTACACGCTACAGAAAATCTATACTGCCCTGCTGCAGGGTTTGACGTCGTGTACGTACGTGAACTGCTTTCATCAGAGGCAAACTGGGCATAGTTGTCATATAAACGTTTATGAAGTAACAATTACAGTTTATCATGAATCAATACAAATAACATTGCCAATCTTTAATAACCCCTGGCGCGACACCAAGGGCTGAGCCCTATATAATATTAGTCGCGCCAGCGGCAGCGGCTTACTGACTACGCATGCACTTATTCATAATATACTATGCGAGTAACCGGAAGTGTACCCTTCTTTCATGGGCGCCGCCATGTTTTTTTTTTGAGTACTCGTATATAAACAAATACGAAACAAATACCATGATATAACATGCCTTTTATAAAATATACCTCTTTTATTAGTTAGTTAATGTTATTATACACCTTGTCGCTGATACAAAGTATCGTTGATATTATCATATAGATAAACTTAGAAAACTGTCGTGCATATGAACGGGGGCATACGCAAAGAATGCTGGGATTGAATTATAGAAGAGCGCCTCCTGTGGCAATAATTAGATTCAAAATTGACAGTTTTTAGACGGAACGCTATAGTTTTCAGCTTGCAAGTGGAAGGCGGGCAGTGCGGTTACCATTGCAATGATAATTATTGCATAATACGTCCCTTGTTTAGCGCAATAGGCTGTTATCGTTGTAAAAATTGCCAATTTTTGTCCAAAATTTTACACGCTACAGAAAATCTATACCTGCCCTGCTGCAGGGTTTGACGTCGTGTAAGTACGTGAACTGCTTTCATCAGAGGGAAACTGGGCATAGTTGTCATATAAACGTTTATAAAGTATTATATTATATCATGCTACCATGCGCCATTCTGATTGGACGAGAGCTCATTCCACGATGCTAAAATACTGTTTTTAGCACTGATAGCAGTGGTAAAACGGGCCCCTAACCAGAATTTTCGAAAATTTCCCAATCGCTGCATTTTGAACGTACCCATCTAAACCATAGACCCTCGCGAAAACCGAAACAGTCCGCTTTGTTTCAAAGAAAGAATACAGAATTTTGATACACAGATAGAGTGTGGGTCTGTAACTCACCTCTTGGTGAAAATAAGTTGAGATTGATGATAAACTACATCTCTGAACCAGCACACTTGAGTGTGATGTAGACGAATTATTGCATTGAGGCGACAGCGCACCGTGCACTTTTCTTGATATTGCGGGAATCGAGACGTGATATATCCTACCGCTCTTTAAAATGAAGCTAGTATTCGTGCACACACTGATAAATTGACACTTCCTCACAGTAACGGTCTGTCAGATATTCTTTACCAAGTTTGGGCTGCAACAGACCAGGGTGTCCTAACGATGTAGACCAAGAAGTTCAAAATAACAATGGGACGACTCCTGGCGACTGCGACAAAATTTGACATCAAATGCTACGAACAATATCAGCGTCCAGCTCTCGCTGCATCGGGCAACACACACTGTACAACTGTTCATCACAATTGCAGTCATCATACATCTGGATTATTTCAAAACTGCATATTTCTGGTACGTCCGAATTATCCATCAAATACATCCTGTAACTTCACTGTACCACCTCTGAATGTCGCGACGGTCGAGGTATACCGTATACGCGTAAGCGGTACAGAATGAGACAAATCTATTTTTAGTAGGCCTATGCCAAAAAAAACCAGGACTATTGTTCATATGTAAATTTACGAAAAAATTGTTACTTTTTCTTTTGATTTGAACTCTTGACCTGTTTTTCTGCGTCTGCAGCAGGTATTTTTATGATAGTCTTCGCGTTGCATGCGAATAAATGCAATGTTGATGACCTATGCGTATTTATCGTACGATACTGTGTGCGTGTACGTAATCCCAACATAAAAATGCTCGGTCTCGGGCGCAGAATTTCCGATGATCGATCTCTCACACGTCCATTTTCTGTATTTGGGGCTTAATGTGACGAAAATAGTCAAACAAGACAACAAAGACACATAAGTTGATATAATATAATAGCAATAACCCCCTTCGCAGGAGGGTATACACTCGATTTTGGTACAATACGCTCCATATAGCACTCGCCTATCGGCTCGTGCTATATGTCGCGCATTGTACCAAAATCTCGTGTATACCCTCCTGCGGCGTGGGTTATTGCTTAAACAATTACAGTTTATCATGAATCAATACAAATAACATTGCCAATCTTAACCCTGGCGCGACAACAAGGGCTGATCCCTATATAATATTAATATATGCAGAAATAAATATTTGTCTACATATATAGTCTTTTGGAAATAACACATGGAAGAACGACGAAAGTACAATCTGTTAGGTGACTGCTAGTGTTACCATGAATAGTTAAACACATTTACTGTTCAGAATGCAAGGGGCAACAACAGCCATGCATGCAGCGCTGACAAATTTACCGGCATTTTAAGCATCAGTGTCCAATGTCACGTGTTTGCAGGTATATTTAGTAACAAATTTATAACCGCAAACAATTACTCTTTTTTGTTGGTTGTCATTATTGTTGTCGTTTTTTTATTATTTTTGTTAACCTTTGTCATGCAAATATGATCCATGGATAAATCATTGATGGTTACTTTTCCCAAAGATCATGGATAAATCATGGTTACTCTTCCCAAAAGTGACCGTAGACAAATAAATGAGTAAATGACTAAATTAATCAGCAATAAATAAATGAATACATGTAATAAAATTGAACAACAGGTTATCGTGGTATTAAAAAGGATATTGTGCACTGTGGTGTTCATGACACTTTGCATCATGGTCAAGGACATGTTTGCCTTAAAAGTACATGTACTTGAAATATTTTGGTTGGAACTAGGAACAGCGCATTGTCTTGCCGTGTACTACAGCGTAACATGTCGATACTTTGTTACGGTATGTTACCAAATCAACAAGTTATTTGTTTTACGTTTCCACGAGCGTAACTGTTCATTCCTCTGGGGCGATACTTCAATTTTTAAATTATGAGATCGATAGCAATAGTTTGGCCGCTAGATATTGCAGCTGAGTCGGTATCTTCAAAATATGATTTTATAAAAAATGAAAGGCTCTCAAAACCTGAGCACCGCCTCAAAGGATGTACAGCTAGTGTATGCATTTCGTTTGTTAGGGTTAAATAATTGAAAATATCGTATCAATGGAATCATTGATACCTGTCAGCAAAGAACTCCCTTACAAAGTATACTTTATGTCGATCCCTTATGTGAGTGGGAATCTCTCTTTTAATTTTTTTCTCCTGCTTGTGGCGATAATCTCACTATGAGCATTGTGCAGCTGCTCGCTGAAGGCTTTCTTTCTATCCCAGTACTATATAGGTGACGAGAGTCTTAGAAAGCCGTAATTCTAGATACTTTCTTGATAAATTTATTCTACCGTGGCAATTCCTCTATCAGTAGGTCTGAACAAGACACCATTTCAATTAATATCTATAAGCGTTCATTTGTTTTCTCTGCATCAAAGTTAAAAACTCCATCAAGGCGCGGCTTGATAACTGTTTACATGGTGTGAAAGTTTGGCAACCTAGCGGTGTTTCGTATCTCATCTTGACTTGTTTGTGCAACTATAATGTTTAATAATCTTTGTAGCATGTCATTTAGGGGATCAGTTCGATGTGGCTATAAAATAAACTACCGTAAATGAAATCAATGTATCAATCAGTTAACAAACATGTGAGCCAATTAATAAACATTGCCAAATAATAAATTGGACTGATTTAATTTAAGTGATAGATAATTTTATCGATTGGTTGATCAATCAATTACTGTTAGTATGTATCGATAACTTTAAGAATCGGCTATGTTGGCTAAAGAGCACAAAAATCTTTAGTCACACTACTAGGCCTACACGTAAATAACTGCGCGCGGCACGCAATCCCATATCAAAGTCACGTGATCATCGATAAGCCATAATATTGTAAGCAGCACGTAATGATTAGCAGTACTGTTCCATACATTTCATTGGCATCGCATAATGTTCGTACAGCTGCCATCTTGGATAACGTACAGAAAACGTTTGGTCATCGGTGGATTGATGCCATGCTGATTGAGACAAATTTGATTTTATTGTGAAAACAGACTTTCATTTGAGGTATTTTTGAGTGTGCGTAGTACAAAGAAAACGCCTGATTTCCTTGGTGAATATTTATTTCTGTGATATGTAGTTTTTCAGCGTACCACTTCAGTATCAATAGTGTATTATTACTGAGCATATGGGTTTCACTATATGTACTTTCGATTGTAAGTGAACGGAGAAATTGACAAACCTATCCGTGTTTATTTATAGAGTCACGATACTTTTGAGAATAGTTTGTAACAGTGGTTTAGATCATTAGGTGAAACTACTGTGAACACAATTGTAAAAAAATACCGCAATTATACGGTGTCGCACAAATTTGATCAGAATTGGTATATACCAGTATGGTTACCAAAGATCAACAATAAATAGTTTCTATCTGTTCGGTGCAGGAAAATTCTATGTCAATGTTATGACAAAGATTTCTGCACAGTACAACCAGAAAAACAACAAATATTTAAACCAGAAAAAAAGAATGACAAAAGTAATTAAGGTCTGAAACTTTAGTTACTGGATGTCAACTTTAGCAACATGCACAGCACTACAGCTTAGCACCTCTTAGTTTGAGCATAGACAGTCTTCCCCTTCTACTGTCTATGGTTTGAGCAGGTCTTTAATATGTAACAGTTCATAAACAATGACAGGAAATGACTCAAGCCTGTTTCAGTCACTTGGCATGCCATCACTCCTACACATTTGCAGGATTTCCCTTTTTCTTACCTCATTTGCACATTTTTGACACTGACATGTTCATTTGAACGAATTCACATCTCAACCCCTGCATCTACCTGTACACCAAATACTGAGATTGTAGCTTTGGCGGTATGGGAGCCTTTGTGTGTGACGGACATACATCCGCACATACAGACGCCACCGACTCATCATATAAGCTCTTTTTGGTATTTATAAACAAAACCAAATATGAGCTAAAAAACAATTGTGCTGGACATTGGAAGTTGAAGTATTTTGTGAACAGTTATTCACTATTTGAGAATGATTTGTAATAGAGTTGTACAGACCATTGTATAAAAACATTGTGAACAGAATATGAAAGTAATATACAGTCATTTTTGATTTTCATAGTATAAATTTGTATCGAGTGTTTTTGTTACCCAGCTAATGCTATTGTATGAGTGCTTATCTCACATGAAATCATGGTGCCGCAATGCTATCTGGGACTCAGTTAAACAAATAATTTGTGATAGACAAGAAAATTTCTGCTTTCGGCTAGTTTGGCATTGTCATATTATAAAATTGTGGTTTGTGTCAAATTTGGGGTTGTTGTTATTCTTGGTCTACATCACTATGATAAAGGTTATCCATCTACCTATCTAGTATTGGTACCAAAGATCAACGATGAATTTTGTTTCTGCAGCAAAATTCTACGTCGGTATTATGACATTAATGATTTCTACACAGTACAACCAGAACAACAAGAATGACAAAAGCAAATAAGGTCTGAACTTAAGTACCAAAGGTCAACTTTAGAAACATGCATATCAACTTCTATAGCAATGGAGCAAGCAGATCCTATGCATTAGCAAATAACACGATTGGAACTAATTTTGGAAAATTGGAGGGTGCAGTATTGCCAATCTAATCTACAAATGTAATCTCATCTGCATTTCTTTTTACATTACACACTTGTTTTTATGAGTAATTTGTATTATTGCAACATTCAAACATAATGTAATTCAAACAAAAATGTAAAAACATAATGAATAGAGGATCAGGTAAAAAATTAATGCTACCTCATCAATCTTCTACATCCCCCCTACCCCCGGATATCAAATTTTCAACAACTTGGTATTGAACGTATTTACATAAAGAGCTACAATGGCCAGATGGCAGGAAATGGAAGGTAGGTGAGCTATTCACAACCTTGGGAATTCTTCAAATGCTATCAGTACTGTCATTCGAATGTAAACAGCACTTTACTTTGCTACAGATAGTGAAATGCCTTCCACTTAGGGGGTGATTATAACATCTGGTATTCTCCTGGATCAAAATTTCTTAATCAGTTATTGTGTCTTACATGGAAAAGTTGCATAAATTAGTCCTCAATGAAAAATTAAACCTCAACTTAGTTTTCTGGATCAAATTTCACTACAAATTGATACCAAATATGATAAAATTATGTTCACAGCCTTAACCACTGTCTCACAACATATCCTGGGTTGGTATAGGTCGTTTAAGGTCACAGACCTAAATTATACAAATTTGGGAGTTTCTTTGAGCAGCAGATTTATCTAACAAATAACATCCTTCCGGACTTTTATACCAATTGCAAAGCTACAAGATAAGTAGTTCTTGAGAACAAGATTTCTTGACAGAAAATTTGCAAATTCAGGACATTTTCCACATATCTAAGTATTGTCATCCCTGGGCATCTATATACCAAATATAAAAGCTGTCTAATCAGCAGTTTTAAAGAAAAAAAAATTATGAGTTTTTGACCAAAAATGACAAAAATCGCCCCCAAATACCAATTGTGCCAATTTTGTCATAATTTCAACAAATTGGGAGGGTAACTCCCTTGCAAATATTCAACCTTGATTTGAGAGCAATTGGGCTGGTGGTTTCAGAGGATTTTTACTTAAAATGAGAAAAATAACAAAAAATTCACCAAAAATACAAAATTCAAGATATCCTCACAAGATACATAAAACTTTAAATGGTCCACCTAAGTTACTTGCACAGCAGTTTTCAAATGAATCAAAACAGAGGTACTTGAGATATTTATTTTTGACCATTATCACATTTTTAAAGCTCATTTGCATACACTTTGGCAATCCAAACTTCATCTGTTCAAAATTCCATCTATACCCCTGGATACATCCACACACCAAATACCGAGCTAAAAAGTGCAGCAATTTGGGAGTTTTGACATTGACAGACATACTATGTACTTATGTACATACATACATACATACAGACATACATACATAATGACACCACAGACTTCAGCTTAAACAATAATCTCCGATTGGTATACCAAATGTTAGCTAAAAATAGCCAGACATTTTTTGATCAAATTTTACAACAAATTGATACCAAATATGACTATATTACTGTCTCAGTTTTCAAAAGTCTCTAACAAGGTATCCAGGGTTGGTACAGTTCATATAAGGTCAGAGACTAAAACATTAGCTTCAAACAGACAAAATTATCCCCTGGATTAAACAAAGTATAAGGCTTAGGTAATCCCTAGGAACTTGTCAACTGCAAAGTTTTCAGACAAGCAGTTTTTGAGAAGACTTTTTTACAAAAACTGGCAAAAATTGCCGAAAAAATTACAAATTTAAGTATTTCCTAAGTATGTGAAATAATCTCACTGAGGTCATCCTAAGGGACCCGTATACCATATATCAAAGCTGTCTGAGCAGGGTTTTGAAGAAACAAGTGACATAACAGCCAATAGAGCTCAAGTGGGCTATGTTGAGAATAACTACTTGTTACACAAGCGTTGATGAATAAAGTGGAAAGCTTTGATTGCTCATTTAGGGATTGCCTGACCAATTTATGGGAAAAATAGTTGCAAAAATACAAAATTGATGATTTCATACAATTTCAATATATCATACTAAGATAACCCCGAACAACCTGTATACGAAATATCAAAGCTATCAGACAAGTAGTTTTTGAGAAACAAAATTTTTCTATCAAAAATGGCAAAAGTCACCCTAAACTACAACATTGCAGATTTCTTCACAATTTCAATATTTCATATTAATCCCTAGGAACCTGTATACACAATATCAACACCATCAGATGAGTAATTTTTGAGAAACAATTTAACTGAAAATGGCAAAAATTGTCCCAAAGCTATGTCATAGTTTGATCATCCTTATGAACTTTTATAGCAAGTATCAAAGCTATAAAACAAGCAGATTTAGTGAAAAAAAAATTGAGGAAAAATGACAAAAATTGTCTTAAATAATTATACAAATTTGCCTATTTCTTCATTCTAATTTGCATATACTCAGTGATATTAAAAAACAGTGTCAATAACATTTGGCTCACATTGGGTTTGATGTGGCAGGCCACAGTGAGTATACTTGACTAAGTTTACTCCTAGCAACATGCATACCAAGTTTCAAAGCAATCAGAACAGCTATTTCAGAGATGTGAGTAGTGTTTCTCATTTTTTTTCAAAAATGACTTTCTCTGAAATAACTGTTCTGATTGCTTTGAAACTTGGTATGCATTTACCTAGAGGCAACCTTAGTTGAGTGTCTTCAAATTGTGGTGAAATTATCATATTTGTATTTTTGGGACAATTTTCCCATTTTCGGTCAAAAAGTTATTTTCTCAGATTATGTACTTATTATTATACATACATACATACATACATATATATATAAATGCACACATACATGCATACATATGTCCATACATGCATACATACATACATGCATACATACGTACATACATACATACATACATTCATACATACGTACATTCATCCATGCATACGTACGTACGTACGTGCGTGCGTGCATGCATGCATACATACATACATACATACATACATACATCATCCCATTCCTAACCACAGAATGTACCACGGTGACCACTATTTTCATTCTAGACAAATGATCCCCGTTACAATGATCGCCATTACTATGGATACTACTGAGTTTCTTGTATTTTAAGTATCAACATTCCATATGAACAGAATTCAAGTTTTCTTTTGAACAATATGATGACTACTTACATGTAGATATTGTCAAGATGACATCCTGAATAAGAGACTGTGTGATTTGATGTTTTATAGTTTCTTTACACTGAGAACTGCAAATTATGTCCACACTTTCAACACAAAAGTAGATTACAAACAATCTCTTCATTTGAAAGATAACTCTGCAAAGTAAATGTTTTATTCATTTTACCAACTACTTCCCTACAAATTAATTACAATTTGTCAAGAAAAAAATGAAATCGTATGCTGTTGGTATGTACAGGTAAACTATAATTCTTCCTTTTTGTAGATTCAATGATTTGCTCATGACCTTTCAATTTTGGACGGAAACAATTCTTTTGTTACTTAAAGTATTCACACAACACATACAATATACATAAAAGTACAAGTGAGAAAAAATGACAAAACAGCCAAGCTTAGGTAAAAAATTTTGCTTCTTTAACACACCAGAATGACTGTTATAAGTGTTAATCCTGTTTTGGTGGCCACTTGCTCATCAAAATTACTAAATAAAAATAATTGGAACGTTATTACAAATTCAATGTCAAATTCCACATCAAAAGTTTATAGATTCTGTAATTGTCACATCAAAAGTGTACATGCTTCAATACAAAACCGTGCATCCATAGAATAAAGCCTTACTTAAAGCCCTTGGCACTTTACATTTCCAGAAGACTACTTTGGCATGTACCCTTCTCTTTAATTTACAAAGCTGTGATTGCAATGAGAATATATATATTGTTGGGTGGTGATCTTCTACGCCAGTTGTGCATTTTTAGTGCAAGGTGAGATATGACTATATTATCAGTGTTCTTAAGGAGAAAGGCACATCTGAAATACTGTCTCTTCACTTATTTTTGAAAAAGTCGTTCACAAGCTTCATTGAACAATCTATTTTTGGTGCTTTATTTTCAACTTCATTGCACTTTCAGAAAGGTTTTCATGGATAGAAATCAGCCAGATAAGCTACATGACATCCTACGGGTGCAGAATTTTCTGCAATGGTCATTGTGTGAAAAGAAATATAAAGGGATAGAAATAATGGATACAATTATTCAGTTGAAGTAGAAGACAAAGGAAATGGCACTGATTACAATGGTTAGATCAGCAAATAGTTGTCTGCTTGCATTTCATTCAAAAGGGAAAGCTAGGGAGTCATGTAACATGCTAAGTGCACACAGATTGCTTGCTTGCCATGCAGTGGGGAGAAGATGGCAGAAGGGTCTGTGAAACAATCAACTGACAAGAGCTTGTTCTGGTGTGATATGAGACACTAAGAGCTAGTAAGGCCTGATAGTAGCTGAGAGCCCACGCAGAGCCCATCGCTGTGCCGGTACACTGTCATGGCGGACGTCCATCACCATGACCGGCTCACGTGGACAAATCCGTGACGGATATACCGGACAAGCGTAAGTCTCAGCTGCTTTCTGTGGGTCATTCAGTGCAGGTTTTTCACTCTGAGGCATGCACAAGACATGGACTATAGGCAGAGGAGTAGGACCATGCTTTGGTGGGGTGTCATGGAGTTCACCGGTTGTTTTCTCCCATGTACAACCCCACATGTAGATTCCATGAACAAACATTCCTTCTTGGGGTGGATCACGCACCTGGTGTGAAAGACAAGAGATGTTTGTTTAGTATTTTTAATCAAAAAGGCATTTTAAAAATGGTCATACAGTTAGCGTAGATGTTCATGACGAACAGACTAAATTGTTAAAAAAATACCGCAATTATACGGTGTCGCTCATATTTGATCAGAATTGGTACATACCAGTATGGATCAATGATTTCTGCACAGTACAACCAGAAAAACAACAAGAAATATTTAAACCAGAAAAACAAGAATGACAAAAGTAATTAAGGTCTGAAACTTTAGGTACTGGAGGTCAACTTTAGCAACATGCATAGCAGACAGCTTAGCACCTCTTAGTTTTAGCACAGACAGTCTTCTCCCTCTACTGTCTATGGTTTGAGCAGGTCTTTAATAAGTAACAGTTCATAAACAATGACAGGAAATGACTCAAGCCTGTTTCAGTCACTTGGCATGCCATCACTCCTGCACATTTGCAGGATTTCCCCCCTCTACTGTCTATGTACAACTTCCCCCCTCTACTGTCTATGGTTTCAGCAGGTTCATAAACAATGACAGGAAATGACTCAAGATCAGTGGAGTTGGCCTGTTTCTTACTGGCATGCCATCACTCCTGCACATTTGCAGGATTTCACTTTTTCTTACCTCATTTGCACATTTTTGACACTGATGTGTTCATTTGAACAAATTCACATCTCAACCCCTGCATCTACCTGTACACCAAATACTGAGATGGTAGCTTTGGCGGTATGGGAGCCTTTGTGTGTGACGGACATACATCCGCACATACATACCCACAAATATACAGACATACAGACGCCACCGACTCATCATATAAGCTCTTTTTGGTATTTATATACAAAACCAAATATGAGCTAAAAACTACAGAGTATGTATCGAACATGGAATACCGGTATACTTTCAAAAGGTAAATTACCGCTTAATCAAGATCTGCAAGGCCAACAGTTACATGCTACATGGAAAATTCTGATGCCTGGTCTCTGTGACCACAACAACTCTCTGAATCCATATTATATTTTTGACTGTTTTCCAAAATGTCATTTTACATGTCTCTTCAACAGAAAACAAACAGAGAAATGCTTGCATTACATGAACTTTCATTGTACGCTGTATGTGCGAATGCATATTAAAATTAAAATGTGTACATGTAATAATGATATACATCTTTTTGTTGTAACTTTGATGATGACAATTCTAATGTCTGTTTACATTGCTTGTTGCAGTATAATATTTTCCAGTATTTTATTTGATTTTTTAAAGCATAAAAACCCCCATACATGTTCGGGTTTATCATGATGCACATGCTCCTATATTAGCAAAAACTTGATGTGGCTATTCTTACACACAGGTATGCCGCTATATGGTGTATTGTTGTTCACATGCACTGTAATACTTGACACAAAACATGAAAGAACTACAGTACTAATGTAGTACTAGTAAATTAACTTACATGGTCTTTGTCTCGAGCTGTGATTTCAGTTTGGAATACAAACTGTTCCACCTGGCTTGTTTGAGAACCATAGATACGCATTGCATCTTGCTTCATCATGGCCAGTATAGCTTTGGGATAGAAGAAAGCACCCAACCAAAATGCTGGGAACTTCTCACGGCCCTACAGTACAAACAGTATATTTCACTTAATTTGTAAATTGAAAAACAAAAAATAATTGTACTACAGTTGTACACTGACAGAGTCTCTTCACAATGCCATTAACTTGCCCATACAAATGCAAGAAAATATCACTGTAATAATACACTATTGTCATTTACTAAAATCTTTCACAAATGACTCAGTCCAAGCGGCCATGTTGGAAACTGTATTTAAAACTGGCTTCACCTGTTCAAGTTTCATGAAAAAAATGGCAACTTTATTTCTTCATTCACAAAAGAACACGTGGAAAATGTTGAGTCGGATTCAGTAGTTTTCCTTTGTGCTTTTGACAAATATAACCTGGTTTACTTCATTGCCTGGTCAGCAATCCATGTCTTACAATCATTTGTAAAGAATGTTTCAGAAATATGTACTGTTGCTAAATGGCAATTACAAGACTTCAATTCTAATCTGCTTCCAACTTCTTTTAAGGTTCAAATTTGTCACATTGCAATATCAGCTGTATCAAATCACAGAGTACAATGCACATCTATCTAAAAGAGTTTGATGACTGGACCAATTTTTGTCCTCTGATTTCTTGTCTTCTCACTGTTACCTTCAATATATGAAATTCTACAAAAAATAACAACATTCTTACTTTTTGCTTAGCCGTTCACCTTAGACACAGTTTAGGCAAATTTATGAGTCACACAATCCCAAATTAAGTTCAGTTTTTTCTATTGTTGGGGTTATAAGGGTAAGTGATCTTTGAATCACCCACTCACCAGGACAAGAATTCTTTCAAAGTGCTGGCACCTCTGTGATAGGTCATTGAACCATGACCCTAAAGGCCAGTTCACAGGGGGTGCTGACTCCCCTGCCAACTTCCTCCAGTGTTCGGGAACACATTGGTGGTAAAGGTCATCAGCTATGGACAGTAGTTTGGCCGAAAGTCTGTCTCCAAACAGACCAGTTGGGTTCTCAGTCAATTGTTTCAGTGTCTATCGAAAAATATAAAGTGACCATGCAGTATATATCACACTGACAGAACTAAATCAATGAATATTCTATGTACTGAACAATCCAATGAAGATTTTAACCTTGGACTATATGCTAGAATATGAAATTTGTTTATTAGATATGATTGATAAAATTGATAAATGTTTACCCAATGATGAAACTGAATGATTAATGACTGGGACTGTCATTACCTATGCTACTATGCTACTCAGAAGACAATCTTCAATCATAACTTACAATGAAGTACATCTGAAATATTAATGAACTTAAAATATTGCAATTTCCTTTGGCCTAACAATGCTCTACATGCAATGTGACAACATCAACATTATTATCAGTTATCAACTATAAAATGCTAGGGGAGCTATATATGTATCAAAACCTGAGTCCCAATACATGCTGAATCAACATGTCTGCTGGACAGGACTTTTTACCGAACAATAAAATATTTGTAGAAACTAACAAAATTGCTAACAAACCTGAAGAGTAAGTCTGACTTCTCCCAACAAAATTATCATCAAGTCAATTTCTCTGAGCATGAAACGGTTAAAAGGTGTGTCACCACCAATCTTCTTAATTCTTTCAGCGATGTAGTCCTGAAAATGAATTACAAAAAATAAATGAAGATGTGTATGACATTTTTGTAGAATTTTGTAAATTGATATATTCTGCAATTTCTGAACAGAAAGGACTGCAACATGTATTTAAAAAAAATTCTAGACAGAATCACTTTGTTGTTCAAATTATTTGATCCAGGAATCACTTTGTTATTCAAATTATTTGGTCCAAGTGATTCTGTCCAGTACTCAATGACTCAATTTGGAGTCCGTCTTATGGTTTTGCAGTGAGTCTTAAGGGTTTTTGATACAGCGCAGTCTAAGCTGATATCCATAATGCATTTATGCTTATCATCAAGATTGATTGAATACATGCAACTTTGTTGATAGCTGAATATGCTAACTTACATCACTGCCAGGCAAATGGAGTTATACCACACAGTACAAGAAATTACCCACATACTCTTTGATTTGTATCCTTGAAGGTTACTTTTCTAAAACTTTTTCAGTTCTGCATGTAAGCACTAATGTGCAGCATCAGAATAATTTTTAAATAATATCTAGTAAAAGTACGTTTAGATATTTCAGTGAAAGTTTGAAAATAACCACTAAACAACCATAAAAGTCACATTCTGCAGGTACTACAAATGCCATACTTTTTAGGCAGCAAGTTATGACGAACTGAAGGGGTCATTCTCTGAGAAAACTTAGCATGCAAATTTCTTTTGTCCCTTCCATTGCAAAAAATCAATATCCCTTTGTTTCATAAAACAGGTGCAACTAGTCTCCCTTCCGTATGGCTGAGGACACAATCTCTGGCAAATTTCACAAAAATGCTATCTCCTCTCTCAATTATGCATAATTTTCCAAATGATTTAAAATGAGAATTGAGAAGAATGGTGTGCATAAAAGTACGTTTTCAAAATTTTGATAAATAGTCTGTGAATTTGTCTACACATGGGAGACATAGTAAACTTCACTCAGGTATTTCCGAGGATACAAATCGCAATGAATTATGGGCAATCTACAGTACTGTGTGGCGACCATTCATAGTTTAGCATGGCATATTTTGTCATGTAACAGGCGAACTGTATCACTGCAATAACATTCAATGGAGTGTCTTGCTGCTTACAGTTGGGCCAAAGATTGCAAATAGATGCCAATTTCACACACTTTTATTGATCTCACACTGTCTAAATTTGGGCTACAAGTTGATGGAATATTGAACAATATCATAAATTATCATTCAGTGGAAACTTTGAGCTAGCTGCAAAGAGTAATACGCTGTACTAAAGTCATGTGCAAGTACAAGCAACTTGTACTTGCAAAAAGTACAGACTGAAGCTTGCAAAACAGGGGTTGATGTAGAAAACCATTTGTGGTTGGCAATTTACCGGAATATGCTGCTTGGCAATACATAATCATAGACCCAATATAGTTCATTTTGAAAAACATCTATTTGGCAAAGCACATAAGGTTCAATTATTTTTAGAAACATGAGTATTGCATACATTATTGTCACAGTCCAGAAAATTCAGTTGAATAAACGGAGAAGTTAGCAGACAGCTGTAAAAATTCAATAAATTATATGTTTTGCATACCCTATTCCAACCTCTTGGCAGCTTTGGAAGCAGTGTGTGACATATCTCCCAGATTTCCACCTCCTTACGATTCTTTGCTGCAGAAAAGCTTGCACTGGCATAGACACCTTGCTGTGCAACATCTAAGGCCATAGTTGAAGCAACTGAAGTGACATTCGCTAGAGATGGACCTAAAACAAAATATGTTACCATATGTTTAAAGTGATAGTATTGTTGAAGTGTTCTTTCAAAGCAGTATCAAAATATTTTAAAACACCATAGTGTATGTTATTTCTCTGTTTATGTTTGAAAAACCTGTCACAGTCAGTAAATTACGGTGGCCCCTACACGTCACGGAACTCTATTACTTTTGAATATAAACTCTAATTTTTCTTGACAATATCTTTAATATTTGTAAGAGATTTTATTTCTCCACCGCAAACTTTTAATTTTGTACGGGCAACATTATCTGAACATTATCTTAACTTTAACTTCTCGAAAGTAATTTTAGTTTTAACAATAAAGAAAATATGTTTCTCAAAAGTATTTTTTATTTTGTAAAACAAACGTAAAATTTTTCAAGATAACAGACTCCCCTACACGTCATGGAAATGTATTACTTTTGAACATAAACTCATATTTCTTGACAATATATTTAATATTTGTAAGAAATTTTATTTCTCCACAGCAAACTTTTATTTCTGAACGGGGAAACTTTATTTTTGGGGTAAACTGTTTTTAAAAACTTTTAACAAAAACATTTAACTTTTAAAAAATAACTTTAACTTTGAACAAAATATTTGTTTCTCAGAAACGATTTTTATTTCGAAAAGAAGTAAAAATTGTTCACAGCAAGAGTTGAAGATTTTTGCTGAGCGCGAACTGAGTTACTTAAATGACATAACCTTATGTCTTTAGAGCAGAAAACTTAAATTCTTAAAGAAAAGTTTTATTTTTCAAGAGTAAAATTAATTTCTTTATGGAAAAAAGATTTTCTCAGAGCACCAAATTGAAATACGGAGAATAAATAAATAAAACTTTTTTCTCAACGGAGAGAAATTATTTCTGAAGACAACAAAACTAATTCCTTCAAGATATTTTCTACATATGAGTGTGGTTTAAGAATTTGGTAAAACTGAACTGAGAAAGAACGAAAAAGGGATGAAAAAGTCAAACTTACTTTTCTTCAGAGCGAAATTTATTCCTGAGAGGAGAAATATTTCATGTGAGGGCGCAATTACCTATAATGCATGGCAAACTCTTTCTAGCGAGAGTAAACATATTTTTGGGAAGAGTAAAACATTTTTCCGACGAGCAAAACTATTTTAACGGCGGCGGAAGTTAAAGTATCCCACCATACAACACCCAAGTTTGATGACCCAGAGTCTCCGAGTTGGTAGCCGTATCAGTTCGTGTTCGTGCCGGCTACATGGACGATCTGCTCTCCGAGACAACCATGACTGACTTCATAACAGTCATAAGCGATACGGGCACACCAGCCCGGCCCTACCCTGCCTGCTGTGTGTTGGGGCCGTATAACGCCGGGAACTCACAACATCGTACACAGGGCTACGGGCACGCGGGTCAGTTGCCACTTGTCTGAGTCCCCGAAGAACGGTTTTATGTTTGAGTGATTCGTCCTGACGCAGACGGTGTGCGACGGGACCGCATTGGGGTTCTTCATTAGCTCTGCATGGCATAGCCCTGCGTACAGGTCTGTGTGTTCCCGGCGTATAACGCCGGGAACACACAGACCTGTATGCAGGGCTATGCATGGCAGGGCTGTGTGTTACCGGCGTTATACAGTCTCCCACCACATAACACCGGTAACACACAGCCAATGAGTGTGATATTCATCTTTTCTAAGAGGAGAAGCCAGATTCGTAATTTATAGAAACTGAAACTGAACCGAGCCCGCCAGATTTGACCACAGTCGCGGACTGGTTTTGACTTTCACGTGTGGTTTGCTGGGTCAAAAACATGAAAGTCAACCAGCCCGTAAAAGGCATATCCCGTCCGAAAACACCACAGCTGTGGACCCACAACCCCAGCCCACAACTACTGTATTGAACCACGCTCGACTGTGGTCAAATCTGGCCGGCCAGGTTCAGTTTCAGTCGAAGACTCTATCAATTACGAATCTGGCTTATAGAAAAGATGACTATCACACAACATAACATTAACAACACAGCAACTGATGAAGGAATAGCTCTGCATGGCAGGGCTCTGTGTTACCGGCGTTATGTGATGGGAGGCCGTATAACGCCGGTAACACACAGCCCATGCAGAGCTAATGAAGGAACCCAATGCGGTCCATCCCGTCGCACAACGTCTGCAGTCAGGACGAATCACTCAAACACAAAACCGTTCTTCGGGGACTCGGACAAGTGGCAACTGTTGAACTGACTCGTTTGCGTGTCCGTGCCCATAGCACTGCGTACGATGCTGTATGTTCCCGGCGTTATACGGCCCCAACACACAGCATCGTACGCAGGCAGGGTAGGGCCGGGCTAGCTGCAGTACAGTACGGCAAACCGTCCGACCCAAATACCCAGGTAAAACCTAGAGGTACTGTACTGCAGCTAGGGCCGGGCTAGCGTGCCTGTATCGCCGATGAAGTCAGTCATGGTTGTCTCGGAGACTCTGGGTCATCGAACTTGGGTGTTGTATGGTGGGATACTTTAACTTCCGCCGCCGTTAGAATAAAGTTTTGCTCGTCGGAAAAATGTTTTACTCTTCCCCAAAATATGTTTAGCCTACTCTCGCTAGAAAGAGTTTGATGCATTACAGGTAATTGCGCCCTCACATGAAATATTTCTCCTCTCAGAAATAAATTTCGCTCTGAAAAAAAGTAAGTTTGACTTTTTCATCCTTCCTTTTTCGTTTTTTCTCAGTTCAGTTTTACCAAATTCTTAAACCACACTCATATGTAGAAAATATATCTTGAAAGTTGTTGTCTTCAGAAAATAGTTTCTCGCCATTGAGAAAAAAGTTTTATTCTCTGTATTTCAATTTGCTGCTCTGAGAAAATCTTTTTTCCATAAAGAAATTAATTTTACTCTTGGAAAATAAACTTTTCTTTAAGAATTTAAGTTTTCTGCTCTAAAGACATAAGGTTATGTCATTTAAGTAACTCAGTTCGCACTTAGCAAAAATCTTCAACTCTTGCTGTGAACAATTTTACTTCTTTTCGAATAAAAAACGCTTTTGAGAAACAGATATTTTGTTCAAAGTTAAAGTTATTTTCTAAAAGTTAAAGTGTTTTTTGTTAAAAGTTTTTAAAAACAGTTTACCCCAAAAATAAAGTTTCCCCGTTCAGATATAAAAGTTTCTTACAAATATTAAATATATTGTTAAGAAATATGAGTTTATGTTCAAAAGTAATAAATTTCCATGACGTGTAGGGGAGTTTGTTATCTTGAAAAATTTTACTTTTGTTTTACAAAATAAAAAATACTTTTGTGAAACATATTTTGTTTGTGGTTAAAACTAAAAATACTTTCGAGAAGTTAAAGTTAAGATAATGTTCAGATAATGTTGCCCGTACAAAATTAAAAGTTTGCGGTGGAGAAATAAAATCTCTTACAAATATTAAAGATATTGTCAAGAAAAATTAGAGTTTATATTCAAAAGTAATAGAGTTCCTTGGCGTGTAGGGGCCACCGTAGTAAAAGACTGCACTTGAGACTTTTCAGCAAAACACAGGCTGTTTTCAAATTGCTGAAATACAAAATATTTTCAAACAACCCTTAATTACAAATTTCTATATTTCATACATTTTGCATTTAGCTTTTGATACATATTGTTAACAATGAATGGGAAATGTTTATGACAGATGTTTCTTAAAGTTAAAATGATGAAGACAGAGACAACAACTCCAAGTTTATTACAACAACCATTACATCTACTATATATGTGTTCACTCATTAGATTGATAGAAAGGAGTCTTAATTCATATGTTTTGAAACCTCATATATTGATGCTGTTGGAACTGCACTTTGGTGATATAATAATACATGATAGTAAGGGGAAGATCAAACTTTGTTGCTGGTCCAAGGGATGGTGCTCATGACAGTAATATAGATGATGTCCAAGTCAAAGGTGAGGGTGTCATCAATAACACTGTCATGAACACCAGCACTGAAGGCAGGCAATAAAGTGTGATCTTGCCCCTGCTAGCATATATTATTAATTTATCCAGCCTGAAGGCAGGCAATAAAGTGTGATCTTGCCCCTGCTAGCATATATTATAAATTTATCCAGCCTGAAGGCAGGCAATAAAGTGTGATCGTGCCCCTGCTAGCATATATATTAATTTTATCAGATGTAACAAGAACTTCTGTGTCCAAACCCTATGCGTAGAAATCATGGTCACATCAGAATGTAGTCACAGCAGTGAGTTGCTACTGTGAACATTCCCCAATTGTCATAACTTAAATTGCTTCAACATTATTTCAAAGAATGAACACTGTTTGTAGCTAGGTCATACGTACTCACACTTCATAAACTTGAAGCACCACATTGTTGTCTAATTCCCCTGCAGTTACATGTCAACATGTTTTTATGTCTGGAGGATCGTATGGGTATATATGCTTTTCCAGGCTACCAGTGCAGGATAATTTGTTATGCGCAGAAAAGATGTGCACACTAAATCCAGGTACGAAGTACAAAGTGGTCAAGATCACGAGTGGGCAAAAGTCTTCAAAACCATGTTTTATCACTTTTTGATCATGCCACTTGACTAAGTCTAAGTCAATCAGAATTATTCATACAATGTAATAATATTTTTTATCATCTAAAATAGATACCAGTCTATGCTGCTGGAGCTGTCTATACGGGAAAAAGATGACAAGGTTCTACATGGTGTACATGTTGGTATTTTTCATCATATAAGATACATACCTGTCTGTGGTGTTGGTGGCCTTTCCATCAAGGCATGGCTTAGGGTATTAGACTCTGGCATTGCATCAAAGATGGCATTCAGTCTGGTAAAGACGTACTGGTCATCACCTAAATTAGTCTACAAAATGGGAACAATTTGAATTTTTTGTGGAAGTTCACTGTGATGAGAGTGCAATGTGATAACAATGGCTTACTTAGATTTTCAGAAGTAATAACATGGTATTGACTTCACTTACGAATTTCTGACTGCTGGATCTAACTTAGGACAAATGGTAATGATTTTTCTGCAGACGATTTCCTCTTCCTATAGTCTGCCATTTCATCTTTCAGTGAACATCTGAATAAGGTGCTTCAATATGACATACATTTTACCTAATGCCACGCAAGTCACAGATGAGATTGTAGATATTAAATATTAATTTCATGTTTCATGACATTGATGTATGAAAATATTAATAAAGCTCATATTTAAAATTTTAAAATTTTTGTTCATTTTTTCATGATCTAGTTATTAACTGCAAAATACAATAAAAACAAAATATCATCTGTGATTTCTATGGAATCATATGTTTTGCAGTCCCTATCAAATTCATATCTGTGATTTCTATGGAATCATGTGTTTTGCAGACACTATCAAATTCAAAGTGAATGTGAATACTGTGTTGATTTGAAGTGATGGACAAAAAGTCATCTTTGTGCTGTTGCATCTGAAAGACTCTGCTAAGAAAGACAACAACTGCCGTCTCAGCGACAGACGTAATATTCTTACTTTTGTTTTTCTGTTGTAGTGCTCAATTACAATGCAAAAAGTGGTGACATCAATCACAAAATAATTACAGATGAGTGTGTGCAGTTTGCATCTGACTTTTTTAATTTACAAACAATATGTGCTAATATATTTTTAAGGTAGTATGCACCTCGAAAGTGAAAGACTTAAACTTTTGCTCTAACTTTCCTCAAGGAATCTTTCAATCATTCTCTTTCAAAATCAAGAATAAAAATAGGGGGTCACCGTGCAAATTTTGGTACTAGAGAAACAAATTACTCAAGATTTACCGATATTAGAAATTCAAAATGGCCGCCATGCCTGTGTTAACTCTATGGAGAAAAATAAAAATTTTCGAATTTCGAAAAACTAAGCCGGTGAAAAGTTTTCTTTCACCAAGAGCTTTAAAATGAACCCCCACATGTTGTATATCAGAAGAGAATTGTAAAAGTTTGAGAGCCCGAATGTCTGTCCCCGAGGTGTGTTCTACCTTAAGCTAATCTTGAATCGAAGCCACAACTCTATAAGCATCAATGTGTAATGAGATAGGACCTTGGTATGTACAACATCAGGTACAGGTAATTTGTAGGATCTTGGTCAAATACAGTTTTGACAAGTTTTAATCCATGCTACTTGTCAACTATACACTTAACCAATGCCAATAGTGAATTACTGGTGCATGAAATGATGCAACAGATACTGTTCTCAAACCACGACTAATTAGAAATCACAACATTAAATCATAATTTAATTCCCCATTTATTAGTGGTATGCAGTCAGTAAACAGATTACATCTAATTTTACTACATGGAAATTCATCTGTGTTGGTAGCTGATTACTGTCAACTGAATTTTTGATCTCAACACACTAGATTTTAGTCACTGAAATTTTCAGTTGCAGCACTACAACCTTAGTCAGCAGAATAATTAATTTAATTTTATACAGTTCAATATCTCTCTATAGCTCATCTTGATTTGAAAGGTACAATGTGGAATTAAAATGATATTCCACTTCTATACATACAGAGACCAAATTATGTTTACATTAATTTGTTAATGTGGAGTACAGTATGCAGTAGAGTGTAGTAGTTTTTTTCTTGGATGAAAATATCAGAACTCATGGCAACTTGCATTTGGTTCATAGAATGCTTGAATCAACTGTGGTCAGATCTCAAGAAAGGATGCAACAAATAAAATAATGGCAGGGCTTTGTTGTCCCCAGCACCTGATATACACAGTGTGATTTGTACAAATCTGGTTTTGCTACCGACAGTGAGAGGCATAGTAATTGTAAACAGACATACTACATATTGTAGATTATGAAGTTGATCTGCAAGGCATATTTATCAGCATTTAGACCATCACTTCAAAACAACAATTAGTTAATGTCAGTTTTGTGGTAATGACGACATATGAACGGAAAATCCAGCAGTCATAGATACAGTGAAACCAATTTTATTAGTTTGTGGAAAATTAAACAAACAATTCATGATAAAATGAATGTAATACCATGCATTAAACTTCCCGCACCAGTTTTTTTTCAATAAGGGATATTATAAAATGTGTAGTGATGACTGTTACGGACTGTGAGGGTGCACTGCAGTTTGCAATAATCTTTTTACTAATGTGTGTGTTACATTGAGAAAGAAGATTATAAGACAATATGATTGTACCGCCATAAAAACAACCCCATGAAGATGGTGATAATTGGTGAGATAATTAAGTACAAGAGGAAAACATGAGGAAAGTTAAACAAAAATCACAGATGAGACAATACATATGCTTCTTGCTGAAAGACTGTTACCCAAGCCACCTTTTTCTTACCATCGGTTTGGCTTCATCCTTTTCCATGGCAACGGAAAGCAAGATCAAAGAAATATTAAGTCAAACTCAGTCATTAAAAGATACCATTGTCAACTTTGTACTTAAACTTCTGCCATGGTAAAATGGTGTCATTTATTATTTGCTGTAATTGAATTGTGCCGTGTGATTTTTTTTAACCTACTGGGAACAGAACAGTTATCATGCTATGACAGACTTTGTTGGCATGTAAATAAAACTTTTGAGAGATCAAATAAATATACTGAGTAGGTGTATGTAGGATGACAATGACCGTATAAATGTACATGTAAACAGATCAACAACTCATTACTTGCATGCATTGCCTTCACCATCACAACTCAACACTGACATTTGAATTATTCAAATTGATTATTCAAAGATTATTCAAATTGGTCATGTAGACACCCATCTACACAGAAAGATTAAGTCAGATATGGGTAATCCGTCAACTCCAACCCTAAACATGACTGAAGACACTCAGCTTTGTAGATTGAATTTCAAGAAATGAAGTACCGTCTACACCTGACCATAGACCCTCAAGAAAGGTCTATGACCTGATACAGTAGGCTTCTCAAACATTGAAAATGAGGTATTGCCTAATGGTAAACCCTGATTGCACTTAGTTTAATTACTCAAATGGCACAGCAAACCAACCTCCATGTTCTCATTCAATGTACATTTTGCACCCAAACATGTTAGCCTTGAAATGTTACATGTACATGGCTTCAAAATCTGAGGTTTTCAAGTCCAGTTAATACATAGTAACAAAGCATGTTATTCTCCACTCTGGGAAACTGTCACTGGGCAGTCTCTTTAGCCCAGTGCTGTAAACTAAACCATACAATATCATTGGTTCAAACAAGGTTCTGTTGAGGAATGGATTTTCATCTTTCTGTCTTACTATTTTTAAATTATCTATTTCTTGCAACCCTTAATTATTCAATTATTCTGTATCAGTCATGGTTTGGGTTGGAGAAGGCACAGCACCCAATGCATACATTTTTCACTCCAACACCTTCATACACAAAGTATAACTGTAACTGTCTTCTAGGGGCATGAAAATGTACACTTGTTTTTGTATTGATGTATAGATATCTACATGAACAACAATTTACATAGTATTTTATCATGTGTCAGTGAATGTTTACATGTGAAAAAGAATCAAGTCTCGGGCTTGACATCTTGAACAAGGCAAACCAAGTGTGTGAAGTAGAGCACTCCTAATGGTTTGGAGTCAGTTTTGGACGCTGTGTTTGCTAAACTTACATCCATGGAAAACACTCCTCATTGTTTTTGTAGTGACATATACCGGTACAAAGGTTCAAAGCTACTAGGTGTGCACAATTTCCTGTGTCACTGAGTTAATATGACTGTAAAACTTCAGGAAGTCACAAGAGTTGACCATTTTAACTCACTCACCAAATACTTAGAAATTATTATCATTCAAGTGTTATAGTGGTCATACAATTGTAATAAATTATTTTAGACTTTACAGTTTAACGTTGGTCTGCCGTGACATTTCAGCAGTATCAATTAGAAAATTAATCAGAATCAGAAAACAAAAGAAAATTAATGAGAATCAGAAAATGTAATATTCGATTCATGATATATTAATAACTTTAATGTTAAACTTGTGAAATTTTCAGCGCCAGCTTTTGGTTGTCTCACAATCAGTTCCTTACATTCAAAATCTTTAAAATAATAATTACTTTTTCAAGAGCATTTTATTTACTAGAAAATGTAAATTAAACTTTATAAAAGCTTTTACAATTCATTGATCTGTTTAATAGTATTTATTTTCTTATTATCTTGCCAAATACTAGGACAAATTAAGTTTAAGTGAATTGAGATCAAATTTCGTTCAGATTGCAAAGTGATTCAATTATAAAAGGCATGGTACATAACATTCTTCCTTCATTACATCAACAAATTTCTGTTAGGTAGCACAAGAATTGACATATTAATGAAAGATATATCCTTAATGTAAGAGAAGACTCCTGAGAGACTTGACTTACCATGAATGCAAAATAAGTGACTGTATATGCTCAGATTATGGAAATTTCTTTATCATGATCTTGTTATACCTTTACATATCCCACAATGCACCAGGATAATGATAACCTCAGGATATTTATATCATGTGATAACTACAATCATGTTCAAGTTCATTGTTTATTCAAAAGTTAATGATAAATTATCGGGCAGACAATGATCAAGACAGTTTGTTTCTACAATAGGCAGACACTCACTGGATGCAGAATTACTTCAAGGTATATTTCAAAACTATTTTAACTTAAATTAGCCGGATGGAAAAATGATGGTGTATGAGTTGTACCTATTACATTACAAAATCTTACCTCCATGGAAGTATGTATACCACAAGCTTCTGGCACATCCAGTGCATGATTGGGCACATTTTCCAAAGCTTGTAGAATGCTACTAACTCTCAGATTTGGATTAAAGAATGCTGCTGGAATCCTGAACCTCACTGGACAAGTGAACAAGAGAAAAGAATCACATCAAATGACAACCTTATTTTAATTTAAGAATCAATGGAAGATAGTAATGTTTCCGACAAATTACTCTAGCCGTGATATAAAATGTGATAGAACTCTATTTTCACACAAAACTTAGAGATGTATGTTTTTGTTTAATATAAACAAGTGACTTCGCAGCCAATATAACACCTCTGGGATATTTAAAACCAAGTGCAGGATGTAAAAAACTCAAAACCCATTGAAACTTCATAGTGCTTGAGTTACAACTGGCCACTGGCTAAAAAGACAAAAATTGTCCCAAAATACAGTATTGTAGGTTTTGTCACAATTTGTATAAAACTGATTTAAATAATCTCTAGAGACCCTCATATTAATTTCAAAGCAATCTGATGAGTAGTTTCAGAGAAGATTTTTTACAAAAAATAGAAATAATTGCTTCAAAAATAAATTTGCATACATATTAATACATATTATATGTATGCAAATTTCACCACAATTTCAAAACACCTCAATGTATTTAATCCAAGAAACCTTTCTACCAAGTTTGACATCTATCAGACAATCAGAAAAGAAGATTGTCTGTCCACAAAAAGGGTTAAAATTGCCTTAAAATACAAATATGCAACTTAAAATGCAATTTGAACAAATCCTGACTAAGGTTACCTAAAGAATCCCCATGCCAAATTTCATAGCAATCTGACAAGTGGTTTCAGATGTGTCATTTATATACAGTCTATCACATTTGAATAAAATGTGTTTGCATGATCACAAAATTGCAGCATAAATTCAATTAGGATTAGCTAAAAGTAGAAAGAAATACTTACATTTTGTCGCTTCAAAGTCCCTCTTGACAGCATTTGGCCCAACCCAATACTCTACCAGTGCTGTCAGACTTTGTTGATCAAAGTCATCAGTGATATAGCTACCATAGATGATTTCTGTTAAAATATATCTGATTCCAATCCAGGAAACTCCACGCAGTCCTTCACCATCCGGTTGTGGCATATCTTTGAAAGCTGTGGCGGCTACCTGGAGAGCTTCCTATGGTATTAAATGATAACGAAGGGCATTCATTATATTAGGGTTTGTGGATAATTAGAGCATACGTAATACAACTAATTGTGTTTTGCCTATACCATCCTCCTCCAACCCTTAGACGAAAGTTTTGAAGTGTGAAAATACAACCAAACCTCATTCTTATTCTGTATCAGCATACCTACAATTGGTAATTATGTCTCTATGAAATCACACATATGCTCCCACCATCCCCGGTATACCCCTTCCAGGATCAATCTTTGTTTAGCGCCAACTTGACAATGACACAACCAATAGAAGGAATTGACGAAATTGAAAAAGTGATTCCAAAATGATTGTTACATTATTTTACAGGTGCACTGAACCACTTGTATGTCAAAACAATGACAGGTGTAGCGCTGGTGTCGCACAGGCCTGGTATACTCCAAATAACATAATGCGATATTTTGAGATACATAAAAACATGTAGTGAGATGTTGCAATAAAAACATGTCGCCTGATTTTTGCGCACGGTAATCGAAAAACAGCCAAACCCTTCCCCCTTACTAAATGCAGAAATTGCATTTGCCATGCGTATGTTTAATCATCCAAGGCCCCCTAGTTATAAATTCATAAGAAGAATGTCATTCAGTATAGGCAATCTACAAAAGAACTAAATTTACATAAACTTAGTCATTTCTTTGTTCTTTGAAATAATGAATGATATCAAAAGATGCAAAATTAAATTCACTACTTACAAATAGCTCACTGCTGCTGAAATCCATGTCATAAGGTCTGTTCCAGCCAGATCTGCCAAATCTGGATCTCAATCTGATCGCACCATGTAACATACAAAGATTGTGTACCATTGGTGCCCATTCTGATCGGGAACTTGATTTTAATGTGTCTGCATCAATAACAGACAGTGAACGGATCATGTTGTCTTTCATCACCTAAAGAGTTAAATTTACAGAGTGTAGTCAGTTTAGTCTTTTCAAAAATTAGTCATAAGGCTTTCCATTGCATGCTGATTTCTATATTACAATGTGTTAACAAACCTGTTGGCAAAATTATTTTTCTTCAAATGAAAAAGATTCTGTTAAAAGAGCTAGCAACATAGAGAATTTTTTGGACGAGAAAACTTTCAAAAACTTGTACTCTATTTGTATCCCTATTTGTACTACCATTAAACTGACTAAGGAATTGTTGCCTTGTTGTATGCAATAAATTTAAATTGATTTGGTGACAGACTAATAATTTCAACCATCAAACAAGGCACTATGAATGGAAGCTATTGTGTATTCTATCTGTTGTCCATTAATGAATTTAAGATACAGGGTTCTAGTAGATGGCAATGCTGAGGACTCTACACATTTCTATTATGGAATGCATACCATAATAGAAGTTACTATGGACATAACTATGAACACTCATTTCCACAAAATCACTGTCACAAAAGCAGACACTCAGTACAAGCTTTGATTGATCAGCACAACATGGGGTTTCCATTGGCACAGATTAAGGTATTTATTAATTGTCACAGAAAAATCACTCCATACCATTGATACAAATTGAATGCCTCAATGGCAAAAGCAATGGGTAAAATGGCATCAGAATTTCCATGCATATATACACAGCAAAACTCAAAGTTTGGAAGATGAAAACAGTTACATAGCGAGTTATACAATATTCCGA
This sequence comes from Ptychodera flava, assembly GCF_041260155.1. Taxonomy (NCBI): domain Eukaryota; kingdom Metazoa; phylum Hemichordata; class Enteropneusta; family Ptychoderidae; genus Ptychodera; species Ptychodera flava. The sequence continues at coordinate 34,581,584 of NC_091937.1, forward strand.
TACATTTACTCTTGACGCAAAGAAACGACACAGAGACAGATGTTTGACCAAATCCAGGGGTGATGGCACATCTAGGCAGCAAAGCAAACTTTCCTGTGAGGGTAATCGTGGATTTCAATGACCACAAGGGACAGCAGAGTGTTATCCAAGACATACCTACTGCCACAGCAGGGTCACAAGGTATCGTTGTGGCCTGGAAGGTGACCCATGACCCGCTGCTGAGTCACATGTCATGTTCCTGTTGAGGGATTCCACTGCGCATTGGGCAACGTGGTATATCTGGCACCTAAGACCGGCAACAGTAATTCCCCATACCCAACCCACACGTACAAGTAGTGGCTGCTATATAGCAGCTTCCCTTGGATCGCCTTTTGCAGTATCCTTTCTAGGTGGGTAAAATCTTCACAAGCCATGGGGTGAATTAATTCTTACAGTGTTTGTCTATAGCACAGAATTCATTCTAAATTCACTGCTGTATACTTAGGCCCCTTCCAGCAAACAAGGTGGCTATGCACTGTGTGGCTGGTACTTCAAATTGAATTTTGACTCTTGCTCTTGGATCCTTGACAATACAATAAGGCTGAGCTGCAGCTGGGGGCTGCATGCATAGTCAAACAGGTGCACTTGTTGGTTACAGGTCCTATTCCTATAATGGACCTAGCTTGTTGTGGCTGGTGTGATGTATCACATGCTGGTCCCAGTAACAGAGTTGGTCACAGGTTAAAGGTGCAATTTCCAATGCTCTGACCAGCAATTGTGTTGTTGCATGTCATGTAACAACATTGCCCACCCTACAATAGGTGTGACAAGTGTTATGACAATAAAGTAAAAAGTAAAGATAGCCAGTAACCCAAGGTGAGTCTGCATGTAACATATGTTGTCAGGCCCATTTGAAAAGAGTGGCAACTGCCTTGATCATATTACATCATAGTGTGAGGTCTCTCCAAGGGTCCATGCAATAAGTCACCAAATTATGTGTGCTGTGTGCATATTCTAAGTGCAGCAACGTTGTTGATTTCCATTCAGAGTGTCAGGTGTCACCTGACATCACATGAATATTGCAATGTCAACAGCAATGGCAATGGCAATTGTACTTGTGTTGCAGTCTTTGGGTCCTGGCTGTTGGTGTAATTATGGAAGTCCACTCTGACTTGTGGTTGTGTGGATCAGGAAGGCTATGACATGTGTCCTTGGCAGTGCACAGTAAGTGAGGCTACCCACAATTCTCCATGATCCGTACACACGGAGATCATTCACTGAACTGAAGCAAATTTCTTCTGTACACAGAGAAGCTCGGTCCATATTTCGAAATTCTGGGACCATAGTTTTGATAATCATAATGCTCTAATTTCTCACTGTAAATAATGAGTAGATCAACCCCTTTTCCGCAGAGGAGATAGCAATTTTGTGAATTTGTCAACATAGATTTTTGACAGCCATGGCATATGCAATATTTTCAAGGAGACTAAGGGAGTAAGTTGCATCTGTGTTGGAAAAAGAAAGAGTATTGATTTTTTTTAATGTTTTTAACAAAGGAAATTACCATGTCTGACACGTGGTATGTTGAGACCATCTTAGTTGCTGATAACTTTACCTTGACAAGTGTACAATTTTTAGCACCTTCACACATCGAATTCTTATTCAATTTGCTCCTGAATTTTAAACAAAATCAATAATTTTGGAACATAGTTTTAACCAATAATCCTTAAATTAAATTCTAAGTTTTAAATTGTTCAGAAACTGATAAAATTGAAGAAGCCTTTAGCAAATAATGTCTGAGCACACAAATCAAGGGGAATTGTGGGTAGTCTCACTTACTGTGCAGTGGTATAGCTGACTAGAAGTGGCTTGTGGACTAATATCTGGTATTACAATTTGGCATTATGATATTGCAGAACACACTGAGTACTTGTAGGCAGTTGTATTCTCCCATTAGAGCAGTGGGTTTTCATGTTACAGGGTTGAAGGTGCCACACACCTACATGAAGGCAGACTGTTCCTTGGCACTAGGATTTCACAGTTATGTTGGCTGATGGTCACTATTCTGGTGCTTAGAGCATTCTTATCTGATGTGACCTGTTAATTCCAGGTGCCATCACTCTAACTTGATGTGACCCTGTTGATTCCAGGTGTACCATCATCTAATTGGATGTGACCCTGTTGATTCCAGGTGTACCATCACTCCAATTTGATGTGACCTGTTGATTCCAGGTGTACCATCACTCTAATTTGATGTGACCCTGTTGATTCCAGGTTTGATGTGACCTGTTGATTCCAGGTGTACCATCACTCTAATTGGATGTGACCCTGTTGATTCCAGGTGTACCATCACTCCAATTTGATGTGACCTGTTGATTCCAGGTGTACCATCACTCCAATTTGATGTGACCTGTTGATTCCAGGTGTACCATCACTCTAATTGGATGTGACCCTGTTGATTCTAGGTGTACCATCACTCTAATTGGATGTGACCCTGTTGATTCCAGGTGTACCATCACTCTAATTGGATGTGACCCTGTTGATTCTAGGTGTACCATCACTCCAATTTGATGTGACCCTGTTGATTCTAGGTGTACCATCACTCTAATTTGATGTGACCTGTTGATTCCAGGTGTACCATCACTCTAATTTGATGTGACCTGTTGATTCCAGGTGTACCATCACTCCAATATGATGTGACCTGTTGATTCCAGGTGTACCATCACTCTAATTGGATGTGACCCTGTTGATTCCAGGTGTACCATCACTCTAATTGGATGTGACCCTGTTGATTCCAGGTGTACCATCACTCTAATTGGATGTGACCCTGTTGATTCTAGGTGTACCATCACTCTTATTTGATGTGACCCTGTTGATTCTAGGTGTACCATCACTCTAATTTTAAGGCAACAAAGCATTGATAGTTTGTCAAGCGAGTTGCAAGGTGTGGGTGGTAGAAAGTTTGATATGCCAATAGCATATAATTGGACCATCTGTATTTGACCTTGGTGCTAAATTTTGGTCAAAGACTATAATGTCTTCAGGACCCATGATGATCACCAATATTGATAAACTTACTGAGGATGACCAAGGGCATTAAGAGTTGCCTCTGGGTGCATAATTACATTTTTGTAGGGTATGCCGGTCAATTTGATCGGGACATGAGCAAAGCCATTTAGGCCATGCTGTAATAGGTGCCATATCTACGCTTGGTGGATTTTGAATGTGATGTGCGCCATCTACTATGACCATTTCAATGGCAGATTGGGCATGTGGAGTTATAGCAATGGTTTGCTGCTATAGTGTGCTGACTGGTTGACATGTTCTCAGCTTTCTGTTCTGGACCAGCGGAGATAACTGAAGCGGGAAGCAAGGATTCAGCTTCCATGATTGTTAGGTCAGCATGTAGACTGGTTGTATGCTTCGTTGTTTGAATGGTAGACACACAATTTCTAAGCTAATGTGCAGAGGAGTTCATGGCAGATGGAGGCCAAACACTTGTGAACCCTGTTTCTATTAGATTAGAGATATATCCAGTCAGTCTTGTCATGATTGACCATAGTGGTGTCGGTAAATGACAACTGTAATGGTATTGTTGATGCAAGATCACGAATTGGCTGGCCAGAGCATGTATGATATGAGAAGTACCAGAACTTGCATTGATCTCTGTGAAGATCATCAGGCCATTTGCCATTTACTGGTCCTTGTCGCTGTCTTACCCAAGCATAAATTTTGTGAAGTAACCATGATTATGTTACAAGCTAAAATAGCCGAGATGTGGCTTGACTTGGAGGGTATGTGATAGTGTGATAGGAATGTACCGGTACGTACATGTAACTATGCTTATCAGATTCATGTCATGCATGAATGTGCAGCACATATCTTTGATGGAAAGATGATTGACAGGTGACGGTGATCATAATCAACTAGGTTTTGTATACAAATGGTGACGATACGACTTAACTGTGAAATGGCCTGCATGAGTTATACAGACTTGGCCTGGGTCTCTGTGTCCCTTCCAACTTTATAACCATGATTATGGCAAAGCCACAATCATCCAATAATAAACTTTCTCGTGTACATTCAACTGTTTTCTGAGGTAACTCTTTAGTTGCATAGCAGTAACACCACAATAGAATTTAGGGTTACCATGGTAATTTGGGAGGAAAAACTGAGGAAAATGGATATTTGAAAGGATTATGAATGAAAGTTTCTGCATTCAGTGGTTTTAAAATGTAATCCCTCTTATGACTTACTGCTTTCAATGGATAGGAACAGTTTTTGACTCTGTCAGGTAAGAAGGCTTTGACAAATTCCTACATATGAAAAAAAATATTTCCCCTCTGAAGTATATTTACTCATTTGAATAGAAAGGTTAATATTATAATTTCAGATGTTCATTCTAATTGTTGCAATTCATAAAATGGAAATAAAGGTAGAAAAAGCCGGACTTTTTTCATACTTCCATAATACAAGTTAGAAAAACCTGGACTTTCCTGGAATACTTACATAATCTGACTTTTCCCAGAATACTTACATAACTCTGACTTTTCATAGAAGACACTACAGATTAGAAACTCCCTGCCATTTCTCACAATATTAACATTACGCTGACTTTTCATGGTATACTTCCATATCTCCAACTTTTCATGGAATACTTCCATGATACAGATTAGAAAAACCTTGACTTTTCCCGGTATACTACATAATCCTGACTTTTCATGGAATACTTCTATGATACGGATTAGAAAAACCCTGACTTTTTGCGAATTACATATTTTGACTTTTCATGGAATATTTACATAACTCTGACTTTTCATGGAATAATTCCACACTACAGGTTTGAGAAACTCTGACTTTTCATGGAGTAACAGTTTAAATAATACAGGTTAAACTGTCAAAGTGTCACTACTAAAATAAAGCCTTAATTACACACCCTAAGTTCATAACAAAGTTATTCAAATAACTGCTGGTTTTCAGTTCAACGAAATTTGTAATGATACAATTATGAGTTTGCATATATTGTACTATCCATGTTGTGGGTTATAGTATTATAATAATAAATAAATAATAATAATAAATAATTATCATAACAACTGTAATTGTGGTATTTCATTCTTGAAAAATGCCTTCCATTGAAAAGGGCATCTTAAGGCACTGATTAGAGCAGTACTGATACAATTTACAATAAAAAACAGCACTGTAAAAAGAAATCAAGTTAAATATCTTTAAAAAGATGCGTTTAAGAAATAAACGATCTTCAGTGAGTGATATATTACTAGGAGATTTGTCACAATATAATATACATGAGAGATATCAAGTGCATATGTTGTGGAAAGATTCACACCAAGTGGTATACATAACGCTCAATTTTTGGCCAATGAATATTCTGCTTTGGAAATGATTCATAATTAAGTGGATTTGCATACTCCAACAACTCTCATTAGAGCCCTCTTAGCTATCATACCTTTTTGCATCCTTTCCAGTAAGATGGTTTGAAATCAGTATTATATTACCATGCCCTGTCCATTGCATTTTAATTGGTCGAGCTGAACCATGTGACTGCCCACAAATACACAGTATTGTTTTCATGCCAGTGAATATGAATAATATCGTAAACATAGTAACTTTACGGCTAAAACGAAAATTGTGATTTGTACAAAGATCATAATCAACCACAAAATAAAATGGAGCATTTTTGGGCCAAGTTTAGATGCTCTTTTCAAAAAATCTCCGGATTTGCAAAATTTTTGCAGTGCGCGCACTACTCACTGACAGGTTCTGGGGCCCCGTTGTCGTTTGCACAGGAAATTTTTGTAAATTTTGACGGTTTTTCAGGGTTGGTTGATAATATAATTGAAATAACAGACTCCGCGCTGAGCATTAACGTTTATTTATGGGCACAGGCGAGAGGAAAGCCAAATTAACGGGCGAGGCTTGCCGAGCCCGTTAATTTTTGGCTTTCCTCTCGCCCTTGCCCATAAATAAACATTAATGGTAAGCACGTCGTCCATTATTTCTATAGTATACTGAAATTCTTTTGCATGAAAGAAATAAAAATGGGATTTATTCACAAACTGAGAACTTGCCCCCTTCCAGCAGTGCTATGTCATGTATCAGTATTTTCATTTTCACTTCTAAACCAATTGTATCACTATATTTTGCCATCAATATACTAGTATAAAATATTATTATACATCTACCATCGAGAACAATAGAATTTAGCGTGCGCTAAAAAAGCCGTTCGGAACTCGTGCCCGTTCCGTAACACGTACGGTTTCAAGGCGCCCCATTCCCTGCGTCTGATCTGCGCGTTCACTGTAGAACGGTTTCAAGGGACCCCTTGGACGAGTGCCAGAACAAGTCTCGCACGCGCTCTGTACGTACGTATGTGTATAGTGCACACACTCCAAAACTTGCAGAAGCGCGTCCGAGGTAGCGTTCCACACTGGCGCGATAAAATCGGAAGAAAAATTGTTGACATTGCACGAAAACGGTCACTACTCCGACATTTTGATGCCCCGATCAGGAATGTAAGATGTATAATAATAAGGTTATTACGAAAATACCGCAAAGGATGCACTCGGACATTGGCGCCGCGCATCGCCCTCCGCTTCGCGTCGGGCGATACGCTGGGCCAATGTCCTCGTGCATCCTTTGCGGTATTTTCGTAATAACCTCATAATCACTAATCGTTTATTGAACCCCTTCTCTTCTATGTACATTTATATTCTTAGACTATTTATTCACAATGTTCAATTTGACATGACAAGCAGCTGCAAAGGAATACAGTACAACATTAGTTCCTTGAAAACTCCAGCCATTAGAGGTGTTACATATATGCATCAGAGGTATTCTAACACACATACCGGTACATCTATGCATCAGAGGTATTGTAACACACATGCATATATGCATCAAAGCTTTCAAATCTGATGAATATCTCACATTTAAGGACTGACGGTAGGTACATGTCTTTCACAAAGACACTTACACGGCAGCTGTGGAAGCTATAATTCAGCTGCAATGATGCATAATGTGATGATCAATCATTGTAACTATCAAATCTTCAAAACCTACTAAACTTCCGGAATTCACAAATATCATACTTAATAATGAAGAATACCAAGAAAAGATTCAACAATTAACATAATGTATGCATATTATAGTTAACACTGCATCATTTTAAATGATAACGCCTTTAGAAGCATCTTACTATTAACACCTACCAAAATGAATGAAGAATACTCACTCATATGACAACTTTGATCAAAAAGTTCACAAGCAAAGACTTTACAATTTAGAGTAACTTTGATTTGATTTAAATATTTATCTTTCCATGTTCTGGAAATCCAAAATACAACTAACAGCAGGCAATCATAATTGCTTTGAATAATATCCATTAAAAAGTTTACATTCTGTTGTCAATTAACAACTTGACCGAAACAAAATAAAATGCAACTTATGAGATTGGAGAAAGCACACAGAAGTGAACACTGGTTCCTTTAGGACCTTCCCTATGATGAACAAATGGCAACATACCATGACGATGAATTGTAAAGCATACCCATTATGTTTATCAGGTCATGATGTGACAAACTAAACTAAGGGTGAAATTTGCCACAAGCCATCTCATGTCTATGATAAACCTTGGTATGGATTATTCACCAGCATTCAACTACAGTCCATGCAGCTACATAATCACAACATGCATCAAAGTTGACGGATGTTAAACTTACTGTAATAACATCAGGGTCCAATATCATAGACATTGAATGAATCATACTCTCCTTAATTTTCTACAGAGAGGAAAGTGTTAGCACACATTCACATTCACATTCAAGATTCAATGAAAGTTAGTAGTTGCACCTAAGCTACAACTTTACTACCGCTACTTGATATTATTTCTTCTATTTTTCACTAACAGAAAGGTTCGGTTCAGGAACTTGTATCTGCTATTTCCACAATATTGATTGGAAACATATTAACAAATGTAAACATTACTTTATATTATAGTGACTGTCTGTTTGTTGGTTCAATGCACATAGACAGATAGATATTGGTACACCTTTAGCCCTGTGTAAAAACCAAAGCTAAAATGGTCAGCTACTTAAAAATGTTGGACTGTATACAAAACAAATCCTTGAACTTGAGGTGTTTCTGTCCTTGCATTGAGAACCTTACCTAAGGGAAAATACTTTTCTATACTGTGCACTCAAAAACATTTTAAAATGTTATATTTTGACCCAAGTAGAAGACACAATCTACCACTTAAGTATACAAAACGACAAACTCAGTTCAGAACTGCATATGTTGGTACCTCATCTATTTGACACATCATTGGAAATTCAAATCTTTGAGCAGAATGACAGTTAAGTAGCATGACAGTTGTATGGAAATACACATCCTCTCTCATGATATTTAGACACACCAGTACAATAAACACATTGACTGACCATAAAGCTAATATCATAACTTTGTTGCCCGAGGGCCTGAAAGTCGCCAAAAAACAATTGGTCTCATGAGGCTGTAGGCTGAGGGAAACAGACTGTAAGCAGAATGTTTTGAGCAACCTCACACCTGATGGAAAACAAACATATGCTGGTACCTGAATATGGCCAGTCAATATGTATATTTTAACACAGCTAATCAAATTTTCATGCCAAAAATTGAAAAGTTCCTGAGCTATCACAAGTCATCTAAGTAGCAATTAAATGGCAATCCTCTTCACATGTTCCAGAATGCATGTATGCATAGATGGCACTTTTAAACTTCCCAACTCCACAGTTTTTCCTATCTACTGACCAGTTATCAGTTTCAGAAACTGTTGACTGGCAACTCAATGCTCTTTGCATGTATCACATTGATGCACACCGGCTGATTGTAAATTAACAAATCAAAACAGAGAGTTTGGACAAGGTGTGTTACAAATTCACTGCTGTATGCTATGTGCTAGGTAGAAAGAGCGGTATGTATCGGGCCAAAAAAAAATTGATTTGTTTCTGGTCACCGCCCGCATCACTTCAAAGTGTGCGCGTCAATTCTTTTTACCTGTTTTTTCATTTGCCCCTATGGAAAAAGGGGAAAGGTATCAAATTCCACCAAAAATTTTAAAAAAATTGAAAAAAAATTGCGCCGCCGCATCATTTTTGCCACATGTCAATGACCAGAAACAAACCTATTATTTTTTTGGCCTTACATTCTTAAGACAACAGCATTGAGAGATTTTGCTTTCATTTAATTTTAACTGTTCCACTGATGTGTTATAAAGAGTTTGTCATTGCCATTTCAATAAATAAATAAAATTAGAAATTATACATAAAGATGTGCACTAATAATAATAGGTTGATGTATAAAATGAAATTAATTCTATAGCTACTGACAATACATTTACTCTGGTATGGTTCCAGGGTATATTTATTCATTGCATGCAATGAAGTGAAGGTAAAATTAAGGAAACAAGAAACATTTAATATTTGGTTGCAAAGGTTTACCCAGACTATTAGCTTGTCACTACTGATCACAAGCTGTGAAAAGCAACTTACATGCAAATTTAAGTGCAACAGTACGAAATATGCCTGGTGAGAATATGTAGAATAAAATCAAATCAAAACTCACTGAAAGAAAATAGCCAGAAGCACTGAAAACTACAATTTTATACTTAGGTTACAATTTTTGATTGTTCTCATGAATTTGCTTTGGTCTCATGGCATTTTGCTGATATATTCATGGTCCATGCATGCAGAGGTGATGATCTTAAACAATGGCATACTGGCGCTGTCACAGTGAACCAAATAGTTAAAGGGGCAGTTATCAATCCCTGGTTTTTGGATTAGTTCTTGTTGACACTGAGTATTTACATGGTATTAGTCCTTTGTTTTCCATTGAAATGTATCAAGTTAGTCGATTTGCTTTCCAATAAACCTGATAAATGACATGCCCCTTTAATAAAACCCTGAACAAAATTAGCATAATATTTATTTATAAAATTAGCCAAGTACTCTACACTTATTATTACTGAAATTAACCAATATATATCAACCAATATAGCCAATGTAAAATCAATCAATATCGCAGTAGAATTTAATATCATGTTTGTTTGGCTGTTTCAAGACAAGTGGGGGACTGACTGTGATTAAACATTTGGTGTGAAGTGACTCTGTGCAAGAGTGTCAAAATTAAGTGAAGCAAAGTTTGTGTATTCCAGATATAGCTATGTTTGTCTAGCTGAAGTCTGTTAATTAGTCAGCATACATGTTTGTGTAGCTGAAATTTGTTAATAAGTCTGCAGACAGCTATAGGTTTTATTCACTCTTTGGATGTATGTCTGTACACGGAACATACCACAACATACACGAACAAGAATATTTGTCAAAATTTTCTGTACAGACATAGAATATTGGGAAACTTTTAAGTTGCTTTTCTCTGTATTTCTCTCATATTAATCATCAAATGTGAAAGTAAAGTTTTCTCCGTAATCTAAAATGTTTGTCATGCATTATGGTGCCAACGATGATAAGTGATTTTTTTATTGTAACAGCTATTATTGTAGACGCATACCTCAGGCTGAGAATGGGAAGACAGCATGTAAATTAAATGGAAAAGTATTAAGAGAAGGCAAAGTGACAGTTTCGACTCAGGACATGTAGGCAATAGATAAACACTCTTAATGTCATTGACAATATTTGCATTGCAATATTTGCCTTGTCATTGCTATGATAATTGTTTTTTCACGTCAATACTCACAAATAAACATTAAAAAATTACATAGTGTAATGTAATAGTCATGTTGGATTGGGCCCATATATAAAAATATCAACCAGTACATATGCAGGGATTGGGCCCATAATAAAAATATCAACCAGTACATATGCACAGATTGGGCCCATAATAAAAATATCAACTAGTACATATGCAGGGATTGGGCCCATAATAAAAATATCAACCAGTACATATGCAGGGATTGGGCCCATAATAAAAACATCACCCAGTACATATGCACAGATTGGGACCATAATAAAAATATCAACCAGTACATATGCAGGGATTGGGCCCATAATAAAAATACTGGTATCAACCAGTACATATGCACAGATTGGGCCGATAATAAAAATATCAACCAGTACATATGCACAGATTTGGCCCATAATAAAATATTACCCAGTACACATGCAGAAATTAATTGTCTTTCTATCCGTATGTCATTGATTCTTCTATCTTTAGTAGTGCCATAGTGTCTGTCTACTATCAGTATGTCTTTTCATCTGTCTAGATGTACGCCTGCTTACTATAGATAGGTTGAGTGTTACTCAGTAGGTAGGATGGTTAGCAGGTTATACAAAGCAGGCATATTAGTTTGCATAACCTGACCATCAGTCTAATTAATTGACTGAGTCTTTGTCAATATCTTTGCTCCTCTGTTTTTCCATCTGTTAGACTTTCTCATCTGTTAGACTTTCTATAAGGTAGCATGGGCTTCAAACTTCCCCACTAAATTTCAAATACAAATAATTGTAGAAACATAATTGTCATGAATATATTAACTGCTGTGACAGCAATAAAGCTGAAGTTTGAAAAAATTAAAAGCTATCACTATTGAATAATATATTCTTACCCTGGGTGAATCAACAACTATCTTGGTAGCAGTTTGTAACACTCTCACAGGTAACTTGGAAGTCACCTGGGCAGCTATCCATACACGGAAATTTGGATCAGGGTTCTTGTTCTCAGCTAGTATGGTTTCTAGGTGGTCTAAAAGATGAGTGGAATTATGACCATTCTGCATCAGCACCCAGAAACCCTGGCAAAGAGAAAATTTAAGACAGATTAAATTGTGCACTTGCTAGTAACGCAATGACCAACATTGCCGTAAAGAAGACACATCAACACTGTCCATCTACAAAACAAAACTAAGCTATACATTGTCAATTGATGATACCATGGTTCAGATGAAGAAATCTTGTTTTTGCCAAATACAGTAAAGTATCAAATACCTTTGAAATTTAGTAATGCTATAAATATCTGTTTGGGCATTGTATCCTTATGAAAATATTAACAGATTTTAAAAAGGTCTTTCTATATCATATACTTCTGAACTCATCATTCCATACGTTACATAAGGAGTAAGCAAAGCAATGAGAAGTGGTTCCTTAGAATTTTTTCCTGGGAACCTTTGCACTGTGTTAAAATAAAAGAAAAGAAAAAAGAAATTGATAGACAAAAGTCAGCTTAGTTTAAAGATTGAATTCTTAAACAGGGCTAAGACTGACAACACTAACTTTCTCTGTATTGTTGTACATCAGAGCTAAAAATACATCTACTCTCAACAAAACATGATTACCTCCTGCATGGCTTTCACTAGAACTCTTCTTGTTTTCCTTTCTTCAACATGTCCTGCATTATAGAGAGGTACAATAACTGTCTGCATCTGTTTCTTCAAAGCATAGTCACGGAACATGCGTTCTGCCATTTCACCCTCAAAGGAATACATGAGCAGGATGGGTGTGTATGGTGATGTTTGACGTAAGACTTGGGAGAAATCCACCGCAACATCACCAACGTACCTGGAAAGGTGACACAAATCATATTGTATGGTGGTAGTATATCTGTCTGAAACAAATAAATCAATTACAATGACACTGACATGAAAACACAGATGTTACCAGTAACTAATAAGAATACCGTCAAGGACACTATGTGCTCACATTCGGTTTGAATTGGTCCATTTGAGAAATATTTAAACCAGGAAAAACAAGAATGACAAAAGCAAATAAGGTCTCCAACTTAGGTACTGGAGGTCATCTTTAGGAACATGCATATCAACTTCTATAGCAATGGGAGAAGTAGATCCTAAATACATAAGCAAATGTCAACAACAAAAAACAGAGAAGGCTTGATAAAAAGAAAAGGTGGGAGTGGGCAAAAAATGCACAAGGGATCTGGTAAAAAAGTAATGCTACATCATCGATCTTCTAGACCCTACCCCCTCCTGAATATCAAATGTTCCACCCCTTGGTATTACATAAGACCAAATGACAGGAAGTACATTTACAACCTTGGAGATTTTTAATTAATGCCATGAGTGTTATCATTCTAATGTAAACAGCACTTAAGTTAGTTACAGATAGTGAAATGCCTTCCACTGTGGGTGGTGATTACAACATCTGGAATTATCCTGGATCCAAATTTCTAATCAGTTCTTGTATGTCTTACATAGAAAAGTTGCAAAAATTGGTCCAAAATGAAAAAAATCACCCCAGCTTTGTTTTCTGGATCAAATTTTCCTACACATTGGTACCAAATATGACAAAATTATGTTCACAGCCTTCAAAATTGTCTCACAACATATCCTGGGTTGGTGTAGGTCATTTAAGGTCACAAACTGAGAAAAGTACCTAAAAGATACAAATTTTGGGGTTTCCCAACACTTTGAGCAGAAAATTTATCTCATAACATCTTTCGGGACTTTATACCAAATTACAAAGCTATCAACAAGGTACTTTACACCAAATTACAAAGCTATCAAACAAGTAATGCTGAGATAAAGTTTTCTTGACCAAAAATGACAATATTGTCTTAAAAATACAATTTTTTATATTTCAGGACAATTTCCTCATATCTAACTATTGTCATCTCTGTACGTCTGTGTACCAAATATGAAAGCTGTCTGTCCAGGGGTTTTAAAAAGGAAATACTGTCTAAGATTTTTTGACCAAAACTGACAAAATTGCACAAAAATAGTAATTTTCCCAATTTTGTCATAATTTCAACAAATTAGAAGAGTAACACCCTTGCAAAGAGACAACCCAAATTTGAGAGCGATTGGGCTGGCGGTTTCAGAGAAGAAGAATTTTTACTGAAAATGAGAAAAATCACAAAAAAATTCAGCAAAAATACAAAATTAAGGATATCTTCACAATATTCATAAAACTGTATGAGGTTCATCTAAGGTACTTGCACACAAATTTTCAAAGCAATCAAAAAAGCGGTTCTTGAGTTATTAATTCTTAACCATTTTCACATTTTGTAAGCTCATTTGCATAATTTTGGAAATGCAGACTTCATTTGAACAAAACCCATCTACAAGCCCAGGATGCATCACACACCAAATACCAAGCTGAAACGTGCAGCGGTTTGCGTGTTTTTGATGTTGACGGACATACTGTACATACATACATACATACATACATACATACACACATACATACAGACACCATCGACTTCAGCCTATACGATAAACTCACATTGGTAAAACCAAATGTGAGCTAAAAATGGCCATTGGGCCAGCATGGCAGATGCTAAATTTTGAGCTGATTGGCCTCGCGTTTCTTGAGAAGAATCCATTTTAGATTTATTGAAAATCCACTATGGCAACCATTGTCACATGACCAGCTGATCATGTCAGGATCAGGTAGTGGAGTTCTCATAGACCCTGTGCTAAAGAAACAATGGAAGATGAAGGAATAGACGTCCAGTGAAACCAATACTGGCCCACATTTATGTGGACTTGGGACGCGAAGGTATACTTCTAAATCATTTATACCAATATTGAAGTTACACTTACTTCTTGCCAAGGACACTACAGACAAAAACAGTAGATGCCTGCATCAATCTATCCTGCCTAAACGCTCTTGTAACAAGCAGTTTTTGAATTGGACTGTAATTTTCATCCATTTTCTCTGGTAGTGGCATGAGTTCTGGTGTTTCATGCTCTCCCATAGCACGCCATTGAGTTTCCCGACCATCTTTAGGCATGCGTTCAAACATATCTTGGAACCATTCATAGTGTACTGCAAGAATCTACAGAAATCGAGGAAGAGAAATGTAAGACACTTATTGGAATATCTTGTGTCACAAATTAAAACATACTACATGAAACCAAATCACTTATATCTGTGCCAAGTTTTTTCAGGATGGTTCCCCACTGTCTACATGACCACATAAAGTCATGCTGTGTTGTTCATTATTATTTTTCACCTTACTGTTCTCGTTACAGTAAATTTTGGTACCAAAAAAGACAAAGACATCACAACTAATGACAAAAACAGAATCATAAGACTGTTGAGACCTTGTCAAATGAAGTTTACAAAAAGCAGTAAAAGATGAACAAACAGACACCTGTAAATTATGGAACTGTTCATCTAACATCCAATCAAACGGCTTCTTAGCTTGGGCAATTCTGTGATCAGGTGGTACCATTTTACCAATGGCTTGCATTACAGATGCACCAAAACTTGGTGACACCAAAAACTCTCTCTCTCCAGGTCCAAGGTTACCCTCAGAGTCTTCAACCTGAAATAAGAAATGAGGCAGGTGATGTACCTTGAATTCATAGGCATGTATTCCAATGTGATCACTGTCACTCTGGATCTGCTACTGTCAACATTGCACTGTGTTCACCATCACTCTGGATTTCACACTGTCAGCATTACACTGTGTTCACCATCATTCTGGATTTCACACAGTCAGGCTACAAAGTGTTCACCATCACTCTGGATTTCACACTGTCAGCATTACACTGTGTTCACCATCACTCTGGATTTCACACTGTCAGCATTACACTGTGTTCACCATCACTCTGGATTTCACACTGTCAGGCTACAAAGTGTTCACCATCACTCTGGATTTCACACTGTCAGCACTGCACTGTGACTACTATCACTCTGGATCTGCTACTGTCACATTGCACTGTGTTCACCATCACTCTGGATTTCACACTGTCAGGCTACAAAGTGTTCACCATCACTCTGGATTTCACACTGTCAGGCTACAAAGTGTTCACCATCACTCTGGATTTCACACTGTCAGCATTGCACTGTGTTCACCATCACTCTGGATTTCACACTGTCAGGCTACAAAGTGTTCACCATCACTCTGGATTTCACACTGTCAGCACTGCACTGTGACTACTATCACTCTGGATCTTACACTGTTAGTAATGCACTGTCAGCACTATTAATCTGGATCTATCACTGTCAACATTGCACTGTATTCACCATCAATCTAGATTTCACACTGTCAGCACTGCACTGTGACTACTATCACTCTGGATCTGCTACTGTCAACATTACACTGTGTTCACCATCACTCTGGATTTCACACTGTCAGGCTACAAAGTGTTCACCATCACTCTGGATTTCACACTGTCAGGCTACAAAGTGTTCACCATCACTCTGGATTTCACACTGTCAGCATTACACTGTGTTCACCATCACTCTGGATTTCACACTGTCAGGCTACAAAGTGTTCACCATCACTCTGGATTTCACACTGTCAGCACTGGACTGTGACTACTATCACTCTGGATTTTACACTGTTAGTATACACTGTCAGCACTATTAATCTGGATCTATCACTGTCAACATTGCACTGTTTCACCATCACTCTGGATATCACACTGTCAGCACTGCACTGTGACTACTATCACTCTGGATCTTACACTGTTAGTAATGCACTGTCAGCACTATTAATCTGGATCTATCACTGTCAACATTACACTAGCTGTGATCACCATCACTCTGGATATCACACTGTCAGCACTGCACTGTGACTACTATCACTCTGGATCTTACACTGTTAGTATACACTGTCAGCACTATTAATCTGGATCTATCACTGTCAACATTGCACTGTATTCACCATCACTCTGGATATCACACTGTCAGCACTGCACTGTGACTACTATCACTCTGGATCTTACACTGTTAGTAATGCACTGTCAGCACTATTAATCTGGATCTATCACTGTCAACATTACACTAGCTGTGATCACCATCACTCTGGATTTCACACTGTCAGCACTGCACTGTGACTACTATCACTCTGGATCTTACACTGTTAGTAATGCACTGTCAGCACTATTAATCTGGATCTATCACTGTCAACATTGCACTGTGTTCACCATCACTCTGGATTTCACACTGTCAGCACTGCACTGTGACTACTGTCACTCTGGATCTTACACTGTTAGTAATGCACTGTCAGCACTATTAATCTGGATCTATCACTGTCAACATTGCACTGTATTCACCATCACTCCATCTAACAGTTTCCACCACTATCACACTATATATGTGATACTATTAATACTGCACATTGACTGCTATCACTGTAGAGCTGACATTATTAGCATTGGCTGGTGACCACAATGTCTCTGTCATATAACTCACTCTCATTCTGTTGACTTTGCCAAAAATTCAAAATAATGATGATCCAAATTAAAGTATTATTGATGCTAATTTTCTTGATCAAAATTACCATAAGAGATAATGTCAGCCTCTTTCAGTGATGTTGTACTGTTGCTCAATGATATACAAATGACACTTCATTTTATAAAAGATTTCAAACTCATCATGTACGAGAAGATTTTTTGAATCTTAGATTACAGAGTGGTATTTATTTACATGTAATTCATTCTCACTATGCAAGATAGTTTCCATTCATCTTTCACTTACCTCTAATGCCAAGAGTATGGAGTAGATGAGTCTATCTCTTTCAAGCAATCCCCTTGCAGTAGTGGTATATGCAGCAAATGTGAGTCTGTCTACAACAGCTTTTACAGCAGCCCTGGTTATACACATCAACAGGAAGCCACATTAGGGAAGATCTCACTTGTAGCGCATTGATGCAGATGTCTAAAAGGTACTCTACTATATTATGGAGATTGCTAGCAGTGCTAGGCCATGACCAAGTACTCTATCGAACTTGAAGTTGAAAATTCACTAAATTACAGAGTAGGATTGCATCAATCTGAAATTAATAGCTACTTGAGTAGAATAAAAAAATGAAGATTTGAGGAAAGGAAACCCTGGAAGACAAAGTTAAATCCTGGTGATAAGTTAAAACATTGAACTGATCGAAGTATCAAAATATAATTACCCTGTGACTGTGAGTAGATTGAGTAAAATGCAAATTATAACTCCCCTGAAACAAGTATATTTATCTATTGCTGCAAATGCTCACATATTGAGTGCTTTCCAAATCTCTATAAAGTCACATTCTGTCTCCAAAGCAAGAAATCTGAGTTTCATTTGTATTGTTTGACATCACAATCAATGCAAACTTTAGCAAAGTTTCTAGTGCATTAGATTTTATGACCGATGACCCCTTAATACAGTAAAAATGCCTATTTACTGGGAAGAAAATCACACTATATCTCACTAAAATGATATGGAGACGTTACTTTATTGCCAGTGTACATGGGAATAAATGATGAGGGAAAACCGAAAGGTGGTGAAAGAGTTTTCAAATGAGTCACAATATATCAATGTTCTTAAGTTTGGCAAAACACTACAGTGGGTTTCAATTTGGTGCCACAACTCTGTGTGTTGAAATTGACACATTGTATGTACAACATAAACAATAATAATCTGGGTATCACCAAACATTTCAAAATCACCGACTCATTGATTAGTCACAGTCAACCAGCATAAGACAACTCTATCTGGACCGATAGCTGAAGAGTCAATTTCACTTGATCTACAATGTAACTGTGTTTAGTAACAGTTACAGCTGACATTTAGTAGATGTTTCCTCAGCTAAAACTCTCACACAGAGTTGTAGCACTGAATTTAAAACCGACTGTAAGGTTTTGAAAGTCAATTGAACAGGCTGAAAAAAGAATATTTAGAGAGTGCTGTTATAAGTTAAAAGTGAATCAGGATTGTGATCTGAAAAGCTATTCCCATTGGTTTTGTCACAAAGTAAGTTGTAGGATGTTTGCACATGCAAAATGAAAGTTGCTACACTTTCGCTCAAAATTTGTTTGAGGAAACTTTAGACTATAGATTCTCTCTCATAGTTAAGAATAAATATCACTTCAACCAAATTTTTGAAAATGGATTTTCTGATTACAGTTTAAACATAGATTATCCAAACATTCACTATTAGATTGTCTCATCCGGCGCTGTATCCCTCAAACATTTCAACAGATATCCCACAACATCAATTAGCTTATAGCAAGGATAGCACAACAACATTGCTCAGGTAGAAAAAAGTACACTACTATTTGAAATAAATCTAATCTTTCATGGCTGTAAATCATACAAATAGTGTTCTACTTGAAACTTCAAATGCACTACCACTTTTATTTCCTCATAAAAATAAACCACTGGGCTGCATCTGCATCTTTACAACCTCAAACGTCATGTGACTTATTCTTTACTCACTTTTCAAAACAAATTACATGAAGTGAGTTTTACATCACTTTCCTACAAAAGGACAGTGTTTGCCAGAGACAGTGCCATGTATCTAATAACTGCGCCAATTCGCTTGTGACCACATTTTAGCAAATTTGAAAACAAGATTTGCATTCTGTTTATTAATTTGACAGAATATATTTTTTCATTGGTTTTTATCACAAAATGTAACAAACACGTCAACATAGTAATATGGAAAAGGTATCGTAACCCTAGCTACCATAAAAAGCACATTATCAACCAAAAGGATCAAGTAAGCACATCATAAATTTCCAGATTCTACTCTACATAAAGAATTGACTCACTGAGAATTAGATCACATAAAATGAAATTGCCCATGAGACAATCAGAATATGAAATTGCCCATGAGACAATAAGAATATGAAATTGTGGTTGAGTATAGTGAGAAAAAAATCGGTGAATTTGTGAATATTTAAAGTGACCAGAAATTAGTACTGATCTAAAACTGGTACAAGGTGTGTGTGTGTGTGTGCATGCACATTTTGGATACTAGTGAACCTTGACCATCTGATTGAAAGATCAAAATGTTTCTTAATCTAACAGAGTCCTTACTACCAAGAGGTTGGATAATTGATGTCTATTTTTAATATCAAATTGGCCACCATTACATGCATTAGCTCTAGAGCAAAAATGCAATTTTTAATTCTCACAAAAACAAGATGGAGAAAGTGTTTTTTCTCTGTAGGATTTAAAGTAGCCTACACAAACTGTAAATACTCAGCAAATTAAATGAGGAAGATTTTTGGAGTCTGAAAACCTGTTGTCGAAGTGCATTCTCCAAGATGTTCCATGCTGAGTTCTTGACATGCTGATCATAAGTAGGAATGAACCAGTACTTACCATTCCTCATCATTAAATACAAGATTGTTAAAACTATTGTCCCAAGGAGTTAGCACAAAGCAAATGGGGAAGTTTATAATGAAACAACAACAAATACAAGTGTACTGAATGCAAAGTGAGTTTACCATAGTTGAATCTAATAATTGAAAATAATATATAGTTAAATACTTAAACTTTTGCTCCAACTTCCTCAGGGAAACTTTTGACCATTTCGTACCAAATCAAGCATAAAAATTAGGGGCACCTCACAAATTTTTGTACCAGAGAAACAAATTACTTACTACACAACATTTACCAATATTTCAAATGGATGCCATCCCCATGCTAATTCTATGACTTTTTTATTCTATGACGAAAAAAGAAATTTTCAATTCTTGCTTACTCAAAGAGCTTAAAATTGAGCCACAGGGAGTGGTAGGCCAGAAAAGTGTTGGTCCAGGAAAACTTTGAGAGTCTGAATATCTGTCCATGAGGAGCATTTTACCTGAACCTGTTCACCCCCAATTCCCTGTAAACAGGTCCACAATCACGATTGCTAACAATGGGTTTGGGCTAAACCATGGCGGTGAAAAGGTTAACTGAATGTTGGTAGTAGGTAAGACCTTCAAATTTCTGTGTTACCGTTGGGTTGAAATTCAAGTTAGAGACAATGTGTTGGTATACTGGTAACTATGCCACTGACCTGTCTGAGTGTTTGATGGATATATCGTAGACTTCTAAGAACTGATTCCACGCTGTTCGGTAAATGTCATGGACTACAGCCATCATTCTTGCTGTATCAAAACATACAGCTCCTCTCTTTGCCACAGCTCTGTAACCCTCTCTGGCATTTGTAATGGAACGTTCTCCAAGATGAATTCTATCTTGGCTGTTTTAGAGAAATGAAGCAGACATGATAATTTATCAAAAGGCGGGCCATCTTTTTATATTTTTTGACAACTTACTGTATGTCTACATATTGTACATGTTCAATTCATTAAAATGAGCATTGAATTCTACAAATCTATCTGATATCTCATATCACTCTTCCCACCTCAATATTTCTCTTTCATAATCTACCGGTATGAATAGCTGTAAATTCCTTTCCTTGTTTTTACTCTCTTCTTTTCACTCATAATCATATCTTAAATACCATTGAGGCATGACAGTATCAATGTTACACAATACTCAGTACAGAATAGTAGTGATTGTGCAGATAAAAGAGTACATTGTATATACATGGACCATACATGGCATAATTATATACATGAACCATATATGGCCTAACTATGTACATGAACCATATATGGCCTATGTACATGAACCATACATGGCCTAAGTATATACATGAACCATATATGGCCTAACTATGTACATGAACCATATATGGCCTATGTACATGAACCATACATGGCGTAACCATGTTACTACCGGTACAGGAAACCACTGTTAACATGATATAATAATTTGCAGATAACTTACCTTTCAAGGGTCTCATCATAGTGTTTCTTCATCTCAGCTAATTTCTTGGTGGTAACCAAGTCATTGAGAAGTCTAGTATCACCAGCGAGACAATTCAACATCTGTTTTTCCAATGCT
Organism: Ptychodera flava; assembly: GCF_041260155.1. NCBI lineage: Eukaryota > Metazoa > Hemichordata > Enteropneusta > Ptychoderidae > Ptychodera > Ptychodera flava. The sequence goes on from NC_091937.1 coordinate 34,603,198, forward strand.
TCTAAATCCTTCATGTTTTCAATTTTTTCCTGCATTGATACAAACAAAATAACAAAATTGCAGTCATACAGAAAAACTTTTACACTTCTTTCTAAATACATTTTTTATTAATTTTTGGACTTTTACAGACAGAGTTATCACGACTTGTATGTGAGATCTCTTTGAAAGAGAGAATGTTCAATTTGATAAATTTTATGATAAAAACCTACTTGTTACATAGTACAACACAATTGAACAAACAGCATTGATCAAATCCTAACTACCAACAATATGGTACAACAGTGTTGATCAATGCGAACTACATATAACATGGTACTGTATGGGATTATTCATAAAAATATGGTACAATGGCATTGACAAAGTCAAACTATCAACAATGAATTTGACAAATTCAAAAGATTTTATAATATGGTACAACCAAGTCTGTTGAAGAATTAACTATTGCAAGGACAAACCTATGACTGTGAGGTATTGTTGTTGTTTACAGGTAATTTGAATCATCCAAGCTGAGTTCACATTGAAACAGACCTCCTTATTCCAAAAAATAAAGACATTTCAGAAAAAAAAATTGAGAAAAATTCAGACTTCCAAGACACACCTGGTAGTAATAATAAAACTGTCACAGTGGTAAATTTGACAAATTAAGAATTTCTCACCTGAGCTAAACTCTGCTTTTCATCATTAAGTCTAGCTTTCTCCTTCGCCATAAATCGATCAAGTAATTCTTCTTCAATATCAGCCCTGACTTGATGAAAGTGAGTCACTGCAGTGTATGCAGCCAGTTTGTTTGGCACTTGGTGTGGTTGTGCTGTGGTATGTAGATATAGTCTAAATGCTGGACTGCATTCAACTTCATGGTCACCAACCTATATGGTTCAAGTAGATGTCACAATCAATGTCAGGGTGATGGCTTGCAATTTGTATATAAGGGTACATCAACTTAAAGATGCTAAAAAATTTAAAATTTAAATACTCTGAAACAAATGTGGGCAGACATACAATATGACTGGAGCATATTAGTATATCATTTCATGAGATTCTCCTATATCTGAGGCTTGGTGCAAAATTTTACATTTAATTACATTGTAATTTCAATGACATTTTTTGACCTTATAGTTCACACATTTGTTATTGGCTTCATTCACTCAGACATTTTGAGCAGAAAGAATGCAAGCAAAATAAATTACAAATATGACTATACCACAGTAAAAATAAGTCAACTGCATCTTGACAAATTAAAAACTAAGATCTCATGAAATCTCAACTTTTAACCCCATAATTTAATGATGTTTATACACATCTCAATAATCTCATATCAATTTTTGTGCAGTAATCAAAATATAAGTTTTGGGCATAAGTTAATAAAATTCAAGTAAACAAACTTCTATTGAAATTTCATCCTTACCATCATTTTGAAAGGTTGTCTTCCTTTCAAGAAAGCCATCCTACGCCTTAAGACTGAGAAAAACCTGTCATCTTCAGCCAACTCATGTACGTTGCAGTCAGTTACCAGAAGATGTTGACCCTCAGACAAGCAGGTCTCAAGTTGGGATCGTAATTCCTAAATGATAGAATTCACAGAAAATTATTCCTTTTAGCTAGTTTTGTATCGTATGATTTGCATTGATGAAGTGAAAATGGTTGTCTGAGTGTTCGCTAACAATGAAGATGAAGTTTTCACTGTATGGCTCACATATAGTGAAAACACTGTGCTTTTAGCTAACCAAATCAAAGAGTATTTATTTCAGGTCAAACCTGATTTTTCCTTGTTGGAAAAGCCTCTGTGTAAGTGCTCCATCTATTTATGATCATAAAATAGCAAAATGACTATGCAATAAAGGTGACATCGGAAATCATCATTTCATTGTGTAAATGCAACTAGTCAATCATAACAGTATTACCACCTACATGTTGAAATAAACTTTGCTACAAAGGAAGATTAACAAAACACATTCATTGTTGTATTGTTGTAAATATGATTAATATACTACCAACAAGTAGCTATCACTTGAGAACTGAATTGCGACAATTTTATGAAAAGCAATGTAACCTTTTACAACTGTTACCAATAAAACCTGAGATAGAATACAAAAAAACACAGCAATTTTGACATTCAAATAAACCTACACTTATTAAAACAGCTAAATAGGTCCATAGTATATCAGTCACTGCATATTTTCTATGCTGTTTGAACTCTAAAAGATAAGTGACTTGAAAACAAAATTGTCATGAATCTCATTTACTCACATGGTATTTAACATGTATGAGTGAGCCCTGCAGGTATTTTTCTAGCCAGTCTTGTACTCTGCTAGTTGGATCACAGAGTAGATTCCATGCAGTGCTGCTCAGTTCTTGCATTATAAAACATGCATTCTGTTGAACTATCGGAGTCATTGGCAGCTGCAGCAACATCAGAGCCTGGATGTCCACCTGAAGTGAAAACAGTATAATTTCAGAAGTGACAAAACATACAGCATTTCCAAAATAGTTCTCTTTTTTTACACCGGACAAAATGTATCTGGTGTTGCATCTTTTTTCTGAACTTTTCTTTGGTAAGTATGGGAAATGTTATTTTTTTTTGAAACTGAACTTTCTGCTATCAGTATCATCCAATATCGACTCTAATTACATCAAAAAAGGTGGTAATATGTTACAATGATTTGATGTACATATAGGAAATGTACTGTATCTTCTTAAAGTTGAGCAAGGAGAGTTGAATTTGTGAGTGTTTCAATACTTTAAAGACAAATCCATGACATTTGTGATTCCATGTTAATGCATTTACAATTACCATTCATTCCACTCTACCAGTTCATTTCTATTGCCAGCTGGTTCTCAGTGAACTATACATGCATGTCTTTGTACCTACAGTAACTGGCACATGAAAGCAGTCTGGCTCAAAGTAAATATCATATCCGGTCACCATACCTTGCTGTACAGGAAGTCAATTAGTGACATGTTTTGGAATAACTTTCTTTTTGGCTCCGCTAAACCATGATGGTTGCAGATTTCATTGAACTCATCTGCAAATCTCCTCCTGTAAGTGACAAAGTGAAAATGTCATTGAAAAGTTCATGCAAAAAACTGATACGTCCTCAGCTGGGATTTTTTTCACTGAGGAAATTTGTGCTATAGGGCTGTTCACAGTTTACGTCACTGTTCTCTCATTAATATACAAAAATAAATATCTGTCCGCATTTTTAGATTATGCTTTTGAAAATTACACATGCAAAAATGACGAAAACACATCTTAGTGGGCGACTGCTAGTGTAACAATGAATACTAAAAGGCATATTTGTCCGCATTTTTAGATTATGCTTTTGAAAATTACACAGTAACATGCAAAAATGACGAAAACACATCTTAGTGGGCGACTGCTAGTGTAACAATGAATACTCAGAGTACAAGCTGCAAAAACGGCCATGTATTCAACATTGATAAAATTTGTCCGCATTTCAAGCTGCGTGTCTGATGTCGCGTGCGTACAGCTATACTTAGTAACAAACCTGTAACCGTGAACAGCGCTGTAGTAGATTCCATTCCATAGAATGCACAATGTTTGCCTTACCTTGTGTCTGTATCCATTGGAGCACAGTAAGTCAGGAAAGCTGAGCCAACAAGACAGTTACTGATCAAAAGTTCTGTGGCTGAATTGTCATTGACGTACTCTCTCCATTCTACTTCTTTGCTCTTCAAGCTACACAACATAAAAATAGGAAATTTTATGTGTTATTCATTCAACAATGTTTGGGAATAGAGAGATGCAATCTGTTCATAATTGTGGGAATGGAGAATGGAGAGAGATACAATCTACTCATCATGGTGGCAATGGAGAATGCTGAGTAAAGAAGGCAGTATTATACATCTTGATCAAAAATTCTTAAGGTGGAAACATAATTGTGTAGTGTCATGTCTGAAGACAAATACTTAAACTACTTAATATTCAACTCTTGATCCTACAAATAAATTGTTTTGGTCATACATTTGCATAATTACATTTTTTTTCAAATCATAAGAACACTTTTTGCACATCTGCGTCCTTGTTCAATGTGGACCTCAGTAAACAGCCAAATACAGACCAATGTTTCATGGCCTATATCATATAGTGGATGCTACCAAAATGGATTCACAATGTATATCATGGACTTTGAAGAGATACTACTTTTTTTCAGTGAAACTCAATTCAATGCAATTTGAATTGGTGTTTCTAACAGGTCTGCTCAACTTTCAGAAGAGCATGTAGGACATTTTACAATAATTTTGTCATAAATATTGATTCTGCAGATCTATCTATTACTGAAGAACATCTTTGTATCCATTCAAGATTAAAACCAATGATTCCTTTTCTTATCTGTACTAGCAAGGTATTGTTGATGAGCACATAAAAATGGTAGATAATTACGCAGACAGAGAATTAATTAAACGGAGAAACTAATAAAGAATGGGAACCTGTGAATCATTTCTGTTGCAGCTCTTAGTCTTTCATTGCTGGCTTCTAACTCCATTTCTAAGCTGTGCTTCTCAACAACAGAAGCATCAAACTCTGCTTGCAGCTTGTCAACTTCAGCTTGCAGTTTTGGTATATCATCTTCTGTGTATTCTGGTTCTACCTCTGGTTCCTCCTCACCATCTTTCTCTTCCTGTTCTCGTTTTTCCTGGACAGAAAAAATTTGTAATTTTCAGATATAGTACCAGTATAAGGGGGCATCAGTACGTAACTGAACAAAACTCTAGAAATCACACTTTCTAAAGGAAAATAAAAACATATTCTGATATTTCTCTCATATTATACAGTTCCTGTGGTATTTATTACACATCGTACCAAGACATATCAATTTTGATATGCCATAGTAACTATCTATGACTGATTTTACTACATCAAAGAACTGCAACTAATCAGATTCCTCTGTAGAGATGTCAATATTTGTTTGACACATCCAAATGCATATGAGTACACCATAGTAAGAAAAGCAAAATGGGACAAAAACAACCAGGTAGTGAAAATCACTGAGCTTTCACATGCACCAATATTTAGTTATGCTTGTTACAGGTTTGATGACAATGTCGTTCCTTTATACAATCTGTAAAATTAAAGATAAAATTTACAGAAAGAATAATATTTATGACAAGGTAGTTGATGTCCTGGAAGTTGGATGAAAAGGTAGAATATCCTGCACTGACAAGGGAATGAATAAAAGTCCTGCAGTGGGGGAAGAGAGCGTCCTGCAGTATTGTTGGAGGAGACATTGTCCTGCAGAGTGAGAGGAAGACTGTCCTGCAATGCTATCAGAGGGAGGGGTGTCCTGCAGTGTGAGTGGGAGCAGGAGGCAATGTGTCCTGCAGTGTGAGTGGGAGCAGGGGGCAATGTGTCCTGCAGTGTGAGTGGGAGCAGGAGGCAATGTGTCCTGTAGTGTGAGTGGGAGCAGGCAATGTGTCCTGCAGTGTGAGTGGGAGCAGGAGGCAATGTGTCCTGTAGTGTGAGTGGGAGTGCAGGTGGGAGCAGGAGGCAATGTGTCCTGTAGTGTGAGTGGGAGCAGGAGGCAATGTGTCCTGCAGTGTGAGTGGGAGCAGGGGGCAATGTGTCCTGCAGTGTGAGTGGGAGCAGGAGGCAATGTGTCCTGTAGTGTGAGTGGGAGCAGGAGGCAATGTGTCCTGTAGTGTGAGTGGGAGCAGGAGGCAATGTGTCCTGTAGTGTGAGTGGGAGCAGGAGGCAATGTGTCCTGCAGTGTGAGTGGGAGCAGGAGGCAATGTGTCCTGTAGTGTGAGTGGGAGCAGGAGGCAATGTGTCCTGCAGTGTGAGTGGGAGCAGGGGGCAATGTGTCCTGCAGTGTGAGTGGGAGCAGGAGGCAATGTGTCCTGTAGTGTGAGTGGGAGCAGGAGGCAATGTGTCCTGCAGTGTGAGTGGGAGCAGGAGGCAATGTGTCCTATAGTAATACGAGAAGGAACAGTATCATATACAGTAGTGTGAGGGAGGAGGATATTGTTCTGCTGTATGAGTGGAAAGAAGTGGCTGTCTTGTAGTGTGAAGGGAAATAGGAAATGTAAGATGAAGGAAGGGAAGGAAGAACCTACAGTGGTGTGAGGGAAAAGAGTGTCCTGTAATGTGGAGGGGAAGAAAGTGTTCTGTAGTGTGAGGGGAAGAAGAGTGTGTTCTGCAGCATGGAGGGGAGGTACAGCATTCTGCAATGTGAGGGGAAGGAAGACTGTTCTCTAGTGTGAGGGGGGAACTGTCCTCTAGTGTGAGGGGGGAAGACTGTCCTTTAGTGTGAGGAGAAGGAAGACTATTCTGTAGTATGAGGGGATAGAATGTTCTGCAATGTGAGGGGGATGTCATAAAATTGAAAAGTTAAAGGAGTGTCCTATATTAAGATATTTTGTGTTACAATCCCATAGACATCATAACATGAACCTTGGAGATCTCTTTATAAGGTACGGTAAGTGAACTACTATTTAGTTTAATGGACTACAAGTTTGCTTCAAGAACTCTGGCTGATATATTGTTAGTGCAAGCATGTTATACGATAACAAGCTGGTACAAAGTTTGGTGTTGATTAGATGTCAGTTGGGTTATCACCACCAAGGTAAGTCTTTTATGGTCTAACTGATATGGCAATGATGGGATGATAAGTCTTACCGATAACAAAGGTAGTTCCTGCAAAAGGACAAAGCAAAGCAACCAGATCATGACGTGATAATGGTGATAAAATTAAAGTAAGATTTAGTTGGACACCATGTGCCAAAAGGAATGCATTAGAAACACGTTGTGGAAGCAAGCATTAAAAAAAATGTCTTTATCCATGCTTGTGTATGCCATACACAAATGTTATGCTTCTTATCATACTTATAATATTTGAAGTACACACATGTTATTCACCAATGTTGCACTCGTTAAAATTCAGAGTATTCAGCTTTGATATTTGGCCTATCATTAAATGAGCTAATAATCAGAACTTCATGCTCATAAAATTGAAGACATAAGTAGACAGAGTATAAGTATGAAATCAATGTAAAGCAGTCCAGCCAAAATTGGTGCACTCAATTAGGCTAATTAGAGGCTAATTACAAAAATTCATTAAATATGCAAATGAGCAAACAATTAGCATGTCATACCGGGTACTCATCAAACTTCTAACATAACTAGACTTAAATATGATAAATTTATAGCAGAGCTACTGTCACAGTCATAATTTGTGCCCTCAATAGTGATCAGCGTTATTTTAAAAATGTATTACATAATTATGCAAATAAGTTAATAATTAGAATGGCATGCTCGTAAAACTTACATCATAAGTACATGTAAATCTTAGTATGATCAGTGTATAGCTTTGGTTCAGTCAAAATTGGTGCTCTCAGTATTGGTATAAAGTACTAACTACAGAACTTCATTAAATATGAAAATGAGCTACAACTCTACAAGCCGTGCCCACAAAACTTTAAGCATAGTTACACCATAGTACAGTTGAGTTTTTGTTCAGTTTCATCAAATTCGGTGGTTTAATTCTTGAGATGTGGCATAAACTCATTAATTGTGCAAATGAATGTTAATTATGCTGATCACATTCACCAAAATCTAATCAAATTTAGATCTTTTCATGATGATGCTATTTTTTATGTAACACTTATGTTTGGAACAACATCAAAGTACAGATGTACACAGACACCCATACACAAACACATGGATGGGCGTTATGGCAACAGGATGCCATTTGGGCCTCTGGCTCATGGTGTCCAAAAATGGAATGTTAGCAGAGCGGTGCAGCAGAGATGAGTTGGCATCAAAAGCAATCGTACAAACTAAGACTGAGACAACAAACAACAAACATGAGAAAATAGAGCAAAACTTCTTGAAACATAAGAACAGCACACTCTGTGCAGTGTTACAACAGGCATTTTGTTGAAGAAAGAGCAGTACAGAGTGAAGGCAGAGCAACTATAGAAAAAATCACCAAAATACAGAAAGATGATAGAATAGGTTACTTACAATAACATCATCATCCTGGATTACAAGATGATCACATGAAATTAACATTAGAGTTAGAGAATGGAAAACAAAGACACAGACATCATTTCCATACAAGTTGTGAGATATTGACACAGCAAAGGTATGATTTGTAGTATGTCACTATGGGGCATGCAGATCATATGTCAAAAATCACAATGAAAACAGTTATACAACTATCAGCCATTCTTGACTTTTCATAATGCTACAATACTGCACAGTACTATCCTTTAACTGTCTATATATACAGAGTATAGATACTTGTAATGCTTTGATTCTTCTACTCTACAAAGCAGCTCGTAATCTAGCCCCAAATACGGATACATTTTGTTTCCCAAAAGTAAATTTCCTTCAATTCACAATTGGTTATTCAGTGTGAAGACTAATTGTGTCAATTTCCTTTGTGTACAAGTCAATCAACAAGTGACCAAACTGCCAATACAGCTCTGCTGTGTAATGTGGAGAATTACTATTTGTGACACATGTGTTGGCAAAGAAGATGGAAATCTTTGATAGCTCATTTCAGGATGGCCTGACTTAAAATGGCAAAAATGTCATCATAATTTGAACATACCACATAAAGATCATCTCTAAAACATGTCAACCAAATATCAAAGCTATCAGACAAGTAGTTTTCAGGAAAAAAAGATTTTGACCAAAAACGGCAAAAAACTCTCCAAAATTATAGATTTCATAATAATTTCAATATATCATATTAAGATAACCCCTACAAACCTGTATACCAAATATCAAAGCTGTCAGATGAGAGTGTAGTTTTTTAAACACAAGTTTTTTTACCAAAAATGGCAAAAGTTGCCAAAAAAATACGAGATTTAATCATAATTTCAATACATCACATTTTAATCATCCCAAAATGAAGCTGTATACCAAATACCAAAGCTATCTAACGAGCAATTTTGGTAGCAAAATCTTAACCAAAAATGACAAAAATTGCCATAAAAATACAAATTTGCATGTATCTGCACAATTTTAAGAAATCTAAATATTATAAGGTCATCCCTTGGGACCTATATACTAAATATTCAAGCTGTCAGACCAGTCATTATGGAGAAAATGATTTTTGCACCAAAATTGCAAAATTAACCGCAAAAATACAAATTTGCATATTTCATCACAATTTGAAATCTGATTAAGGTCATCCTTGGGGACCTGATGTACTCCAAACATTAAAGTAATCGGACTGGTCGTTTTGAAGGAGAAGCTTGGAACATAAAATGTTGATGGACGCCAGATGACAACACATCCACCTATTAGAGTAAGCTCTGCATCGCTGACAGCTGAGCTAACAAAGCTGGGGCAACTGGTTTCTCTATTTTCCTTCCAGCTTAGTCACATGATTTTCTGCAAAAAACACTATAAACCTTGAAAACATTGGTATCACTTGCACACCCCAAAACAATCATTATTTTGCAGTCCATTCAAAATTTGCAAGGAGAACAGACAGGGGTCTAAAATATGTTAAAAATTATTAGTCTAAACTTGTGCAGCGTGATCTATGTGACAATGGACATGCCACGTTTCCCTAGGCCACAAACATCAAACAACAATTGACATCAAACCAACTAGGTGAGCAGGGAATATAAACACTTGTCAAGAGGAGGAATAAGAACAGACGTTTGGGTTCAACCAATTGTCCTCACTGAAACAGAATGGAACACAACATAAAGATTTGAAAATACAATGAGAACAAAGACCAAGAGACAACTAATCACTGTACAGATAAAGCAAAAGTATCGATATGGCCAAAAATGCCACTGTCCAGCTGGCGCATTATATGCCCAACTTAAAAACAGTGAACTGTTCAGAACTGTGGTAAGTGGTATCACTGGTACATAAAAGGGCCATAACAGCAATGTCGGCCATACTGCAAAAGGGTGGTAAGCAAATAAGTTTAGCCACTGCCCACTGGCAAGCGGACATGACAGATGCTTTTATTCCATGCTAGTTGGTTTGAAGTAAATTTTAAGACTAGTCTTGTTCCAGTTCTATTCCCTCTTTTGAGGTGGTTTGTATTATTTTGAAGAAACAGCAATGTCTAGTGATACCCTTGAGTACTGAAGTCAGAAATAGCTGCAAGGACAAGTTTTAGGGTCTTGCAGTGTGCAAATTTTGTACAAATCTGTCAGTATATTTACCACGCATAGAAACTGAAAGATGATATGTCATCATAAAATATGGTCCATTGAGCATAAAACTGATGTGATGATAAACTTATACCGGTACACCGATGGTTACTTCCTTAAATCTTAACTCCTGACCTAAAAATCCTTAATACCTGTTAAATACCTCAAACAGGCAGGAGATTGTATGCATGCATTGTCATGGGCCCATAACAATTAGTCTACATTGTATTATATCAACACAGACATCATGCAGTATGTAAAAGGAAATGTCCATGCTCAGGTGTTAATCTCTTTTGTTGATGCCTTGTGATAAATTCATATATATATATATATATATATATATATATATATATATATATATATATATATATATATATATATATATATATATATATATATATATATATATATATATATATATATGCATGAAACGTAAGTAATAGATTTCATTACTTTGTGTGATATATATATATATATATATAATATATGTGTATGTGTGTGTGTATATATATATATATATATATATATATATATATATATATATATATATATATATATATATATATATATATATATATATAAATAAACTTGAAATTACTGGCAATACTTTTGATTGAATGGAAAAATGCCTATGAAATGAATCAAGCACTTAAACAATAAATTTATCTGCACATACCATATGACTTCTACAGAATATATTGAACAACACATACAACAATTTTCACTCAATAGAATTGCCTTGACAGTCTTTAAGGTACTTGTGACAATGGCCACAATAGTTTTACTTTTCATAGTGAAAACTTACCCTTTCCTCTCTTTCTCGCTGCATCCTCTCATTTTCAGTTTTTTCTCTCTCAAGTTCATCCAATTTCCTCAAAGCTTCTCTCAGAGGGCCGCATCGGTGAGAATACTCTACAATGGCACATGTGTAAGCCACTAATGTACCAGCATCTTCTGAACTATAACGTGTAGCTGAGATGGTGATACCACCGGAATTACCCGGTGATGGAGACCGACGCTTTGAGTCTGGGAGACCAACATTTCCTGTTGTAGAAATTATTTATATTTACATGTCTGCAAATGCTAAATTTTACATGCCTAGCTGGTATGTCAATGAAGGAAAACTCATGTACAGACGGATGCTCTGGATTGTACATCTGAGAACTTGTGTCAAAAGATCAAAGCATAGTTAGTGAACAAGGGTACCTAATATTTATTATATGAATGCCTACCTGCAAAAATTAATGAAAACCTGGTAGATCTGGAACACAGCATAGATACCTGGTACATCTATAATTTAGATACCTGGTATTTCTATAGCATAGATATCTAGTATTTCTATAACACAGATACCTGGTTTTCTATAACATAGATATCTTATAAATGATAGATGCCTGGTATTTCTGTAACATAGCTATATTATTCATCTATAACACAGATACCTGGTATTTCTGTAACATAGCTATATTATTCATCTATAACACAGATACCTGGTATTTCTGTAACATAGCTATATTATTCATCTATAACACAGATACCTGGTATTTCTGTAACATAGCTATATTATTCATCTATAACACAGATACCTGGTATTTCTGTAACATAGCTATATTATTCATCTATAACACAGATACCTGGTACATCCAATAGAGAGCCCTCTCCAGTGACACCTTCTCCATCTTTACTCTTAGGCAGATAGTACTCAACTCCAGCCAACACATCATCATTTAATCCATTCTCCCAGTTTAAGTTCTGTAACATTTCTACAAACTTCAGTGAGTCATTCAGAATAATCTGGATCTGTTTCCATTTGGCTTTCCTTTCCTTGTCTTCATCTTTCTTGGCTGTGAATTTTGCAGAAATAGTAAATGAATCAAAAGTATGAGGTGATGCAATTGATAATGATGGAAAATTTACAGAGTTGAGATTATCGTGTGATCGAAGGCTGTTTATATTGTTACTTATTTTTGCAATTTTACCTTCAGTTACTGTACTAAAATCAAAAATTTAAAGCTGTGTACAACTGAAGTGCTATGTTCTGAAATGCTGCTCTCAGATGACATGTAGGCTGGCACAAAAAGATGCTTAAAGCCACATTTAATAGCTTGGGCTTCTTGTGCAACATAAATTAGAAGAAATTATTGAAATATGATATATCACCAGTCATCACAGGGTAAAAGTGTGGCCTGTATCTTTCCAATGTAAAGATACAACAGGGTAAAATGTGGCCTGTATCTTTCCAATGTAAAGATACAACAGGGTAAAAGTGTGGCCTGTATCTTTCCAATGTAAAGATACAACAGGGTAAAAGTGTGGCCTGCATCTTTCCAATGTAAAGATATCACAGGGTAAAAGTGTAGCCTGTATCTTTCCAATCTAAACAGAGAATTGTTGCAACATCCTGATTCCCTTCACATAAATGTATTCTTTCAGAGCAGTTGCGTCTTCTTCAAAATTTTTAATTATTTAAACCTTCTTTGACACAATTCACATAAAACAATATACCAATGAACAGTTTATGCAATATGCCGTCTGCATTTGTTTTTTTCCATTCTGTGCTTCAATTTAATTAGATTCTTTTTAATTATACTTTAATTTACGAACAACAAATGGTTTTGGCACATACAGGTAATACTTTGTGTGTTCTGGCAGTGGTAAATGTCAGGTACAAACTGTGTAAAAACACAGTGAAGGGTTTCTGTTTTCAGTGAATTCTTATTCATCCTAAGGTGCATTTCACACCAATCTCTATCACACAATGGTGTTGATGAAATAGAGTAAACTGACAAGCAAACTAAACACTGACAACAAGATGAAACAGTCTCTAGCTGTGGTATTGGTGTCTACCACTGTAGTTTTCAATAAGCCATCACATTACGTGAATGAGGCAAGTGAAGTGAAGTACATTTTATTTTTCACCAAAAATGTATCAACTGTCTATACATGTGTAAAAAAAGAAAACAAAAGTAATTTCAGAACTGGTGAGGGCCATGGAAACAGTTCTAAGTGAACTAGTTTGGGAGTTATTTGTGAACTTTGTAATAAATAAAAGCCTGGCAAATAGAGTGAAAATGATATATCGGGTATTATGAGAAAAGATTAGAGGGACAATTTTACTCAAGGAAAAACTGTGAATTTCTTGCAAGAGAGTGTTAAGAAGAAGACTGCACAAACACAGGAACACTAGTGATGGAGATTTCTTAGATTTACTTTGTGGATAAAGAGTATTTACTCCAGATCTGCCTTGCTTGCCACTTACATTTGCGAGCCCTTGTATGATCATCTTCTGGAAAGGGTGGAAACACATTTTAAGCACGCAACAAGCATTTGGAAATGCATACACGAAATAGCACAGTCAAAAGAGAAGCTAGAGAATAACATTAAGAGATACATAGAAAAGAGGTTGTACAAATGACACATACATGACTAGCTATGGTAACAAAGCGAAAAAACTCTTATGCATAGTTATTCCACAACATTTGTGCATTAAACACTATCATGTATGTACATGTATGGCTTTGGTGATGGTTTAAAGTTATTACAGCAAACACCTGGCATGTCTGTATGGAAATGTATGGTTTGCAAATTTGAAATAATATGAAACTTCAGACCAAATTTCATATGTGATAAGAAATAAGAAACTTATTCCTAGTGAATCTTAAACCTTATTCTGTTTTTACACATCTTATCATTTCCACCTAAAACTATTCTATCATCACAAAAACTATTTTTATCATAAAACATTATTTCATTTAATGTTAACTACAAAACTGCTATATTAACTTTTAAATTTAACAGTGCAAAGTCAGCAATTAAATTTAAAAGGTCAGCTGATCCACAGGATAAGGTCACACACCCTAGACACCTTAGGTCAGCTGATCCACAGTACAAGGTCACACCTTGGACACCCTAGGTCACCTGATCCACAGTACAAGGTCATACACCCTAGACTGCTGGCAAAATATATGTCACCATCACACTATCCAAGGGTTGCAAACTTTTTTGTTTTTCCAACTTTATACAAGAGTTTCCATAATATTATCATATACTGATGCCTATGTTGTTCTTTCTTATATATTAATGAACTTATAAAAGCCGTAGAATACCAGCGATCATATTTCAAAATTAACACCTATATGAGAACCAGACAATGTTGTTGTTGTTTTTATGAAAACACCCTTTTGTGATACTGGCAGGACTTGTTGTAATCTTGGTAAATGTTTACATACGTGGAGTTAGCACACAAGATGATAATAGCAGGGGCAATGTCTTTTAGCTTTTTTATGAAGATATTTCACAAGTTTAATTTTATAATTCACACAGTGCAACAAGATTACATTCAAAAACAGCTTCCTTCCCATCTGTCGAGGTGTAGGCATGTGTACATGATAAATTTCTTATCATTCAATGTCATTTGTTCTCTGTGTGATTCAGTATTTGTATTATTTGTGATAAGTAAGACACATTGGCTGTTGCATCTCAAACTATTGTGACATAAGAAGTCATGATTTTTGGACAATAACCTCAAAATATTACTTATAAATGTGTAGGTAGTGATAGCACTGCCAGGAGTTTAAACCAACCTTAACATACTGGATAACTGAGTAGTAGCATCATGGGTAAAATGCCAGGATGAGTGACCTTGCCATGGACCTTATGTGACCTTACTGAAGACTTCTAAGTATGTGTGTCTTAATATTGAAAAACCACTACAACTAACCTATTTTAATTAACAATAGATAGCTTTGAGAGACAAAAAGGAGATAGCGAGGGATTGTGGAAACAAGCAACTTACGCTGATAACTGGATGTGGAATCTTCTATTAATGATGATAACATGTACATTAACAAAATGTTAATTGTTAATATGAACAAAGAACAAAGGTTAACACCGTAAGTCACTAAGTTAACATAAAACATTGAAAATGTTTCATAGAATTTACATTGTAAGGTTTTGTGAACATTGAAAAACATAAATTATCTTTTTCATTCTATTATGATTTTATCAGCTAAAATACACTGCGTAATGAAGGGAATATGCACTTTTAAGGAAAAATTTGGTGAGGTGGTTTAAGGCTGACTTGTGCATGGGGAGAACGCATTGTTTACAACTGGAGGAAACTATCAACAAATCAGACAAGACACAAAGTCACTGAAGCTAAGGATGCAAACTTGATTGACTGAATGATTACTCAAGTAATCATTCAGTCAGGAATAGAAAACAATGGAAAATAATTCGTAAATTTTGCTGTGAGTACTTTCTTCTGCCTTTCACGACATAATGTCAGTTGAATGTTGTAAGGATATGTACAATGACTGACTATGATAGGTTATGAGTTCATGAATAGATCACTGCATTTCATGACATAATGTCTTGAATGTTGTAAGGCTATGTAAAATGACTGACTATGATAGGTTATGAGTTCATAAATAGATTACTGCATTTCACGGCATAATGTCAGTTTAACTTTAGTGTTATAAGGATATCTACAATGACTGACTATGATAGGTTATGAGTTCATGAACAGATCACATGCCTTTCATGACATAATGTCTTGAATGTTGTAAGGCTATGTAAAATGACTGACTATGATAGGTTATGAGTTCATAAATAGATCATTGCATTTCACGGCTAATGTCAATGATCAGTGAATGTTGTAAGGATATGTACAATGACTGACTATGATAGGTTATGAGTTCATAAATAGATTACTGCATTTCACGGCATAATGTCAGTTTAACTTTAGTGTTATAAGGATATCTACAATGACTGACTATGATAGGTTATGAGTTCATAAATAGATCATTGCATTTCACGGCATAATGTCAGTTGATCAATTGAATGTTGTAAGGACATACAATGACTGACTATGATAGGTTATGAGTTCATGAATAGATCATTGCATGACTTACGGAAGGTGAATGTTATTTGTGAGTTGGTGAATATAACCTGATAGCCTATAAATTGTAATTGCTGAAAACTCTTCATTTAGGCTGAGTGTAGAGTCCAGGCTCCCTTACCAATACGGAGAGGGTCACATTTTACAAAGGGAAATTAGGAGGGGGAGGGGGGTTATGTTCATGATGACCCTGATTTCCTCTTGCAAATCCCTCTATGCTCAATAACTGAATGCTTCTGAACATTGTTCACGTTTTTGCCCTGATAGTATATGGCCATGATTAGGTTGATTACACCTGATTAGGTGGGCTACACCATTGTCAAGTATAGGGGTGGAAGGTTGTGTCGTTCTGTGGGTGGATGAGACCTCTGAATATGAGTATAGGGGTCGAAGGTTATGTCATTCTATTGGTGGTTCATGATGAGGGACTTGAGGTGCATTTAATTTCATTCCAACTAAACTGAATTTCACATGAAAGCTATAGCTGCACTTTGATTATTTTTCTGCTATACAATAGGCAATTAGATGGTAAATGCTCCTGAAGTGCTCACATTTTATTGAAGTTTAAAATAAAATAGTGAACAAATAATATGAGGTAGTTGTTTGTGCATGTATCTGTCTCAAGATCTACCATCTTTCAAATTTTTCACGGTATTTCTTTGAAACACATATGGAATTGTGTGGCAGGATATATGGCAGAGTGTATGGTACAGTGTATAGCACAATATCTGTCAGTGTACGGCATGATGTATGACAGACTATGTGGCAGGATATATGGTAAACTATATAGCAGGATGGATGGCAGAATGTATGGCAGGATATACATGTATGGTAGACTACCGTATATAGCAGGATGTATGGTAGGGTATGGCAGGATGTATGGCAGAGTGTATGGCAGGATGTACCGGTATGGTAGACTAAATGGTAGGATGTACATGGCAAAGTGTATGTCAGGATGTATGGTAGACTATATGGCAAAGTGTATGTCAGGATGTATGGTAGACTATATGGCAAAGTGTATGTCAGGATGTATGGTAGACTATATGGCAAAGTGTATGTCAGGATGTATGGTAGACTATATGGCAAAGTGTATGTCAGGATGTATGGTAGACTATATGGCAGAGTGTATGGCAGGATGTATGGTAGAATATATGTATGGCAGAGTGTATGGCAGGATGTATGGCAGAGTGTATGGCAGGATGTATGGCAGAGTGTATGGCAGGATGTACCAGTATGGTAGACCATATGGTAGGATGTACATGGCAGAGTGTATGGCAGGATGTATGGTAGACTATATGGCAAAGTGTATGTCAGGATGTATGGTAGACTATATGGCAAAGTGTATGTCAGGATGTATGGTAGACTATATGGCAAAGTGTATGTCAGGATGTATGGTAGAATATATAGCAGGATGTATGGCAGAGTGTATGGCAGGATGTACCAGTATGGTAGACCATATGGTAGGATGTACATGGCAGAGTGTATGACAGGATGTATGTTGGACTATATGGCAAAGTGTATGTCACGATGTATGGTAGACTATATGGCAATTGTATGTCAGGATGTATGGTTGACCATATGGCAAAGTGTATGTCAGGATAAATGTTAGACTACCGGTATATCGCAAAGTGTATGTCAGGATGTATGGTAGACTATATGGCAAAGTGTATGTCAGGATGTATGGTAGACTATATGGCATGGCAGAGTGTATGGGAGGATGTATGGCAGAGTGCATGGCAGGATGTATGGCAGAAAATATGGCACGATGTACCGGTATGTAGACTATATGATAGGATGTACATAGCAGAGTGTATGGCAGGATGTATGGTAGACTATATGGCAGAGTGTATGTCAGGATGTATGGTAGACTATATGGCAGAGTGTATGGCAGGATGTATGGTAGAATATATGGCAGGGTGTATGGCAGGATGTATGGCAGGATGTATGGCAGAGTGTATGGCAGGATGTATGGCAGAGTGTATGGCAGGATGTACCAGTATGGTAGACTACAGACCAATGGTAGGATGTACATGGCAGAGTGTATGGCAGGATGTATGGTAGACTATATGGCAAAGTGTATGTCAGGATGTATGGTAGACTATATGGCAAAGTGTATGTCAGGATGTATGGTAGACTATATGGCAAAGTGTATGTCAGGATATATGTTAGACTACCGGTATATCGCAAAGTGTATGTCAGGATGTATGGTAGACTATATGGCAAAGTGTATGTCAGGATGTATGGTAGACTATATGGCAAAGTGTATGTCAGGATGTATGGTAGACTATATGGCAAAGTGTATGTCAGGATATGGTAGACTATATGGCAAAGTCAAAGTGTATGTCAGGATGTATGGTAGACTATATGTATGGTAGACTATATGGCAAAGTGTATGGCAGGATGTATGGTAGACTATATGGCAAAGTGTATGTCAGGATGTATGGTAGACTATATGGCAGAGTGTATGGCAGGATGTATGGTAGGCATACTACTTATCTGTTTGACAATCCTCTTTCAGGGTTGCACATTAACTTGTTTTCCATTTGCAATTTGTACAATATGTTATTACAATTCTGTATTGTACACTGAAACAAGCATGCAGTTGAAGCCACTCTACATTGCTTTCAATGGGATTAGTAATTATACTTGGGGATGATATTGTATTCCGCTGAAAGTCTGAAGAACTTTCTTTTCCCTGGTAACAGTTATTCATGGTTAAGAATATAGACTTAAAGTTGTAAAAATATGTATTGTTCAGAAATACAGTGAAAGACACATTCATGCATTGATGAACACACAAACACACATTTGTTGTTTTACGTTTGTAAGATTAGCAATTAGGCAATGCTTACTTTGGCCAGCTCGCCATCCTTTAGACGGTGATTTCGAAGCACCAGAGCTAGTGGACTGTCTGCCTGATATAAGAGATGCATCCTCATTTGGCAACTTAGAGTCACTGCCTAATTTGTCCAGATTTTGAATGGGTTTCTGTTTGCCAATCAGAGTTAATACCATCTCCATCACTTGCAAAACAATAAGTGGTGGATTCTGGAAGGAACGGAGTCTCTCAATACATGCTCTGTCAACCTTACTCTTCCAATGTATCACCTGTAATCAAATCAAAACAAAGAAAAGCTTCCTTTATTTTGGTCAATCTCCAATTCATTTTCTGAATATTTACAATTAATTCAGTGAATGACTGTAATATTTGTATTTACTTCACTTCATTTCATATTCCAATCATCTAGTGAACACAAAATACAATACATATACAGGATAAGGTGTAGGGTGACTGAAACAAATGCACATTAACACAATGCCGGTCACCCACAAAGAAACAGAGTGTGTATAAAAATCATATAAATACTGGCAGTCTATGTTAGTGTATGTAGGAACCTTGGTAATGATTATGTTGCCTATGATAAGATTCCCACCTTGCCATTATTTAGCAATGCAAGGGGTATCGCTATAATGTGTTAATGATGATTATTAAACTTATCTGATGCATTGATACCATTGTATAATTTCAAGATCGATATTCCCATCAAAGAAAACACTGGTATCAGAGAACTTTTCTACATAAAATGTGGATTTTTGAAAGACTAAAGTCATATCCAACCTGATCCCTGGATTGCTGAAGACTGGCTCTGCAATCATCAACTTTCTTTTTTGCAGTAATCAGTTCTTCTTCTATCTTCACTTGTCGACTCTTCAGGTTGGCTTCCCTCAATAATTCAAATTGTTTGTCATACTCATCTTCTTCTTCTGTTCAAACAAACAACTTTTTTTGGTTACATTTGTCAGAACTTCATAACATACCTTTAGCAAGGCACTCATCATATTATTTTAAAGTTTTTCAGCAGATAACTAACAGTGGCGTACATGGAATTTCACATTCTGAAGTCACTCCATAAAATATCAAGCCAAACAGTCTGAAGTCATTCTATAAGCCACCTGGTCTAATATTAACCCTTTGAAACACAGTTGGAAGATACAATATAAAGTCTAATATCAAACCATGCAGTCTGAAGTCACTCTGTAAGTCTAATTTCATCCCACACAGTTTAAGTCACTCTATAAGGTCTAATATCATCCCACACAGTCTGAAGTCACTCTGTAAGGTCTAATATCATCCCACACAGTCTGAAGTCATTCTATAAGGTCTAATAACAAGCCACACAGTCTGAAGTCATTCTATAAGGTCTAATATCAAGCCACACAGTCTGAAGTCAGGTCCTAATATAAAGTCTAATATCAAACCATGCAGTCTGAAGTCACTCTGTAAGGTCTAATATCATCCCACACAGTCTGAAGTCACTCTATAAGGTCTAATATCATCCCACACAGTCTGAAGTCACTCTATAAGGTCTAATATCATCCCACACAGTCTGAAGTCACTCTATAAGGTCTAGTATAAAAAGCCACATAGTCTGAAGTCACTCTATAGGGTCTAATATCAATTAAGCCACATAGTCTGAAGTCACTCTACAAGGTCTGTCGTCCCACACAGTCTGAAGTTACTCTATAAGGTCTAATATCATCCCACACAGTCTGAAATCACTCTATAAGGTCTAATATCATCCCCCCAGTCTGAAATCACTCTACAAGGTCTAATATCATCCCACACAGTCTGAAGTCAGGTCTAATATTATCTCCCACAGTCTGAAGTCACTCTATAAGGTCTAATATCATCCCACACAGTCTGAAGTCACTCTATAAGGTCTAATATCATCCCACACAGTCTGAAGTCACTCTATAAGGTCTAATATAATCACACAGTCTGAAGTCACTCTATAAGGTCTAATATCATTCCCCACAGTCTGAAGTCACTCTATAAGGTCTAATATCATCCCCCACAGTCTGAAGTCACTCTATAAGGTCTAATATCATCCCCCACAGTCTGAAGTCACTCTATAAGGTCTAATATCATCCCACACAGTCTGAAGTCACTCTATAAGGTCTAATATCATCCCACACAGTCTGAAGTCACTCTATAAGGTCTAATATCAAGCCACACAGTCTGAAGTCACTCTATAAGGTCTAATATCATCCCACACAGTCTGAAGTCATACTATGAGGTCTAATATTATCCAACACAGTTTGTAGTCACTCTGTAAGGTCTAATATCATGCCACAGTGTTTGAAATCACTCTGTAAGGTGGAGAGTCAGAATAGCAAGAAAGTATTTGCAGTTACTGTACAATCTTTTCAATCCTGTTTATCTGTAAAGTTCAGATGATATCTCTGATTGACTTTATTAATCCAATCATTCGGAAGGAATTAAGCTGAAGTTTGTATAATAACTCTGATTGACCTAAAAAATTGGTAAAAATGTTTCTTTCCTTTTGATTCAGACCGGACTATATGTTTTGACTATACTATTCACCGACCAGTATAGTAAGTGAAAACTGCTCATTACAGAAGACATTTTCAACTTGCTTATTAAACATGAATTTTTTTCTTTGACATACCATTGGCAAGAAGTTCATCTTCTTCTTCCTCTTCACTTTCAATTTCATTCATTTGAAGGAATGCACTGAGACTTCCACTAGACATACCAAACTGTGCCTTCACTTTTTCCAGTACAGTTGCCTTGGCTGTCAACTCCTTCAACAGATTTGCTGTGGTCTTTGTAGCTTGCTCGTACATTGCCTGCAGTTTTTTAATTTCTTGATGTTTGCTCTTGGCATCTTGCCTTGTCTTTGACAGACAGTTTAGTGCCTTCTTCAGTTTGGAAATCTCTGCTGAATTTTCTTCATTCTTGGTGTTGAAGATGTACCTAAAGCAATCCAGAAAGCGACGGAATGTCCTTGGCCCGACAAAGACATCATTTCTTCCCGGTGTGTTTACATCTCTGTGTCTTTGCTGTAATAGTACATGAGGTAATTATCTTTGATTTAGTCATTGTTTATCAACCTGAATTGTGAAGCTTACCAACTTTTAAGAATTTTAAAAATCAGACAAATGGGGATTATAACCAAATCTAGCGAAATGAAATGTGGAAATCTTGGTTCTTTATAGCCCATGGCTCATTGAACATCAGATAGTATACACTGACCGTTGATCCCCAAATATGGTAGGTTTTCCCACATCCATCACCCATGCTTACTGTCTACACAGACACAGGCAATGAGGTGACCAATGAGTTGCTTTGCACAACTTTACTAGTCATGTCACCTGACTGCATTGCCTGTCTTGTTGAGTTGCTCAACAAGTTGACTCATATAAGACACCTTTGGGCATAAACGCAGCACTGACTAAGTTGCCAGTAGGGCTGCTTGTTGAGTTGATCAATGAATTACCTGATCACTCAGACTCTAGGCATGTGCTTAGATACAGCAGGTAACTTGTCGGCCAATTTGCAAATAAAAGTTTTTCTAATAATGACGGTATTTAACAATGCATGTCAGGGACTAAGCTTGATATGACTGTGCAACACTGATTACATTATCATCCACATACAAGAAGCACACATTCAATTTGAAGCAATTTTTTCACACAGCGGGATTGAGCAAATCTTGTGATCCATGGTTTGGGACAACAAAACTTGTCATACCGATCATTGAATTTGCCATGAATACAAATAGACATCTGATGATGCAAATGTACAGTAATGAATATAAACTAAAACTAGATTGCCAGTAGCATTGCCAGATACATCGATAATGCACTTAGAAATGTAATATCAAATGAGTTCATTTTACACACTGCAAATGAGTGTCACAGTTCCAGCCCAATTCGTCTATGCCAAGAGAGTCACTGTCACTTTTTCATTGCTATAGAGTAAAGTAAAGTAAAGTAAGCCTTTATTGAAATCGTATCCCAGTTGGGATCTTGATCATAAAGTACAATAAAGGTTTTGCAAAAACAACAATGAAAGAGTATATGAGTATATATGTATATATATATATATATATATATATATATATATATATATATATAATATAATATATATATATATATATATATATAAATATCTATATATGAGGTCAACATGTTACAGGTTCATAAATAGTTTACTTTGTTTTTTCATTTTGTCTTGTCTGAGTTTAAAACATGTATGTATGTATTTTCCCAATTCACATAGTGATGCTTTATCTGTCCTTGAAAAGATGCTTACAAGGTCTTGTGTGCCTCTGAATGCGTTTTTACAAATGTTTAGTTTACTGAAAAAATCATGTCTAATGTCTGTGTAGCCTTTGCAATAAAGTCATATATAAGTCTCCAAGTCAATAATATGCATAGCAACAGACTTCCCTTAGCGTCATCAAGGAAAGATTAGCTGACCTCTTTGAAAATCTGCATAGGAGTAGTGATCAGTTTGGTAGGATATTGTACAGGGCATTTTATCTTTAACACTTTGAGCGCTGTAATTTTCTCCTGCCAAACTTTTAGAGCATAATTTTACCAATTTTTATGAATTTGTCTGAAATTGTTTTACATTTTTGGAACAAATGGACATTCATTGGCAACAGTTTTTTCGTAAAATTTTGGCAAAAATCTGAGAAAATTGACCGGGGTAAATTTTATAAAGGGGACAAAAATTGGCTTTGGCACTCAAAGGGTTAAACTCCATAGTATGTATACAATAATAAACTATAAATATCTCCTAAGCCCTGGTTTTGAAAAGAAATGATGCTTCAAAGATGTTGACTGCAATGACTTATATATCATGTACTTACCGTAATATGCTCACTCATAATTGTCTTGGTATAGGGCAAATTAGCAACGTCAGTCACTTGGACTTTCAGAACTTCTTTTTTGCCAACAATTTTGACAGATGTAACAGGAATGGTGTCATCCATAACCCCTGCCCATGGAATCTGCTTGCAATCTTGTAACACAAAACTGTGCATATCTGAAATACAGGACACCAGATTGTCCCTGTGGACAAAAAATGGAAACATCATCATCCCTTTTCAGTTTTGTCAAAAAACTTTATTTATCAAATGCTGCAATACTATAGTGAAAAATGCTAATCTTGCCTCAATAAAATGTCAGAAATGTACAAATAAACCATGACAATTACCATGGCAATTACATATGTAACTATCAGGCCACATTAATTAAACTCAATGAAACATGTCCTTTATATGTTGTATTTTAACAAATACTTATAAACATTTGTAGGTTATTAAATATTGACATATGGATACTGTAAGTACAAATTTTACCGACTAAACCTGCTGTAACATACTGAACTGTTCCAAATGGGTGACAATACTTCTAGGTTTTAGCTCAATTCTGCTTGGTACAAGTTGGCAGATGGGCAATTGACAGACCTGGTATGATAAGGGTAAATAAAAAGCAGAGGTATTTTTTCACCAAAATTAAGCAACAAAGGACATACCAAAAATGTTGATTCCAAGATATCTTACCTTACATCATCTCCACATTCCTTTGCAAGGTGATGTTTGTACACATAATATTGTGCTTCTGGGCCTAATGCCTGTGTCGACCAATCACACATCCAGTCCATTTGCATACCAGTCAATAAGCCTGGATATTGACTGCAATAGAAAACATTGTGTAGTCTGATTACTAACTAACACTGGACTGACTTCTAAAGACATTGCACATACAAAATTTAAAGAGGTACTTCTGAAACAACTGATACATCACAGCAACTACAACTTGACATTAATTGTATCATGCTTGTCAAATAAAAACATGTTATTTCAATGATATTGAATATCTTACATTAAGGCTTAATTTCTAAATGAATAACAGATATCTTGGACCACTTCTCATGTTGGTTACTAGTATTCCTTATTTTCTGAACATTCACACCAGTCATCAGTAAATTGTGAAATGATAAAACCAGGTACCACATAAAAATTCTCCATTTTATAAACATTTTTTCGTGAACTCAATATCTGTAACATTTATTAACTGTGGATAAACTATTCACATACATATACCATGCCATACAATGCATAAATTTTGTATAACAACTGGCCTGCCTGTTTAAGACATGAACCCAGCAATGATAAAGTCTGCCACTTGTAGAAATCAAAGTGCATGGGGAAATACAGGGACATAACTGTGTAACCTTATATTGCGAATGCCAGGATGTTAACGCAGTTTCATATAGATTACAAAATATATTCATTTTGAACACTATGAAACAGCCAAGCAGTCAGATTGGTAGGGTTTGGAATTTTTACTATCTTGCAAAGGTGACTTTTATGCAAAAATTATGGTAGAAGCTCATGCAGTAAAGTATTCAACAGCTTGCATCAAAAATTAAATTTTCCCCACAGAGTTAACTCAGTGAGGCACACACTACCTTAAGATATTAAACAATCAACAAAGAGAATGGTTTTATTACCTTGGTGCAATTTGCAATAGTTCATCGGATGGAGGAAGACAAAGTATGATATGCAGATTAGACTTGACCCTTGACACAAAGAACTTCATTGGATCCAAAACATAGTTTGGAGCATGTCTCTTCAAAGCCGGTCCAAGAGCCTTTAAAAATAAAATACATCATAAGAGTTGTATTTCTCTGATATTTGTACATAAGGTGTTTGTTTGTAAGTAGTCTGTGCCTGATAACCATTGCAGATTGTCTTTGTAGATATTCAGCAGTTGTAAAAACTCATTTTGTTATAAGCCAACAATTTTATCAGCTGTGAATTTCTGAACCAGTTCCTTTAAGACAACGGATTGGAAAGTAGTATCTGAATAGAAAGTGTAAGAATAAGGCACAAAGTATAATGCATATATTATTAAAAGCAAAATATCTTGTCTTCAGAAAACAATGTGAATTATGGGAAAATTTCACAGTGTTTCCACCACTTTCACAAGAATATTTGTTCCCAGACTCTTTGTGGCTTAACAGTGATTTGCACTCACTTTGGTGAACACAATTCTGTTACCTTTATCTAAATGGCTGGTCAACATTATGCATTATGTAAACTATCATTCATTCTATGATTCTGAATTAACTGCTAACATTATCTTACTGACAGCAAAACTTAAGGTTACAAATTATCCAAATGATGGTTTGTGTGTGGCTTTATGTACATATAGGTATATACAATTTACACATGTCACTACTTAAGTTTGTGTGTGGCTATATGTGTGTACCGGTACATACTGTTTACACATGTTACTACAGTAGTTTGTGTGTGGCTATATGTGTGTACCGCTACATACTGTTTACACATGTTACTACAGTAGTTTGTGTGTGGCTATATGTGTGTACTGGTACATACTGTTTACACATGTTACTACAGTAGTTTGTGTGTGGCTATACATGTATGTGTGTACCGGTACATACTGTTTACGCATGTTACTACAGTAGTTTGTGTGTGGCTATATGTGTGTACCGGTACATACTGTTTACACATGTTACTACAGTAGTTTGTGTGTGGCTATATGTGTGTACCGCTACATACTGTTTACACATGTTACTACTGTAACAGTAGTTTGTGTGTGGCTATATGTGTGTACCGGTACATACTGTTTACACATGTTACTACAGTAGTTTGTGTGTGGCTATATGTGTGTACCGCTACATACTGTTTACACATGTTACTACTGTAACAGTAGTTTGTGTGTGGCTATATGTGTGTACCGCTACATACTGTTTACACATGTTACTACAGTAGTTTGTGTGTGGCTATATGTGTGTACCGCTACATACTGTTTACACATGTTACTACAGTAGTTTGTGTGTGGCTATATGTGTGTACCGGTACATACTGTTTACACATGTTACTACAGTAGTTTGTGTGTGGCTATATGTGTGCACCGCTACATACTGTTTACACATGTTACTACAGTAGTTTGTGTGTGGCTATATGTGTGTACCGGTACATACTGTTTACACATGTTACTACAGTAGTTTGTGTGTGGCTATATGTATGTACCGGTACATACTGTTTACACATGTTACTACAGTAGTTTGTGTGTGGCTATATGTGTGTACCGGTACATACTGTTTACACATGTTACTACAGTAGTTTGTGTGTGGCTATATGTGTGTACCGGTACATACTGTTTACACATGTTACTACAGTAGTTTGTGTGTGGCTATATGTGTGTACCGGTACATACTGTTTACACATGTTACTACAGTAGTTTGTGTGTGGCTATATGTGTGTACCGGTACATACTGTTTACACATGTTACTACAGTAGTTTGTGTGTGGCTATATGTGTGTACTGGTACATACTGTTTACACATGTTACTACAGTAGTTTGTGTGTGGCTATAT
The DNA here is from genome assembly GCF_041260155.1 of Ptychodera flava. NCBI lineage: Eukaryota > Metazoa > Hemichordata > Enteropneusta > Ptychoderidae > Ptychodera > Ptychodera flava. The sequence goes on from NC_091937.1 coordinate 34,630,463, forward strand.
GTGTATGTACCGGTACATACTGTTTACACATGTTACTACAGTAGTTTGTGTGTGGCTATATGTGTGTACTGGTACATACTGTTTACATGTTACTACAGTAGTTTGTGTGTGGCTATATGTGTGTACCGGTACATACTGTTTACACATGTTACTACTGTAGTAGTTTGTGTGTGGCTATATGTGTGTACCGGTACATACTGTTTACACATGTTACTACAGTAGTTTGTGTGTGGCTATATGTGTGTACCGGTACATACTGTTTACACATGTTACTACAGTAGTTTGTGTGTGGCTATATGTGTGCACCGCTACATACTGTTTACACATGTTACTACAGTAGTTTGTGTGGCTATATGTGTGTACCGGTACATACTGTTTACACATGTTACTACAGTAGTTGTGTGTGTGGCTATATGTGTGTACAGGTACATACTGTTTACACATGTTACTACTGTAACAGTAGTTTGTGTGTGGCTATATGTGTGTACCGCTACATACTGTTTACACATGTTACTACAGTAGTTTGTGTGTGGCTATATGTGTGTACCGGTACATACTGTTTACACATGTTACTACAGTAGTTTGTGTGTGGCTATATGTGTGTACCGCTACATACTGTTTACACATGTTACTACAGTAGTTTGTGTGTGGCTATATGTGTTTACTGGTACATACTGTTTACACATGTTACAGTAGTTTGTGTGTGGCTATATGTGTGTACCGCTACATACTGTTTACACATGTTACTACTGTAACAGTAGTTTGTGTGTGGCTATGTATGTGTACCAGTACATACTGTTTACACATGTTTAAGTTTGTGCATTCACATGCACACATTTTATTATAGAAATAACGGACGACGCACTGACCATTAACGTTTATTTATGGGCAAGGGCGAGATTAAAGCCAAAAATTAATAGGCGAGGCTTGCCGAGCCCATTAATTTGGCTTTCCTCTCGCCCGCGCCCATAAATAAACATTAATGGTCAGCGCGGAGTCTGTTATTTCCATTATATTATTTACGAAAATTTGCTGTGCGAATGACAACGGGTCCCGGAACCTGTCAGTGAGTCGTGTGCGCTCTGCAAAATTTTGCAAATCCGGAGATTTTTTTGAAAAAAGTGTCTAAACTTGGCCCACAAATGCTCCATTTTATTTTGTGATTGATTATGATCTTTGTACAAATCACAATTTTCGTTTTAACTGTAAAGTTAATATGTTCACGATATTATTCATATTCACGGGTATGAAAACAAACCATTACTGTGTATTTGTGGGTAGTCACGTGGTTCAGCTCGACCAATTAAAACGCGATGCACAGGGCATGGTAATATAATTTCTTGTATGTGTTGATGCATTCAATCATAAATGCTTATGTTAGTATATAAACATGGCTGTACCAACACATAATGCCTCTCAGATACATGAACATGTACATATAAACATGGCGGTATCATCTGCCCTGCAGATAATGTGCATGTAGTTGTACGATATATTAGACTAAAAAAGACAAACACGCAGACAATTGTGATTTTAACACATGTAAATGTTAACGAAATTCAGAAATGGATACTTTTTTCAGTAATAACAAAATGGACAAGTATACTGTATATGTACCTGGAGAAGTCCTTCCAGTTCATCATTGGAGAAAAGATGAGGGTATTCACCACTAACCAACAAACTGTTGATAGCATCCATGTAGCGTTCATCATGGACATCTCGACCCTGAAGATTGAAGTTTCTCACGAATTGTAAAATTCAACATATCAACAATTATGAACATTAATGATTTCTTACTTCTTTCATGGAGAAATGGAGAAATAATGGTTTGCAATAAAATCTTAGAGAACACAGTAACCACACTGAGTATTTCCATTATAATAATAATTTTAACCAGTATCTGGATGATTAGCTGGTCTCATCAAATTAACAAACACTGAATTCATGAGGATGCATTGGTACAAACACTCAACGTATAGGCATTAGTACAAAGTTCATCTGTTCCATTAGTGAAATGCAATTCATGAAATTAATTCAAAGTCTAAATTGAAAAGAATTACATAAATTACATGAATTGTGGTAAAGTAGACAATATGATACATGTGGCTAAATGAGTTAGAGTTTGACTGAAGAAATAAAAAGCAAAAAAAAAAATAATATATTAAGAAATTTGAATGAAATAAGAAACTGATAACAATGGGAAGACAAAAATGATTGCATATTTCTGATTCTTTGATAAGGATGTTCATAATTGATAGTCTGAAAGAAATTTGATGAGAACAATGTTTATGGTGAATCTGGACTGAATTTGTTTGCTTTCCAGTGCAGTGCACCACTATCAACAGACAATTCATTTCCAGTATACCACTATCAATGGAACACATGGTAATTACTTGGGATGAAAAAAACAGATAAGGAAAGAAACAATGAAGTAGTTGAAGTTGGAATTTCAATTTCAATTTCAACTTTGTGGATGTCAAAAAAAATAGAGATTATTAATTCAGACAATTAGACTTCGCTGTAGAAAGCCACAAACAATGAGTAATTTATGCACAACAACCACGTTGAAAGATACAGAGACAGTTGGATTCTGAATCATCTATAGAATCAGCAGAAGGAAGATTCTTAGTGGAGGAAATTATAGTATACTAGTTAAAGATTAAATGTAGGTTAGCTTGTATATTGTATAATTGATTTATGGTTAATTTGAAGTTGTTAAGACAGAAAATGGTTGTAGATGATGTACATTGTGGACATTCTGAAGTTAGAAATTGTGCAAGGGAAATATATGTTATCCAAATGGTGCGACGTTAGGGTAGCACTTTCAGAACTCACACAATTTAACAAAACTTTCCAGGTCTACTCTTTGTGTTGGCTTGTAGTAAAATTGTTGTGTAAGTAAAGCTTTCACTGTCATTGGTGAAAATCAAAAATTCAGTTTTTCTTGCATCATGTTTACACATGGATAGCAGTCGATTTGAATTTAAAATGAATGTAATCATTATGAAATTCTTTTCTTACAATCAAAATTTGCCAAGCAATCCCGGATTTTTTATTATTTTTGATTTTAAAAAGGCATTGTTTACATGCATAGTCTACTTGCAGAAAGTTTGAGCAAAAGTTCATGTCTTATAGTTTTGAGGCGCTCAATACCTTAAATGAACTAAAGAGCTAAAATATTATATTAGATTTGTGTTTCTCTCTGCCTTCCAACTGTAACATATGTTACTCATCGCCAATGGAAGACTTACAGTGAAGACAAGAGTCAGCATTTTGCCTTCTGTTCCTGTCAAACGTATTGCTGAACGCAGCCCATCAAAGAAAGTGTTGGGTTTTGATGAATCAATATAATGACTTGGCATATCAGCTACATGTAGTGCCAGCTTTGTCAAGGTAGCTAGATGACTTCCTATGGTTCCAACCAACATGATATTACCTCTGTAATGGAACAAATTATTGTATGTGAAACCGTAAAGAGTGTGGAAGACAAATATTTTAACTTATGTCCTGCTGACAGCAATTCCAGATTTTACAGAGTTTTGCAAAAATAAACACCACAACACTTCAATCTGGTATTTTTGGCAGTCCTTGAGACCAGCTTAACCTTTTCACCACCATGGTTTGTCCCAAATCCATGGTTTCTATGGTAAAGTTGGACCTGTATACAGGGACTGGGGTGAGAAGCTTAAAGGTATACTGTCACCTGTTCCAATTTTGTCACAGTTACCATGGAAAGATAAAATCTAACCAATCAAAGATTTTTAGGGGGTGGCCGCTTTTTAAAAACAGTGCCCTCACATGGGCATTTTGAATACCAAGGAATGCCCCTTTGACCATGTATGGGCATATTTTGATTACAGGTGACTGTATATACCTTTAACTGAGGACAATGTGAACTTCTGTGAAAACGTTACCTGTGTGAAGACTTGGCAATTTCTTAGGAAAGGTACATGCTTAGAAAATTTTCATAATAGAAAATAATGAAACTATTTTGCTACCGACATAATCAACACTGGTATAATCTTTGATATAATCAACACTGGTATAATCTTTGATATAATCAACGCTGGTATCATCTTTGAATGAAAAAAAGGAAACTCACCCATGATGGAAACTGATGACACGATGCATTCTGATGATGTGTTTGATGATGAAATCTGACAACATAATGTTCAGATTTTCATTTCCAAACTCCTCATTGTATCTGGTCATGTGACCATGGAGTAGCTTGTGGACTTCATGTATCTCTGAGATTGGTTGAAGCACCACCTGAAAAGTCATAACTTGTTGTTTGTAATTTGTTCTAGAATAAATGCTGAAGAAGTGTGTTGAGGTCAAAGTTCACGCTGAGATTTTGTTCTATTTCAACATACAGTAAAATGTCAGTTATCCAAATATCACTGTGTTGTTTGTTCATCTGGGTCTGTTCCCTACCCCTACACCAACTCATCTAAACTGGGTCTGTTCCCTACCCCTACACCAACTCATCTAAACTGGGTCTGTTCCCTACCCCTACACCAACTCATCTAAACTGGGTCTGTTCCCTATAACCCCTACACCAACTCATCTAAACTGGGTCTGTTCCCTACCCCTATACCAACTCATCTAAACTGGGTCTGTTCCCTACCCCTACACCAACTCATCTAAACTGGGTCTGTTCCCTATCCCTACACCAACTCATCTGAACTGGGTCTGTTCCCTACCCCTACACCAACTCATCTAAACTGGGTCTGTTCCCTATCCCTACACCAACTCATCTGAACTGGGTCTGTTCCCTACCCCTATACCAACTCATCTAAACTGGGTCTGTTCCCTATCCCCTATACCAACTCATCTAAACTGGGTCTGTTCCCTACCCCTACACCAACTCATCTAAACTGGGTCTGTTCCCTACCCCTACACCAACTCATCTAAACTGGGTCTGTTCCCTATCCCTATACCAACTCATCTAAACTGGGTCTGTTCCCTACCCCTACACCAACTCATCTAAACTGGGTCTGTTCCCTATACCAACTCATCTAAACTGGGTCTGTTCCCTACCCCTATACCAACTCATCTAAACTGGGTCTGTTCCCTACCCATATACCAACTCATCTAAACTGGGTCTGTTCCCTATCCCTATACCAACTCATCTAAACTGGGTCTGTTCCCTACCCCTATACCAACTCATCTAAACTGGGTCTGTCCCTACCCCTACACCAACTCATCTAAACTGGGTCTGTTCCCTACCCCTATACCAACTCATCTAAACTGGGTCTGTTCCCTACCCCTATACCAACTCATCTAAACTGGGTCTGTTCCCTACCCCTATACCAACTCATCTAAACTGGGTCTGTTTCCCTACCCCTACACCAACTCATCTAAACTGGGTCTGTTCCCTATCCCTATACCAACTCATCTAAACTGGGTCTGTTCCCTACCCCTACACCAACTCATCTAAACTGGGTCTGTTCCCTACCCCTATACCAACTCATCTGAACTGGGTCTGTTCCCTACCCCTACACCAACTCATCTAAACTGGGTCTGTTCCCTACACCAACTCATCTAAACTGGGTCTGTTCCCTACCCCTACACCAACTCATCTGAACTGGGTCTGTTCCCTACCCCTATACCAACTCATCTAAACTGGGTCTGTTCCCTACCCCTACACCAACTCATCTGAACTGGGTCTGTTCCCTACCCCTACACCAACTCATCTAAACTGGGTCTGTTCCCTACCCCTATACCAACTCATCTAAACTGGGTCTGTTCCCTACCCCTACACCAACTCATCTAAACTGGGTCTGTTCCCTACCCTATACCAACTCATCTGAACTGGGTCTGTTCCCTACCCCTACACCAACTCATCTAAACTGGGTCTGTTCCCTACCCCTACACCAACTCATCTAAACTGGGTCTGTTCCCTACCCCTATACCAACTCATCTAAACTGGGTCTCTTCCCTACCCCTATACCAACTCATCTAAACTGGGTCTGTTCCCTACCCCTACACCAACTCATCTAAACTGGGTCTGTTCCCTACCCCTACACCAACTCATCTAAACTGGGTCTGTTCCCTACCCCTACACCAACTCATCTAAACTGGGTCTGTTCCCTACCCCTACACCAACTCATCTAAACTGGGTCTGTTCCCTACCCCTATACCAACTCATCTAAACTGGGTCTGTTCCCTACCCCTATACCAACTCATCTAAACTGGGTCTGTTCCCTATCCCTATACCAACTCATCTAAACTGGGTCTGTTCCCTATCCCTACACCAACTCATCTAAACTGGGTCTGTTCCCTACCCCTATACCAACTCATCTAAACTGGGTCTGTTCCCTACCCCTATACCAACTCATCTAAACTGGGTCTGTTCCCTACCCCTATACCAACTCATCTAAACTGGGTCTGTTCCCTACCCCTATACCAACTCATCTAAACTGGGTCTGTTCCCTACCCCTATACCAACTCATCTAAACTGGGTCTGTTCCCTACCCCTATACCAACTCATCTAAACTGGGTCTGTTCCCTACCCCTATACCAACTCATCTAAACTGGGTCCGTTCCCTATCCCTACCAACTCATCTAAACTGGGTCTGTTCCCTACCCCTACACCAACTCATCTAAACTGGGTCTGTTCCCTATACCAACTCATCTAAACTGGGTCTGTTCCCTACCCCTATACCAACTCTGATTTAAATTTCAGGTCCATATGCACTTTGCAAAAAAGTGGCAATGATTGATAAATTTTGTGTCTGCTCAATTAGAACTTGATCAACTCTTGACATCATCAAACTGCTGACGAAGGCTGAACTTACGACTCAAAATTTCAGCAAAGAGGAAATCATATGCTGTGATCAAAATATATCATTACAGAGATGTGATTACTTTACAAGAATACCGCTGCAGGTATTACCTAGGTACTCAACAACAAGCTGTCAATCAAACAAAATTCCATAATTTTCATCAAAAGTTGATTTTTATCAAAAGTTGATACCTTGACAGTTTTCTGTGAAATGGATGTCACTGGCCTTTGGAATGCTCTTGGTTCTGTGGGAAATGTCACAAAATATTCTGTCAAGGCCTGTCCTTCTGAAACTTGTGGGAAATACTGTTAAAAAAATGAGAGAGAGACATAAACTTGTGGGAAATACTGCAATGTGAGAGAGACAAAAACTTGTGGGAAATACTGCAAAAAAAAGAGCAACATTTAGTCAATAATATGAAGTCCAAAGAAATAGCTATCTCAAAAAAATCAATTTTTCATATGAAATGCATCAAACACAATCTCTATTTTCACATTGGTGTCAAAGACATAATCACTATGTGAAGAAGAATATGGATCATAAATAAATTTATACAGTTTAGAAATATGGTCCAATATATCACTTTACCTCTGAGATGATTTCTGCAAGATTTTGTTCAAACCAGTTGATATCAGCAGTTCGACACAATCTGTCTTGCATAATGTGTTTGATTTCATGTCTCCATAGTGATATCACCATGTTCTCATCTGCTCTGGCTTCTTCAGACAATCTTGTCAGACACTGTGAAAAGAAAATACAAAAGTCAATTCTATAATTTGTAGGGAACTATTGTCACTTTAACATGGTACAAAATCATCAGCGACATAATGCTATTTGTTTCTGAATAGCTTTTATAAAAATAATTGTATACAATATACGAAAGAAAAAATTACCTGGAATGCAACGGTAAGATCTTTCAAAGTAAACATGTAATGATAGCGTCCAATCATTGGTGTTGGTCTAAGGACATCTTGTACTGTTGCCAAGATCTTACAAGATGCTTTAACAATAGCTTCATGTAACTCCTGTACCAGACCAGTTGTATCATTCCTAGTCATGTTGCCTTCAAGGATAGCTGTCACAATCGATTCCAGAGCACTGTCTTTTGCTTCAGGAAGATTGAAGATTGCAAAGTGTCGCTGAAGATAAAAAGGAGAAAAGCTTGTTAAGAGGAACAAAATGTGTTTTGTTACATTTCAATTTTAATCTTTGAAACACAAAGATACATTTAAAGCATTCTATAAATTCAATGAATGTATGATTTACAAACCTTGAAGCTCTCAGAAACAAAGAAGTGTGTTATAAACCATAAGAAAATTTGAATACCTGAATAATATTTTTAAAATATAGCTGAAAGATATATTACTTACAATGAGTCTATCTGGTAATTTCTGTGTTGAGGTGCTTGGGAATTCATGCATTGTCATAGCAGACAATATTACCAAGCCTTGTAGAGTCCTCCACTCAAATGGTTTCTTTAATGTTACCAAAAGTTTGTCATCAACCATTTGTCTAAGCAGTTCAAGGCTTCGCTGTGTACCATGTTCATCAGGATTTGGAAGGTTAAGATCATCAATGAAGATCTGTAGACGTTTGTTGTCCCGGGCACCATACACAAATCCTGCAAAAATATACAATTAATGTGATAAACAACATTAAGATAAAACTTTGTTGAAACAAGCAGCCCAACATCATGGTCGTTTACATGCACTTTAACCCTAAATTTGCACCATAACTTTTGTAGAAAAATAGGAAAATCTTCTCTGTAGCTGTGATATATCTATCTAACATAATACTAACCCCCAATCACTTAAATTTCCTTAAATGGTTCATCTGACCACTTGAAATCTTACAAGTTGTGTATCTACGTGTACATAATTTGCATTTACACTTCCAAGTACACCCCATTGAAAGCAAAAACCAATGTGCATACAAAGAACATGAACTGAGTGATGGCAGGGATGGATGTACATGAACTGAGTGATGGCAGGGATGGATGTACATGAACTGAGTGATGGCAGGGATGGATGTACATGACTGAGTGATGGCAGGGATGGATGTACATGAACTGAGTGATGGCAGGGAGGATGTACATGAACTGAGTGATGGCAGGGATAGATGTACATGAACTGAGTGATGGCAGGGATAGATGTACATGAACTGAGTGATGGCAGGGATAGATGTACATGAACTGAGTGATGGCAGGGATAGATGTACATGAACTGAGTGATGGCAGGGATAGATGTACATGAACTGAGTGATGGCAGGGATAGATGTACATGAACTGAGTGATGGCAGGGATAGATGTACATGAACTGAGTGATGGCAGGTATGGATGTACATGAACTGAGTGATGGCAGGGATGGATGTACATGAACTGAGTGATGGCAGGGATAGATGTACATGAACTGAGTGATGGCAGGGATAGATGTACATGAACTGAGTGATGGCAGGGATAGATGTACATGAACTGAGTGATGGCAGGGATGGATGTACATGAACTGAGTGATGGCAGGGATGGATGTACATGAACTGAGTGATGGCAGGTATGGATGTACATGACTGAGTGATGGCAGGGATGGATGTACATGAACTGAGTGATGGCAGGGATAGATGTACATGAACTGAGTGATGGCAGGGATAGATGTACATGAACTGAGTGATGGCAGGGATAGATGTACATGAACTGAGTGATGGCAGGGATAGATGTACATGAACTGAGTGATGGCAGGGATAGATGTACATGAACTGAGTGATGGCAGGGATAGATGTACATGAACTGAGTGATGGCAGGGATAGATGTACATGAACTGAGTGATGGCAGGGATAGATGAACATGAACTGAGTGATGGCAGGGATAGATATGGTAGTTTCACCTCATATTTATGTAAAGTCAGTTCTTTCTATGGTTCCTTTAGTGATACAATTGATCATCAAATAATATCACAATTATCAATATAAGTATGAACAAGTACAAAATAAACACTGGTTTATTGAAGCATGGCATTTTCATGAAAAATTCACAATAATCTCCAACTTCAAAGAATGCATGCAAGTATCCAGTCATAAACCACAGAATCTAATCTGCCTTAACTTACCAATGGATGGGTACCTTACCTTGTCTATGATGAATGTTGGCTTCAATAAATTGTTGAAACTGGGTTGCTTTGGATGCTCCAGAAAATACAACTCTTTTGGTCACATGTTTAGTAGGATCTGGTTGTCAGTCACAATCAGAGGATATAGAAACAACAAGATGCCAAATCTATTAGAATTATGTGAAAACTTCCACATGCGGCACTGTTTTGTGCATTTAACAATTATTTGATACGAGATGTTTTCTGCTTTTAATCTAAAATTTATGATCAAAGATAAGGGTAATTCCTTTGTGTAGTATCAAAACAGCTTTGAAAATAAACTTGAAGAGATTTCTTGATAGATATGATGCACAAATAATGAAACAATAACTGGGATCACTGATGTATAAGATGACAAGCTATACACATGTACACTGATCTAAGGTCAACAAAGACATCTTCAGAGAGAATACATGAATGGTAAAAATACCTTGCTGATCAAGGAAATCATTGATAAGAGAAGTTTTGCCACATCCTGGTGGTCCAATCAGCAGAACATTCATTGCAGAGATACTGGCAAACTCCATCAACATTCTTGTACGAATCTGTGTGATGAAAATAGAAAAAATGCAGTTGGTTTTCATTAAAATCAAAATGAAACTGCATTTTACAGAACTTTCCATTTCTTTAATATGAACAGACTTACACACACACACACACACACACACAAACACTCTCTCTCTCCCTCCCTCCCTCCCCCTCCCTCCTTCCCCCCTCTCTCTCTCTCTCTCTCCCCCTCTCTCTCTCTCTCTCATCAAATAACTCTTCTCATTATCACCATTGTCGCTGCATTACAATAACGACAGTATCAGCTCTGTACTTATCGCCAATATGGATCACAAACCATCAATAGAATATTATTACAAAAAATTTCACATCACTTTGCTCTCAATCATCATCAGACTTTGCGTTATTGATTTTAAGAATGTTTAACCCTTTGAGCACCAAAGTCGATTTTCGTTGCCTTGATAAAATATACCTCTGTCAATTTTTTTTGTATGTCTGCCAAAATTTTGATAAAAACTGTAGCAGATAAAATGTAATGTACATTTGGTCCAGAATTATCCAAATAATTACAGAAAAATTTATAAAAATTGGTAAAATATTGTACTTAAATTTTGGTGTGAAGAAATACAGAACTCAAAAGGTTAAATGCTGACAAAGAGACAGCTGAGACTAGACTTTACCGTGTCGATGGTATCAACAAAGACTTCACCCAGGAGATCATGAGTGTCTGTGTAAGCACTGTCTGGTACTTTAGAAACCCATGGATCCCATTCACCAGATTCATCAACATAGTAATCATAGACTGAGATATCCGTATCATAGTCTGGCAAACTGTTCCAGAAAAGGTCAAAAAAATGAAATATGTCAGTGGTGTTGCTAGTCACATCTACCTGACTTAATAGTTAATACTTTGTACATCATCAACATATTCCATCCTCTATTAAAATTCAAGCACTTACTTGAGATAAGAATGCCTACATGCAATGGTTACACTGTCTTCATGTAAAAGATATTAGCCAGCCACAAGTATGTGGAGTTAACAGAGATGTCAGACAATTGAATAATATCATCACAGCCTGACAAAGTCTAACTGATTGAAATGGTGTGGTTACAACTGAAAAACCGTGGCACAAAAAGGTTACAATGAAATAATAGCAGAGTGATAGAAAATGGAATGACTTCATCAAGAACCATCATTACACTCCATTGTGATCACAGACTTCTAGCTTTAACATTTTGGCATCTGAACTACACAATTAGTATCATCATAATAAAAAACAACAGCTGTTCAGTATTTGACTGTGAAAAAGTTGGAAGACAACAAAAAATTGCCTTACGCTGATGTCAAGGTACGTAGATGATCACTGAAGTGCTTTCTATCATTTCCTTCAAGAAGACCACCAAACGTCCAGATGAGACAGAACAAAAATAATCTCTCTGTGTGAAGTTCACCTCCAATTTCTAACTGTTCTCGTTCATTCAACATGGCAGCTAGCAATCCAAGGCATGACTTAAACATGTCAACTTCACCAAGCTTGATCTTTGGCCTGCAATCAATAAATAGAATTGGTAAAAGTTTCTGTGACTATAAAGTATTGTTTACATTATAGAGGGTACTGGTGGAGTTCATCCACTCTTTAAATTAAACAGGTCATCGTTGATGACACAGTCCCCAAATATTCAAACGGCGTGTTTGTAGGTTGATCAGATGTAAATAGTAGGCAGTAGTCATGTTTATGTTACATATTTATTGACAAGTTGATTTAAAATATTAATTGATATATCTCATATCAATTGGTATGTGTTCAACAAGGGTGAGTAAATAAATTGGTGATCAACAGGCTCCGTCTGATGTGTAGATTTGGCAAGAAGTGAACGTGTCTTTCATAAAATTTGTAAAATTTACTAATTGTTTATTTTGTTTGTGTGGTGGCTTAAGTTGATACTATCTTTAATTGCTTATTCCATTAATGACTGGAACTATAACAAGTGTACTGGAGTCTTTATTCATGGTAGGGTGCATCTTGCCATATGACATTCTTGTGAATCCACACCCTTTAACAGTGTTTAGGTTTCCTCATATTTGCTTAACCCTTTGAGCGCCAAAGTCAATTTTTGTCACCTTTACAGAATATACCTCTGTTAATATTTTTCAGATTTTTGCCAAAAATTTTGATAAAGAACTGTAGCCAAAGAAATGTGATTTCCATTTGGTCCAAAATTATCCAAAACATTACAGAAAAATTCATAAAATTTGTTAAAACGTTGCACTAAAATATTGGTTGGAAAATTGCAGCACTCAAAGGGTTAAGTTGATCCACTACCGGTATATCAAAAATAACCTATAAAGATTCAGATTCATCATGGAATTCTGAGAATTCCCCATTATATTGTCTTGTATCATAAAATTTTTTTCTCATGCATATGTTAATCATAGTGTATTTTCCTTGTGCAAAGCTTCTAAGAATTAAATCAGTGAGGTATGTTAAAGTAATACCTCTTGACATAAAAATTTAATATGGCCTCATGGTGGCCATATAATATCATATCCATGGTGTGCATATTTAAGTCATAGTGTGTTGTCCTTGTGCCAACTTTGAATGAAATCAATCCAGATATATCAACATAATGTCTTTAGACATGAAGAAAATTGAAAAGAAATGGCCAGCAGATAGCCATATTGGATAATACAGTAAAATCGATTGACATGCATTATACATGCCATAGTATATTATCCTTGTTCCAAGTTTAAAAGAAATCAGTTCTGCCATGTCTAAGATATCTGCATGGACGTTATATACAAAGATTCACACATGCATGGCGCCAAATTTGTAAGTCCTCCCTCAGGATTGAAAAGCACAAAACTTGTAAAAATAGCTTAAACGACATCGTGAGAAGTGATAGAGGGATAAAAACATTGCATAGGGTAAATGTCCATCCAAAACTACAACTTTGTAACACATTAAGAAAACTTTGCAGCAATTGGAAGTAAGTCTAACAAATCATAAGTGTCAGACAGCATAAAGTTAATGTCAAATATACTTGTATTCAATAGAAAACAGCCGTGAATCCTAGCTGTCATTTATTGCCGCCCAGTTTTCACACACATCAAAACACACTACTTCAGCTTACAGGAGTATTAAACAGTGGTAGACATTCAGTCTTTACAGCTGAATATTCAATGGGCAATCAACATGCAAACCTCTATCATACTGCATTCACATTTCATTCATCGCAATTCATCAACTGCAAGTCTCTTTGATAACATTTCACAGACTACAAGAAGCATTCATCACATTTGATGAAGAGCCAGTCTCATTCATTCATCATTTGCTTTAACAAACATTTTTCTCTTATTCTGCTTAAAAATACAGCACGCTTAGAATGGAATAAGGAGACGACTTCTATGATTATCAATACTTTGGCATCAAAGTACCCAAACAATAGTCTTAAATTGTGGAAAGGAAGCTGTTGGAGACATTTGCAAGCTCACCTTGTTTCATAGAGAACAAAGTTGACAACAGCATCCATTGTTTTATTGAAAGCTCTCTGCAAACTCTGCAAAATGAGGAAAAATTAATAAATTGTGATGCAGATAGTACACAATGGCTGAGTCTTTCCTTGTTATTTGAACAGTCAGCCTATTATCAATCCACCTTTCGAGGCAACAATGTTGGAGTCAACTTTATTTAGGAATTTGTCACAGATATGTACCATTGAAAATGTTGCTGTTGATGTACGGAATAACAAATTTCACATTTAATAAAGTAATAGCAATATTTGGTCAGATAATGTAGCCAAATTTGGTACTTCCACAACTGTCATAAGTGCATCACCAAAGATGCTGCACTGGAACTTGTATTGGTTTGAAATTGTACACACTATCACCAACAACCACTTAAAAAACCCTTGAACCAATGCTGAACTTGTGTTGGTTTGAAATTCTTCACGCTATCACCCACAACCACTTACAAAACCCTTGAACCAATGTTGAACTTGTGTTGGTTTGAAATTGAACACACTATAACCCATAACCATTGAAAAAGCCCTTCAACCATTGCTGAGCTCTGTCCTTTACAGCATCATAAGTATTAGTGAATGAAACATGCATTATATTTGACAGATTCATTGATAAAATTATAGTTGGGCGTCAAATCAAAGTAATTCCTAAATTGAAGCTTCATAATAATTATTAGATGAGGTCTGATGCTGGCTTTTTGCATCAAATTGTTTATTTTTACAACAATCCATTGTCAAACCGTTTCTCCTACATGGTCAATACATAAGAGACATGTGGAGTCAAGTGACACACTTGTGCTTAAAATAAGCATTATTAAGTTTCCAATCAGTTGCAAACTGGTGTGCAAACTACTATAATATTAATGGTGACCAAATATTGATCAATTGTCCATAAATCAAACTACATCATACAAGTGCTACATCTGTTGATGTAGGATAACTCCATTCTTTCTGATTACAGATTTAAAATCAGCAACTTTGATTTATTCGATAAGTGTGTCAATGACCATTAGGGGACGACTGCATTAACTTGCATGGTACCTGAAACCCGAGTCCTTGCCTGACCAACTCGGGTGACAAACAGAAGACTTTTAATCCCAAGGTGTGAATGTCCCATTGTTATGTTTATCTAATCCAGCTGGTGCTTTGTAGTGCCATTGTAGGAAAGGCAGGTCTGTGAAATTGATCCTCTAGGGAAGTCGGGTATTCCTAAGTTAATGGAGGTTTCCCGTAATGCTTACATGTATGGCTTTGCTAAACGCAGTTTTACGGAGAATTCAAAAACAGACACAGAACAAAACCTAGCTGCCATCAATATTGTATATAAATTCAGTCTCACAGTGTTTCAAGGTTTTACTCTCTACAATGTGTCATAGCAATCATTAACCAGTAAACTCTCATTTTTAGAGAGTAGATTCCTGGAACATTCTGGATGAGACTAAACATCACAGGTTTAAGATTAGTTGGTATATTCCTAGAAGAAATTTTTGTATTAGTACCACACAGCAATCACTGTAATGTATTATTAGTGTTACAGATACAGGTAGTACATAGGATATACTTTGAATGAGATGGAGGCAGTTTGTCTGTGTTAATGTATTGGTTTGTTTGTTCTTTACTAACTCTTTGGATAAGAATCTTAGGTTATTATAAAGTCAAACATAACCTGAACATTTTTGTTTTAGCTTTCATACAAATAATTTTTCACTCACTCTTGAAAGAGTTACAAATCATTATCAAGAATCATGAAGGGTCAATTACTAAGGACTTAGTTACTTTGTTTTATAATAATAACATTATGACTTTAGCAATAGTGCTGTGCCTCACAGCTAGCACAGAATTTCTTGGTGACTTTGACAAAGTTAAAAAAAGGTATAGTGCCAGTGCAAAATCCTCTGCCACAAAATTTAAGTCATCCTATATCTGGCCTGATAACTAGATACTTGGATTTAAATTGTCATTGGTAGCATATACCATCAATGAACATTCTACAACATAAAAGTTGAGAGACAGAGTTCCTCTAAATCAAGCTAAAACAGTCAATGAATTTCACCTTTTTATGCTTTTTCTAAGTTCTCTCTCTGTAAATGAAGTTTTTCATGTCTTTGTAAACCTTTCCTAGTTTTGCTCTCTCTTTAAATGTCATTTTGTAATGACACGATATCATATATGTGAATTATTACAAAGAGGTATACACAAAATTCTGAAACATAGACTCATGGCTGATCACTGAAACTTAGAATGGTAGTAAGTTTAATTTTCTAACAAATATCAATGCGTATGACAATGTGATGCAAGCTTTTCATCAAACACCATCAAATGTACTTTATTCTCAGAAAAAGGATCGGTATACAAACTTTAGGCAATTTTAGGCAATAATCTCCTGTTTATTTTGAAAGTTCAAAGACTACTGCTTTGGTTGTTTGACACGTCACATTTGCAAACACTGTCTGAGACAGTTCAGAACAATGCTAGTAAATGCATTCTGCAAAAAGAATTTATTTTTAAATTTTGATTATCAAGGATTTGTACATTTGACCTTTGTTTAACCCTTTCACCACCATGGTTTGTCCCAAATCCATTGTTTTCTATGGTAAAGTTGGACCTGTATACAGGGAACTGGGGGTGAAAGGGTTAAGATATCCATGGCAAGAGTTCCATCTTGGGCAGCAGATATTTTAGTGGGACAGTTACAGGCCTCTTCCAGACAAAAAAAGATGCCATGTGGAGGGGGATGGTAGAATAATTTTGTGAAAGGGCAAATTAATCAAATAGAGAGGTATTCGTCGGTGCTATTGTCAATACGATTCATTGGGGGACTAAGAGATTTTTGTTACGTCATCCTATACAACCCATAATTGATTCATAACAAAGACTATGCAATTATTCATAGGATTGAGTGAAAAAACATGTATTAGTTACACTCTAAAAAAAGGTTTACCATAGTTAGAGGAGGGAACGGTTAGAAGATTGTGATATGCACTAGTAATGCACATAAAGAGTTGGCCTCTAGAGGGAGACATTTCATGTACTTACTCCTTTCACAAACTTCATGTGCTAAAAAAATTAATGATGGAAAAACATGGAAGCAAAGAAAGCATAGGATTTAAATCTGCAATACTTATGAACTTTGTAAAAAAAGAAATACGCAAAGAAAAGGTGAATTTTGTCATCACTGTTGAAGACCCTGGTTTGACTTCTGGTATGACCAATGTGTATTTTATCCATTATTTAAATGTAGTTAACATCAGATGAAACTTCAAGGATTCTTGTCAAAGACCACATTTTTTTTCTGATGATTTATTTCAGTTGACCGCATGTTAAAATAACTGCTAAAAGACAAAGTTTGTGCCAGTATTTGACATTGATACTGATTTTCTCATTTCTTCTTATTTGAGTCAGTATTTCTTTGGAAACCTTCACCACATGCATGGGGATAGGTCTGTATCACAATAACAAACAATGTCAACTCTTGTAAGAAATAATCATAAAACATAAAATATCTTAAGCTGTCTAATATTCAGATTAATGAAAAAGTCAGAAAATGAGGTGAGCAAGTCAGTTACGGTGAAAATAAATGTGTTATTACATAGTCTTGTAAAAATGAATAAGGAGAGTGCAGCATGGGGTGTCATTTTTGGTAACTTTGTGATCATCATGTGCAATGGAAAATTTCAATGCATGATAGTCAGCTAAGATTTACTATTGTCACCATACTGAAAATATCTACAAACTCAATAATGGCAACTATATTGCAACCAAATTAAGGTGGTTGGAAAGGCTATTTTTGCACCAATTCTTTTCTCAGAGTTAATGTCAAGTTCAAGTGTTAGAATCAAGATATTTAGTTCAAATTTTCAGGATAACTCCCTTAGTTAATATTTTCTCCAAAGAATATAAAAATTGTATATTTGCAGCCATAATTTTGAAATATGACACCAGTAAATATTAAAATTTAATTTTTCATATTTTTTTTACATATTTGAATTTAATAATAATTGGATAGTATTAATATTACCAAATTAGTTATAAATATGTTGACACTATTTATTGTAAGATTCGTACGGCAGGATTTGAAAATAAGATTTGTTTTAATGTTTTACATGGGTTTATATATCAAAAAATTATTAAAAATTCTTTCAAATTTCAAAATGTGATTTTTCAAAAAGTACTTCAATACAGGAAAATTGTGCCGTACAAATCTTATCTGTAACCTTGTTAATAGGCTGTAAAAATTCCATGTCCATATCTCATTTCAAAGTTGGATTAAATTGGTATACAATTATGTAGGAAAACTGTTATTCTGTCAAAAATGTTGAAAACAAGCCATATTTGCACCCCACTTTTGAAGTCATAGAGCATTTTTTTTGGTTAATCTCACTTTTGACACCTCTTTGACACTCAAAGAATGTAAAAATGCATTAACAATAGCAGTCACTCACTCTGAATGCCAGCACCGCCTTGTCAAACTTTCCTGAAAAACAGCAAATAATGACTTTCCCTTTTCAAACATTTTATTAAAAGCTAGGGGCCTCTACCATAGTTAATACACTAAGGACTCCCCAACTTCTTCTTATTTGGTCAGTTTTTCAGAAGTTTTAACAGGCTATAACTCTGCAATGCCTTTGTGCCCAAATGTCTAGTTTTTTTTATTCCACAGAGAATGTTGACTACTTTTATATTTAATAGTTTTGTTGAAATTTATAACTGACGCTCTAGCCTTTCCAACCACCTTAACCCCTACTTCGGTTACCATAATTGATTATTAAGTCTGCATATTGTATATGATCTACACTGTTAAAAGGCAATTGAGATTTGGATCAAAGCATTCTTACATGGACTTCCTGATCACTTCTATTCTCAAGCCAAGCTTCAGCAATGGGCCGCCATCCTAATACTTCTTTGTCCAGGAACACAATACCCTGCAATACAAAAAATTGCTCATATATCTACCTCTTGGCCATTTAATTTTTAATAAATTCAACTTCATGCGTAAGCCACAGTATTTCCATCAAAGTTATTGCATGAGTATAAATACTTTGGAAACCCTGTTGATATTCAATTTAATATTATTATTTCATATGCCAAGGGAAAATCCAATACAATGATGCATGAACTCTGGTAAGGTTTACCCACACAATTCTGTTAATAAGTGGTAAAATAAATGCCATTATACCAAAGACTTGGTCTGGTCATGTCTGAGAGAAAGTCTCAAAGATTGAAGAGACATGACAAAATCATCATGAGTTTGTCCTTGGCTTGTTTGGCATCATGGGTTTTGTGGTGAAAAGATTAGTTTCCATGAGTAATCATGACATTTCTTATGCAGTTTGAATTTGCTTGCCTTTTAAAATTCCACACCGTTGTAAAACAAGGTATCTAGGCATTGGACTAGACTGCTAGAAAAGTACTTACAGCTCTTGCTACTGAAGCAGGGGATGCATCACTTAGATTACTTGTCTCAAATAACAATCTGACATTGTGAGAGAGGAAGAGACGGTCTCCATTACGTAGATGAAGTGTTCTGCTGTTGTCCAATACACTGTTGAAATTATCAATCCAGCTTGTACTGAGAGGACCATCCATACACAGCCATGTATTGCTAACGTTCTGAAAATCAAATCAAATGTGAATATTAAAAACAATTTTTGTTTAAAAACTAAGTTTACATTCTTTTCTGATTTCTAAATCTCCAGATTTTGTTTGAGTCTTAATAAAAGAAACATACTTTGAAATGAAATGTTATTAAAAATGGGGAGATGTTGGAAAGAATTTCACATAGACAATCGATTAGCATTTGGGTGTGACCAGTTGAAACCAAAGAAAGAATATGTCATGATCAAGAATACTTATTTAACGTAGTATGCTCCCCGAAAATGAAAGACTTAAACTTTTGCTCAAACTTTCCTCAAGGGATCTTTCAGCCATTCCCTTTCAATATCAAGAATAAAAATCAGGGGTCACCGTGCAAATTTTGGTACCAGAGAAACAAATCACCCAAGATTTACCGATATCAAAATGGCAGTCATCTCTGTGTTAACTCTATGGAGAAAAGTACAATAGTCGACTTTCAAAAAAACTAAGCTGATGAAAATTTTTCTTACATCACGAGCTTTAAAACGAACCCCACACAAGTGGTATATCAGAAAAAAATTGTAAAAGTTTTAGTCCAACTACTAGTATCTGTCCCTGAGGTGCATTCTACCTTAATGGCAAAATTAACCAGTGCATAAAATAATGTTAAAGAATAACAATCACAAAGTTAAAGATTATCTCATATCGACAATGGTTGGCCTGATGTTCTATATTGACAGTGGTTGGGCTGATGTTTTACATTGGTAGTGGTTGGGCTGATGTCCAATACTATTTACAATGTTTGGGCTGATGTTTTACATTGACAGTGGTTGGGCTGATGTTTTACATTGACAGTGGTTGGGCTGATGTTTTACATTGACAGTGGTTGGGGTGTTGTTTTATATTGACAGTGGTTGGGGTGTTGTTTTATATTGACAGTGGTTGGGCTGATGTTTTACATTGACAGTGGTTGGGCTGATGTTTTACATTGACAGTGGTTGGGCTGATGTTTTACATTGACAGTGGTTGGGCTGATGTTTTACATTGACAGTGGTTGGGCTGATGTCCAATATTATTTACAATGTTTGGGCTGATGTTTTACATTGACAGTGGTTGGGCTGATGTTTTACATTGACAGTGGTTGGGCTGATGTTTTACATTGACAGTGGTTGGGCTGATGTTTTACATTGACAGTGGTTGGGCTGATGTTTTATATTGGCAGTGGTTGGCTGATGTTTTATATTGACAGTGGTTGGCTGATGTTTTATATTGACAGAGGTTGGACTGACATTTTATATTGACAGTGGTTGGGCTGATGGTTTATATTGACAGTGGCTTGGCTGATGTTTTATATTGACAGTGGTTGGGCTGATGTTTTACATTGACAGTGGTTGGGCTGATGTTTTACATTGACAGTGGTTGGGCTGATGTTTTACATTGACAGTGGTTGGGCTGATGTTTTACATTGGCAGTGGTTGGGCTGATGTTCTACACTGACAGTGGTTGGGCTGATGTTTTATATTGACAGTGGTGGGCTGATGTTTTATATTGACAGTGGTTGGCTGATGTTTTACATTGACAGTGGCTGGGCTGATGTTTTACATTGACAGTGGTTGGGCTGATGTTTTACATTGACAGTCCCATATTGACAATAATTTGGCAGACATCTTATAATGCAATAGTTGGGCTGATGTCCTATGTCGACAATAGTGGACTGATGCCCAATATCAACTGTGGTTTGGTAGATGTCCTGTATTTACCGTATAAGGGTTGGAGTTACAACCTATATTGATGATGGTTAACTTACCACTCATACTGAAAATGGTAATGGTAAAATCACATTGGCATATTCTAAGTGTGTAACAATGATCATGCAAAATGTCATACCCTGTTTGCTTTCCTCCAGGCGGCTGTAAAGACACCATCTACCCAGTCATGATTTTGATTGAGACTTCCAAACATAAGTGACAGGTCATCAACAACCAATGGATTGATTCTCTGCAGTTTGTGAGTCATCTGAGGCAATGCTGATGAGCTAGTCCTAGATTGACGAGATGACGGTGGGAGAGGTGACATCCCAGACAATGCATCTACTAAGGTTTGTATGCAGGCAGATTTTCCACTCCCTGGAGGACCAGCTACAATGATTCCTGTCAAATCAATACATCAATACTTGAAGCAACAAATCAAGAAACTTATAGAATGTACAAATACTTCACTCTTTTAGCATCTTTGGGTCCACACTCAATGATAAATTGTTCATCCGATGGAATAAGAGTTGGAGGACTAACAGAATAGTCAACTATGGATCTTATTTTATTCTGAGATTCGTGTAGAAAAGTTACACATCTCTTCATCTGACAGCTACAATTCCAGAATTTCACAAACAATGTGAAGGAGATTAACCCTCTAAGGCCTAAACCCCTATATAGAGGTTGCTGTGGTAAGTTACTCAGGCCTGAAAGGGTTAAAAACCAATTTTCTTTCTCTTTTTTGATATCTTCCTCTCAACGATACATGTGTCATTTTGTATTCTTATTCAATTCTTCAACTTAATATTTTTTCATTCAGTCCCAACTCTATCACAAGGACAACACTCCAACAGGAACTGTAAATACCAAAATTTAACAGTTTTGTTCTTTCATAAAAACATTTAGATATAAATGATAAATTTGTGGATGTTATTGTTTGTTAAGTCTTAATTTATGTCAGTAAAACGTGCTGATAGTAGACTTAGTAGATTAAGTATTCCTAATAATGGCTACTTGGCAGAATCTTTCTATGGCAAATCACATACCATGGCTGACTTTAGACACAGCATAGACTTGCATAGCTTTATTGACCCATGGTGCATGAGGTACTAGTCCATTATCTTGTGCCTTTTGAATGATGGCTTGTTCCACATCAATTTGTTCTTTTCGAGCTCTTCCTGACATCGGTGTCGGAGGTTCTCCAAGTCCCGCAAAGACATCTTTTACAACGTGGGTTAAGATGTGAAAAGCCTGTAAAGATAAAACCACAAAACAAAGAAAGTAAATAACAGTGAAAATAACACCTATCTCCTCAAATGCAACTACATGTATATGTGAAACAGAAGTGCACTTTGCTAACTTAGCCCATGTCTGTATACTTGTGTTGGTCATAACTTTAACTTTATTGGTATCACTCCTTTGAAGATGAAAGTAATCTGACATGAAATCTGCTGTCAGTACTTTCCAATGTCCCACTCTAATAACACAGTCATATCCTCTCAGATTATCACTGATAATTATCAGAAATAATCTGACAGAATGACATCACGAAATTCACTGGTGTCTACATAGCTGTGATATAATTACACGTAAAACAGGAACTTTGAAACTGTTGGAAGACAAACACTTACATCTGGTTTAAGCCTTGGTCCAATAACATCAAGGAGACACTGAGCAACTAATGCATGTTCAGCTTTTGCAGCAGGTGATAGAGGGTTCTGTATTCCAGCTCTTTTCAATGCTGCCTTGTCATGTGTCTTTGTAGTGGGTGTTGGAGCTAAAAACGAAAGGAAAGTATCAGATATTAAGGATCAAAGTTTTTGTGGTGGGTGTTGGCGCTAAAAACGAAAAGAATATAATAGATATTAAGGATCATTTGTAGTGGGTGTTGGAGCTAAACACAAAAGGAAAACATTCGATATTAAGGATCAAAGTTAGACTTATAAGTGGGCAGTGTGTGTCAAGAGAAATGCATGACAAACGTAATGTACCGCAGTTGAAAATAAACGAAACCCTTCTAATTATACAGTAGGTCAATGTATTCTAGGTACAAACTTGATGTAGCAAATAATACACCTCATACATAAACACAGAGACACATATACACATGCATACCTACACTGTGTCCAAAAATGAGGTATGCCATAGGAAAGTGTGATGTCAACAATGTTACTTGGGTATAAAAGCCAACTTATTCAGGTTTTCTTTGGTGGGCTGACATGGAAATAGTAAATTTATGGAGGGTACCCATCTACATTCAAAGATAAATATATTGACTGTCACATATCCAGTTTAAAACTTACTTAATTGTGGATTCATCATAGAGGCTTGGCTGTTGGATCTTGAGGACTCCATTCTGTCTTCACGTAGAGTGCGTTTCTTTTGATGTGCAAACTGTATCACTGTACTCAGAGTGTTCATGCCTAATTTATGTTGCTGATCAGTAGCCCTGGCAGAACAAACATGTTTTAACAATGAAATACGTTGTACAGAAGCTTGCTGAAGTATTCTCCATCACATACAAAAACCAGAACAACTAATTATAGTAATCTATGGTTTAGTGAAAAATAAGGAGATAGAAAGCATGATACACTAATCCATACACAGTGACAAATATTCTATAAAATGGTTCAGTTATCCACATCTAAACTGTTACCACTGTGAAAGTGACGTCTAGAATGCTGGCAATCAATTTAAACATATCTTTGAATTTCACACAAAAATTACAATTAAAATAAGAACATCCATAACATGACAATAATTTAAACACCTTGATTGTCCCAGACATGTTGAACATATAAGATTTCTTATTTTTGATTTATAAAATTTAAATGATAACTTTACGTAAGATGGTCCTGTTAGTTTATGGCTATGAAGTTTCCTGATTGGATTTCATAATGAATTGGCTTTTGTGAACTTTTCTTGGATGAAACCATTGTTAAACAGTGACTGTGTTTTTGTCCTAATTTAGAATTGGTCTTGCTAGAATTACAAAAGAATTCACTTTTGAATTGTTATGAAGGTGTTAGGTTCAATATTACGGATATCTTGTGGTAAAATATTTTTTTGCCAATATATGCTCACTTTTCATTTAGGATTTGCAAGTTGCATTCACCAGCACTCCAGTATGTTCAAAGAGACTTGGCTGTTTCAAATTGCAGTTATCCAAAGTCACCCTCCCAATCATTTCATGTACTAAGTTTTACTGTTGGTATTCTTGTGCCATTATGCCATATTTGGTTTTCTAGGCATTTTAAAAGCTTGAACCACTTATGCTGGCACAGACGATTTCTTTTCTGTTAGGGCACAAAGTCAGATGACATTTTGGCCACTAGGGCACAAAGTCAGATGACATTTTGGCCATTAGGACACAAAGTCAGATGACATTTTGGCCATTAGGGCACAAAGTCAGATGACATTTTGGCCATTAGGACACAAAGTCAGATGACATTTTGGCCACCAGGCCACAAAGTCAGATGGTATTTTGATCATTAGGGCACAAAGTCAGATGGTAGTTTGACCATTAGGAGATTTAGTCAGATAATACTTTCACAACTATTTGGAGATTAAAAAGATGGCAGTTTGATCAGTGTAGGATATTAGTGTGCTCCAGTAAAGCACTGTCTAGTGATTTTTCTAACATGAAACTCATTTTATCAAATAAAGCAGTTTAGTTATATAAATTTGAAACTTAAACGAGAGATAATTAAGACTGCTGAGTGAAAACAATGACATATAATGCCAGATGCTCTAAGAAAACCTATGAAAAAGAAAGAATAGACTATGGATTCATATTCAATTTGCATATGATAGGAAATTTCTGAATACAGATCCAAAAATGATCAAAAAATATTTTAAAAAGTTAGTTGTATTGTTAAAAAGTTTAAAAAGTTAATTGTCTAAAAAGAGAGTGAGTGGTGAGATTCAGATAAGAATTCTGATGATTGTGTTAGCAAATTTACAGAGTTAACTAGCAGAAAGTGTATGTTAACTAGCAGAAAGTGTATGTTAACTAGCAGAAAGTGTGTGTTAACTAGCAGAAAGTGTATGTTAACTAGCAGAAAGTGTATGTTAAGAACACTCAATACAACCTAAACCGCACACTGAGTAAATCAAAAACACAAGATTGAGTTAAAGTCCAAGTACAAGCACTTATCAAGAATTAACATCAAATCCATAGCAGCCATTAGAATGTCTAAGATAGTTAGCAATGACTGGTATTAGTAAACAATGCTGCACTGCGCTTCTATCTGCAATTTATAAAACAAACCAAATATTGCTGGATCACCCTCTATCATCACGCATAATGAAATTTACCAATAATTTGGATATATTCATGATATGGAATTGTGGAACAGGCCAGAAAATAAGATTATATTGGCCATTTGAAGAATTTTTTTTACCCAGATAGAAGGGCTTGTTCTAAGTCCTCTTTGAAAAGGGAGGCTCGCATAAGAGCAGCTCGGAAGTTTTGTAAACTCAACACATTCTCTGTTGCCGGTGGCCTGGATAAGTCCACATGCAATGAAGCCATAAAAAAAAAGAATGCAAGAAATAATATGAATTATCAAGAAGACTGTGCAGAAAATTACATTCAGTCAATGATGCAGTTAGCAAGAGCTTGTACCTCCTGAAAAATATTCTGCACCTTTTTTGTCAGTAAAAATAAAAGTGTACTGTTGAATCAAAATCAAGCAGTTTGAATATCACAGATGAGCATAGTAAAATTGTAATATTCAAATTGGCCACTAACATTTTAGACATTTTGGTTGGACATATTTACTTTAGTTCAGGGTTGGTGTGGTTAGACATATACCCCTATACAGAGTAGAAAGGTGTTACGTAATAAACAAAAATTTACCCAAACTGTGACCATGCAACACCAGTGAGTCAAAAAATTTACAGAAAAATTTTAAGTATTGTCTGTCATAAACAAGTTCATATAGCATTTGGTAAATTTACAAACTTATAAGTGAGAAACATATAATATTTGTATATGCATGAACATATCAGTATGTGTAAAAAAAGATTAGAAAGCAAAGTTCAGAATTCACTTACATTTGATCTTTGCAATGTTGGGCGACAATTTTCAACCTGTCTGCCAAGATTTTGGGAGACTTGAAGCCATAGGAGGCACATTTTGCTCTCAAGATCATAGCTACATCTGGCATAGCTATTGAAACATTGCGAAACAGAATACTGACATCGGTTGGAATCTTGTAATTATCTTGAATTTCTGGATTTATCGTGATGAAGAAAGCTGTTGTTGGCTTTAAAATCACCTGTAAATGAAATCAATGTAAGATTAGATTATGCAACTGTAATGCTGAATAGTACTCTATAAATTAATAAGTTTCCCTGCCGTATTATCATAACATAAATCTGTCGTACTTGTATTATCTTATGTACATAATGTTGTATTCCAATGTTGAAATATTTACACCAAATAAGAATATGCTAACTTTAACTCCTTGACTACATAGATTGCCAGAATTTTCTGACACCATAATGAATTTCTTCATAGATTGAGTGTTGACATATTTCAGAGAGAACCTCTATGAATTTAAAGTATGTTTGATAATGAAATTTTACTATTATTTGTTGGTCAAGGGATTAAATCGTGCACCAGATCTCATTCCTTGCAAAGATATTTGAAAAAGAACATATGCCTGGAGACATATGCAAAGAATTTTAGATCTGTGTGTCTCTATGAGTGTCTGTATGTGTGTGTATGTGTGTGTGTGTTTATATATGTGGGCATGCAAGATGGTATCATCTCAGGGTTGTGACGAGTATTATTTTCCTGTTGTGATGGAGGTTTCATAGTTACTTAGAATATATTGCAATGTTTAATACTTACATCATCGCCATCTCCTAGAGTGCAGTATTTCTGTTTGGCTTTGATTGCTGCTGTTACGACATGGATGTGATCAAGCAGAATGGCCAAAGCATCTTTCTGTAAGTTTTGAAATTCATCAAAACAGCCCCAACAACCATCCTACAACAAATATAAATTGAGTGAGTGTACTTTGAATCATTGATAAATCCATAGCATTACATCAAGATACCTGTATTGGATTTATCAATTTTTCCTGATATTTGTGAAAGACTACAATGCCTACAATGTATGGTTATTCAAAAAATACAAAGCTACAGTATAAACTGAGTATGAACAAACAATAAAGAGATCACCTTCTTAGGGCTCTGTAGAACGGATAGGAATTGATATTACTATTGGAACTGGACGATAACGTATCACTGGACGGCAAAATGTCACAGAGTATAAAAATGGGCTAGTCAGCATCAACGGATACCTGTCTGTGAACAATTGCAGTCTTTAACACTATATGAAATGTCTTTTCAAAGATGTTTGAAGGATGGTTTTTGTTTTAGATTTAACTCTTCACTTAAAAAGATGAGTTATTTAATATGTTTGCAAATTGAATCACATGCTTTTCTTCCAAGAAGCTGGCAAATCCATATTGTCTGCATATTGTTGATGTTTCTTACCATAGCTAATCCATGTAGTATCTTACTCAGTCCTGATGCATCACTTTCTGGTGAACAGCTGAAAACAGCCATGTACTTGCCAAGTAGGAATGCCAGTCCCTTAGCTGTCTCTGTTTTACCAACACCTATACTTCCAATGATAGCACTGCCTTTCAAGTTGTTCAGGGCCTGCCAAGGCAACGATATCAAGTCAATAAATCATAGCTTTTAAGAGTTACAACATTTGACAGTACATACATGAACGTCAAACTTCAAGATGAAAACCAACATATAAAAGAAACTGTATTATAAACCAATGCATTAAACAAAGCTGTGTGGTAAAATCTCAACGCAGTGACACACTCCTCATTGTACAGTATGCAGACATCACAAGATATAAACACCTGTTAAATTTCAATCAGATTTAATATATTTTAAAGCAGCTTCCTTGATCTGGTATTGATGATTTTCTAAAAACTACCAATATTTCTGGTTAACTGATGCATTATCAACTTACCAAACGTTGTATGTCTCAGTTTGAACATAGACATAGTGGCATATGACCAAGTAAATGACCCTTGACCTTTCAAAGATTCACTCACCATTGACATTGCAAGGAATGCTCTTTCTGTGACTGGATTCAGAACCAATGCAGATGATGTGTCATAAAATTCACCTCCATATGTGTATTTATCATCAAGAATGACAATCTGAGGAAGATCTTTTCCATCTGAAACAGTATGAACAACATCAAATATAAACCATCACATTTGATTAATGATACAACATTTGATTAATGGCCCCTTTGAATTACTAGATGTACAGTCATGTTAAAGTGATTTAAAAACCTCTTGTGCATAACATCATGTTAAATATGAGTAAAAATTGTAACCCTTTGAGTGCTGTAATTTTTCCCTCCAAAATTTTAGTGTAACATTTTACCAATTTTTATGAATTTTTCTGTAATAGTTTTGCTAATTTTGGACCAAACGGACATAACTTTCAATTGTCTACAGTTTTTATCAAAATATTGGAAAAAATCTGAAAATAAATTGTCTGCATCTGAAAACAAAATTGTCGGCCTTATATTCAATAAAGGCAACAAAAATTGACTTTGGCACTCAAAGGGTTAATGGGGTAACCGGAAATGATCAACATTATGAAATGGGAGTTTGGTACAACATTACAGTACATAAAAAATTATATTGTTCTTGAAGGTAGATATTAGTATGGGTAGGGGGGTTGAATATTCTTGATGCTAGAATTTAAAATGGGGGGGGGGGGGGTTTAAGATTCTTGCTGGGGGGTGGGGGGTAAAGATTCTTGCTGGAGACTGACCTTCATTTGTCATGTAACATCTGATGCATCGTCTCCACTCAAAGTCACCAGGTTCACGTATCTTTCTGTTTGCCATGTTTTCAAGAGTGTCTCTCAGATAAAGTGACAGCTGTGAAAGTATAACAGATATATAATATTTATTGAAATACATTTCTAGGAATTGGTCTTGCCTGTCTGTATACAGACATGTACATGTCATGTGTCAGATATACTGTATCTGATAGGAAACCTTTGTGTTCCTCTGTGTCAATATGAATATGAACCTGGAACAGTATATGACAAATATCTACACACAATTTTAATGAAAGTTTGCTTTCATTTATCAAATATCAAATATGAATGTCAAGTTTAATGTAGAATTATTGCAGCATCACATGAGTATTTGTTTTGCTTTGAAATGATCTGAAATAAGAGATATCAAAAATTGATTTTCTGAATGGTTCATATATAATTTGACTGAACTGCCATCAAATGGGTGATTTATGTGAATTTTAAAATTTATTAACAAATGATAACTCAAGAGTGAAATGATAAGTCTAACTCACCCCAAGTAGACTTTCCAGTCTTAGTTTATGCACTGCTGTCACAGGTTCATCAATTCCCCTCCAAACACCTCTTCCCATCACTGATGATATCCGATTCACAACCATCAGGAACTTTTTGGCCGAGTTATTCAATGCTTTCCGTTCATATCGAATTTCAGCAATGCCAAGCTCACACTCTCTTGTCCAGTGAGATAGGAGACCCAGTCTGCCAACCTGTCCTGGGTACTGTGGAAATCAATGAAATGTTTCAATGGCAACCAAATCACACTGAAAAAACATCATTTGGTTTCTAAATGTTATTTTATACCCATGCCAATATCACTCCATCCTGGTGATGTTTAACATAATATATCTGCAGTGATATTTTACAGCAAATGTTGAGATATGCATGTTAAATCATCATCAGTTTTGGAGTATTCCTAGACTTTCAATTGTAACTTGTCATCAGTTTTGGAGTATTCCTAGACTATCAATTGTAACTTGCAATAAAGTAGTAAACAAACAAAATGGCTGTCACTTCACTCTCCGCCTGCCATGCAATGTTGCAGACAATAATTTGGAGGGCTTCGTCACATGTCTGATGCAGCATTCATATTGATACGATACAGGAACAGACAACTTACTGACGATTTAGAAAGTCCAACTTAAGCAGCACTGAAAATATTTTGATCAGTTGTCTCCACAGATATGCTATCTTTACTCAGCAAATAGCAGATTTATGTCTGATTTCATGGTATGTTGTGATTGTAGCCATAGAGAATACTACATGATATGCAGAAATACAAATGTATACCCTAATAGATAAATAAATTCACTGCTTTCTACAACTCTCTAGACTTGGTCAATCACTTGGTGTATCAGACGTTATAAGGAAATAAGGTCCTCATGGATAGCCACAAGCAGGCTTTGAAAGATTGATTGATTGGTTACTGCACTGATACTCATCCTGAGTGAAAGTTGTATGGATACAGAAATGTCATTTTGTTGTAATTTTATTGTTTCATCTTACTGTCTGTCTCTCACTTTTTTAGCTTTTTTGAAACTACTACAAAAAGATTTTCTTTTCCTGTGCTGTTCTGTCACATGAACCTCCCTGCAACATAATTTTGTCATTGATTGTTATTTTGTTTTTTTATATAAAGGGAAACTTTACCCATTTTTAATGAGTCATTATACCTTCCTGACATTCACCTTTCTTACAACAGTCTCCCCATCACAGCCCTCAATCTCCACTGCTTTGAAACATATGCATACATTCGATGCTACATGTAGGTTTGTGCATTATTTCTTGCAATTTTATTTCATTTTGGGTGTGTTACAAATGTGTCGACAAATAATGCATCCAATGCATAGAGTTACTGAGGTCACAAGATAAGTCACAAGTATCATATTACAGTCTGGTCATAGGTATATGCAAATACAGGAATAGTCATGGACAATACTGACATTGAAAAGAATTGATAAGGCCAAGTTTTATTTTGGCTTCACAAGTTTGCCTTATAGGCAAAATCTGCTTATTCCCATTTTGTATCGCATTTTGCATTTTGGTGACATGGCATTGGTGACATTGAATAAAGGTCACTATTACTATTATTATTTGGTTTAATCCTTTGTATCTCCCCAGATAGAAAGATATACATGGTATCATGGGTCACCTATTAGATGGTAGGAGGTGTATTGCTTCCAGATGGAAATATATGCATGTTATCACGGGTCACTTATTAAACAGCAGGAAGGATGATGTGATGGTGGTGAGAATTGAAAGACTCAAATGACTTACTCTGAATGCTAGCTCCTCCAAAGGTAGACCTGCATTGACATCATTTAATGCTTTGACTGCGGCTGAAAATATGGTTTTACTGATGGTCTCTTGCAGTCCTTTCAACCACACCTCAACTCCATCATGAAGCTGCACCTAAAGTTGCAAAAAGTTTAATTATGATTTTACGGCACATCACACAATGGTAGTTTTGGATTACTTAATACTTGCAAGACAAGGGGCTATACAAAGAGAAGGTCGATGCAGAAAAAAGACTGCAATAAACAGATAAAACCATTGAATTTCTAGGGTCTTGTTATTCTAATTCCTGAAACCATGATCAATGAATTCTGTCATTTCCTAACATGTACTCTTGGGAGTGAATGATGCAGTGTGATTGCTTGTTCATTGCCATGGAGACATCAGCTGGGAATCTTAGTCTTTTCAAAGAATACTATGACCTATTTTTAGATATTGATTTTATGGGGTAAGTTAATGAAAGTCAACCAAAGAATCAATCTTGATATTACAAGGAGAGTGCTCTGTCAAATAATTAATAACAATGTTTAGAGTCTTAGTTGTAGTATGAATGAACATGTCATCTCACATTTGCACTTGGCCATGTAGTCATCCCCAATTTGCACTTGGCTATGTAGTCATCCCCAATTTGAACACAGCCATGTAGTCATCCCCAATTTGAACACAGCCATGTAGTCATCCCCAATTTGCACACAGCCATGTAGTCATCCCCAATTTGAACACAGCCATTTAGTCATCCCCAATTTGCACACAGCCATGTAGTCATCCCCAATTTGCACTTGGCCATGTAGTCATCCCCAATTTGCACACAGCCATATAGTCATCCCCAATTTGCACTCAGCCATATAGTCATCCCCAATTTGCACTTGGCCATGTAGTCATCCCCAATTTGCACTTGGCCATGTAGTCATCCCCAATTTGCACTTGGCCATGTAGTCATCCCCAATTTGCACTTGGCCATGTAGTCATCCCCAATTTGCACTCAGCCATATAGTCATCCCCAATTTGCACTTGGCCATGTAGTCATCCCCAATTTGCACTTGGCCATGTAGTCATCCCCAATTTGCACTTGGCCATGTAGTCATCCCCAATTTGCACTTGGCCATGTAGTCATCCCCAATTTGCACTCAGCAATGTAATCATCCCCAATTTGCACCTGGCAACGTATAAAAACTGTAAAGATGAGGAAGACTGTACAGACTGCCATACCTCTTCATCCAATGGGAGCATTTCACCATCCTGTGACACTACAGACACTGCTTGGTAATGATCATTGTGTTCATTTTGGGAACCACCACTGTCACTGATACCACTGTGTGCAGTTGTTGGTGTTCTCCTTCCCCCAATGCTAGTCATTCTAGTTGTAGGATAGATTGAGGAATCTCTGTCTCCCATACTGCTGTGATGTAATTCTCGACCTGAATACTTGTCTGGAGATGTAGCTGAACTAAATCCATCAACATTGATCTTCTCAAGTTTGACGTCATAAACATTATTGAATATTGCTCTGAAATACCAAAAACATTCAAAAATATCAATATCATACAAAGACAATATGGACAATATGAATTATTTACCAAAAATTACAAGTAGATTGCATTGAATGGCCAATAGCTGTAATAGAGTTACAGTGCATAACATTTTAAATAACCATTCAACTTACCTTAGATGTGGTCTCCTGACAGACTCTTAAAGGGACAAAGTCGGCCATTTTTCATGAATTTTTTTTCATGCAAGATACTACTTATATTGTTTGACATGTTGAAAGATACTGAATGAATGGGTGACCATGCATATATTCGACCCCAATTTTAGACACAATTCATGAAACCATTGCTAAAATGAATTAATGGTCATGACCATTAATTCGTTTTTGCGATGGTTTCATTTAATTTGTCTAAAACCGGGGTCGAATATATGCATGGTCACCCATTCATTCAGTATCTTTCAACATGTCAAACAATATAAGTAGTATCTCGTATCAAACAAATTTCATGAAAAATGGCCGACTTTGTCCCTTGAATCATTGGGTCTACTTAGCACACAACAGTTAAAGCCCGGACAGCTGTGAATTTTGTGCATTATTTTCATGATTTTCAAACTAAAGTTAGTTTGTGTAAATGTGTTAACTGAAGGACATGCATACAAGTATCACTGCTGGCTGATTTGGACCATGCCTACACATTTTAACAGGTTAAATAATAAACGGGTGCCACAGTCATAAAACAGCGCCCCCTAGGAAACATACAAAAAATGCAGTATTTCCTACATGTACACATTGTGATCATAAAAGAAACAACCATGAAGCCACCACTTACTTGAATGCACAACACAAGATGACCAACATTCTGTTGTTGTAATCTTTATTTTTTGTCACATGATTAGTTTTTGAAAATGGGGGAAATCCAAAATGATGTTAAAACTTTGAATTTACACGCCATGTTTGACACTTATGACAGTCCTATACACTTTTTCAGTCTTCAATGGGTCTTATTCAAAGAAAACTCCTGGAAAACTGAGGACATTTTGAGATCGGTTTATTATACAATCACAGCTATTGGTACTTTAAGGTAGTATGCACCTCGAAAGTGAAAGACTTAAACTTTTGCTCTAACTTCCTCAAGGGATCTTTCAATCATTCCCTTTCAAAATCGAGAATAAAAATAGGGGGTCACCGAGCAAATTTGGTACTAGAGAAACAAATTACCAAGATTTACCGATATTAGAAATTCGAAATGGCCGCCATCCCTGTGTTAACTTTATGGAGAAAAAATAAAAATTTTCAAATTTCGAAAAAGTAAGCCTGTGAAAAGTTTTCTTTCACCAAGAGCTTTAAAATGAACCCCACATGTGGTATATCAGAAGAGAATAGTAAAAGTTTGAGAGTCCGAATGTCTGTCCCCGAGGTGCGTTCTACTTAAGCCTGGGTCTCTCTCTTACCTTAGATGTGGTCTGACAGACTCTAAATCATTGGGTCTACTCAGTACAGACAACTGTTAAGCCTGGGTCTCTCTCTTACCTTAGATGTGGTCTGACAGACTCTAAATCATTGGGTCTACTCAGTACAGACAACTTTAAGCCTGGGTCTCTCTCTTACCTTAGATGTGGTCTGACAGACTCTAAATCATTGGGTCTACTCAGTACAGACAACAAAACAGCATCAGACATGAAGAAGAATCTTGGGAAAGCTCTTCGTTTGTTGTCAAGGTAACCAATCAATGACTTAAAGCAGATTTCTAATTCTTCTTGAATATGTCTTAAAACCACTCCTTTTGGAACTTCACCACCAATGGATGACTGAAAGATAAAACATGTCATTCCATGGTTAATGACAAAGAAATGACATAATGACAGCCATTTGGCCACAATTCAGGGACAATGTGGCACACGCCAGAAATCATTGCTGCCTTTCCCATGAGCCCAAGGGTCATTGGCCCCTTGTGTGCTGGTCTTTATATGAATTTTGTGATGTGAACTTTTGCATGGTGAGAGGGAGCTGAGATGGCTGCAACATGATATTGACAGGGTAGATATGGGAGCAAGTGGTGACAACTACTGATAGATTTGATTGTGACTGTGAATTGTAGGAAGCAGGTAGGGTTATGATAATGATTAGTGTGTTACATGATTGTTGTGTCAGAGGTACAATGTATGAGGCCGTGGTGAAATGGTCTGCACCAATCAGTGGACAAGGCCTGGGTATCTGTGCCCTTACTCCACATTAACTGTGACTACAGCCTAGCCATAACTACCCAGTATAATGTCATGTAAGAGAGAAAACTGTCAACAATATCACTATTGACCAGTCATCTACATCAGCCAGTAGATACATGTAACAATACTCACTTGAACTGTTCAATATCATGATAATGTATAAATATAAACATCCTGGTTTTGAGATTAAACATGGAGTACTCAAATTTTATATACCTGCAGCACATTTCTGGTATCGTATGCTCTCTTCATAATTTTGATCCAGCTTTTATCAATACGGCTGAACCGTTTGGCCTCTTGTGGTAATTCCTTGGCTGTAGCACTGATACTAAACACTGCTTCTAGGTACTGCCACAAATCCTGTACTTCAAGCCACTGTTCCAGCACCATTCCAACTGCTTTCAGTTTCTCAGCCCATCCAGCAGCTTCCTCACGAAGTGGTCCTATGTATCTTGAAGTCAGCATGTTGGCAAGCAGTGCTTGGGCATCTTCTAACTGTTCAAGGAGATGTTCTGAGCTGTCCTTCTCTAAGTAGATAGGTCCACGTTTCTTGTAGTTTTGGAATGTGAGCACTTGCTCTGTCCATTCTTCCTCTGTGATTCTCAGTTTCACTTCAAGTTCAAGTTCTTTGCTGGCACACCTACAGATCTCTTCGATTTCTGCTTGATGTCTGCAAATGATAAGAGGGCATTTCAAATGATTGGTAAGCAATTAAAATCAGCCGCAAACAAAGATTTTGTGCATCCATGATCACGTTTGATTTGCTGAATGAAAGTGAATACTGGCCACCATATTGTTATTTTTATCAAGGTAGGAAGGACATGGCTTGTTTACAGCATAACACAATGAATGGCATCAAAGATCTGACTGAGTTTCCTCAGGATTTGTATTCTTTCCACTATTTACATGCTGTCTTTTTTCACATGAGTGCATATGTAACACGTAGAACAATTTTGGGGTTGCCAAGTGAAAATTGAGGTAGTGTTGGCTGGGTAACCAGAACTACCAGTATATTTACCAGTGGTTCAGGGTGGTCCTACTTAAATTTGTAAATCTCAAATGTCCCATGGACCTGGTAATGTATTACCTTGAATGGAAATGATTATTGGACTAGTTTAATGTCATATTTCACCCTTGGCCTTACTTAGTATTTCAGAGGCCAAAATCACTTACTTGATGAGACCAATGTCAAGTAGATGCAACAACTTGAAAACATTGGCTTCCAATTGGAATGAACTGCCTGTAACTGACATGACTTGTAACCAATGTCTATTTCGTATTTCTTGAGATGCTAGTTTATGAAGCAATGGAAAGACATCCAGGTAAGCTTTGATGGCATTCTTCATATCATTGTAGGCATCCCAATCTTTTAATTTATCTGGCATTCTGTCACACTCTTCCCAGTATTCCCCAACCTGTAATTAATCAACAAATAAAATAACAGAACAATGTAAAGCTTTGCATCCAAAACAACCAGAGTGTTAGCATGTTTTTTTAATTTTCATTGTTTGATTTGTAAAGTTTTAAACTTGGCCTTACTTCCTATCCTGGCAACATTTCAATGTGTCTAGCAAACTTCATCAGGCGCAATGTTTACAACAAATATGTGCAAAATATACATTGACAAAAGGAAATAATCATGTGATAAAATATGACAGGAAAGTTTGAGCAACAGTTGTGTCGAGGCATATACTACCTTGAGGATGAAATTGTCTGACAGACTTTTGATAATTGCAAGCAGCTGAAAGTTTCATATTATATATTGTCTGACAATAATTAATGATCCCTTTGGATCATGATTTTTTCTTTTGATATGTCTTGTATATTTCATTTTACTCATGTACATTTTTCAAGTTGTCTTTTCCATTGCCAAATTTTGGGATAAGTACAGAAAAAATACACCAAGAGCTCCATCATGTCAGGTGCATTATGAAATTCCTTTATTATTATCATTTATATTACCATTATTATTATTTTGACAATAAATACAAAGCATGATCTGACTATGCTTTGAATTGTAAATTCACATAAAACATTGTAAAAGTAAGTCTGTACCTCTATATGTGCACCTTGCAAGTCAGCATCTGCCCACAAAGTATCTCTGAATCTGTTATCAAATGCAATAAACTTCTGGAACAAACCATACAACAACCCAAGCAGATCCAGTTCCTGTTTTTGGGGGAATAACAGAAAACAAAAGATGAAGAGATATGTAAGATCTTTGTAATTACTGTAAATTTATTTGGAAATATGTATAACTCTATAAAATCTTTATTTAGCACTAAATTTATGATAGACATACAAAGTCTTTGAAGCAATGTGAAAATAAGTTATTGATATGACATTATATTTAGCTCTTCTGAAGAAGATTTTGCCTGAAATTTTTGAAAAATATTGAAGAGACATGTGGAGGTCATTACCTCACCAGTTCTGTCCAATTCAGGAAATGGTTTTTGGACGATGCCAAACAACCTAGCCACTGAATCCAGAGTTTTCCTCTTGGCGCTGTACAGTTTAAAAATGTTCTGAAATTCATGAAGTCTTGTCACAGCCTCTGATGGTGGCACCCCTGGTACTGCTGGACCTTGTGCATCAAAACTATTTCTGAATTGGATCACTTCAACCACAAACAGCTGAAATAAAAGAAGGGATGGCAGCTAACATTATATCAGGGTATATCAGGGCATTTGAATGTAACTGGGCTGTTGGGCAGTAATTAAATAAATCGACAGAACCCCATGGTCTGAGAGTGCAAGCGCGCCGTACTAGTGATATTTGCACTCTTGCTGCGGTGTATATTCGGCTGTCCTTTCAGGAGCGAAGCTCATGAAAGGACAGCCGAATATACACCGCAGCACGAGTGCAAATACTGCTAGTACGGCGCGCTTGCACTCTCAGGTCATGGGGTTCTGTTATTATTACATATGTTATATCTTTTATTTGCATCTGTTTGTCTATCAAATCCTTTAACGTGACTTCATAAGAAGAGTTGACAACATTAGAAGAGAACTTTGCACATTTTGAGTGTGAAATTCTTCTAAATAATCGATACAAATAGAAACATGGAATGCATTGGTACTGTCTGTGTATGAACCAACAGTAGAAATAGTATAAAGTGATTTAAACAACCAATACATATATTATGAAGTTATGCAGAATACATGCATATTGGATAAAAAATTCCATAACTTACATATCAAGAGGCTCAGCATTGTTTGTAAAACATGTGATATCATTAACTACAATGATAAAGCTTTGGCACTGTTAAACAAAACACAATTATGAAGTGATACAACAGAGAAAACAAACAAAAGAAACAGAGCTAAAAACATTCAATCTTACCTTGGTTTGTTTATCTAACTCCTGTTCAAAAGCTAACCTTTGCTCTTTCAACAATCTGACCCTTGAACTTTCTGCCATGTCAATGACTTCTTGCCATCTATCTCTCAATCCTTCAACTTCCTCCACTTCACTTCTTGGCAGACGCAATTTGTATTCCCTTATAATGTAAACCAATATATATCATGATACTGCATTTTGTATTCCTGATAATATACACCAATATATATGATGATCTTACACTTTGTATTTCCTGATAACATACACCAATATATATGACGATATTACATTTTGCTATACTGGTGATGCACTTTATTGCTTTATAGAAATTCAACTGAAATGGCATTATCTGATACGTTGCATTGAAGAAATCATCTTTCATTGCAATACTACATACAACAGGCACTACCAATTCAAATAAATGTTGAATGTTGTAAACTTTTCTGTGATTATTGCCCATTTTCACTGTCAAAATGACAAATTCTGACATGTCGTAGAGATTTTCAAATCAATGTCAACCTGACTGTTGCATTGGTATACCAGTAGGCAGTCTAAAACATGAGAATACTCACTGTAGGTTGGCATAAGCAGTCTCAATTGGCAAGTATATTGCATCAATCTTATTTTCCATGTCCCTCAGCTCTTCCAAAAGGTTGAGGGCGGTATTTAACTGATCTAATGATGTTACATCCAAAGATAATCTGCTTGTGACATTAGATCTGTACAACACAGCTAGATCAAGTTTTCTCTGTGAATAAAAATATGCAGATATAAATTAAATTGGAATGACATACATGGGGAGTAGAGGGGACTAATTAACTTAACTTTGCACCATTGTATCAATAATATCAAGCATATTTCAAAGCCATAAAGCCAGATGTATATTACTGAGTAATTTTTGAAAATTTTTCACTCATATCATAAAATTTGTTGGACATAAGGAATATGTTAAACACATGTTAAAGTCAAGGAACAAGTACTTTCTGAGTAAAGAATTCTTTACCATTTTTTTTTACTTTTTTTTTAATTTTGCTCATTTTATATTAGTCATGTGACCAGGTTGGGTTGAACAAACCTAAATTGACATCAAAAAAGGAAAATTAAAAGTGGAACAGAAAGTTCTTTCATATTGTCAGTTTACAATTTCGGAATATTTTTACACTCATTTTGCTTATTTGCATATAAGGCAAATGATCAACTTGACTTCAACAAACTACATGTATATACTAAATAGGTAGGTCCGGTAGTTATTACGTTTAAGATTTGTTATCATTTTTGCATTTATTTAACTCATTTGCATATTTGAGGCCACGACATTGACATTTTAGAATTCTATCCTTGACCAACAATACATG
Source organism: Ptychodera flava (assembly GCF_041260155.1). Lineage (NCBI taxonomy): Eukaryota > Metazoa > Hemichordata > Enteropneusta > Ptychoderidae > Ptychodera > Ptychodera flava. Next base: position 34,670,317 of record NC_091937.1, read on the forward strand.
TACACACCAAATTTCAAGTTGACAAGTACCACTGTTTCCGAGAAAACTAAGTAGACAGACAAATTGACATACAGACATACATGTACACACAGACATCAGACATCAGACACTGACCGGTAGGCTACCACCCTTATAGCATTTTGTCATATTTATATATGGCAACTGGAAGCTAAAAAGCCATAAACATTTTAAGGAAAAAGTGTATTTTGCCATAGCTAGTCACTTTATCAATCGTACCTTGGCTTCTTCATGCAAGACTTTTGCATATTGACTTTTCCAAGCGATTGCAAATCCATATAGAGCATCAGTAATGGGACTTGTAGTCAAGCAGATTGGACCCACTGGTAAAACACTGGGAATACTTTGCAATTTATTCTCAATGTGCAACAATCTTTCCACTTCCCTCTTGATGGCAAACTGGCCAGGATCAGCATTGATGAACTCCAGAAAGTTTCCCCTCATATCATCACGCCACAAGAAGTCATAGAAACGGAAGTGGAACAGATGGTGATCAACAGTCCGTTGTAAATCTATAAAGCAAGAAATAAAAGTACTTTTTGTTTTCAAGTTTATAATGTCAAAGACATACATGTAGTGAAAGAAGGTTTTGGTAAAAGCCCCTCACATTGGACAATGAACTTTACTGTGGTAAAAAGTCCATGCAACTGTGTAGAGTCTATGCTGTATCTATACTGCTGTGTGGTCTCTATGCTGCATCTATACTGCTGTGTGGTCTCTATGCTGCATCTATACTGCTGTGTGGACTCTATGCTGCATCTATACTGCTGTGTGGTCTCTATGCTGCATCTATATGCTGTGTGGACTCTATGCTGCATCTATGTTGCTGTGTGGACTCTATGCTGCATCTATGTTGCTGTATGGACTCTGTGCTAATTTTTCCCATATTGTTAATATAGGGATAGCGGTCATTTTGAATGTCAAATGTCAGTAATTTAAGGAAATTTCATTCTCTGTACCAAAGTGTGTGCAGTGACCCCTGATTTTTATTCTTGATTTTGAAAGAAATGAATGGTTGAAAGTTTCCTTGAGGACAAGACACATACTGCCTTCACATAGACTACCTTGAAATTCTAGTGAGATGCAAATGCACAAGTAGACTATCAAATGAAACAATACCAAATTAGAGCACAAAGAATATTTTCTCACCATCCACAACTTCATCAAGTTCACCCATCAAATCTTGAACTATAGGTTCACTTTGTATTGATCCATACAAGGGTTCACCAAGATACTCCCCACCCCACCACAGTACGTTCTCTGTTACTGCTAAGATTGCTTTGCCAGTCTGTCCCAGTGCCTCTTGTACTGAGTCAAGGGTTGGTTCAATGATGATGTTGGGGATTGCAAACTTGACTTCAACTTCAAATCTGTTGATTTCAGAAAATATTGACAAAGATAAATATTTACCCATCAGCTTTCACTTATCGGTATTTCTGTCAGAGGACATACAGAACTCTGGAAATGACAAATAATTATATTACTATGAATCTAACTTATTCAAAATGTGAGAGGACAGTAACCGTTTGAGCGCTGTAATTTTCTCCCGCTAAAATTTTAGTGCAAAATTTTACCAATTTTTATGAGTTTTTCTGTAATTTTTTGATAATTTTGGACCAAATGGACATCACATTTCATTTGCTACAATTTTTTCTCAAAATTTTGGCAAAAAATCAGAGAAAAATTGACTGGGTTTATTTTATAAAGGGGACAAAAATAGACTTTTGCGCTCAAAGGGTTTTAATTATTATTAATCACATCAACAGCTATTTGGTATATCTATGACAAGTTAGTATTGAGTTCATACCTCAGATATGTTACTTCATCCGATTTATCTGTTGTCCATGTCATGTCTGACAAAAATGACAATGATGACATTGGTCTGCTTCGGGTTCCAGCACTTCTGCTACGACTACCGGCACTTCTGGTAGCTGGACGACTGTGATGTTTGCTACTACTCGGACGGGGTTCTTCTCTAATGGGTTCAGGACTGACTGACGGAGGTGCTATTTCATGACTGTGATCATCGAAGACACTGTCACAGCCTGATGCTTCTGCTAAAGTTAGCAGAGATCGACACACTGCGGACATAACAGCGTCATAGACTTGAGAAGAATAGTGACCTGTGATAGAAACAGTGATCAGTCAGTTCATATCAAAATTACAAATTATCACCTAACATGTCAAGAGAAACATCAATGAGTTATACAGTACTGTGATAATACCAACATTGACACACACACACACACAATTCACATTTTCTGTTAAACAGCCGTGGGCATCTAAATAACTTGTGCAGGGTTTTTGGTTTTGGGGGTGTCATTATGGGTAGGTACAAGTTACTTTTACATGTGTATTATTATGTGTATTATTGTTTGACCAACAAATTGGCAAGTTGGTCATAACATAGCATATGTATTTCTTCATAGGATAAATTATTACAATGTAGAAATATTCTGGTCTTACAATGTACCCTCATGTAAACAATATCTGCCGCTCAGCTATTTTTCACTTATGACGCATTGCAAATCTTTCTAGATCAGACAGGGAATAGTTGACTCACACTTTTGTGACATCTCGCATTGATTCATGTAATTCTTTTTGGTCTTCCAAATTACTCAGTTTATCGCATTCAATATATCCAGAATATAGCTGCTAGAATTGTAACTCGTTCAAGAGTCACTGAGCATATCACCCTGATTTTGTTTCCGTTGCATTGGCTGCCTGTGTCTCAACGTATTGTTTTTAAGATTCTTATCTTCACCTATAAATGTATCCATTCACTTGGTCCAAGTTATCTTTCTAGCATGGTTAATTTGTACGTCCCAACCCGTAATCTGAGGTCTGCTGACCTAAATTTAAACTTGAGTCAAAGCAGGTCGCGTACAAAAAATATGGGGGCCATGCCTTCAGTATTGCTGCCCCCTTTTTATGAAACAACCTTCTGATTGAGGTTCGTCGCTCCCCAAGCCTGCCAAATTTAAACAAGTCTTAAAACACTTCTTTTTAATTCTGCTTTTAACTGAACTCATCCATTGTATTGATGTTTTTTGTTTTGTTTTTAATTCCTGTTACCTTTTATAATATTGATTGTATTTTACTCAGCGTCTCTGATCACAATTTTTGTGAGGATTTAGTTGCTTTATAAATGAATAAATTATTTTTATTATTATAATTATTAAATTATTATATAATTATTAAGTTCACATCTTCTTTTAACTGACATATACTAGTTTTCTACCATTACTAACCATAGACAGTGTAGTGTGGGCTCTATCCTGCATTTACACACATTATTGTCAGCAAGCAATCAAAAAGACTAACAATGGTCATTTTCAATAGAAAAATCTTTCAGATAAATTTGATGCCTGACCTAACAATTCAGCACATATCTGATCATCAGCAGTACCACTTCTACTGGTTCTGATTGTAGTTGGTGTTGTATATCCCTTTGGTGACCCTCTGTAGGAAGTAGCTGATAGAGATGTTGGAGACATGCTGCTTCCTTCACCCTGTGTACAAAATACAAAACAGAATTTCCTGACTGTATGAAATTATCTCACTAAGGTCATCCAGAGTTCTAATTACCAAATACATCTTTGCTCTCAAAGTTCTGATATCCTCACTTGAGAAATTTTCAATTCTTCATCCATCATTCTCTTGAATTTCAATTTCTTTTTTCATGAAAATACACTTTGTATAAATGACTGATTCAGAAGTAGATGTTCAGTAGTCTGTATTTTATAAGTATTCTCAAATACACAATGGAGTTTTTAAGAAGCAAATTGCTTTAAAATTGCTTGTACTTGAGAAAAATATAATATATACGGTACATCTATCCACCACATTGAATATTAGATCATTATGTGTTATTCCAAATATTTTCTGACTTTATATTCTCACTTTCAGATATTTAGTAGTTGAGGCAATTTTTTTTTGGCACTAGAATTCCAAAATTTTATGGGAATGAATCCAAAATTTTCAGCACTCCTACTAAGATAGTCTAACAGTCAGAACCAATGATCAGGAGAATCCATGGTGCTCTAAGCTGGCCGTAACTGGTAGACTAAACCATGTGTTTTAATACAAAAGTAAAGATTAAAAAGATACATGTATTAATATTATTTTGAATGATTCACAATAATCACTGTTAGCCATTCATAAGGTTAGTCATATCATTTTACAACTTTCCACTAAATCTCTTGATCAGAATCTGTAGGTGCTATATCATTGTCTTCAATTTCCATGTCTTGTCAACTTTAGAAATAGCATGGTTTATGTATGATTTCATGAAGAAAAACCCTGCATCACTTCAATTTTAACATTCATCCAAGCTGAGAACTCACATATTCCCTTTATATGTGGTACCACTGAAAATTTTCTGGCTGACCACTGATGCATGTTTGCCCAAACTCAGTCCTAGCTTAAAGACTAAACAATGTGTTTTCATACAAACATAAAAATGAACAAACTATTGCAACTATACATTATGTATCTCATTTATTAACAATACCATTAAATATCAACATTGCTGCTCTCACCGCATTTCATAAAGATTGACTCAAAGTTCTTGCAGTATTTTTGCATATGGCACTGTTTACATAATTTGATATGACATCATGAATGATCAGAACCACTTTCAATTTACCCTATCAAAGACCCCATATATGAATATAACATGTGGTGCCAATGAAAAGTTTTTAGCCCCATTTCTAAGTCTGATGGGAAGACTAATGTGGGATCCAATGGCGGTGAATATACCATACATGTCAAGGAAAACAGTCTTATCATCCTGTACTGATGTATGCATAGCAGTGGGAGGCCTGCTGCCACTTTAGGCAGTCTGTTACACAAGCTATTGGTGCGAAAAACTCATACCAACCTTCAAATACATGAATAATTTCCCTCATGAGCTCAATGCCACAATGAAAATAAAAATCCATCCTAGATTGCAACAGCTATCTTCTATTTTTTCTCACTCAATAAAATGGATTGACCTGATGGTGAGGACACTTGACTCCAATATCTATGATGTCATCACATATTATTATACTTGACTCCAATATCTGTGATGTCATCACATATTATTACACTTGACTCCAATATCTCTGATGTCATCACATATTATTACACTTGACTCCAATATCTATGATGTCATCACATATTATTACACTTGACTCCAATATCTATGATGTCATCACATATTATTACACTTGACTCCAATATCTATGATGTCATCACATATTATTACACTTGACTCCAATATCTGTGATGTCATCACATATTATTACACTTGACTCCAATATCTGTGATGTCATCACATATTATTACACTTGACTCCAATATCTGTGATGTCATCACATATTATTACACTTGACTCCAATATCTGTGATGTCATCACATATTATTACACTTGACTCCAATATCTGTGATGTCATCACATATTATTACACTTGACTCCAATATCTGTGATGTCATCACATATTATTACACTTGACTCCAATATCTGTGATGTCATAATACATTATTCTTAATTGAAAAGTTTCCTATTTTACCTTTTTGTATTTCAATATGTCCACCAATTCATGAATTGCAGCTTCTATGTCATTCACATGTCCATACAACACGTTTCCTCTTTCCCTCACACTTTGCAGAATCTCATGACAGAATTCACTCGGTGGCTGTGACATGGATAACAAAATAAAAACATTACAATTACAGGTAAAAAAGTAGCTTCAAATAGTTTACAATAAATGTGTGTGATATTTCTCACTTGGTTGCTATTATATCATCACCTGCCATCAAGTGAATAAAATCTGTATATTTATTTAGCATGTTACTTGCAATGTAGCCTGTGGCAAGAGTTGTCACATAAAGAGTTCAAAGCAATCCAAAGCAATTCCTTTTTTCTCAGCATACAGGGATTGTTAACTCACCCATGATCTAGAAAATGCTAAATCCATGTCAAAAAGGAACAAAGACGCAATGCTTTCTATCTTGCCAACAATCTTTCTCTTGACAACACTGCTGACTCTCTCTACAACATTCTTCAATTTCAAAGTGGCTGAAAGGGCAAAAACAAAATAAAATCACATGCTTTTAGGATGTGTCTGTGGGCAAAAGAATATTACTTTCATAAAGTTTGTTAAAATGTTTCTGTTTTCAAGAACACCAACTTTTTTTGAATCACGGCAAAGCTACGCAGTAAAGAGCCATCTATATTACTATCAAAGCAGTAAATTAAGCCATCTGTATTACAATGAAGCAAAGCTGCACATCAAATTTTGGCACTACTTTATGATTTCATTTTTTCATGATAAGAGATGATGTGCCTTGAGGGTGGATATTGAAACGTCAATTGTTATATAGTCAGTATTTCATTCATTTTTTTGGTAATTTGTTTCTCTTGTACCAAAATTTGCACAAAGACCATTCATTTTGGATGCCACAAGCTAGAGGCTAAAACACTGTGAAAAGTCACCACAATATACACTGTGTGTGCGTGTGTGTGTGTGTGTGTGTGTGTGTGTGTGTGTGTATCATTCTACCATCTGTATGTGCATGTTAAAAGTTTTTACACAATGCTTACCTGAATGTACTTGATGCAGGAAAGCATCAATGTTCATGGAATTCCATGCCAGTGTAGTCAAACCTGGTTGTAGAGATTGAATCACTCCATCGACATGGGGTTGGAAAAGCTCTCTCAATGGCTCAGTTATCTCTGAACAGACATCATGGAATTCACTCAGACACAACTCAAGGTGATTTTTGTAGTTTTTAAATCTCTGTTCCTGTAAGATAATACAGTACATATCCAAAATAATTAGAGAACTAAAGCTGAAAGTATTAAATCTCAATTAAGGAAAGCATGAAAACTAACATTACTTCAAGAACAGAACAATTAGCAAGAACAAAGTAGTCAAGATTATATTTGCATGACTTTGCATGACATGAAGACTTAGCCCACACAGATAGATGAAGCTACGGTATTTAGCAAGTATCTACTGAAGACATAGACCACAGAGATAGATGAAGCTATTCAGCAAGTATCCATTGCAGACTTAGCCAACACAGATAGATGAAGCTATTTAGCAAGTATCCATTGCAGACTTAGCCCACAGAGATAGATGAAGCTATTTAGCAGTATCCATTGCAGACTTAGCCAACACAGATAGATGAAGCTATTTAGCAAGTATCCATTGCAGACTTAGCCCACACAGATAGATGAAGCTATTTAGCAAGTATCCATTGCAGACTTAGCCAACACAGATAGATGAAGCTATTTAGCAAGTATCCATTGCAGACTTAGCCCACACAGATAGATGAAGCTATTTAGCAAGTATCCATTGCAGACTTAGCCCACACAGATAGATGAAGCTATTAGCAAGTATCCATTGCAGACTTAGCCCACACAGATAGATGAAGCTATTTAGCAAGTATCCATTGCAGACTTAGCCCACACAGATAGATGAAGCTATTTAGCAAGTATCCATTGCAGACTTAGCCCACAGAGATAGATGAAGCTACGGTATTTAGCAAGTATCTACTGAAGATATAGACTACAGAGATAGATGAAGCTATTTAGCAAGTATCTACTGAAGACATAGACCACAGAGATAGATGAAGCTATATAGCAAGTATCTACTGAAGACATAGACCACAGAGATAGATAAAGCTATTTAGCAAGTATCTACTGAAGACATAGACCACAGAGATAGATGAAGCTATTTAGCAAGTATCTACTGAAGACATAGACCACAGAGATAGATAAAGCTATTTAGCAAGTATCTACTGAAGACATAGACCACAGAGATAGATGAAGCTATTCAGCAAGTATCCACAGCTATTAAGCAAGTATGGCCACAGTATCCACGGCTATTCAGCAAGTACATGTATCTACTGCAGACTTTGACCAGAGAGATTAAAATGAAGCTAATAAGTTCTACTGTGAATACAAAATGTTCATTACCTGTTTCATGACTTGTAAAGCAGAGTCTGGAATTCCAATTCCAAGTCGGGTCATCCAACGGCATTCATGTATCAGCTGTAGGACACTACACAGAAAACATAATGGAATTACATGGAATGCAGTATCCACATGGAATTATAGAGTGAAGAATCTAGTAGCTGTATTCATTCAAACATGAGTATAAAGGAAATGAAGGCAACTTAACACATCGGCTCACATTTTAGTACTTTGTATGTAACTACTTTTAGTCTTAGACTATCAGAAGTAAGTATCTAGAAGGCTAACAACATGTCAAAGGTTCTACTACGGAAAATACAAGGATAGTGTTCTACATACTGAGTAACCCCAACAGATCATGTGACGGCAGTACAAGCATATACACAAGTACAAATGTGTATGGAAATACACATATTTCTGTTCGTGTATGTACACATGGGAGGTTGTGCTCATAAAAGTGGTCCACTCAAGTTCCAGGTTTAACCTGTTGACTGTACACATTTGCTCTGATGATGTTGTTTTTGAAGTGAAATAGCCACATCCTATATTTGCTTCGTTGAAAGTAGTCTTTTAGTCGTATGCACTTAGGGTGCTGAATGCAAAGATCACCAAATAACTTCTGTCGTGTCACGAAGATGTCAAATCAGAGAAAACACGATAGGATATGGTAATATAATTTGACAGTAACAAAGATATGGAGCTCATGAGCTGTAATCATATTGATCATTATTGTATCTTCTGAAGAACTATTTGTCCTCTGATAACATGAATCAACACATTTAATTCTTTTGCAAATATTTTCTGACTGTGTTGACAATGTTATGAGAATACAGTGATATCTGTGATAGTTCTATATTGATGTACACTTTCCATTAATCCTCTTTCTACCAGACAAACCACAGAAATAAATACAACGTCGGAAAAAGAGGATTAATTTCACAATAAATGTGATTACCTGTCATCAGCATTGACAACAATGTCTCCAGTTTGTGGATGGTGAATGAGTAGTGTTGCTTTCAATCCAGTTTTAGCATGATCAATGTGTGACTTCCACTGTGAAAACCATAGACTTTCAAATGTCACCAGAGCTGTAGCAATACGGTTGTAATACTTCACAATTCGTGGGAAATCCTTCATATGCTGGATAGACTTGTTTTCCCGGAAGACTTTCATGGGTTCTTCAATACGTTTGAGCAGTTGTCTTGACCAATGGATGGAACCTGCTACTGGAGGTGCATTGCGGGGCATGATTGGGTCTTCCTAAAACACAAAATGTGAACAACATGACCAATGAACAAGGAAAATTAATGTATTTACCAAACCAGTGAACTGGTTCCATGATGCCTTGTATGCTAGAGAGAGTAACCTTTGATATATGGTTGATACTTCCCTGCCAAAGATATTTGTCACTCATTGATAGAAAAACACTGAGCTTTTTTAGCCTTGTATGTAAATAATTATTGAACAATGTATGCACAACAAAATCGTTTACTTTCACTATTTTGATGTTCAAGACATTCTCACTAGGATTTGAATTCACTGATTTTTCCACCGAAACAATAGAATCCATTGTGATTTAACATTTTCAGTGTGGTTCAATTGAGCGGATTTCATCTTTCAGTGAAAACACCAAAAAGGTTTAATACCAATGAATAATTAATTCTTTTACAATTAACACTTTGTACTTATATGCAACTTGTTGTTTACTTTGTAATATGAACTGTTGTTAGAACTCTTAACATTTGACTGTGTCCTTTAAACCACGGTATAGCTAGTAAAAATCTGCAACGTTTACCACGACACAGAAAATTGGAGATTAAATAAATGTTGTCAAGTTGTTAATGTCACCTCTAGTTTATTGGATTTCAGAACAAATCAGTCATAGACATGTCCACCATCATCAGAATCAGTCAAGTATACATCTTATATCCAATTCAAATTCATTCTAAACTAAAGTGACCTTTCTGAGATGACCTTTACCTTGTGTGTTTCATAGAGATCCTTCACTGCATCAAGGTCTTTCTCAAATCTATTGAAGATTTCAACAAATTTCTCAGAGGTGGTTTTCTTCATTCCCTGCCGATGCATGATAGGGCTGAACCTATGTACAGAGACAACATTAAAGGTACACTGTCACCTGTTCGAAATTTGCCACAGTTACCATGGAAAGAGAAAATCTAACCAATCACAGATTTTAAGCGGGTGGCCGCTTTTTAAAACAGCGCCCTCACATGGGCATTTAAATACCAAGGAACGCCCCTTTGACCATATATGGGCATATTTAGATTACAGGTGACTGTGTACCTTTAAAGGTAAAATGTGCCTCGGGGACAGATATGCAGACTCACAAATTCTTTTCTGATCTACAAGTCGAGAGGGCTATTTAAAAACTCTCGGATTAACAAAAATTTTTACCTTCTTAGTTTTTCAAATATTTAATTTTCTTCATAGTATGAACACAGACATGGTGGCCATTTTAAATATACAAATATCAGTAAATGTTAGGTAATTTGTTTCAATCTCTAGTACTGAACTTTCACAGTGACCCCTGATTTTAATTCTTAATTTGGTAAGAGAATGGTTGATAATTGCCTTGAGGAAAGTTTGAGCAAAAGTTTAAGTCTTTCACTTTCAGGACACATACTACCTTAAACTAATTTACATTATGCAATTTACATCTAAGTGGTGAAAATTGCACTTGAATACTGGTACGTACTGTAGACTACTAAACAGTAGGTATTGTCTTTTACCCTGTAGACTATTAAACAGTAGGTATTGTCTCTTACCCTATAGACTACTAAACAGTAGGTATTGTCTCTTACCCTGTAGACTACTAAACATTAGGTATTGTCTCTTACCTTGTAGACTTCTAAACACTAGATATTGTCTCTTACCCTGTAGACTACTAAACTACTAAATTGCACTTGAATACTGGTGTAATTTATATGTGTACTACATATGTAAGATGGGACCAAATGGAAGTGATAGAGAGAATTATAAACATGTACAGTCTTTGCCTGTGAATGTACATGAATAAGTAACAATTTCACGTCTCGGTATGCCTAGGTATCTCAAAGCACACTATGTATCAATATTTTGCAACACATGTAAGAGTCTGCTGTTATGAGAATAGCGTTTATAATTTTTTAGCATGTATAAGTTTTCTGTTATGATATGTCATTATTGAAATTTAAGTACTGTAGACTACTAAACAGTAGGTATTGTCTCTTACCCTGTAGACTACTAAACAGTAGGTATTGTCTCTTACCCTGTAGACTACTAAACAGTAGGTATTGTCTCTTACCCTGTAGACTACTAAACAGTAGGTATTGTCTCTTACCCTGTAGACTACTACAGTAGGTATTGTCTCTTATGGTGTAGACTTCTAAACAGTAGATATTGTCTCTTACCCTGTAGACTACTAAACAGTAGGTATTGTCTCTTACGGTGTAGACTACTAAATAGTAGGTATTGTCTCTTACCCTGTAGACTACTAACAGTAGCATTGTCTCTTACCCTGTAGACTACTAAACAGTAGGCATTGTCTCTTACCCTGTAGACTACTAAACATTAGGTATTGTCTCTTACACTGTAGACTACTAAACAGTAGGTATTGTCTCTTACGGTGTAGACTACTAAACATTAGGTATTGTCTCTTACCCTGTAGACTACTAAACAGTAGGTATTGTCTCTTACGGTGTAGACTACTAAACAGTAGGTATGTCTCTTACCCTGTAGACTACTAAACAGTATGTATTGTCTCTTACCCTGTAGACTACTAAACAGTAGGTATTGTCTCTTACCCTGTAGACTACTAAACAGTAGGTATTGTCTCTTACCCTGTAGACTACTAAACAGTAGGTATTGTCTCTTACCCTGTAGACTACTAAACAGTAGGTATTGTCTCTTACCCTGTAGACTACTAAACAGTAGGTATTGTCTCTTACCCTGTAGACTACTAAACAGTAGGTATTGTCTCTTACCCTGTAGACTACTAAACAGTAGGTATTGTCTCTTACCCTGTAGACTACTAAACAGTAGATATTGTCTCTTACCTTGTAGACTACTAAACAGTAGGTATTGTCTCTTACGGTGTAGACTACTAAACAGTAGGTATTGTCTCTTACCGGTGTAGACTACTAAACAGTAGGTATTGTCTCTTACCCTGTAGACTACTAAATAGTAGGTATTGTCTCTTACGGTGTAGACTACTAAACAGTAGGTATTGTTCTTACCCTGTAGACTACTAAATAGTAGGTATTGTCTCTTACGGTGTAGACTACTAAATAGTAGGTATTGTCTCTTACGGTGTAGACTACTAAAAGTAGGTATTGTCTCTTACGGTGTAGACTACTAAATAGTAGGTATTGTCTCTTACGGTGTAGACTACTAAACAGTAGGTATTGTCTCTTACCCTATAGACTACTAAACAGTAGTATTGTCTCTTACCTTGTAGACTTCTAAACACTAGATATTGTCTCTTACCCTGTAGACTACTAAACAGTAGATATTGTCTCTTACCCTGTAGACTACTAAACAGTAGGTATTGTCTCTTACCCTGTAGACTACTAAACAGTAGGTATTGTCTCTTACGGTGTAGACTACTAAACAGTAGGTATTGTCTCTTACGGTGTAGACTACTAAACAGTAGGTATTGTCTCTTACGGTGTAGACTACTAAACATTAGGTATTGTCTCTTACCCTGTAGACTACTAAACAGTAGGTATTGTCTCTTACCCTGTAGACTACTAAACAGTAGGTATTGTCTCTTACCCTGTAGACTACTAAACAGTAGGTATTGTCTCTTACCCTGTAGACTACTAAACAGTAGGTATTGTCTCTTACCCTGTAGACTACTAAACAGTAGGTATTGTCTCTTACCCTGTAGACTACTAAACAGTAGGTATTGTCTCTTACCCTGTAGACTACTAAACAGTAGGTATTGTCTCTTACCCTGTAGACTACTAAACAGTATGTACGGTATTATCTCTTACCCTGTAGACTACTAAACAGTAGGTATTGTCTCTTACCCTGTAGACTACTAAACAGTAGGTATTGTCTCTTACCCTATAATAACATCCAGTGACTCTTGTGTTTTCATGTTCCTCATAAACACAGCTTGTAAGTAGGCTACCATGTACATCTCTATCTGCTGTATAGTTGTCAAAAATTCAACATAGGCTTCCTCAAATTTGTCTTTCTCTTTGCCCTCCACATCCAACATGATATTGGTACTGACATTCTCTGACATTAGTTGTTTCATGGTGACCAAATGATCCCGTACAATGCTGGCAATACTGGGACCTTCATCTTTTGGATCATCAACATGATATAGCTTTCCTGAAAAAAGACATTGAGAATCTTTGTCTTAATACAAATAGGTACAATACACATACAAAAACATCTATGATAAGAAGTTGTGATACCAGGGTCATGCATGTTTTGAGATTACATGTGAGGAATCTTAACAACCACCCAGTACAAAACATTTACCAATGAATTGCAACAAAATGCAACAGTCCACTGTCTCAATATAACTTACAATAGCCAGCTAAAGCAGGCATTTCCAAATTGGATTTGAAAGGAGCTAAAAAAAACAAAGTCATTTAGGAAGGGTTTTTCAAGTTAGATTTTGGAAAGATTTTGTTTATATGGGGTTGTTTGAATTGGGTATGGAAAGGGTTGTCTGCACTGAGTATGGAAAGGGTTGTCTGCATTGAGTATGGAAAGGGTTGTCTGAATTGAGTATGGAAAGGGTTGTCTGCATTGAGTATGGAAAGGGTTGTCTGCACTGAGTTCGGAAAGGGTTATTTAAACTGAGTATGGAAAAGGTTCTCTAAACTGAGTATGGAAAGGGTTGTCTACATTGAGTATGGAAAGGGTTGTCTGCATTGAGTATGGAAAGGGTTGTCTGCATTGAGTATGGAAAGGGTTGTCTGAATTGAGTATGGAAAGGGTTGTCTGCACTGAGTATGGAAAGGGTTGTCTGCATTGAGTATGGAAAGGGTTGTCTGAATTGAGTATGGAAAGGGTTGTCTGCACTGAGTTCGGAAAGGGTTATTTAAACTGAGTATGGAAAAGGTTCTCTAAACTGAGCATGGAAAGGGTTGTCTGCATTGAGTATGGAAAGGGTTGTCTGCATTGAGTATGGAAAGGGTTGTCTGCATTGAGTATGGAAAGGGTTGTCTGCATTGAGTATGGAAAGGGTTGTCTGCTCTGAGTATGGAAAGGGTTGTCTGCATTGAGTATGGAAAGGGTTGTCTGCATTGAGTATGGAAAGGGTTGTCTGCATTGAGTATGGAAAGGGTTGTCTGCATTGAGTATGGAAAGGGTTGTCTGCACTGAGTACGGAAAGGGTTATTTAAACTGAGTATGGAAAAGGTACTGAGTATGGAAAGGGTTGTCTACATTGAGTATGGAAAGGGTTGTCTGCATTGAGTATGGAAAGGGTTGTCTGAATTGAGTATGGAAAGGGTTGTCTGCACTGAGTTCGGAAAGGGTTATTTAAACTGAGTATGGAAAGGGTTATTTAAACTGAGTATGGAAAAGGTTCTCTAAACTGAGCATGGAAAGGGTTGTCTACATTGAGTATGGAAAGGGTTGTCTGCATTGAGTATGGAAAGGGTTGTCTGCATTGAGTATGGAAAGGGTTGTCTGCATTGAGTATGGAAAGGGTTGTCTGCATTGAGTATGGAAAGGGTTGTCTGCACTGAGTATGGAAAGGGTTGTCTGCATTGAGTATGGAAAGGGTTGTCTGCATTGAGTATGGAAAGGGTTGTCTGCATTGAGTATGGAAAGGGTTGTCTGCACTGAGTATGGAAAGGGTTGTCTGCACTGAGTACGGAAAGGGTTATTTAAACTGAGTATGGAAAGGGTTATTTAAACTGAGTATGGAAAAGGTTCTCTAAACTGAGTATGGAAAGGGTTGTCTACATTGAGTATGGAAAGGGTTGTCTGCATTGAGTATGGAAAGGGTTGTCTGCATTGAGTATGGAAAGGGTTGTCTGCTCTGAGTATGGAAAGGGTTGTCTAAAATGAGTATGGAAAAAGTTGAAACAGATAAGACTGACTTACTGAGCAATGCAGCATTGTGTGTAGTTATGGCACCAGTTGCATTGATTAAATCATGAACTTCATCAGCATTAGATGTGGTTTCACTCTCTCTATCTTTGTCAGTTTGGCCTTCAGTCTGTCCGGCATCACTCACGGTGTCTTCCTCTTCTACAACCGGTAACATACCACTCTGTCCAGGTAGAGACTTCTGTGGACTGAAGGCTGCCCTCACACCTGGAGAATCAGGCAAAGTATTTCCTGCAAATAAAAACAGATATCATTCTTAAGACCATGAAAACTTCCAATTTGATGATGTAAATCAAATAAATATAATACAATATAAATATTAATTTATTCATTCATTCATTAAAACTTGTAGGAGGTATCAAAGATTTGTTAAAGTTAATACCTACTATCATAGAATAGTAAAAGTTATTGACTGCGTTTGTAAATACATATACTGACCTCCACTTTCAGTGTCCATCTCTTCCACTAAATCATCTCCGATCAAGTCTTCTTTGCGAGGTCTAGGCAAACCTTCTGTGGTCTTTGTCAGCTTAGTGTACTGAGTCAGAGCATTGACTACATCCAAAACTTGACGAACACGACTACAAAACAGATCAAGGTGACCAAAGATGGTTTCTTCATCAGTAAATGACACACCATGCCCATCATCGCCTGTGTAATAACAAAACACGAGAGAACACTACTTAATGCCTGGAAGATGGTTCTCTAAATGTTGCATTGATTTGTTGCAAATTTGGGGGGGGGGGAATCGCATTAGAGAACATGGATTAAGTTTCCTAAGAGTTATTTTAAACCTCATAGAATCTGTGCACTTTTCATTGCAAAACTTGTCATCCATAAATCAGCAAAATGCAGTTTGAGATACACACTTTCTCACATTCCTGGCCGCTGGGAGTGCGGGATCGACGGTGTTGGAAAAATCAATCTCACACTCTCAGAAATTGTCTCACACTCTGCTGTAAATATTACACAAGCTCTGATTGGATGATAGACAGCCTGTTTCATCCACGCGCAAAACGTTACCCAATGGCACGATGATTAACACATGAAGCGGAACTACAAAGTAAGCAGGTCAGAGTACAGTGGCAGACGACAGAGTTGTAACGCTTTTGGATAATGTTGTACGTGTCCAGCGTGAATTTAATGCATTTTGTGGTCAAGTGAGAAAAAGAATCTCACACACCGAGGACCTGCAGCTCGTGTGAGACAAAATATCCCCAACTCATGTGAGAAATCTGATCCCAGGTCCTTGGGGTGTAAGATTCTATTAGTCCCTCAACGGAGGGACCATGGGACACATCAAAGCATATGTACATCGTAGTATGGCATTAAGGTAATATATGCCTTGAAAGTGAAAGACTTAAACTTTTATTCAAGCTTTCCTAAATGAAACTTTCAACCAACTAAAATTAAATCAAGAATAAAAATCAGGTGTTACCCTCAAGAGTTTGGTAGTAGAGAAATTTAGTAACATTTACTGATATTTGAAATTCAAAATTGCGGTAATCCCAGTGTTAACTCCATGGGGCAAAATAAATATTTTGATTTCTGAAAACTAAGACGGAGAATTATTTTTTTTTTACTTCAACAGCTCTTAAATGAGCCCTCTACAAGCGGTAGATCAGTATAAACTGAATGTATCTGAGAGTTCACATATCTGTCCTCTAGGTGCATTCTACCTTAAAATCAAGGATTGTGGAATGCACCATGGCTTTGTTTCTACATGCATTATGATTACATGTACATTCATGGTACAGTGAGTAGAATTTTAATACCACTTTACTGATCTTAACAAAATAACTGACATTATTTCTTTCAAGTTTCAAGCCACATAGTGTACTCAGTATTAACTGTCTACAAAATCAAATATTTTTCATTTTCACTTGCAACTGAAACCAACATTTCAAGTCAGTGTTGTGAAATAATCACAACTCCCTTAAAGCCTAAGTGCGGCCTACTTCAATCACTGCCTACCAAAAACCATTCTCATGTCAAATTGTTCACTGACAGAACAGTGATTCTGAGAAGTGTTTTAATATTACAATCACTATCCACAACATATCTGGCAGCCAAAGATAACTGTACAGGAAGATTGTGTACTACTGGAAGCTTACATACCGGTTACAGATGGTGTCTTGGAAGACTTTCCAAGGCCAGGTGTGTACCTGGATCCAGATTTGGATTTTGAAGGAGGTCCTTGTCCCAGTGAGCTGATAGATGGGAAATGAGTCAGGGAATGAGCGCCACCAAGGTTGTCTCTCAGAGTACGTACCATGTTTTTGTATTCACTCTGTAATAGAACAGTATCAGGTGCAGTTGGAATTAGTTTCAATAACCTATAAAAGCTTTAAATAAATATCATCAATAAAATATCTTAAAAAACGTTAAGAATAATTACAATTTAATCTTGTAAAACTTGTTATCATCAAGAACTTACACAAATTAACTTTCTGTTATTTTATCTAAGTCTTTATCTAAGGTATATGTTATGTTTGATAGTTTATGTGTGCAAATTTATATTAAGCTTTACTAATTTGTAGGTCTATTGAGGTTTAAGGTAGTATGCGCCTTGAAAGTGAAAGATTTAAACTTTTGCTCAAATTTTCCTCAAGGAATCTTTGAACTGTTCTCTTTCAAAATCAAGAATAAAAAATCTGGGGATACCATGCAAATTTTAGTACTAGAGAAATAAATTACCCAAGATTTACTGATATTTGAAATTCAAAATGGCCGCCATCCCTGTGCTAACTCCATGGGGAAAAATCAAATTTTCGAGTTAAAAAAAGGAAGATAGTGAAAGGTTTTTCTTTCCCCAAGGGCTTAAAAATGAGCCCCCACAAATGGTACCAATTACGAAAGAATTGGAAAACTTTGAGAGTCCAAATATGTCCCCGAGGTGCGTTCAACCCTTACAAAACTAGTACAGTGAATCATCAAGGATAGCCATAGTGATCACAATGCATTTCTCAGCGTAAGGGTATGTGTGTAAGTGGTGTTATCTCAATGAATAAAATTCTGTGCAAAGCAAAACCAGTGATGTTACATTGTGTTTCATTCACTTGGAAAGACTTTGAAAGTTAAACTTACATAAAGATGCAAACAGGCTTTCAATCTTCCAAACAGAGTTTCTGATTGGTCATTTTCTTTATCCTTGCCCTTCTTCTTGGCTTTGGGTTTCTGTGGACTAAGACCCAATTTGTTTTCAATCTCATCTTGAACTTTGGTCCAGACAAGATCTTCACCATCCTGTCCCGTAGTTTCATCTTTGATGTAATCTTTGCATGCATTGACAAGCTGGTTGGTAATCTACCATGGAAGACATACAGTGCTGTCAGATTATAGTTGTCTCACACTCACACTGTCATTAGTTGTCATCTAAATTTGCTTATTGTTGACAACTTTGCAAGTAATACAAGACTATATGTGAAATAAACTAGAAGTCTGATCCTAATATATGCATACTGTGTACTGTATAGTCAGAAAGTACATACCACAAAGCTACTTTATAATGTGACAATGCTTACACAATACATATCTGGATTGCTACGACCAAATTTGATGAAACTTGGTATAAAGTACTTGGGAGACACTATGATATACAATGCCAGGATGTAAATTTTGTGCTCTAGCTGTACAAAATGGGTATATCATACAAACTTTCTTGGGTGATTCAACATTTGAAATTTAAAATGGCTGCAGCTCTCAATGCAAACATTCTTTATTTTATTCTCCTTATGTACCACTTTTATTCTGAAACTGTGATCCTACTTTGGAGTACAAATTCTTCAGCTGTTTGAGTTTGTGTGAGTAGATTACTGTTTTGTTTGCTCATTTTTGCTCATTTTGCTCAATTGTATTTCTTGGTAACAATCACTCCATTTGAACAAAGTTTCATCTATAATTTAGCATGCATCTATACACCAAATACAAACTCAAAGGTGAAAACCACACCTGTTCTAAAGAATTTGCAAGTAGTAGATCAGTGAATTATAAGAATCATATATAACAGGCTCTCATACCCAAGGAACATGCATACCAAGACTCAGAGCAATTGGACAAGCAGTTTTGGATTTTTGGACCAAAAATGGGGAAATTGGCCAAAAATACAAATATGAAAATTTGAACTAACCAAACACAAGCTAGGAACAAGCACATAAAAAAGATTTTTTTACCAAAACCAGGGAAAATTGCCCAAAAATATAAAAATATAAACATGAAAAATTCACCATGATGGAACAAACCGAACTGAGGTTTCTTCAAGGAACATAAATAACAGGTTTCAAAACAATTGGACAACAGGTCTCACAAAAGAAGATTTTTGAACAAAAACAGGAAAAATTTATAAAATCCTTTTAATCTTGTGGATTTACAGTGACTTCCAGGCAATTAAAGACCTAATCAAATACTTTGCAAATCTTTACATTAAATCTAATTTTTTTTGTAGTTCATTCAAATTCACATGCTGTCAGGTGGGAAGAATATAGATTTCACTTGTTTAAAAGTCAAATTCACTTGCGACAGGCATCAGTCACCATGAAGTTTCAAGGCCCACAAAAATTGTCATCTTGCAATCACATCGGTTGGAATTACGAAAGAATAAAGTTGTATATGTATGACATAAGGTTATGTCCTGGTACCAATTTTGAAACAAATTGTCATGTTATGCCTCAGTTATAGCTCTGACATGAAACCATTAACACAAAACGACTGCCTGGTGGCCCTATTGGCTTGTATTGCAAATCAAATAAACTTGCATATGACATAGGACAGATGAACATGACCAAAACCATCAGTCCCCTTGTACCAACAGCTCTCTACATGAAAATTGATACAAAATGGTGGCCTGGCAGCCATATTGGATTGGATTATGAAACAAATCAGCGTGCATATTTATAATATAGCATTACATCCTTGTATGAACTTTGAAAGAAATTGGTCCTGGAATGTTAGAGAAAAGCTTGTGGATACGGATGGATAGACATGACTAAGACCATGTGTTCCCTTGACTTTTTCCACAGGAACTTATAATATACCAGTACCTTAGTAAAGAGCAATCCAAGGTACCCCCCTCTGGCATAGAATTTTGAGATGGAATCCATTTGTTTAACACTGTTCATCAATCCTGGTAATGCAGTTGAAATCATGCTAGCTGGTGTGGCACCACTGTACAGCTGATCAAAGTGACGTTTCAATGATTCTAAATATTTCACTTTATCCTTCGTCTCATTGGCTGCATCAGTGATGCTGTTGACAAAACAAATAAGAAAAGAAATATTGAAAAGAATGGTACAGTGGTTACTGTGACTCTTACAATAAAGTTGATGGACTACAGCTACAAAGTAAAGTGAAGTAAATAGGTAATGATAACCAGACTTGAATTGTGCTATACAATGAAACAGTGCCCTCTATGGCTACATTACAAATAGATTCATTATTAACCTATCAGAAATTTATATTTAGACTCTGAAAGAAGAAACATTTACAACTTTGTATAAAAAAATCAGCATAAGATTGTCCATGTGTTCAAGTGAATGACGGTTTTTCAACTTTGTTCTCTGTAATTCTCTTATATTTGTTAAATTTTTATACTCAATGAATAGACACAGTCATGCTCCTATCCCCAGTACAGCTCACACTTTTCTACCAAAGAACAACAGCTTTTGTTGTACTGATTCAAATAAGGGAAATTCTCTAATTTGAACCACTTATATGCACAACACAAAATATTTTCCCTTCAAATACTGAAAGTTGTAAGGCAATTGGTACAGTCATTCCTCACAAACAAACTTGCATTTGGCATCAACTTTGAAAAATTAGAGTTCGGAAATTGATGTTAGCATTGCACTTTGTCTCTCAACGTACAGTATTACCTGGCATCAACTGTTTTCCATTTTTTGAGAGCTTTTGACTTTGAACTGATCAGAACACCAATTACTGTTTTGCATTCTTTTCCTTTCAGCTGTTCCATGATGTTTGCCAACATACGTTGCCTCCGTTTCCATCTTTCTAATTCACTCAATGGACCACTGTTTGGATCCATGAATCTGCATTAATGACAAGAAACATGATAATAAGTCAAACACCCTCACCAAAGTCAATAAAAATATCATAGTATCATGCAATACTTGAGAGTATACACAAATACATCCTGATGTCATGAATAATTGCTCATTCATAATCAATTGAGCTCCAAAGAATGACTTACAAAACTACCACGGTATGGTAAACAATACAATACAATACATGTGAGGGTTTTTCTCCGAGACAAGCATGACAGTTCAGAAGCATGCAGTTTGCTTCCAGAAAGGATCGTGAAATATTGAATTCTAAAAGTAATTCCAAAAAAGTACCCTATTTTAATTATCTTGTCTTTTCAACACAAGGTGTAATTCCAGGATTAAATATTGACAGTGGGCATAACATTAGTTTTTGCTCAATTTACAAAACCAAAAATATCACTTCAATGTGCATATTTTATTTTTTTTTTGCTGACGAGATGTACAATTTTGAAAGTAAAGATTATTCTATTGAGAAATACAAAAGGCAAATATTGTAATAAGAATAGTAGCATACCTTTCATCACCTCCATCAGCCAATGCATTGTCAATAGTTGACATCCAATCAGAAACCAATGCTTCATATTCACCCACAATTCCCTGATCATATGCTGCTGCTCGCTGTCTACTGAACTCATTTGTTACCATGGTTTCTGGTCTTCTTAATACCTGTTAACATCAAAAGCCAGTCAGTCAACTATTCGAAGAAATACAAGAAAATAACCTTATCAGTACTCTTTGCATACAATCATTGTATCACGTGACAGCCCAGCCAGTCGAGCTGTGAGGCAATGTCTCTTGACACAATATTGTAAACTTATGAGGACAAGTTGCAAAAATTGATTGGCTTTCAAACAAAATTGACTTATCTTACAAAACAATAATATTTTATTCCATCCCTTTGTTTTATGATATACTGAATTCATGATAATTTGTAAAACATCATATTCTCATCATCTTTGTGATCTTTCATGAAATTTACACAGGAAATTAGCCATGAAATTTACAGAGGAACTAAGCCCTGATATTGGAATACAGCAATTAATAAATTACGGATGAAGTTCGGCTGCTCTTTAGAAATCAAATTTCTGTGGCATATTTGACAAAGTTAATACATCCACAGACTAAAAAGATGATTACTGTTCATTTTTTTCTTTCATGCATGTCACATAGTAAAAGATGTTCATGCTAGGAGTTACTCAATATCCCTGTTAGGGCTGTGCATTAACTACATGTACAATGTACTTACAATCACCTTTACAATTGTTACATTGCAATAATAACACCATTATCATAATAATACTATACATGCATTACAATTATTCCTACAGTTTCATTCATGGAAAACATTAATGCATTATGTTACTCCTACTAAGCCTTTAAATACCAAATAAGACACATACACAAAATGGACTAAAACATTATTCCATGCATTATTACTGGCAACAAGCTAGAGTTTTGCAGCAAAATGCAGCAGATCAATTATCATATCACAAAGTTTTGAAGAAATGGGACGAGCATTATCAGAGATTTTTTTAACCAAAACCAGGAAAAATTGCCCTAAAAATACAGCTATAAAATTCACCACAATTTGAACAAATTTAACTACCGGTAAAGTCACCTTACAGAACCTGCATACCAAGTTTCAACCCAATCAGGCCTGTAATTATAGAGTTTTAGCAATTTGCAGGATTTCCCCCCTTTTTTACCTCATTTGCATACTTCTGACACTGACATGTTAATTTGAACAAATTCATATCTCCAACCTTGCGTGCACCTGTACATCAAATACTAAGATGGTAGCTAATGCGGTTTAGGAGTTTTTGATATGGGCAGACATACATTGGCCCATCATACAAACATACATACATACCTATATACATACATACAGAGGCTGCTGACTTACCATACAAGCTCACATTTGGTATATATCCATATACCAAATGTGAGCTAAAATGATTGAAAAGAAGCTGTGAACAGGTACAATGCTCAGACATCGGCAGCAAATCTGCACATGCAATATCTAAAAGTAGCATTCTATTGAAGTGTATTGCTGCAATACATTTCAAATAGTAGTTACTAAATAGGCTTTCTAACAAGTGTAAAGGTTCATGAGTTCATTGCAGTTACAAACCAACCAACAAGACAATAAGACAACAAGCAAACAAATTTGAATTTCCCAATATCCATGTTGTTGATCAACATTTACCAGAGCAATATACACAGAATGGCATCAGAGTACATTACAGGGCCAACTAATTCTAGACAAGTCATGCATTTAGACACAGTGTGTATGGTTTGATGGCTCACCAAATCATCTGGTATCCAGTATCTCTATACAGGTAACAACAAACGCAAAAGAGAAACATTTGATAAAGAACAAACAGAGTCAAAGCATAGCCTCTATGAGTCTATGTTCAAAGTATAATTTTAACACTTCTTTTTATCCATTACCTGATTTTTACCAATATATTTTATCCCACTTTGCTTTTCACTTTTATTCCCATTTTCTGTATTTTCAGTTTAGGCTCATTTTATTCATTTTCATTTCCTGAAGAAGATGCTCTTTAAGGGACTGAAACTTCAAATAATGGTTATATCTGTGTAACTTTGAACCAGAACACTGCATCATCTTGACTTTCAACTCAAGCTTTCCTCCAATCATAAAACATCAAAGAGTACTAATTATGATACATGTATGTGTATTTGGACTGACCTTGCTATTTATGGCAAACCAGTTTTAAGCTGGAGCTGCACGTTGCCAACAGGTTTTGAAAGGAATATTTCTTATCGTAGTTGATAAGGAAACCCCTTATACTATATATTAGTATGGTAGCTATACTTTACTCAAAGGATGAAGTAAGTGTATATTTGGGGTAAAAAACCTCAATTTTTTTGTATTAATGATAAAAATTAATTTAAGTCAAAATGTAATATTTCGCTTGAAAGAAGAGTATATGTAGAAAAAACAACTAATTTATCTTGCATATATCTATCCTCATTCTAAAATGAACTGGGTGAAAAAGACTGACGTCCAAAAAAGTGATTAAAAACATGAAGATGTTGGTGAACAGAACATCTGCCAAAATTAATCTTCACCTCTGATATTATAAACGGTCCACCCTGATATTGCTCTGACTGCATGGCAACGACACTGAATAAAGTTGAAAGTGATCTGCATATGAGCATTTGACATTTTTTCTCTCTATCCACATTCTGCACATGTAAAACTGACCAATTCCCAGGCTCCAATGAACGTTTGGTGTGTAGATATATATCTGAACCATGCATGATCATGTTCACATAGCAACGGTCCTCTAAGTGGGTTCAGATGTCTGTCAGTCAATCATAACGACGTTATTGCTTTTATTTGTTTGTTTTTGCCTTGTATGTGAAGTTTACCCACAAAGCGAGGAAAACGTTTCGTTTTCACAAAATAAATGTCTCACCTGTTTGCCTGCTGTAGCTTGCACACTGCTTGTCTCAGCAAGAGCAGCGGCGTATTTGTCCATTTGGTGGAGAAACTGGCTGACATTCTCCTCACTGCATTCACCCCAGTCTTTCTGAGCTCGAAGGAGAGGTATATAAATGTCTGACAGCATAGTGTTGAGGTTGTCTATGGTGCTATGTCGAAGTTCTCCGCAGAAAACATCTTTCTCCATGTGAACCGGGTCGACTTCCCTTTCAACGCTATGGCGGAGAAAGTACAGCACTGTTGTTTCTTCCACGTTGACATCCTTCAGTTGAGAAAGGGATCCGATGGCGTGTAACTGCCTGGTGCTCTGAAGGGGAGCTAGGGTACTTGCCGTAACTGGCCGGTCAGAGTAAAAGAAGAGCTTGTTTGGCCCTCCTGCCCCGAGAAACTGGTTTATCATCTCCAAAGTCTCAGGCTCAGTTAGGAAATCCTCCAGTAAAGTTGGGTTATCGTGGAACCCACCTATGTGGAAAGACTCCTGGATTTTGGTGGCAATCCACCAATGACGTTCATCCATTTTGGGAAAGCTACGAGCTGGAGCTCAAAGAACACATACAATATACTCGACGGTCAAACGAAAATACCTCGCGAGAAGTAAATTCAAGTTATGTTTACTGTCGCACCGTTGGCCGCCATTTTGAAGATTGTTGTTAGGAACGGGAACTGCCCGGATGTCCCACGAAAGTGCGCCATCCTTGGCTAATCGATTTCAATATTCTGGTATTTGTTTATCTCGTGTTTACATACAGTCGGGTTTGCCAATTATACTGAGGTTTGCGCTCGCGCTCTTTGACTAGCAAGCACTACTTGCTCGTGCATAGCTGCGAATGTGAACACACCTGTGGTCTATTCCGCTTTCCGTCTATATATGCGCCCCATAGACGTGTGTACATATGCCTGAGAAGTACACACGTCTATGGGGCGCATATATAGACCCAGAGCGGAATAGACCACAGGTGACTGTGATTTGAAGTAAACCGATCTCAAAATATCCCCCGTTTTCCAAGAGTTTTCTTTGAATAAGATCCATTAAAGACTAAAAAAGTGTATAACACTGTCATAAGTGTCGAAAGTGGCATGTAAATTCAAGCGTTTTAACATCATTTTATATTTCCCGCAATTTTCAAAAACTAATTATGTGACAGAGAAAAATGTTACAACAGCAAAATGTTGGCCATCGTGTGTTGTCCATTCAAGTAAATGGCATTATGCTTGTTTCTTTTATGATCACGATATGTATGTAAAGGAAATACTGCATATTTTTCACTTTTCCGTGGAGGCGCCATTTTATGAGTGTGGCACCCGTTTATTATTTAACCTGTTAAAACGCGTAGGCATGGTCAAAATCAGCGAGCAGTGATACTTCTATGCATATGTCCTTCAATTAGCACATTTACACAAACCTACTATGGTTTCAAAATAAAATCTAGAAAACAATGCATAAAATTCGCAGCTATTGTGACTTTAATGGTAAAAAGATTTTCACTTGCTCGATATTTATCTCTAGCTAGTTTCTTATTTTACCTCGTTCTCGCGCTGTAGGTCGTAGGACGTTATTTTAGGGCTCCAGGTTCTCTACGAATTCAAGAATATGGTAGCTCAAACAGTATTTGATGACATTCCGAAATTTGACAAAAAATGCGATTTTTAAAACTTTCGTTTCAGTCTCGCGAGACAGATGAAACTTTAAAAATTCTATCAGTCTTTTGTGAAGGTGATAACCCCTGAGTAGTGTATCATTAGCCATAGACTTAGGTGCTTCGATATTAGGGAAAATTTTTACACCCCCACTCCCACCCATTTTTTTATCACGATCGATCCGCGGACGTCGGACCTCATATGATACTATTTTTCATGCACTGTACGCGCATGACCCCCGGTCGCGGTCGTTTACCCTATATGATTCTGGGCTTTCGCGATGCCGAAGGAGAACGAATAAATGGTTTGAAATTTTCATGTTGGCATGGATTTAGCCTCTAACGGAGCCGTCATTGTTTACGGCCTGGATGGGGGTAGGAGCAATTTCATCAGAAACTCCGAAATTTCGAGTACCCCCACCCCCCCTCCAACCATGATGAATTTGAGTAACCTCCTCTCTCAAACTCAAAAATTTTGACTGACCCCCACTTAGAAAAGTTAAATATCAATCCATGTATTTGTAAAATTTACAAAAAATACAGCAATAGGAAAGACCTTTCAAATCCAGATATACCCTGCTAGATTATCATCCGTTATCTAATGATGGTTGAAAATGGTGAAACCAACAAAATGAAATTCAAATTGACAATAAAATAGAAAAATAAAAGCTCACGCTATGACCAGTATCCAACCATATGATATTGTATAATTTGGACGGGTATCATAACTGGGTTTTCACTGGGATTTGAAAGTACATGGGGGAGAACACGCGACAGGCTTTGGAGGAAAGGTGTCTCCATGCCTGCGTGGAAAATTTTGAGAAATTGATGTATACAGTGGTGCAGTCTGGTGCAATCTGAGAGGTGTGTCTAATTTGCTGTTTCGCTAAGTAAAACCACAGGCGCACGACGTATTTTAAAATCACTTGTCTGTTGAAACATGCATTTTATTAAAATCTGTGCAAACGGAAATCGTGCGGGCAGCTATTGAGACATAAAGTGAACTGAGTGCCCCGTGCACGGCTGTGGCCGCTCAGCTCTACTGTTAACGTTACTAACTTTATACAAATGGCGAATTTTAAAATCACTTGTCTACAATTTTAATGTTGAAACATGCATTTTATTGATAACCGTGCGAACGGAAATCATGCAGGCAGCTTTTGAGACATACAATGAGCAGCGCCCAGAATAGATTCATATCAGTGCAGGCATTGGAGAAATATTTTATACTAGCTAGTATTTTTGTCGGTTTTTGAATGTGAACAATTGTACTTTCTGCTACCATTTTTTCCCTTTTTTATGTAACGTCTATGGGCCTTGAGCCTGATTTAAATAAATAATAATAATATAAAGAACAGGGCTGTGGCCGCTCGGCTGTCTTGTACACATTACTCTAAAGGTACGAAAGTATTTGGAAAATAATTTTTTAAATTAGACAAAATTAACGGTTATTGGCCCATCCTCGAGATTCAAACTTCAATTCAATCAAGGGAATACTTACAAAAATCGATCGATCGGCTTCCTAACTTTTTTTCCGAGTGACCCTCTTCACATTCCTCCGACCACAGGCCGTAAATAATGACGGCTCCCTAAGATATATCACAAATTCGTACGTTTATCATTATTTCGAAGTTATATCCCTCGGCCTATGTGGTTCATAGCTGTGGTGTTTGAAGACGGGAGTCCGGCCTTTTAGGCTGCGTTCACAAAAAACGATGAGGGGTAGTGGCTGGAGGAATTCAGGGGGATTCGAAAACTTTGATGGTATTAGAATGAGGAACTTGAGAGTTTTGCTGGGGGCTGGGCCCATTGGGGATTCGATCTCCGATGATGACGATGATGATGATGATTAAATATTTAAAAATGAAGATAAATAAAAATATATTTGGACTCAGTAAATTTGTTGTTATTGTTGTTGTCGTTGTTGATACTATTTGCAGAAAAGAACAAAGTATGCGCTGCAAATTTCAACACAGCCTAACTATACATGTGCGTCGCAAATTCAATACAACCTATAAACTATACATGTGCGTTGCTGCCTAACTATACATGTGCGTTGCAAATTCAATACAGCCTAACATTACCCAAGGGGGACATGGGCGCATTTCAAATCGAACCAATAGCAGAGCCCATACTGAACAAATGGGCCCGACGTGAAAACCCGGCAGTAACGTAAGTTTCTCAAGTCTTTGGAAAGAACGTTCTCTTGCCATGGGTGAACTGGAAACTGTTAAGTTACCAGAATTTCATACGCAGACGCACGCAGACAGTGTCACCCATAGTCTTCAAAAGACGTAAGAAACTTACGTTACTTCCGGTTTTCACGCTGGGCCATCCAGCTCTGCTATTGGTTCGATTTGAAATGCGCCCATGTGACTTAATATAACGCGCGGTCTTTTAAATCTGGAATGTAAGAGACGACTGATGCGCTAAAAAACCTGCTGATTTCTCGACTTTTCATCGGTAAGAGGTAAAAATGTTTGATTATGATTGAGAAGGACCAATGTGCTTTGACCCTACGTCGAATTTTACCGATTTCGATGCTTGCTAGGTGCATTTTGGCGATTGAAAAAAAGGTGTGTGGCAATGAAGTGACACCCCTTGGGTAATGTTAGGCTGTATTGAATTTGCAACGCACATGTATAGTTAGGCTGTGTTGAATTTGCGACGCACATGTATAGTTAGACTGTGTTGAAATTTGCAGCGCATACCTTGTACTTTTCTGCAAATAGTATCAACAACGACAACAACAATAACAACAACAATAACAACAAATTTACTGAGTCCAAATATTTTTATTGATCTTCATTTTTAAATATTTAATCATCATCATCGTCATTATCGGAGATCGAATCCCCTATGCTGGGCCGGGAATGTTTTGGTTCATGCCCTGCGTTCAGTTCAGTGATTACCGAGAAGCGACATCGGACATGCTCAATCCTATGCTCCTTTCAGTGACTTTCAAGAGTACACCCTTACAAAGCAAAATTGCTCTGAACTTAATATATCGTTGTCATTGTCCGTCCATTATACTCATAACAAGAATGAAAATATCGGGCATGACATCTGTGGTTTGATTTCAAACTTTATCGTCGCATGGAAAGAACGGTAAAATGTCGCACTTGGTTGCAAATACTTCCCCATCGTTGTGACAAACTGATGGTAAATCACAGTGATATTGGGAAAAGGTTTTCGGTCATCGTGACGTTTTCATTGCCAGAATCCGAGTCGCAATGAAAAGTTACCGTGGTAATACAGCGTGTTGATAGACAAGTTGGCTACAGATAGAGATGATGTGGATACGCTATTCAATCATACGATCTCTATTAAAGTCGGAAGCAATTTACAATCAGAGTCACAGCCGAGAAGACAAGGTAAAATATTATTGGCTAATGATTATAAATTTCTCGCGCCAAGATGCGATTCTACTATCGTTGTCGTGACAGCATCATTTTGCAGTTGATGTGCATGCCAATGCCACGTGTACAATCTATCAAGCGAGATCGCACTGTGTGATTGCGCAGCTGACTACGTGAATGCTATAGCCGCCCCACCTGAGGTCGAGAAAGTGCGCACAATCAAAATGACGTCAAAACAAATTCAATAATCCAATCATACAAAGTAATAATTACCAGGTTCTTTGCTATAAAATTTAAAAACTTAAATATTTACAAGGTAATGAAGGACCATCTTGAACCACGAATACAATCATAAGTCGTCCTATACCAGTTGGGTTTTCTCTCGACTGCGCGATTGTATGGAAGACCGGTCACGACATGCGACATGCGACCTGCGACTTCAAAACTGCGACCCGCGTCCTGCGAGTTTGAAACATACGACCTGCGACTTAGGCCTAAACTTCACAACAGCGACCTGCGTCCTGCGTGTTTGTCAAACTGCGATATCAGTCTTGATTTGTTCGCACCATTGCTCTGAACACGAGCCTGAAAAACACGAGGGACACCATTGCACTATATTAAAACAGCCGGTTTACCGCATTCTCGCGACCAGAGCATAATTTTCGCACCGCTGGCCTACGCAAAAATCGGCCAGCGAAAGAATTCAACCAGCGATAGAAGTGCATGAAGCTGTGACGGTAGAGAATTCCACAAACGAAGAGCACAAATTTATTTTCCTTCTTACGAAAGGCAAACCGATCTGAAATAATGCAATAGCAATAGGGTTTTAAACGTCTACATCAGTGTTTAATAGTTTCTGGAACTTTTCTGCCTACATGATCTAAAATATTATATACACACAAAAAATAATATGTACATATTATAGTATGTACATATTAGGCTTAAAGACTGAAAATAGGATTGTAGGAGGGTTTAATTATGTCCTGTTTTACAGTTTTAACTCGCGTTATCTATAAAGAAAGTCGGTCTCTGGCTATTCATGCATGGTTAGCAAATATGTTTGCACTTCTGTCAATATCGGTATTATTTTAACTGCTTTACTTTGCATATGTTATTTGTGTAGACAAATGTAGTCCGAAGTTAACCAGTAAGAATATTTTTATTTTTCCAACTGAACAAAAGTTGGATCAATTCGATTTTTTGACGAAACGTAAAAATGAAATTAGACGAAAAAATGGCAACATCCGATGATCAATCACTGGACAATTGGAAAAAAAGTGGAAATGTTAGAAAATGAACGACAATAACTGAAAATTCGAATGTTTGCAATGACACTGACGCAGTTATGATACAGGGGGGGGGGGGGACAACTGATGAATTAAACAGACAGCTAGATGGTTATACCACAGTGAAATGAGGATAAATACCAGAGATATCTAAAAATCAAAAGGTTTGTCGATAACATAAGGAAAGAAGCGAGGTAAGGCAGACGAAGAATATCTAAAATAATTTGAAATTATAATATAAACATATAAATGCCTAGATCACGTAGCATATTATTTTCCATGCATTAACACGGACTGTCAACATTTCCGTCATAAAATT
Organism: Ptychodera flava; assembly: GCF_041260155.1. Lineage (NCBI taxonomy): Eukaryota > Metazoa > Hemichordata > Enteropneusta > Ptychoderidae > Ptychodera > Ptychodera flava. The sequence goes on from NC_091937.1 coordinate 34,701,513, forward strand.
ATCTCTCCAGATGAAAATGAGTGAACTGGTGTGTACATGAATTGAGTTTTGCCAGACTTGGTGAACGATTTACCAAAGCGAAAGCAATGGCTTATTAATTGATCGATGTTGAACGTTAAATCTCCTTTCCACGTTTTACCCTTTGAGCGCTGTAATTTTCTCCCACCAAAATTTTAGTGCAAAATTTTACCAATTGTATGAATTTTCTGTAATTTTTTGATAATTTTGGACCAAATCGACATCACATTTCATTGGCTACAGGTTTTTCCAAAATTTTTGCAAAAATTGGAGAAAAATTGACAGGGGTTTATTATATAAAGGGGACAAAATAGACTTTTGCGCTCAAAGGATTAAAGTTCACGCAAGACGCCTCCAATCATGAAACGTTACGTGTTGTTGTCGCATGTCGCAGTTGTGAAGTCGCAGGTCGCAGTTTGACAAACACGCAGGTCGCTGTTGTGAAGTCGCAGGTTACACCTAGGTCTAAATGCCGAAGTCGCAGGTCGCATGTTTCAAACTCGCGGGACGCAGGTCGCAGTTTTGAAGTCGCAGGTCGCATGTCGCATGTCGTGACCGGTCTTCCATACGATTGCGCGAGTGTACGCATCGAAAACTATGGAAGACCGGTCACGACATGCGACATGCGACCTGCGACTTCAAAACTGCGACCTGCGTCCTGCGAGTTTGAAACATACGAGCTGCGACTCCGGCATTTAGGCCTAACCTGCGACTTCACAACAGCGACCTGCGTCCTGCGTGTTTGTCAAACTGCGATATCAGTCTTGATTTGTTCGCACCATTGCTCTGAACACGAGCCTGAAAAACACGAGGGACACCATTGCACTATATTAAAACAGCGGTTTACCGCATTCTCGCGACCAGAGCATTATTTTCGCACCGCTGGCCTACGCAAAAATCGGCCAGCGAAAGAATTCAACCAGCGATAGAAGTGCATGAAGCTGTGACGGTAGAGAATTCCACAAACGAAGAGCACAAATTTATTTTCCTTCTTACGAAAGGCAAACCGATCTGAAATAATGCAATAGCAATAGGGTTTTAAACGTCTACATCAGTGTTTAATAGTTTCTGGAACTTTTCTGCCTACATGATTTAAAATATTATATACACACAAAAAATAATATGTACATATTATAGTATGTACATATTAGGCTTAAAGACTGAAAATATGATTGTAGGAGGGTTTAATGATGTCCTGTTTTACAGTTTTAACTCGCGTTATCTATAAAGAACTTGAGTCGGTCTCTGGCTATTCATGGTTAGCAAATATGTTTGCACTTCTGTCAATATCAGTATTATTTTAACTGCTTTACTTTGCATATGTTATTTGTGTAGACAAATGTAGTCCGAAGTTAACCAGTAAGAATATTTTTATTTTTCCAACTGAACAAAAGTTGGATCAATTCGATTTTTTGACGAAAAGCAAAAATGAAATTAGACGAAAAGATGGCAACATCCGATGATCAATCACTGAAGAATTGGAACAAAACTGGAAATGTTAGAAAATGAACGACAATAACTGAAAATTCTAATGTTTGCAATGACACTGACGCAGTTATGATACAGGGGGGACAACTGATGAATTAAACAGACAGCTAGATGGTTATACCACAGTGAAATGAGGATAAATACCAGAGATTTCTAAAAATCAAAAAGTTTGTCGATAACATAAGGAAAGAAGCGAGGTAAGGCAGACGAAGAATATCTAAAATAATTTGAAATTATAATATAAACATATAAATGCCTAGATCACGTAGCATATTATTTTCCATGCATTAACACGTACTGTCAACATTTCCGTCATAAAATTATCTCTCCAGATGAAAATGAGTGAACTGGTGTGTACATGAATTGAGTTTTGCCAGACTTGGTGAACGATTTACCAAAGCGAAAGCAATGGCTTATTAATTGATCGATGTTGAACGTTAAATCTCCTTTCCACGTTTTACCCTTTGAGCGCTGTAATTTTCTCCCACCAAAATTTAGTGCAAAATTTTACCAATTGTATGAATTTTCTGTAATTTTTTGATAATTTTGGACCAAATCGACATCACATTTCATTGGCTACAGGTTTTTCCCAATTTTTTGCAAAAATTGGAGAAAAATTGACAGGGGTTTATTATATAAAGGGGACAAAAATAGACTTTGGCGCTCAAAGGATTAAAGTTCACGCAAGACGCCTCCAATCTAATACTGAGGAAAACACCATGAAACGTTACGTGTTGTTGTCGCATGTCGCAGTTGTGAAGTCGCAGGTCGCAGTTTGACAAACACTCAGGTCGCTGTTGTGAAGTCGCAGGTTACACCTAGGTCTAAATGCCGAAGTCGCAGGTCGCATGTTTCAAACTCGCGGGACGCAGGTCGCAGTTTTGAAGTCGCAGGTCGCATGTCGCATGTCGTGACCGGTCTTCCATCGAAAACAGCCAACGACCAAGTTGCGGTTCAGTCTTCATAAAATGGAATTTTATGTTCATGTTTTGATAGCGGTAAAGTTTGAAAGAAGAACTTGAAACATTGTATCGATGATGGAATTATGGGAAATTCCAGCCTTAGGATTGTGTGGGCACGCGTTATACCGTGCAGTGTCAATCGATCTCGATCCCAACTTGAAGGCACCATAATCATCGGCGTAGATTTTCATGGATTTTGGCTTAAACCCCCGAATTCGGACCAAATCGTGTCCAAGGGAACAAATACGTCAAATTCTGAGTAGGGGAAACCTGTTGGTGACAAATCGAAAGAAGATGGAGAACAGCCGAGCACATCACAAGCTGACAAACATCATGGTGTCGATGTCCAGAAAAACTTACGCAAGCATTATCAAGTTTCTTGGTACAGTGATTTACACAACGATATATTATGGGAAGGGAAATAATAAGCTCAGAACTTAGAATTAAAAACTATGTTTGCTTTAGAAAATTACTTACTGGATATCGAGAACTTAAGCTGCAGAAAATTGGTTGCAAAATTTCGTATTTCTGATCACTATTTACAAATAGAGTTTTGCAGAAGGTCAAAACCAAGAATTCCGCCTGAATCCAGATTTTGTAAGTTTTGTAAGTCTTCCGTCGACGATGAATTTCACTATTTAATGAAGTGTACAAAATATAATAGTGATAGAGAATTAAGTTCTCTTTTATGCAATGAAGTTGTATTATCAAATATTTGATAGTTTAAATGAAAGAGATAAGTTCTTGTACATTTTCAGTTTAGATGATAAGCTGTCTCCCATGAAATATATTACAAATATGTTTCCCCCAGTAGCTGCAGGTAAAGACATCGACAACAATGTTTTATGCAATGTTTAGTTTGTTCATTCTATACTGCACTTTCCGAAGTGTATTGTTATTCAATAAAGTGATTATGATGTTGGTGCGGTTGCTGCATGCGAAACTGACAACGCAACAGAACTGGGTGAAGGTCGTAAAGATATCGAAGAAGCACCTCCTAGGTAGGCAAAATCAAAATCAAAAGTGACTGCCCCCAACAATATCAAGTCGGACCCCTAATTTTGATAAATGGGACAGAAAGTGCCCCCAGGCCTTTCATTGAATCACAGAGAAACCACTGTTAGCGGAATCTGTAAGCGTATCCTGCTGTCGTGCTACACCCGTCAAGAATGGCCCTGCAGTGTCAAAATCGATATCAATAGCAACTCTGTGAAGCTATACCGCATAAGGTCAAAGTTGGGAATACTGTCGCGCATCATTTGCGTAAAAGTTGCGTCATATTTGGAAACCATGTGCCCATATATCTACCATAGAATTTCTTTAAAGATCTTGCAAATCTACTTTCCAAGAAGCCCTGTCTCACTAACTTAAAAGCCAATGAAGTATGCAAGCAAGCTCTACATTATCTACAAGTAAGGAGTTGTGAAACACATACACAATAAACTGGAGCAGATGGAATGTTGCTCGACAAGTAGGGAAAGTTGATAATTTGAAAATTAAAATCATCCCTTTTGTCATATCGCTTGGTGTTCAGAGCATGGTGTCTTATTTGGATAAACAGATGAGGATGTGAAGCCGAATCCGCACTTTCTGTTGTTTCTTTTATGCAGTTTTATCTCTAACTTATATTTAGATAGTTTGATATGTTTGGATTATTAAGTTCGTACGATATTAATCCTGGGTATGGGTTTTGCGGTGGCAAAACGTATTCACTGCTGCTGGCAAATGTACTCTCCGTCAATTTGCTTTGACGTGTTTTTCTAGTCGACTTTGGTCCTGGCACTTTGTCTGGACCAGGGTTGGATTCAACATCGCCACATATCAACAGCATCAAGAACAATGCCATGCGGACAAAGACTTTGCCTGTGCCAGCATGGCAGCTACCGTGGAACTTGGCTTGCAATGGATGAGATAAACATCCATTCTTTGACCCCATATTACCAATGAGCCACCCATGACCACCTCCACTTGTTTTTCAACACTTCAATCAGTCCTTGGTAACTTTTCGATGTTGGACAATTATGAATTAGTAGAATAGGTGTTTCAATATTCTTGGAGACAGCTAATATGCACGATGTCTAGTACGTCTGAAGTATTCCCATGGTACATTTCAACCTTGATCAATGACGTCAGTATTCAAGCATACACACAGTAAATCTTGTACAACTAAAATGATAATGAACTCCGGGGAGTAAAAAATGTATTCTCACCAGAATTGCTATCAAGAATGACCACCTGCTCTTCAAATTCCTGACAGGAAGATGCAATGAGTTGCAATCTTGACTGCTCTCTCTCTCTCTCTCTCTCTCTCTCTCTCTCTCTCTCTCTCTCTCACACACACACACACACACACATAAAACAACGCAATTACAGTTGTCCGGTGCGATGATTTCCAAAACAACAAAACACTCATAGGATTTCTCTGTAGATAGTTCCTTTGACAGTATTTGTAACTCACCTTGTATCAACATAGTAACCGTTACCAGCGTTACAAACGATGTATATTCCATTGTTACGTCTCCGAGAAAAGACTGAAAACGAAAGGAATCGGATTATCAGAACAAAACAAGAGTTTGTGGATCACATATAAATCTACATGTATAAGTTTACCGTGCTAGGTAAACGTGAACCACGATAAAATGATGATAATTGAAGTCTGTAATGATACTTAGAATGGTGCATTTAATGAAAATACAGTCACGTCATCGCTATCACTATTTAATGCAGAAACCAAATGCATCAACAGGTATTTTCTTCTTAGGTTTTAAAGCTTCTCCATCGAACTTGGTATTTCAAGTCTTCAATGGAGTCGATATTAATCAACCGCTTAATTTGCTCAAAGCAACTAACCCATATTATGACTACCATCACACGGCGCCATGTCTCATTTCTTCGCGACTTTCTTGATCAGTGCACTTTGCGATCGTTTCATTTTTTATTCGTGGTTTTTAGATAATTATTAGATAATAATTATTAGATAATTGTGATAAACGTGACCAGGATGTGCTGACAATCTGCAACCCAGTGTAGTTCGATCAAACTGCCGCCAAACAATTACGCATGCTTCTCATTGTACATATTGGAAGTCATTTTCGTAGTCACATGATGCTCGTCTGCTCGTTCTCAACGTTACAATAAAAATGTGAGAATTTGAGCGTAAATGTATGAAAGAGGTCTTTGGTTTTTGTAGGAAATAAGCCAGTCTATTACTAAAAAGGCAAATAAACAGGCAGACAGGTAGTTTTTGAGAATGAGATTCCTTGACCAAAATCGACAAATTGTCCTTAAAATACAAATTTGCATAGTTCAGGACAATTTCCACATATCTAACTATTGCCATCCCCTGGGCATCTGTATACCAAATATAAAAGCTGTCTGTCCAGCAGTTTTAAAGAAAAAAAGATTACGATTTTTTTGACCAAAAATGATAAAACTTGCCCCAAAACTGTAATTTTGCCAATTTTGTCGTAATTTCAACAAATAAGAAGGGTATTTAACACCCTTGCAAACATCAAACCCAAATTGAGAGCAATTGGACTTGCGGTTTCAGAGAAGGAGAATTTTACTTACAAGATATGAACTGAACATGCTCACGTGTGTAGTGAGTCAGGGCTATCATTTAGTTCAACTAATCTTTATCATAGAGTGGTATGTGACATAAGCATAAGTAGCAAGTTTCATTAATTTTTGTGATTAATTACAGGACATGGTAATTAGTGGCTGATGAGTTTCATTCTTAAATGTCGTCGCATAATGCAGAAAGATGTCTGTGAGATTAATATGTTAATATGTTTTTAGAAAAAAAAATAGTCTGATCTGAAAAACATATCATTGATGATAAAAGTTGATTACAGAATGTTTGGAGAAATTGCTCCTTTGGTTTGAGAAGTGTAGATGATATTAGGTTTGGGAGTGTTGCATTATATAAATTTTCCTGGAAATGTTTTTAGAGAAGAGGGGTACAGTATGGATTTGTTTGTGTAAGAGCGATACCTATCTGAAAGTTGTAGTGGAGTAGAAAGTGCGCCCTCATGAGTGCAGTTGCAGAAGTTATGGTCAGTTTTTCTCAATCTTTGGCTGAATCAGATATGCATTGATTGTAACTTTTATCTTATCAAAAACCACAAAGTTTCGAATATTCCAGATCGTGTATTTAACATAAGGCGTAACACAATGTATTATTTTTGAGATGGAAACATCGATGTCTGCTCCAGTTATTGCCATTTTTCAAGTCAGTGTCTTCATGTAGTCCATGCTCTTTTGTTAAGAACAATTTATATTTATCCCATGGTTCGTTTGCATATCTGCAATCAAAAATTGCATGTTCAATGGTCTCTTCGTCCCCACAGATGTGGCATTTCCCATCACTAACTTTGAAAATGTTTTGCCAAACTTTCTGTGACTAAACCTCTATCATATATCTTCCAGTTCAGGTAATTTACCACATTGCTGACGATTTTATCTGAATTTAAAAGCTGGAATAAGAAATTTTTATAATTACACAGATTAATATTCAAAGTCTCTGTCCCACAGTACAATAAATTACCCACAATTCAGTTTGATTTGTACACACGACGTTAGAATTTTTATTAGCTTTTTCAATACTGCCTGAAAGCAATAATATAAAACCTCTAGATTATTGATTAATTATATCTATTGAAAGCACGTTTAGATATTTCAGTATAAATTTCAAAGAAACCATTAAATAACCACATTAAATAAGTCACATTCTGCAGGTACTACAAATGCCATACTTTTAGGCAGCAAGTTATGACAAACTGAAGGGGTCATTCTCTGAGAAAACTTAGCATGCAAATTTCTTTTGTCTTTCTGTTTGGAAAAAATCAATATCCTTTTGTTTCATAAAACAGGTGCAACTAGTCTCCCTACTTTCCATTACATTATTCTGTATGGCTGAAGACACAATCAGTGGAAAATTTTACAAAAATGCTATCTCCTCTCTCAATCAAGCATAGTTTTCTAAATCATTTTAAATGGGAATTGAGAAGAATGGTGTCCGTAAAAGTACGATTTCAGACTTTAAAAAACTAGTCTGTGAATTTGTCTACACATGGGAGACACAGTAGACTTCACTGAAGAGCTTCCGTGTGTACCAATCACGATGAATTATGGGAAATCACCAGTACTGTGTGCCCAGTCACTCTTCATACATATACATGGTACTTACAGCGCCCTCAAATGGCAGATATGGTCAAACTATCATTTTACTGTCATATTCACACCCCACACAGCGGCGGCGCTATCACTAGCCTCTTTCACCACAGGACTGAGGTGACAAAGGCATGAAAAATCCAGCATTCAGTACTCAGCAGTCTTTTCCTTCACTGGTTCAGATTATACCATCAACACTGCGAGCTGTTAATTAACATGGCTCTTCAAAATGTCTCACAGCAAAGTCAAATGTCTATCACTTCAATATCTGCACGTTTTATCAAAATTGGTGAACCAATTTCAGAATTAGCATTTACTTGGCATGATGCTCAAAATATTATCATTTCTTGCATATTACAATTTATATGGCAAGTTCCATCACATTTAGTGCAGTAATCTTGGTATATAACACTATGGTCGTCATGCGTCCCATAGACAACCATGTAACAGAAAAATTAAAACTTCGATAACTTCATTAATATGTACCGGTATACCATGGCCACCAAATCAGTTCTTGCCATTTGATATCTGAAGCTATGTACAAAATTTGGTTGAAATCTGTTCAGCCGTTCTTGAGATATCGTGTATACAGACAGACAGACCTTGCTAAACCATAAACCCACATGTGTGACACATGTGAGCTAAATATGAGGAAAATAACCACAAAATTCAGCAAAAATATAAAATTTATGCCACATAACCATTTTGGATTGGATCACAAAACAATTCAACGTGCATATGTTTAACATAAGGAGTAATCCTTGTACCAAGTTTGAATGAAATCACTCCGGGCATTTCTGAGATATCTGCGTGAATCGATGGACAGACAGACGCACGCATGCACGGAGATGTCCGACCAAACCTATGTCCCCCAGACGATGTCCGTGGGGACTAAAAAACACTTCTACACCTTAGGAAGTCTCTTCTCACCAAATAATAAGGTAGTGAGGACGGTGAACATTTAATCAGACATAAAATATAAAACGTGAACAATTCACACCCTTGATACTGCTTCGTTTTCCTGAATTAATTGAAAGGTAACATAGCTTGTAAAAGTAACCTTCAGTAAATCAACAAATATTTGGGACTGGCATTTTCTCTTGTACAACAGGAGCTCTACATACTTATATGTATCTCCAAAATACAGACTTACGTACAAACATACAGACACCAAATGGGAAGTAAAACTTCTAAAAATACTTGCATATATAAATTTTATGCTTATTTAAATAGATCTAAATATTGACATCTCTGAAAACTACGAATTCAACTTGAAAGCAATTGGACCAGTAGTTCGAAGATAACGTTATCACAAAAAAATGCGAAAATATGCCCTACAAATATGCAAATGAAAGTATCATCATCATTTGAAGAATCTGGTCATCCTTAGGGACTTGTCAAAAATATGAACATCTTTGATTGGGTACTTCCGTGAAGAAGATATTCCATTAATTTACACAATCCTGCCTATTCAACATACTATTACTTTGAAATGTGCATAAAAATTGATGTCTGTGTAACCATAGACTCTCCGTTTTTAGGGTCTATGGTGTAACCCAATACACATCGAAAAACATAGCATCAAATGACGCTGTACCTTCTCTAATGTGTGGCCAGGTCAGGTAATTGGTTGTTGGCATGGAGTTGTTGGTAAATAGTTGATGATGTAGGGGCATGAGGTGGGATATGGACCCAAAGAACCCAAAAGATGATTAAATACATCAATCAAAAAAATTCTAAGCTACAGTATAAACTGCCCAAAGATAGTTCAATGTGGGAAAAAGTTAAATAATTCAGAAATAAGAATTCACAGTCCAAAATACTAATGACGCACTTCCTTACTGACCTGAGTGCATGTGAAATACACAACCTGGCATCTGTAAATTAAATGTATACCAAGTGATCATTTTAAGTCATTTTTAACTGTTTTTAATGGATTTTCCAAAGAGTCCTGTGAAAATGATGAAAAACGCTTATCTGGTCTTGTGTTTGTATAACCTCATGGCTGATAATTGTCATAGTATTGAAAAAAAATTGAAAGTGAAGAAATTACTGTTTTTAATAGGCATATTTTCCTTGAAATACATGACCGTGTAAAGAATATATGCTAAAAGTGTTTAAGAGTAAATTTCTTTTTAAAAAATAATTTAATCTGTGACCAAAGGATTTTTATTCTTTGAGTTTACAAATTCAAACATTGCAATTTGTTCAATCATCTTGTGCAGTGCAAAATTTATAAAATGACTGAAAAACAAAAAAATTGGCAGAATTACAGTCTTTGTGATGTAAATTATAGGTTGACATCACGATAACTGTTAATCTGTTTGAAGTACTAATATACTATAATTTAAAAAAGAAAAGTTCATGCAGAAACGGTAAAATATATTGTCAGCAATGTAGTGTTAATTTTGACTTTACATCAAAATATGCCTTTGCTGGATACCAAATATATAGGGCGAAATATTAAAATCAGCCATGTTCAGCAAAATCCTCACAACAGCATTGATCCTTTTCTAATTTGATTTGATTTGCTCATGTTATCCTTGTATGACAGTCAGTACAATATGGAACTTGAACACAACACAGTGAATAAGTATGCTGTAAATGAAATGGTGTGGCTGCATCCACATGCAGCAATAGGAGTGCCTTTGTCTCTCACCCCTCATTTCCAACCTGTCCCATCCCTGAAAAAATAGTTTGGTCTTATATTTATAATGTTAATAATTTCTGTATTTGTTAAAATGTGCGCATCTCAAAAACTTTTGAACATAAACATTTTCATTGTTTTTATAGCTGACCAGTCAGTTAACCTGTTTATATTGAATATTTGCGCATTTTTCCGCAGTATTTGACATTTTCTGAATACCTTCTTATTCAGTTTGTCATTTTCTAAAAGTTTAAATGCTCCATTGTGTGGTCAAGCTTTCCACAAGCATCAAATGTGGTACTTCATATAGGAGGGTCTGCCTCTAGAGGGCGGGCATCATGAATAGATTGTAGTCAACTAAGAAACCTTGGAGAAAGGCTTAACACTGTGGCTATGCCGCTAAGTCCCTTTTGATTTTTGTCATAGCAATCGTTCTCCCACACCTCAACCTGAGCCATGAACACCCCCACCAGTTTATGATATGACCCATCACAATGGCATGACGTCAACGGATCTTGACAGACGGAAGTCTTGACAGACGGAAGTACTTGACAGCAGCATACTGGTTTTCAACTCTAATACCTTCTCTGTCTATAAATAGACACGAGAAGGTAAAAAACATAGCATCAAATGACACTTGCACAGTACAATAAATTACCCACAATTCAGTTTGATTTGTACACATGACATTAGAATTTTTATAACTTTTTCAGTTCTTCCTGAAATCAATAATATAAAACCTCTAGATAATTGATTAATTATATCTATTAAAAGTACGCTTAGATATTTCAGAAACCATTAAATAACCGTAAATGTCACATTCTGGCAAGTACTACAAATGCCATACTTTTGTCTTTCTGTTTGGAAAATATCAATATCCTTTTGTTTCAAAAAACAGGTGCAACTAGTCTCCCTACTATCTATCACATTATTTTGCATGGCTGAAGATATAAACAGTGGAAAATTTTACAAAAATACCATCTTTTCTCTCAATCAAGCATACTTTTCTAAATCACTTAAAATGGGAATTCAGAAGACTGGTGTCCTCAAAAGTACGATTTCAAAATTTAAAAAAATTGTCTGTGAATTTGTCTACACCTGGGATACATAGTAGTTTTCACTTAGGAGTCTATGTGTACAAATCATGATGAATTATGGGAAATCTCCAGTACTGTGACTTGGCTCACATTTGATTCAATGTGGCAGTCCAGAGTGAGTATACGTAACTATGTTTACACCTGGGAACAAGCATACCAAGTTTCAAAGCAATTATATCAGCAATGTCAGAGAAAATGATTTTTGACCAAAAATGGTAAAAATTGCTCCAAAACTACAAAAATGAGAATTTCACCGCAATTATACGGTGTCGCTCAAAATTGATCAGAATTGGTACATACCAAAGATCAATAATAAGTGTTATTTCTATCTGTTCAATGCAGGAAAATTATACATTGATGTTATGACAATTTCTGCACAGTACAACCAGAAAAACAACAAGAAATATTTAAACCAGAAAATTAAGAATGACAAAAGTAAATAAGGTCTGAAACTTTAGATACTGAAGGTCAACTTTAGCAACATGCATAGCAGAGAATCTTTCTACCATGGATGTACAAAAATAGACATCCATATGGTTTCAGCAGATCTGTTAATATGTCACAGTTCATAAACAATGACAGGAAATGAAAAATTAGCTGTTTCAGTTACTGCTACCACTCCCAAACATAATAGGTACCCTGCATACAAATAGGTTAAAGGTCAAAATCCTCTTATTTAGATGTGTGGGCTGATTCAGTTCACTGCCACCACTCCTGCACACTTGCAGTATTTCCCTTTTCTTACCTCATTTGCACATTTTTGACACTGATGTGTTCATTTGAACAAATTCACATCTCAACCCCTACATCTACCTGTACACCAAATACTGAGACGGTAGCTTTGGCGGTATGGGAGCCTTTGTGTGTGACGGACATACATCCGCACATACCCACAAATATACAGACATACAGACGCCACTCAGACTCATCATATAAGCTCTTTTTGGTATTTATATATAAAACCAAATATGAGCTAAAAACTGAGAATTTCATCACAATTTGATGATACTCAACTAGGGTTGCCTCTGTATACAAGGTTTCAAAGCAATCAGAATATTTAATTCAGAGAAATTATTTTTTGACCAAAAATGAGAAAAATTGACCAAATATGAAAATTTCACCAAAATTTTAAGATATCTGACAGAAAATAACGCTAGGATCAAGAGTATCAATTTCAAACCAATCCAACAAGAACTTTGTGAGAAAATAATTTTTTGACCAAAAATGGGAAAAATTTTAGACAATTTGATAAAATCTGACAGATACTTACCCTAGGATCATGCATACCAAGTTTCAAGGCGATGGGATGAGTGCTTTTTGAGAAGAGTTTTTGACAAAAACCAGGAAAAATTGCCCCCAAAATACATTTATCGAAATTACTTCACCACAATTTGAACAAAACTAACTAAAGTCACCATAAAGAATCTGCATACCAAGTTTCAACCAAATCTGGCCTGTGGTTACAGAGTTTTAGCGATTTCCTGGATTTTCTTTTGTACCTCATTTGCTGCTTTTTGACACTGACTTGTTCATTTTAACTAATTCACACCTCCATCCCTGGGTGCACCTGTACAACAAATACCTAAAGATGGTAGGTGGTGTGGTTTTGGAGTTTTTGATGTGAATGAACATACATCCGCACACACTACCTTGTAACATACATACATACATACCAGGCATACAGATGCTGCCAATCTACCATATAAGCTTTTTGGTATATATACATATACCGAATGTGACCTAAAAACACTGTCCCCATAAACAAGGGTACACTTGTCATCCTGCGAGAGCAGGACTAAAAAAGAAGGCATACACTTGCTTGCATGTGAAATTGTTCATGATATTGCAACATTGTAGAACTAAGCAGACCACATCTTTCTGTGCAGGATATTAACACATTATCATGCACAGCATCATGTCAATCATTTATCAAGTTCCATCTGGTAAAGGGTACTTATAAGGAAGGAAATTTCACTGTCAAATATGTTGTTAGTAACACGATACAATCACATGTAAATCATTATCAAGTCAAGTGGTATTCTTGTTGTCCTACTGGACTCTGACTATCACCTGCTTTTTAGTGAGTGTGTTTTAAATACTCCATAGTCAAAGAGTTTTTTCTTTGAAAGTAAAGTCATTATGCTACTCAATGGACCTGTGCGAGTACTGTATCACAGCACTGAACATGGCCAGGGTAGGTCAATACTTCAGAGAAAGAGATGCTGAAAACTCCCAAGTTACTGTTTTTAGTTACACAGTGTGTGCACTTAGGGAATATTCCTATCCCTAAAGTTCTATAGAAAAGGCTGCCCAATTCATTTCAGATCTACCAATCACCAACATGGCTTTTTTTAAATGTACCGACTTTTTGGTACATTTTATGCAAATAAAAAACCTCCTTCCTTGCATAAAGTCATATGCAAGTTTTAAAATTGTAACTGAACTTCTTGAAGATGTTCGACATTGACAAACAACTGGCAATTAATAAACAATCTGCCTATCTGATAAGCTCTGCATCTCTGACAACTGAGATAATAATGCCCAAAGGAGAAGTAATTTGAATTTTTCTCTTGGATCTCACCACTGGAGTAAACCGCTTTAAAGTTAAATACATTGTACAAATAGTAAGACATGTGAGAACTTTGCTAGGTACATATGCCAGCATTGACATATGTCTGTAGACACTTACAATGCATAAAGTCTACTATTGCAAATTCATTACACATCTTAGGTCTAGGTTAAAATACAGATAAACATCAGAAAAGACGACAAGGATGCCCAGAGAATTTAACACTGAACAATTTTGATGGATGATGCAATCTCTAATTGTTTATGCTTGTGTTCAGAGCCTGTGTTTCATTTGGTCCTTCATTATCTACAGCAGATGGTACATCAACCGTCATTGGTTGTTCCTTTGCCTGTCTTCTTTGAATAGAAACAGCTCTATCACCTGTTTCAGTATCCATGGGGGCATAAGTGCTGTCACGTGGTGCCTCTGCTGTTGGTTTTAGGCTGTAGATTATCAAACCACCGATGATAGTAGAAAACGCAAGGATGTAGAGTGGACTGAACTGTGGAATAGAAAACAATAATTAGGACTTGACACTCAATTGTCAACCAATTCAGTGTTCAAAAAGTTGCATATTTGAAATTTCAAAAGTGATTGCTGAATTTCAAAAACCATAAACAAGTTTCTTCAAAATAAGCATATATTTGAGAAGCAGAAGTAGAGTGATTTCAGAAGTAGAGTGATTTCAGAAGTAGAGTGATTTCAGAAGTAAAATAAAGAAAATAATAACATTAAGTTCCTTTAGCTTTAAAAAATACTTGTGGTTTGGATGATCCTGAAAATAACCATTTGACTTGACACTTCTCTTTGACTAGCTTACCAATGGCCATTAAAGCATCACTACAACTCAGTATCTTTAATATATCACAAGGAAGTAAAGGAAATTTATTGTATTATGTTAACCATGCAGCATTTTGCTGTGCAAAGTATCCCATAAAGTATCCTACAAACAGCCTACTTCAAATTTCAACCACATGACAGAAACCTCTATAGAAAAGTTTGACAAATTCATGATGTGTGATGGGAGATTTATCATCAATTTTTTAATACTGAGGGTTACATATTGTAACCTATCAGATATAATGTTCAATTAGGTGATTCTTGATTGAGCCAAATTGAGGTTTATGATCTGTAATATATGGTAGTGTACTACCGGTATATTGCTGAACAATGGTGAGTTGAAGGTTAGATAACCATGGTGTATGGATTACACAATGTTAATATGCATAATACACAGGTCTTGCCATGGTGTATGGATTACACAATGTTAATATACATAATACACAGGTCTTGCCATGGTGTATGGATTACACAATGTTAATATACATAATACACAGGTCTTGCCATAGTGTATGGATTACACAATGTTAATATACATAATACACAGGTCTTGCCACGGTGTATGGATTACACAATGTTAATATACATAATACACAGGTCTTGCCATGGTGTATGGATTACACAATTTTAATATACATAATACACAGGTGTATGGATTTCACAATGTTAATATACATAATACACAGGTGTATGGATTTCACAATGTTAATATACATAATACACAGGTCTTGCCATGGTGTATGGATTACACAATGTTAATATACATAATACACAGGTCTTGCCATATTGTATGGATTACACAATGTTAATATACATAATACACAGGTCTTACCATATTGTATGGATTACACAATGTTAATATGCATAATACACAGGTCTTACCATGGTGTATGGATTACACAATGTTAATATACATAATACACAGGTCTTGCCACGGTGTACGGATTACACAATGTTAATATACATAATACACAGGTCTTGCCATGGTGTATGGATTACACAATTTTAATATACATAATACACAGGTGTATGGATTTCACAATGTTAATATACATGATACACAGGTCTTGCCATGGTAACCAGTCAGATTCTCAGGAATCAGTTAAAACTTTTGTGATGTCCGGTACATCTGTCTAGTTTTTGACATTTTGTTATTTACACACTTCATGGTCCTACATTTTACTAACTAATATGCAAATGACCTTCATTTTTATCAAAAATCAACTATGTTCAGAGAATTGACCTACCATATAGTGAAATATCAACAGCCCGCAGAAAAATGTGTAAAAATCGGCAGTCAGTATGGAAAGGTTGACTACAGTGGCACTGCTTAGTTTGATGACGACAGGAAAGATTGAGTAGAGAAGGAACAAACAAAGGGCAAATCCCAAAAGTAGAAGTATTACTTCTGTTCCCCAGGATAGAGATGTCAGTTCATTGCGTTCAAGAGCTACTCTGCAAGAGAAAAAATCAAAATAATTTTCTTTTACTGAAAAAAGTATGATTTACTTATTTTTCTCTTCATCATTTCAAGATGACAAGGAATACATGAAAACAAAAAATAAACTTTGACAATAATCATATCTTAGAAATCAAATTCTGCTTTCTTTATTTTTCAACAAAGCTTTTCCTTTTGCGATGACAAAGCTACCAGAGCCTACATTACATAATCATCTTGTATGGCTCTGATTCATACTTGATTAACCCTCTTTACAGCAAGACAGCAACTTATTTTTTCTGCATGTTGGATAAAAGACAAGGGCTCATTAGTATCCCATCTACTTAAAGAAGAACAAATATTTTTTTGTCAAAAACTGAAACACTATTTTGAAATATTCAAGTCTGCCGATTCTGTCATTGAACAGTACAATTTTACCGTATCTAAATTTGGATCGTCTTGATTCAACTGGTAAAACTTTGAGAATCAATTAAACCCACTATTTAAACACTGTATTACATAAATGACCAATAATAAACACCAACGATATGATAACCCTTCATCATTGACAATGGAGTATAAAAGTCCCTATGAAGAAAGAGAATTGCACAAGATTTATGATGTACTTACAGTTGAATACCACTTATCAAACTACCCCACATTCCAAGCATGCCAAGGAATTCTACACGACTGAAGTTCCTAATGGCATACTCTTCAGCAACATTGGACACACCGTAAAGAGAGGCACCTACTAGGCACAGCATGTCACCAAGGAATTTATCAGAACCTGAAAAATCAGATAAAAAATCTTCCTTTCATTTTTTCAGATAAAAACAACATAACTCATGTTCTGTTTGCAAACTTCCACAAAATAATTATTTATAACAACATACAAATATCAAAGTAAGACTTAAGTGGACACTATGTGCCAAAAGGAATGCATTAGAAACAACTTATGGAAGCAACACTAACAGAAAAAGTTTATTATCCATACTTGTGTATGCTGTACACAAACTTGATGCTTCTCATACTTATAATGTTTCAAGTAAACTAAGACAGATGTCATTCGTCAATGTTGTACTTGTTAAATTCAGAGTATTCAGCTTTGATATTTGGCTTGCATAAAGTGAGTCACATATAGATGGTGAATGAGCAACCATTTTGTGACTGACATTATCAGTCACAAAGCAACCATCCTGTGACTGACATTATCAGTCACAAAGCAACCATCGTGTGACTGACATTATCAGTCACAAAACAACCATCGCGTGACAGACATTATCAGTCACGAAGCAACCATCTTGTGACTGACATCAGTCACAAAGCAGCCATTGTGTGAATGACATTATCAGTTACAAAGCAACCATTGCGTGACTGACATTATCAGTCACAAAGCAACCATCGTGTGACTGACATTATCAGTCACAAAGCAACCATCCTGTGACTGACATTATCAGTCACAAAGCAACCATCCTGTGACTGACATTATCAGTCACAAAGCAACCATCGTGTGACTAACATTAACAGTCACAAAGCAACCACCATGTGAGTGACATTATCAGTTACAAAACAACCATCCTGTGACTAACATCAGTCACAAAGCAACCATCGTGTGACTGACATTATCAGTCACGAAGCAACCATTGTGTCACTGACATTATCAGTCACAAAGAAACCATCCTGTGACTGACATTATCAGTCACAAAGCAACCATCCTGTGACTGACATTATCAGTCACGAAGCAACCATCGTGTGACTAACATTATCAGTCACAAAGCAACCATTGTGTGACTGACATTATCAGTCACAAAGCAACCATCGTAAGACTCACATTATCAGTTACAAAGCAACCATCGTGTGACTGACATCAGTCACAAAGCAACCATCGTATGACTGACATTATCAGTCACAAAGCAACCATCCTGCGACTGACATTATCAGTCACGAAGCAACCATTGTGTGACTGACATTATCAGTCACGAAGCAACCATTGTGTGACTGACATTATCAGTCACAAAGCAACCATCGCGTGACTGACATTATCAGTCACAAAGCAACCATCCTGTGACTGACATTATCAGTCACAAAGCAACCATCGTGTGACTGACATCAGTCACCAAGCAACCATTGTGTGACTGACATTATCTGTCACGAAGCAACCATTGTGTCACTGACATTATCAGTCACAAAGAAACCATCCTGTGACTGACATTATCAGTCACAAAGCAACCATCCTGTGACTGACATTATCAGTCACAAAGCAACCAACCTGTGACTGACAGTATCAGTCACAAAGCAACCATAGTGTGACTGACATCAGTCACCAAGCAACCATTGTGTGACTGACATTATCTGTCACGAAGCAACCATCCTGTGACTGACATTATCAGTCACAAAGCAACCATCCTGTGACTAACATTATCAGTCACAAAGCAACCATCGCATGACTGACATTATCAGTCACAAAGCAACCATCGCGTGACTGACATTATCAGTCACAAGCAACCATCCTGTGACTGACATTATCAGTCACAAAGTAATCATCCTGTGACTGACATTATCAGTCAAAAAGCAACCATCCTGTGACTGACATTATCTGTCACAAAGCAACCATCCTGTGACTGACATTATCATCACAAAGCAACCATCGTGTGACTGACATTATCAGTCACGAAGCAACCATCCTGTGACTGACATTATCAGTCACAAAGCAACCAACGTGTGAATGACATTATCAGTTACAAAGCAACCATCGTGTGACTGACATTATCAGTCACAAATCAACCATCCTGTGACTGACATTATCAGTCACAAAGCAACCATAGTGTGACTGACATCAGTCACCAAGCAACCATTGTGTGACTGACATTATCTGTCACGAAGCAACCATTGTGTCACTGACATTATCAGTCATCAAAGCAACCATCCTGTGACTGACATTATCAGTCACAAAGCAACCATCCTGTGACTGACATTATCAGTCACAAAGCAACCAACCTGTGACTGACAGTATCAGTCACAAAGCAACCATAGTGTGACTGACATCAGTCACCAAGCAACCATTGTGTGACTGACATTATCAGTCACAAAGCAACCATCCTGTGACTGACGTTATCAGTCACAAAGCAACCATCCTGTGACTGACATTATCAGTCACGAAGCAACCATCGTGTGACTAACATTATCAGTCACAAACCAACCATTGTGTGACTGACATTATCAGTCACAAAGCAACCATCGTAAGACTCACATTATCAGTTACAAAGCAACCATCGTGTGACTGACATCAGTCACAAAGCAACCATCGTATGACTGACATTATCAGTCACAAAGCAACCATCCTGCGACTGACATTATCAGTCACGAAGCAACCATTGTGTGACTGACATTATCTGTCACGAAGCAACCATTGTGTCACTGACATTATCAGTCACAAAGCAACCATCCTGTGACTGACATTATCAGTCACAAAGCAACCATCCTGTGACTGACATTATCAGTCACAAAGCAACCAACCTGTGACTGACATTATCAGTCACAAAGCAACCATCCTGTGACTGACATTATCAGTCACAAAGCAACCAACCTGTGACTGACAGTATCAGTCACAAAGCAACCATAGTGTGACTGACACCAGTCACCAAGCAACCATTGTGTGACTGACATTATCTGTCACGAAGCAACCATCCTGTGACTGACATTATCAGTCACAAAGCAACCATCCTGTGACTAACATTATCAGTCACAAAGCAACCATCGCATGACTGACATTATCAGTCACAAAGCAACCATCGCGTGACTGACATTATCAGTCACAAAGCAACCATTGTGTGACTGACATTATCAGTCACGAAGCAACCATCGTGTGACTGACATTATCAGTGACAAAGCAACCATCCTGTGACTGACATTATCAGTCACAAAGCAACCATCGCACGACTGACATTATCAGTTACAAAGCAACCATTGTGTGACCAACATTATCAGTCACAAAGCAACCATTGTGTGACTGATATTATCAGTCACAAAGCAACCATTGTGTGACTGACATCAGTCACCAAGTAACCATTGTGTGACTGACATTATCTGTCACGAAGCAACCATTGTGTCACTGACATTATCAGTCACAAAGCAACCATCCTGTGACTGACATTATCAGTCACAAAGCAACCATCCTGTGACTGACATTATCAGTCACAAAGCAACCAACCTGTGACTGACATTATCAGTCACAAAGCAACCATAGTGTGACTGACATCAGTCACCAAGCAACCATTGTGTGACTGACATTATCAGTCACAAAGCAACCATCCTGTGACTGACGTTATCAGTCACAAAGCAACCATCCTGTGACTGACATTATCAGTCACGAAGCAACCATCGTGTGACTGACATTATCAGTCACAAAGCAACCATTGTGTGACTGACATTATCAGTCACAAAGCAACCATCGTAAGACTCACATTATCAGTTACAAAGCAACCATCGTGTGACTGACATCAGTCACAAAGCAACCATCGTATGACTGACATTATCAGTCACAAAGCAACCATCCTGCGACTGACATTATCAGTCACGAAGCAACCATTGTGTGACTGACATTATCAGTCACGAAGCAGCCATTGTGTGACTGACATTATCAGTCACAAAGCAACACCATCGCGTGACTGACATTATCAGTCACAAAGCAACCATCCTGTGACTGACATTATCAGTCACAAAGCAACCATCATGTGACTGACATTATCAGTCACAAAGCAACCATCGTGTGACTAACATTATTAGTCACGAAGCAACCATTGTGTCACTGACATTATCAGTCACAAAGCAACCATCCTGTGACTGACATTATCAGTCACAAAGCAACCATCCTGTGACTGACATTATCTGTCACAAAGTAATCATCCTGTGACTGACATTATCAGTCAAAAAGCAACCATCCTGTGACTGACATTATCAGTCACAAAGCAACCATCCTGTGACTGACATTATCAGTCACAAAGCAACCATCGTGTGACTGACATTATCAGTCACAAAGCAACCATCCTGTGACTGACATTATCAGTCACAAAGCAACCAACGTGTGAATGACATTATCAGTTACAAAGCAACCATCGTGTGACTGACATTATCAGTCACAAAGCAACCATCCTGTGACTGACATTATCAGTCACAAAGCAACCATCGTGTGACTGACATCAGTCACAAAGCAACCATTGTGTGACTGACATTATCTGTCACGAAGCAACCATTGTGTGACTGACATTATCAGTCACAAAGCAACCATCCTGTGACTGACATTATCAGTCACAAAGCAACCATCCTGTGACTGACATTATCAGTCACAAAGCAACCATCCTGTGACTGACAGTATCAGTCACAAAGCAACCATAGTGTGACTGACATCAGTCACCAAGCAACCATTGTGTGACTGACATTATCTGTCACGAAGCAACCATCCTGTGACTGACATTATCAGTCACAAAGCAACCATCGTGTGACTGACATTATCAGTCACAAAGCAACCATCGCGTGACTGACATTATCAGTCACAAAGCAACCATCGCGTGACTGACATTATCAGTCACGAAGCAACCATCGTGTGACTGACATTATCAGTCACAAAGCAACCATCGTGTGACTGACATTATCAGTCACAAAGCAACCATCGTGTGACTGACATTATCAGTCACAAAGCAACCATCATGTGACTGACATTATCAGTCACAAAGCAACCATTGTGTGACTAACAGTTATGGTCAAGGAGCAACCACTGTAAGACTAACATTAAAGCCCCAGGAGCTGTGAATTTCATGCATTATTTTCATGATTTTATTTTCAAACCAAAGTTGGTTTGTGTAATTGTGCCAACTGAATGACGAGCATAGCGGTATCACTGATTGCTTATTATGACCATGCCTACATGTCTTAACAGGTCAAGTAATAAACGGGTGCCACACTTGTAAAATGGTGCGCCTACGGAAAAGTACAAAAAATGCAGTATTTTGTACACATACACATCTTGATCATCAGCAGAAACAAGCATGATACCATTGACTTGAATGTAAAACACACGATAGCCAACATTTTGTTGTTGTATTCTTAATTTTCTCTGTCATATGATCAGTTTTTAAAAATGGCAGGAAATCTAAAATGATATTGAAACATTTGAATTTACATGCCATTTTTGACACTTATGACAGTGTGATACACTTTTTCAGTCTTTAATGGATCTTATTCAAACAAACTCTTTGAAAACTGAGGATATTTTGAGATTGGTTTATTACACATTCACAGCTACTGTGGCTTTCAGTCAAGGAGCATCCACTGTAAAACAAACATTAAGGCCAATGAGCAACCATTGAATTTGAATAAATAGATAACATAACTTATCACATGCACAAACCAAGTTTGTAGTCTCTGAACAGAAAATACTTGGATTTATACTCTGGTTGTTTTAAGTCACGACAACACATGTCTATGTCATCAATTTTCATGCGTTGGAACTAGTTTTTGTGTTGATCTTCGATGTGATCGACAATGTAAACAAACAACATGGCAGCCTGTATTTCTCCAAAGATCAAATTTGTCTAACGTGAAAATTGGTCATGATTTTTAGAGTCTGACAAAATATGTCTACTTGTAGCAATTTTTTCCCTTCTGTTTTACTTTTGTTACCAATATGGGAGTTCATATCCGTATTATAGACCACACTGCCAGCAGCAGCTGCGCCTCAACTTTCAGCGCACAGAGTGAAATTTTCATGTGGTAGACATGCAGTTTGCACAGCAAGGCTGCACGTTGAGCATCAAAAAGTCGTGTAATGAAATCAATATTTTCATAGACTATGACGATAATAATCCCAACTATGAAAAAAACACGAGTGGAATGCTTTTATATCCCTAAGGAATCATGTGAATAATTTTCAGAAACAATGAACTCAAAGCTATTTGCATTACTGTGGGTTCCATATGCATTCCATAAGCGGTACTTTCGGACTGAAACATTCCACAGTGTTCGTGCTGTTGAGATTAAGTCGATTTTTGTTCTTGAAAAATAAAGTAACTTCGTTTGTCCAAGTTAAATTTCTAGACCAATGCTTTCTTTTAAATCTTGTATAACTTAGTGGAAGGTACATGTTGTGTACATCATCTGGCATTTGCTCCTTACACAAATGTAAGCACTGTGTTCCTGGTCATTACGTCACTTGTATTTTCCTTCCCTGAACCAGGAAAAATATTAGGGAATAATATCTGTTTTATAATTCCTTTCATTTGAAAAACTTTAAACACAGGAATTACTAATAAGCTGTCATTTTCCGCTAAAATGGTTTATATGATGAAGACCAAATCTTACAGCAGTTTGCTTTGTGATCTTTCAGGGAATAAAATATCCAAGTACGGATCATCCTAATACTGGCAAACAACATCAATCAAATTAACTTGCTTAGTAAAGATTTCATTCTTCTTGCTCATCAGGGACAATGTACTAGGGTATTTTGTAGTTTTTTGTTTTGATACAGTAACTCATGTTCACCAAGGTCATACAAACCTCCAATGTGTGATCTTCAAGAGAATAAATATCTAAGTACTGCTCATTCTAATACATGGCAAACATCTTTAACCAAATGAACCTGCTCAGTAAAGATTTCATCAAGGTTCTACAAACCTCCAATGTGTGATCTTCCAGCATAAATGTCAGATCCTACCAATGCACCAACTCCAATCAGGCAGATTCCAACACCAACATAGTGCAGCCAGCGGTATCTCACTCTCAAGACAATGAAAGATAACAACAAGACAACTGGAATGGTGATACAGTCCAGAAGCTGTGGGTAAAAAATGTAAATCAATTGTTGGTATGCTAATAAGGGTTGACATTGAACTCAAAACTTTTCCTGTCAAGTTTACCCTATATTATATTTTATAATACATCAAGTTGGTTAAAACTAGAGAAGCAAAACATGTCCCATATGGTGCATTTCAACAAAGACTTGAAAATTTGAAGGTCACTGAAGACAGAGACACTGTAAACATGATTTTCACAGACTAAAGCTACTTTAATATACCAGGCCAAGTGGGTGAAAATACATATGGTTTTGGTGCACTACTGCTTTAACTTACTTGGCAGCTGGGGAAGTGATACTGTCTAGCAGCTAAAGGGTTAAAGCCCCAATGGCTGCGAATTTTATGTATTATTTTTATGATTTTATTTTCAAACCAAAGTTAATTCGTGTAAATGTTCTAACTGAATGGCGTGAATAGAAATATCACAGCTTGCTGATTTGGACCATGCCTACATGTTTCAACAGGCTGAATAATAAACGGGTGCCGCACTCATAAAATGGTGCCCTCAAGGAAACGTACAAAAACAGTATTTCCTGCACATACACGTCGTGATCATACCAGAAACATGCATGATGCCATTTATTTTAATGTACAACACATGATGGCCAACATTCTTTTCAGGGCTCCCCCTAAGTCACCAAAATGATTAGCCAACTGATTAGCCAAATCAAAAATCTTGTAGCCACTTTGAGCAACTTTTAGCCAGTTTATGATCTCAATTAAGCGTGGCAATTACAGCTTTCTCCGCATTCAGGAGTTCCTAATTTTACAAATCGAGATGTTTTGTATGATGTTCCTGATACTTTTTACATTAAGGAAATATTTGTTCAGTTTGTATTGAACAATCTCTGTTTTTATGACATTTCCAGGATAGAAATAGTTTTTCATTTCAGATGGTAAACTTTTACCACCAGAAATAAAATAGGTATCAATTGAATTCTAAAAATCTGGTAGCAAAGTGAAGCGTATATTACAACAGGTAGAGAACATTTCTGCGGCATTCATTTAGTGTTCACAGTATGATAGCTTGTCATAAGCTACAGGCCTCTCATGCGGCAAATTTATGCAGTCTTCCATAACCAAAATGTTTTAGCCACAAGAATAAAAAAATGGTGCAGGAGAAAGCATTTAGTAGCACACTGGCAGTGTAGATACAATTGGCCCCGGTGTTACTTGTATGTCATAGTTGTGATCAAGCAGGCTGAATAGCATTTTGAGTATGAGTATTTTTCTTGAGACCAAAGGGTTTGGCCAAACACAACTCTTGTAAAACAAGACACAATGATATATGTTCATTTAAATTACTCTCTGTTTGAGAGTATATACATTGTTTTAATGATTATGATATCATTGTAACACAGATATATTTTCACTTGATATTTTGATATCATAAAGAAATGTCTGGTGATGTTTACTTCTACATCATTAAACTGGTCGAATCTGCAAAAATATTAAATTAATTCAGAATCACATACTTCTTGTATAAGTTATAGCAGTTTGAAATAGACCGAATTAACAATTTTAATGAATTGTTGCTTTAATGTTTACATGCAAAATTGCAATTCACAAACTTTATGATTTGACAATGGATATGC
This sequence comes from Ptychodera flava, assembly GCF_041260155.1. Lineage (NCBI taxonomy): Eukaryota > Metazoa > Hemichordata > Enteropneusta > Ptychoderidae > Ptychodera > Ptychodera flava. Next base: position 34,727,186 of record NC_091937.1, read on the forward strand.
TTACTGCAATTACTGTTGACAATATCCCTTTCCAATGACTCTTAATAAATTTAATTTAAAACTGACAGTCAAGCTGAATGCCATTTAAACTGGAAGACACCAAAATTACCTTTTACCTATTGGACCATCCTAGGTGGCTCTTTTGAACCATAATTGTACACTTAAGGGGTCTTCATGCATGACATCAGATGATGAGATGACCTAGACTTGACCTTTCAGAAAACCTCAGTTTTTCTCCTCTTCCTTTGTATTATTGCTCGCTCCGTTTGTGAAATTTCCCTTTTAAAATACGGTTTTTACTATCAAACTGAGTAGCTGCAGGCCAAATTTTGATTCTAGCAAAGTAGGTAAAACTTCTAGATAGACGAACGGGACTCACGGAGGCAAAACAAAGCCTCTATTTATGTACCGCAGACGGAACAGCAACAATGTCTGCTCCACGTACCAGGGAATTTGTAACTTTGTAGAAAGGAGAGTAAACTGTTTCAATACATTGCAACTTTGTAGGAAGTAGAGTAAACTGTTTCAACATCTTACAGATCTTACAACTTTTTTATTGTTAGCTGTAGTTTTTTGTTGAGGTGGCACCTGGACAGGAAAAATTCATTAGCCACTATGTTCGCCAAACTGGAATTTTTGTAGCCATTTTTAAATTTCTTTCGCATTTGGCTAATTGGCGATCGGGTAGCGGGAGCCCTGCTCTTCTTGTTTCCTTTGTCATATGATTAGTTTTTGAAATTGGCGGGAAATCAAAAATGATGTTAAAACGTTTTAATTTGCATGCCACTTTCGACACTCATGACAGTGTTATACACTTTTTAAGTCTTTAATGGGTCTTATTCAAAGAAACTCTTGGAAAACTGACGATATTAAGAGATCAGTTTATTACACATTTACAGCTATTGGGGCTTTAAAGGACCCATGAAATATTTATTCTTCCACACAAACATTAGGATTGCTCCTACTACCTAATGGCCCCTCGATATGAAATGCTTATTTCCTAGGTCATTTATTGAATGAGCCTGCTGGATGAAAACTGAATAAAAGTATGAAATAACAGTTTGAGCAGTTAACTTTTTTGCCTCTGGAATATGGCAAGATCTCTGAGAATGTGTATATAGTTTTTCCGCATCTCCCCTGATAATAACGATGAGACAGGATCTCTATGAATCAGACCTTGTTTGAATCATTTATCTGTTTTCCCGCACCGCTTGTTTTCTTCCCTTTTTCAGAGAAAAATCAGATGTTTCCAAAATATTCTTATTAGTATTCATACATTTTGCAAAGATATTTGACATTCAAAACTGCAAAATATACCAAACCACTATGAAACCACGCTTGTTTGAAGGAAATGTAAACATTTCACACCATACCTTTGATTTTGCCGAGTTTATGATGCAAAACCTGGACGGGGAAACTTCATGGTTTCACACGCGATAGAACACTACTAGGTCCTTTTACTAAAATGAAATTGTCCAAAATCTTCAACCAATCAACAATCTTGTATCATGTCTAAACAGATGTTGGTGCTCATAATGCATGTTGGGATCACTTTTGGCATGAAAGCTGTCAAATCAGACAATGCCTTTGGCATGCAGATATATAGCAGACATCACATAGTGCATGTTGGCTATTCAGATTTGAAGCTGTCGTTATACTGGTATACCCTGTGCAGGAAGCTAACGCTTGTTTCCTTTTGTCAAAACTATCACACACAATTTTTCAGGAATCTGGGATACTCTACCTGAGAGGCCACAGCATCCGGGATTCTTCGGCCAAAATTTTTATCCAAAATTTTTATACTTTTCTTGAAATTCATGAGACTGTTGTGTCAACTATGGACTAGCTTTTTACGGTTTCACCTTTTCATACCAATTTGCATATTTTTGGGGAATATCACTTTCATTTGAACAATGGGAGCTTTTCACACCACGATGCATCTCCATACCAAATATCAAAGCGATATATGCAATGGTTATGGAGTACCTGCAGTGGATGCACGTACACAAAAAACATACACATATGTACGTATACATACATACAAACAGACAGACAGACAGATAGTCAGACAGACAGACAAACCATGGGCTTTTACCACTGATCAGAAAGCTTCCTTTGTCATATACAAAATGGATACAAAAAAATCGATATACCATGTACCTGAATACTAGTTAAATTTGTGTACTGATATGCTTTTACAACTAAATAGTTCGCCTCCACATCCACAGCTGCGACAAACAAATACTTCCACCACCTTGTTTTTAAAACCTTCTTGAAACCATCTCTGCCACTGATGAAGAAGAGTTGAATTCCATAGACAAGGCCAAGCAGAAGGTAGTTTGTGAAACTCTGTGCTGTTGGAGCTGCGACGCCATGTCGGTCAAACAGCAGCTGACTTGTCACAGATGTTCCACAGATCAGTAGGGATAACATTTGACCAAACATAAATATCTTCAAAAACTTCCTGAGGATATAATGAAAGAGAATATTGTCATGTCAAATATGGGATACATACAATTTCAATTATTGTTAAAGTTCATGTGTACTAGCTTGTTTGGTGGAGTTTTGGTATAGTACAGTTGCAGTTAATACTGATGGATATATTTTAATATTGAGCAGCTGGAATGATCCCATGACAAAAGTTCTAACCACATCAAGTGCACAGGGTTGCCAGGATTCAAACCTCCAACCACATCAAGTGCACAGGGTTGCCAGGATTAATGATTGAAATGAGAAATATCTACATCTGCTGCAAACATTAACATTTTCAACATTTTGTTGCGTGCATCAACCACTTGTAACACTTCTGCTGCCTAAATATTGAAACAAAGAGTATTTTGCTTTTCAATGGTGTTTAGGATTTATATTATTCTAAATAATGTTTCCCTGATGTGCAAATAGTGTCAATTTAAATTTGCAAGGACTTTCTACAAGTCACAGATTTATTTACATTCCTAGATTTTGTGGTAGAGATCTTGCCATTAATGGCAGTGTTTCCAGTTAAAACAAAAAAGTTAAAATACTACAAATATTAAGGAGACACTCCACAACTTTTCACATTTTAATAAATTTACTTACAGAAAGGCTTGCAATATAAACAATGTGACAGAGATATTGGTGAGGCCATTAATTGACATTGAAGGTTGTTCTGTTTGACCATATGTTTTAAACAAACTTGTACATTACTCACATATTTAGCAAATAATAAAGCCAAAGAGAGAGTACTGTCTAAGTGTAGAATTTGGACCATATGGTAGAAGACAAGAAATTTACTTCCCGGCAACGTTACCGCCACTGATAGTTTGGATGAAAAATAGTGCTGACCATCCAGTTTTGATACTGCATTTATCCTCATTTGGCTTGAGCTACGATTTGAAACATTTTTTGCAATTGTCTGATTCAATCAAAATACACACTTGTAAAATGTGGCTATAGCATTCTGTGGTAATACTGTGACTAGGAGTTATAGGGCCCATGAAAATTGGAGCAATTAGCATGGATTTTTGCAAAAAGGCCAGTTGGAGCTGCTATTTCCATCACCAACTTAAACTTTCATGGACTTGCCTATGCAGAAAAACAGAGAACAAAAATCACGGGTGGGTGTTAGAAGATCAAAACAACAGACATTTTGGGTTCAACCTTTCACCAGTGAATTAAAAAAAACACTAGGTGTAAAGAACTAAATGCGAGAAAGCATGGACAAATACATTAGAATCGAACAGCCAATAAATGACTAAAAAGAAAAAAGAGACAACCAATAGGACACAGAAACTACAACATGTCAACACATTAAAATGAGTCAAGGTCGAGAACCAATCAAGGAACAACCAAAGGAAAAGCAACTTGGCATAGATACCAGCTGGTACTCAAGTGCCCCGCTTGAAAATAATTGACTGCTCCTTGATGTGGTGAATGCTATCTAATTGCCTTGAATCAACATCAAAGCTCTCACAGTCATGTCAACTGCATAATGGTGCCGTGGTGTACAAAAATGTTTGGCGATTTTTGGATGCATAACTTTGTTTTTTGTCATTGACAGTACATAGGCGTTCGACAAATCAGTCACTGAGACGCCATTTGGTCTCACCTACATATAACTTGTTGTGACGTATACATTTTATACGGTAAACCAAATTACCTGACAACTTTTTGTGTGTGTGTGCAGTGTCATTTTTAATAACAGTGGCCCTCCCCAATGTAATTTCTGTCCAGTCCCTTAACTAGTGTCATTGACCACCACTGTGCACCATTGCATCTCCCAGTTACCATGCCTCTGCACAGCTTGGTTTGTCCCCTTCAAGCTCCAATTGGCTTTGAGTCTCATACAGAAGACAGGCTAGGTGAAATGGATGGGCTTTTTCCTTCATTCATTCAGACAAATAATATTCTAAGGGACTGGTCAGTTTCTTCGGCCTGGGGGGGCCGGTAGATTCATGGGGGGGGGGAGGGGGGGTTCACCCTGTTTTTGACTTTGGCGATAGGGGGTCACCATGTTTTTGAAATGCCCAATAGGGGGGTCAGTGTGTTTTTGAATTTTGACACATGTTCATAATTGCCTAAAATGCATCGTGTCAGCCACAAATTTCATCATTCAGTTGCATTTTTCGGCGCGCCCTTTGGGCGTGTAACTTTAATAATCAGACATATTTTATCAGCACGCCCCACTTCAACATATTAGGCATGTATATATCAGAGATATCTGTATGTTCAATATTTTTCAGCGTGCTCTTTGAGCGCATTACTTTAATGTATCAGACATTTTTCAGCACGCCCTTCCTGTGCATGACTTTAATATACAAGACATATATATCAAGGATTTCAGGACAGTGTTTCTGTTAACGCAAAATCCTGCGTATTTTATGCAAAATTGTTCTGAAATGCGCACAAAAATCATGACTGCATAAACTAATACGCATTGAGAAATGCCGCCCCATGACACAGACGTACTTGGCTCGCACTACATTGCCTGAACGTGGTTCAATGCAGGACAAAAATAAAACATATGCACCTACTTGCACGTGACATTTATCGTTATATTGCAACATTTTAGACTTTAGCAGACCACAGCACTTTATGCAACATTGTATTTCATCATCACAAAACGTCATGTCAATCAGTTCTGTACAGACAATGGCACTACAGATGCAAAAAATTCGAGAATCGATCGAGTCTACGTTGTTGGTAACACAATACAGTTAATGGTCATTACGTCGCATGTTATTTGGAAAGTGTTTACGGGTGACCATTTAGACTCTGTCGGGTTGCATTCTTGAGAGGTCCCGCTGGACTTTGAATAGTATCTGCTTTTTGTTGGCCCTTTGAAAACACTAATTTCGTAGTCAAAAGGTATTTTCTTTGAACATGAACTCATTGGGCTGCTCAACGATCATATACGGGACATGCATCATGGCATGGCAAGCGTTCAGCTACACCTTGAAGCCCCCCAGGTTGTTGTCTTTTGTTAATAGAGCATGCACATTACAGGAAACCCTCACGTTCTACAGAAAAGACTGCCCAACTCACTTCAGATACTGATTCCTACCGTACGCATTTTGAATACATTTTACGCAAATAATAAAACTCAGTTGCGTAAAATCCTACGCAAGTTTTGAAATTGTAACGGAAACGCTGATCAGGATCGATGTTTCACATTTTTCTCCACGCCCTTCGGGCACCATACTTTAATAAATCAGAGATATATGCCAGAGATATCTTGATGTTTGCTAAGTGAAAGTGTACCGTTATGAAATTTGCATTTCATATGAAAAGCATGACAAATTCCTGATACTTTTCTGTTCTCTCCATGAGAATTCAGTATGAGAAAACAACATGCACAAATATTTCACAATATACATTTGATACAGTGACATATTTTAGAAACAGAAAAATGACAAGATATCTTTCGTTCTCATCGATACAACTGTTTTCCTTTGTATCTCAGGTTTTCTGTAGAATGATGCTTTTTTACGACCAAAAAAACAGTTAATAAGGCAGTTTTTGTCATTATTAGCTGTGCTTTTATGGTTTCAATGTTACAAGAAAAGGTCATCTCAGACACTGCACACATCAGATTTGGCTAAAATGCCTCTCTATGGCTCCTCAGGAGATTTAATTGGATGGCTGGCAAAGTTTTTGATTTACTGCTTTTTCCTCTTTGATATTAATGATTGACATCCATTTCTGTACAACAGTTCAGGACATCTGGTTACAGCGAAAACGGAGTCAGCGTGGACTCTCTGTTGTGTGGCGCGACAAAATAAACGCAGCCACTGACGTTTTTTGCAGACAAAACATACAGACAATGTAGCAAATGTCATGAAATCTCTTCTATTGAAAAGGCGTGCTTGCGTTACCAGGACTTACTTTTTTGAACGTGTTGATTTCCTCATGGATGTGTAAGACAAATATATCCATGTCTTGAACAAAATAACTGAAAAAAATCTAAATTTCAATATTATCGATGATTTTATCCACCTCACAAACTGAACAAAGGGATTTCCGTCTTTAGATGACGCTAAAAGAGGATAACATAAACGGAAAAACACACTACGGACCAGACCATCGTACGGATAGACCCTGGGGGTAGAGGTGTCAATAAAAACTCGACTGTGTGCTCGCTGTCGTCGGAATTTCGTCTAGACGTTTGTAATAGACGTACGGTAATGAAGGTGGCATCGAATAATATAGATAAGGTGTATAATACTGGCATTTCGATGGCAGCAATCTATATTGAGCCACTTGATGCGATGTTTGTTCGGTTGATGCTTTCCCCGTTTCGCTGAAGCTACCACCTCGATTGAAGTTTGCGTAGATGCAGACGCAGGAAACGTGATACCGTGCCGTTCAAGCTCTTTCTGTAAACAATTTACCGTATTTTGGTTTTATTCTCAACTCGCCATGAAGATTATTTTGTAACAATAAGAATACAAATTGAATCTTTTGTTTGATTTGTGGGATTTATTGAATAGGCGGTGTGCATTTGATGACATTTAGTTTGGGTGTTCTGTCTGAAAAAACGTCTGTGGCTGCGTTTATTTTGTTGCCCGACACAACAGAGAGTCCACGCTGACTCCGTTTTTGCTGTAAGCATAGAAAGTGTGATATACATTCACAGCTCGTTTAATATGTACTGTATTCAAACTTTAAGATTGACACTTTGAAATTCCTATGTTACAACTGACATGTCAACAATTTCATTAAAACACAGAATGACTGTTAAAATATAAAAGTATGTAAAATATAAAACATATATATATATATATATATATATATATATATATATATATATATATATATATAAAACACAGAATGACTGTTAAAATATAAATGTATGTAAAATATAAAACATATATACATATAATATAAATGTATGTTAAATATATATATATATATATATATATATATATATATATATATATATATATATATATATATATATATAATTATATCTACCTTTTGTTTTACAGTTATCGCGTGCGGGGAGGGGGGTCACCCTGTTTTCGAAATTTGGAATAGGGGGGATCAGCCACTTTTTGACATCGGCAAAAAAAAATCCACCAGCCCCCCCAGGCCGAAGAAACTGACAAGTCCCTAAATTGGTATAGCTAGCATGTAGGTGTTGTATTGGCAGAGATTATATATGCAAAGAAATCAATTAAGAAGTGAGATAAAAGCAGTCTTATAGTTTGGATATGTGTAAGACAGACTGGATGAAATGGATGCAAGGCAGACGAGATGAAATGGATGCATACTTTCTTTCATTCCGGCAGACAGATGTTGGCATTGCCATTTTGTAGTTTATTGTTTTACCTTGTTGATAATTTTGCAAAGAAATTAATAATTAAGTCACATGTAATATGTGACGTATATGTATTAATATATGTACAGAAAACCTTGTATGTGAGACTGGTGCGAACTTGCCTTGAAAAAAAGGGAAAGTGGCGTACAAGTTTTGCCTGATAACTTTCATACATATAAATTGCTGGCTTCAAGTTCAACCGAAGACGACCATGCAAAGTTCCAAATGTAAAGACACTTACATTGTGAATATGGGTGAAATTTTCCGCCTAAATTTTATAAATAATGTTGTTGCATCTCGTCGGTCATCCGTGGAAGCCTGCATCTCGCTGTTTGCTGCTGCCATGGTTGTACAGTTTTTCAGGAGAAGGGTACGGGTACATGTGTTGGTAATACATGTGCTTTTTTTGACCTCTGGAAACAGGCCCTGTGATTGGTGTTTGGAATGCTGACCTAGGTCATGGTTTAAACTATGAAGTTCTAGCAAAAAGAAATAGGAAGATTCATTTTTTCCATTTTTTCTGTCTAAGGTCACAGAAATATATTTGGACTTTGCTTCAGAAAAGACAGATGATCTTTATCAACGCATATCTTAAATCTTTGAAGGTTTGTTGAAATATGACAAACGCCTATCGCCAATGATATTCGTCGTACTCAATGTAGGAGGAGCTCTGTGTGTCACATGATCGAAACACCTGACCGGAAGTACTTCACAAATAATTTATATTCAAAAATTGGAGTTAGGGGAAGTCCTAGCCGGTGTGCCATATCGCCAGCCGTTATCCTATCCCCGATATTCTTCAATATTTATTCCCTTTTAACACATAAATACATATTGTTGGGATTCTCAGTGATGGAAGCTTTGTGATGGATCCCCCAGGGCTGCCAGCAGAAGTTATATGGGAGTACCAGTTTCGATTAATTTTGATCGGTGACTCAACCGTCGGCAAGTCGTCGCTGTTGCGACGGTTTTGCGATGGCAAGTTTGTTGAATTTTCCGACCCAACTGTCGGAGTGGACTTCTTTGCAAGATTACTAGAGGTTCAGCCAGGGATTAGAGTGAAATTACAGCTCTGGGATACTGCAGGGCAGGAAAGATTTCGGTGAGTTTTTCACTAATCCATGGCCGCTAGCCGTGACCTCATGTATGGCTCTGTGAGTATCGACCTCTCACAATCATAATAGTGGTCGTATTCCGGGTTAGTGGGCGTGTATTTGTTTACTTGTAGTGAGATACGATCTATGAAAACAATTGTGCTAATATAATTACAGTATCACTTGGTATTTCATTGTCCATGCGTCGCACTCCAAACAAGGTCAAGGAGACCATGGCGAGAGAAAATCCATGCGACGCAGACATTACATGTACGTCACGTGAATTTCATTTTGTATTGGCAAAAGATACTACTCATAGCAACATTAACACGTCAGCTGCCCTGACGATGTCGACGTTGTTAGCCCTGTGAAGTGTTTTCTGAAATTTTCGGACACAGCAGAATTGCCACGTCGCTGTAGGCGTCAATTTTTACAGTGACTAAAAGCATCACAGTGTAAAGGAGCCTGTACATTGACTCACAGAAACGGAACAAATTATCTGAGGATTGCCGGAAGTATGGCATGTACTTCGTGTCTGTAGGAACAGTAAGGCCTTAACAATAAATACGTGTGCATGTCAGGGTTCGAAATTAATTTATTTGCTTAAAGTGGTCAAGTTTGACCACCAGATTCAAATTTTGGTGGTCAATTGCAAAATTTTGGTGGTCAAAAAAATTAGTCATTATCAGAGTGTAATCCTTCTGGAGATCGGGGTCTATGGGGTGAATAGTGGGCTGTACATCTTGTTCTAGAACCATTCTACCATGCTGCTACACGTGTAAGTTCGATGCCCAGTAAATCCACTGGAAAATTTTCAGTATTTTCACAACAGATCAACTTGACCGCTGCATGAGTGACTGACTGTAAGTTTTAACCACATTACAAACTGAATAATCAAGAAATGACAATTACTGCTGATAACATGACAATTATTGCATTTTTGTGGACTATTTTGAAGTTTTGTCAGAGTTTTGTACCTTGATCTGTGTCACTTTAAGATGTTTTGCAACATTTGCAGACCTAATCACAATAATCATAGCAGCTAAACAGTAAAACAAAGAGAGACATTGTTTGTACAAAGGAACACCTCACTTGAGTAGAGTGGAGTGGGGTTGAAGGACTAACATTAAACCACAGTGGAGGGACTGTGATTGAACAGACAAGACGTGTACTACATAACTGCTAAAATATCTATCTCTGAAGACAATATATTGTTTCTGGATACTCCTAGCAAAAAAACTGAGAGAGGCATGTAAGATTCACAGCTCTGCAGTGCATTAGGGTGACCTCCAAAACCTTGGTGGTCAAGATTGACCACCAAAAATAGAATCTGGTGGTCCAAATGAGATAATTAGTGGTCTTTTAATGCATGACCACCGAGTATTTCGAACCCTGCATGTAATATATGTATATGGAAGCAAAGTTATTACTCTGCGCCGTGGTAGAAGTGATATTAACACCCGTATAGTTATGCTTTGGACAATCAGTCATAAATCATGCCGTTCATACACAGGCCATTGAAACGGCTCTGAAACGGTTCTGGGCCAATACTGGCACAGAAAGTTATGTGTGGACACTCCAAAGTGGTTCTGAAGCGTTTCAGATTTGAGACAGTTTAGTCGGCCCGACCTGAGCCGTTGTAGGGATTAACTCTGTCCACAAATCGCTGTGTGGACAGACCGAGCCGCTTCAGAGGCGTTTCAAACGCCCTCACGCGACAGGTATTTGTTACATATACAAATAACAACCAACATACAATATTCACGTTGGTCATGGCTGCCGAACACAGCTCTATACATCTCGTGGAAATAACTGGTCAGACGACCGAATAGGTTTGCTGATCTGAGTCTCGGCAGACGAAAGCATTCAAAGAATGCTAAAGAGAACGTGTCGCGACAGCCTCGTGTACAAAAAAATTGCAGAAAAGGCTCTACAGAGAGGTTTAAACCGGACAGCAGATCAGTGCCACTGCAAGCTCAAGGCACTGAAGCTAAAATACAAAGAAGTTGTCGACAGCAACAGACCATGAAGGCGCGACTTTGCACAATTTTTAAATATCGGATATTTACAATCTAGTATCGCAGTTTGACATATCGACGATTTCGGGACTAATATCTATACTAGACGATACTAGAATGAACTGTGTTGTTCCATGGGAAGCCGCGTCTATGAAATTGCCGATATTTACCGGCGATTTGGGGACTCTAATATCGATACTATGACAGAACCCCATGGACGATACTAGATTCATTCAAATCGCGCGTAAATATATCAGAGATTTCACCGTTTACAGTTCTGGCCAAACCCGACTTCCAAGGACTGACTCTAGCTTCGATACTAGCGATACTAGAATCTGTCAAATCGCGCGTAAATATCCGATATATAACGGAGATTTCAACACCTTACAGTTCTGGACAAACCCGACTTCCAAGGACTGACTCTAGTTTCGATACTGGACGGTACTAGATTCATTCAAATCGCAGGTAAATATCCGATATATATCGGAGATTTCACCACCTCACAGTTCTGGCCAAACCCGACTTCCAAGGACTGACTCTAGCTTCGATACTAGACGATACTAGATTCATTCAAATCGCAAGTAAATATCCGATATAGGCCTACGGTATATCGGAGAATTCACCACCTTACAGTTCCTGTCAAACCCGACTACAAAGGACTGACTGTAGCTGTGATACTGGACGATACTGGATTCATTCTAATCGTGCGTAAATATCCGATATATCGGAGATTTCACCACCTTTCAGTTCTGGTCAAACCTGACTTCCAAGGACTGACTCCAGCTACGATACTAGACGATAGTATAGATAGGCCTACAGTAAAATCAAACAGTTTAATCAATTCAATGAATTATAGGAACATAAATTTCAGTGATTTTAATTCACTGTACTAATTTCACAATAAACGAATCAGCGAGCTGATATGGATTTTTTGTTAATGTTGAATATTATTGAAAAAGAGAGCTAAATTTCAGTGTTCATGTTTGATAAAACCTCAAACTAACGACACCAAACGCCAGCCTGTACAACACCGTGTGTGTACAAAGCACCGGCAGTCAATTGTAACACAGTACACATCGGTCGACCTGAAATTTGACACTGTGATCGACGTAGCGTTTCAAAAGTACGAAAAGTGAGACCAAGTAATTTAGATTTGATCTAAAACCTCCCAAAACCAACAGACAAAGTCCTATACTCTTACGCAGAAAATCGACTTTCTCTTCCGCGATGCACACAACCACGGCCCCTCCACAAAACGCGATGTCGATCGACTTGAATATTGACATCGTGATTGACCATGGATGGACTAACATGGCGTTTCAAAGTATGAAAAATGAGACTCAGTAACTTTGGACGCTTTAGATTTGATCAAAAACCTACCAAACCCATTAGACAAGGCCCTACTCTTACGCAGAAAACAAAGCTCTCAAGCGTCGACTTTCTCTTCCGCGTTTGAGCGAAACAAAAGTCGGCTTCATTCGGAAATGGTCGGCTATTCGCGGGCATAACGTAATTGTACGTTAGTCCAATTTTCGGCTTTACCCGATGTGAACGTCGGAATTTCGAATAATTCGGCCTGAGATCGGGCAAGTAAGGTTGACCTCGAGAGCGATTCCCAGTACAACACGTTCCCTGATCGCGGTACTACAGTGATAGGAACAAGTTCACCGCGTAAATTGCTAGACTACATGATATAGCCACATCGGCACTTCTGACATATAATCTCCGGCTTGCAAGGCCATCAAAAAAATCAAAATATTATTATCAAAACCAAAATTTCCGGGCCAGAGAGCGAAACAGTGCTGAAAAGTAGCCAGCCAAAATACGAAAGTAGCCGGTCAATTTGAAAATGAACACGCTGCAATCAGTTTTTGTTTTTAAAATACAAACTTATTTTACACTGACATTCAACAAAACTGGATAAAGTGCTGTTCAAGATACCTTGCCAATGTTATGCTGCCGCCGCCGCGACACGACGTCCCCACTCCAACCTTGGCTTCCTTCTTCACCTATAATTTACATTTCTCCGCCTGGGCAAATTTCTACTGAAAATCCTGCGATACTAGATTCTGTCAAATCGCGCGTAAATATCCGATATACATATCAGAGATTTCACCACCTTAAAAGTTCTGGTTAAACCCGACTTCCAAGGACTGACTCTTGCTTTTATACTAGACGATACTAGATTCTGTCAAATCGCGCTAAATATCCGATATTTATCGGAGATTTCAGCCCTTTATAGATCTAGCTAAGCCAATCTAACTTCGATACTGTATAGTCTAGTAGCCGTATCGGATATCATATAAAAGTGCAATGCCGCGGTGTCCCCCAACAAACGGAGCGGCAAAGGCAGAATACCGATGCCTTTCTTCGAATAACTATCTCAGATCCTCGGTAATCGGCCATCTGTCAATCCCAGTAGAAACGCCAACAGAATATACCTGTTAGCTATGCTAACATTATTCTGAAAAACAACACATTCGAATTTACAACAAATTCTACAAAAAACATGTTGGTGCGCAATGGGATTGTCACCGTCACCCGAGATTGCCAATCGACATCACGTTTCACGAATTAGAACAGGAATCATATGTGAACACACAACAAAATATCACTATGGTGTAGATTCAGAGACGATATTTTCCTAATCTTCATTGGAACGGATCATGAACTCAACAAATTTATAACAGTAATTTAAAAGATGCATCCTTCTTTCAAATTTTCATATGAAAGTTCTTCACACGAAAAACATATCTTGACCATGGCATTTACAAAGGTCAACGATACAACAACGAAAACATACTAGACACTAGAACGCACACAAAACCAGCAGATACATTCCAGTTCTTACACAGAAAATCATGTCATCCAAAATCAACCTTCAAGGGCCTAATCAAAGGCGAAATATTAAGGTACATGAGGACATGTAACAACGAAGAGGACTTTAACAACAAAGTCAAAACATTTAATGAAAAATTGCTACAACGAGGATATTCACAACAAGAAATATCGAACATCAATGCGGAAACAAATTACGCAACACGAAGAACACATTTAAATCACAAACAAACACACAGCAACAACACTAATAAAGTGATATTTTCTACCATCGATCCATAGTCCACATATCAAAACAAAAGACATCAAACAAGCACTCCTGAAGAACTAGGAAGAAATAGAAAAAGATCAAACGCTAAATAATTTATTCACGATGAAACTGATCATCGCATACAAAAGAAATCCAAACATTGGCGACAAGCTCATAAATGTACAAGTACACAATCTTACAGAAAAGACCGAACAAAATGAAACACAATCAACTGACTCGAATATAAATATTCTAGCCTCCTTAATACTGGACGAACAAACACTGACAATGATAAAGCCACAAACAGTGAAACAAAAATCCAAGGGGAGAAAATATCAAAAAGCGACTGAGGAAGAGACCACACTGGTTTCGAAACGTAGCGTCAAAGGATCACACTGTCATTCGACATCTAGATTACGGCTACGCCTTACCATGGCTTATATCTACACCAATAGCCAAACGCACAAAATAAAACATGAACACAGAGAACGAAAAAATAGTGTAGGTGAAACGTGGAGCCGTTTTCCCTTTATTACAGTTCTGAACGCATCAAACGCAAGGGCTAAATCGGTTAACGATTGCATTTGGTCTGCATTCAGATCATTAAAGCGACGATGACTCGGTTTGGACCGCATATGCAGCAGGTAAAAAACAAAAGACAAGCAGTACGACGTCGTTCATTTCAGCCATCTTATTACCATGCCGTATGCTTGGTCATACACACCTTTTGAACTCGAGAGGGCGCATTAAGACGTCTTAAACACCAAAACAATGGCTTAATTTTGTGAGTATGGACGCAAGCGGACTCAAACTATTAATCCCCTGTGTTTACAAAGCACAAATAGTGTTGCAGAAGCGTTTCAATTTTTACCTGTCTGAACGTAGCAATATACTGCCGGTTTAATGTTGTGGCACAGTATTTATTGTATAGGGGCTTGAAATAATGTTTTCTCTCGTTAGTCAGACTAGATGACTATTTTCAGAAACTCAACTGCAAGTCCAGAAGCATATCTAGGGCAAGACTGAAGATTAATGGACACAAATACATAGTTTTGGGAGTCCACTCATACCATTATCTTTATTTGGAGCCCCTAAGAAAATCCCTTTTAGTTCACAACCAAAGGTGTGTCCACTAATTTTCAGTTATCCTATATCTGGTAGTCTGCCTATGCAAAGTCGATGATTTAGGCCGAAACAAATTGTACTCTTCTGATAGCCAAACCTACTCTATTTTTGACCTGCCAACCCTAGATTTTTTAGAGCTACATAAACGCAGAAGTAAAAAGATAAAGAAAAAACCTGTAAAATCACACATTCATTACATCATGTTTGATTTTTGCTTGAACGAGGATGTCTTTTATGTTTTTGTTCCTTTTATATGCTATGATATACTCTTCTGGAAAATTGTGGTCAGTGTTTGCCCTGAACCCCTGAAAAATGTGTATATAAAAATAAAAATATTTTGAAAAAATCTCCCCCTGCCTACCTACTTACCCTTTTTTAATACCATGTTATCAGAAACAAAGTGCATGGTTTCTTATTCCTAGCAACATAGTAGAATAGTATTAAAGGTCATGCCATGCTGTCCGAAGCATAAGTTGCAGTCTGTCATATGTAATGGAGCCTGTTCATTTTCATAACAGCGGTTACCAGACAGGTAGGATTTGAATTATGATGAATTACTTCTTTCTGAACAGCTCTACGAAATGGGTTGCTCTGTGTGCGTTTACACAGAGGCTCCTTGGCTTTACGAAGTTGGTTGCTCTGTGTGCGTTTATGCAGAGACTCCACTCTACGAAGTGGGTTGCTCTGTGTGCATTGATGCAGAGACTCCACTCAAAACTTGTACAGCCAACATAACTCTAACATACAGAAGCCCTTTACTAAGAAATAGTACAGAACATTAACATTGCATCAGTCTCTAGGTCGTGTTGCGTTCACTTTTCTCTGCTGATCATCTATGCATATTGGAACTTTCTGTTTCGGCTTTGAAATTTTGAAGAAATGGCAGAGGTTGATGTGTAGTACATACCTCCCAGGGCTTGTTCAAATTGTGATGAAATATGCAAATTTGTGTATTTTAGGGAATGTGTAGCTCATAATTGGCAAAGCTGAAAAATAACCTTTTTATATGGTAGTCCAAGTGGACAACCATTTCCAAAATTGGTTGTCGCAACAAGAAATCTGGATGTACACTTTTACCTAAGCCAGATGACTAATTTTGAATTATGTGATTACTATCTCTGATAATCAAACAAACAAACAAGTGAATAACATCATCTTTCGTGTAAACACTTTCAACCCAAATGTTGTATAAAACTGTATTACAAAATGATCTATATTCTGTTAATACACGATGATCATTGTAAAACAAATATGATAAAAAAAGAACACAATACAGTACTTCATCTTCTCTTATTTGTTTTGATCCTTAATAGCTGAAAAGAGAATTGATATGATTCACAGCTTATGATCAGTTGATCATGATTGTTTAAATTTCACCAGGTTTAGGTGTGATCACCGACTTGTGTTTAAAAAGCCTACAAGCCATCTTAGAGCCAACACATTCCATTCAGTTGTACACTCTGATTTCATTTCATCACATATGTGAATCAGAGGTAGTCCATTTGACAACCAGTTCCAGAAATTAAGATTTGGTTGTCCTGGGACCAGAGACTACAATTACTTTAGAGCCATTTGGTACATGTATATACACCTAAGAGAGCTTATATGGTTCGTCGGTGGTGTCTGTATGTCTGTATAGATGTATATTTGTACATGTGCATATGTACGGATGTATATGTGCCCATATACATCAAAAACTCGAAAAACAGCAACACCTACCGTCTTAGTATTTATCACTCTGTCCTGTTATGTCAGTTTCTCTCTGTCCATCCGTCAGTCTGTCTGCCGACCAAGTTTGTGGAGCTCATAACTGAAACATTTCTACATCAAATGTGATCAGCTTCATTATTAGCATGTACTCTTGTAGATATGGATAGCAGAATAAGAAAAAAATTAAGATTTTTCATAAACTGCAATAGTTGCATTGATTATTGTACAGATCATGTAAACAACCAGTCTTTCATTTACAAGTATGCAGGATGACATAAGTATATTTACAAAAAGTCATAATAATAATAATAATTTATTGTTTAAAGACCACTACACACCTTGTCTCAGTGGTCTGTACATTACAGAAAATTACTGGAAGAACTAAAATAAACGCAGAAAATACAAAATAACTCACAGAGGAAAGAGTGTAATTAAAAACAATCGATAAAATCAAGCAAGCTAAAATCTAGACTAAAGGATCCTACCTAAAAACAGCAAAGAAAGTAATTTGAAAAATTTCACTAAAAATGATAAAAAATAAATAAACTATAAAACATGCAGGTAAAAATTATATCCAAGTCAACAGTAGCATTGACGAAAAATAATGGTTTTAAGAGACTTCTTAAAAAGAGCGAATTTCTTTATCATCCTAAGGTCGGGTGGCAAACTATTCCACAGTTTAGGGGCATACACGCTAAAAGCTCTGTCACCATATGTTCTAGAAAGTTGTTTCCCGTGATCTTTGACAGAAAAGGGATTCAATCTTACACGACACTCCTTCTGGTATTATGCACTGGGATATCATTGTTACTAGTTTCTGATAAGTAATTTGGAACGAATTCATCTTGATGGACAATTTTAAAAACCAAACAAAGAATTTTAAAACGGATTCGTTCCTCTACTGGGAGCCAATGTAACTCCTTGAGTATAGATGTCATAACAATGTGACGGCCCATCTTCCGTCCAGTTACCAAACGAGCAGCAGAGTTCTGAATGTCCATCTATATGACTATATGGTCAGATGGCCCCTGCTATATCACGTGATGCAAGCACCAAGCTTAGCGCTTTTCCCCATGATTCAAAACACTTAGATGAGCTGTGATAAGCTTATCGATTTTCTGGCCGAGCTCTTCAAATTAACGGTTTGAGTATGATTCCGTTACGGTAGATCAGCTTAAACAAGTGCAGCATTGTTACAGAGTACGATGTATCCTATGGCAACGAACAAATGATCACATACGACATCTGTCTATGCATCGGAACCGTCTCTTATCACAGGAACTATGCGACCAACGGGCTTAGCATCGTCAACATCATTGCATTTGCAGCAAAAAATTATTCTAAAGATCCGACAGAAAGTGCGCCGGAATTCCTTCATTCGTGACGCGTATATCAAAGGGTTCAATGCAGAATTGCTGACTTGAGCGCACAGCAACGTTGTTCGGAGTGGGGCCATCGCAATCGGTATGCAGCTGTTACAAGTGAACTTGACGAACATCAGCTGGGTGGGAATGAATGTCAAAACCATACAAAAGAATTAACAGGTCAAAAATTGCTAAATGTTAGGTAATTTGTTTCTCTAGTACCAAACTTTGCACAGTGACCCCTGATTTTATTCTTGATAAGAGAATGGTCGGAAGTTCCATTGTGGAAAGTCTGTGCAAAAAATTAAGTCTTTCACATTCAAGGCGCATACTACGTGAATGCAATAGTAATATAAAACAATCCAGAATTTTCAAACCAGGTTGAAAACCTCACAGAATCTTTCCTTTAATATGGTCATGAGAATTTTACAGTAGTGTAACCATTTCACTTTTCTTGCAGATCCATCACAACTTCATACTACAGGAATTCCGTTGGTGGCATGCTGGTATATGACATTGCAAACAGAGCAAGCTTTGAACATTTACAAGACTGGTTAGAAGAGGCTTATGATAATGTTAACCCTGACAAGATTGTGTTCATGGTTATTGGACACAAGTCAGATATGGATGATCAGCGACAGGTACTCCGGGAGGAAGGAGAGAAATTCGCCAAGGCATACGGAATGAAATACATTGAGACTTCAGCTAAGACATGCCAGAATGTAGAGGAAGCATTCAAGATTATCAGTAAAGACATTTATAAAATGGTTAAGAATGGTCAGCTGCCTGTCAGAGAGGGATGGGATGGTGTGAAAAGTGGTTTTCTTCCACGGCAAACACTACAACTACAAGATCCTGAAGGAGAGCCTCATAAAATATGCTGTTAAAGAATATCTATGTTGATGACAAAATGTTATTGGTCCTTGGTATGAATTATCCTGTTCCATTACATTTTAATTATTCCAGAGAAAATATTGACACCTTTACTTACAATTGAATACGCATAACTGCATTAAACACAAATCAATTTGACAAAATCATGGCATTATTTCAATTTAACATGATGTATTTTCCACAGTGCTTGTGGAAAATTTCTCTTGACGAATATATCAAGGCTACTCTTCCGTGGTGCACCAGAAGGCTACAGATTTCAAAACATTGTAAGATTTCACGGACACACACCAAGATGTCTTTTTTGTTGATTTGTATCACAATAACAAACACTGAATTACCTCACAATTCAAGTAATTTGCTAGACATGATCAGTGTTTGTTGAAGTGGAGGAGGGTATCATTTAAAGTGAAATAAATTTACAACTGTGGGTTCTCTTTACTGTAGAAAGGATGAGAGTCTGTAAATACTGGCAATACTGTCCAATCAACCAGGCATTGAAATAAACCAAGGTAATCAAACAAGAAGAATGGAAATCCAATTGAAACGTGAACATATTTCTCATCGATCAATCAAGTTGTGAAATATTGAACATTAAAACTGCTGATGTGTGTCTATGACGTAAAGTTTTCATAATAACTTGGTGTTGGCCTTCTCTTGTCATGAAACTGAAAGTCATAAATCAAATTGAGAACTAGGTGTCACAACTATTTCAAAGTAGTCTCACATCTTCAGACATCCATGAATGAACTACGAAATGTGAACTTTGGACAGTACTATCCACCAGATTTATTTTCTCAGTTCAACTTTCGGCTGAAGGTTTCTTTTTGACAAGTTTTCAATCAGAAAATTGGAGACTAGTTTCAATCTCTGTGACACTTACCTTGTTCTGTGTTTTACTTTGTTTCAATATCAGGAAAGAAATTATCTTTCAAGATTGGATAGTATTGACTGTTGTTCAAAATTTATTCATAGAAAGTATCGGAAAATCTTTCCACCATGGAGAGAACAGATACCCTTACAAAAGACTGCTCTACTTCCTCACACACTGAAGACGACTCTATTTCCACATCACACTGATTCCTGTTAGTTTAATCACTGTAATGGCACGACAATCCGATGTTTGTTGTGTGATATAATTAAAAGGAAAAGATGTTCTGATCTCCCTGAAATACTGAAATGTTTCAAAATCTATAGTATTTTCCATGGATCATCACTGTTTGTTTGTGTACTCAGATAATTTCCAAATTTCCTTTGTTTTGATTTTTTCCTGCTGCAAACTTTGAACAAAAAGGACATTTCCAAGATGTGAAATAGGTCACTATGGTTTTGGTCGATGGGAAAATAGAATAGTGCAAAATGTAACCCCTCATTTTTATTGTGCATCCACGTAGACATCGCCATTCATTCTATTCTAGCAACAAGTTTGGCAGAGATGAGATGACTTAAGACAAGTATGGTACAAAACATAATACTAGTTTTGGACAGTTTTGTATTACAAAGTATAGATACAATTGGAGCTTATTCCCCTCCACCCTATCCTCCCCATACACACATTGGAGGAAAGACTATACTTTAACTACTGAAAATGATGAGAGAGACCAAACAACAGGGCACAATAAAGTTACATAATCTAGTTCATATTGCTTGTAACTAGTGTTTTAATATGCACTGGGTATACCTGTATGTTCTTGGTGAAGAATTTTCATCTGCCAACTCTCTTCAAAGATCCACTTTGGTTGATGGAATTAAGGAAGAATGCACCTATGGGACAGATACTAAACCTCTCAATGCTTTTCTGATTCACTGTTTGTGGGACTCATTTTGAAGCTCTTGGAGAAAGGAATCTTTTCACTGGCTTAGTTTGTAAAAATCATAAGTCAATTTTATGCCGTAAAGTGAACACAGGAATGGCTGCCAGTGTTAATTTTCATAAACAAAAGTTTTTCTCATAAACAGAAAGTGGAAATAGCTGCAGTTGAAAATAAAGTACTCACAGAGAAAAGAACGCAGTAGAGTTCATGAAATTCCCTCAAAATTACAAGAGCCAACCAATAGTTTATCACACAACAACATATAAAGTGTAACAAATGTCAAAAGGTAATTGTTAACAAAAACCCCTATCTCAAGTGGCCTTCAAAGACGCTGATATCTGACCTATCTACAGTAATGTATATTAGTGCAGTTTTTGTACAGTCATTTCTGTGAAATATGGGGGGGGGGGGGGAGTGGGAGAGGATTCTACTGGGATGTCAAAAACTACCCAACGATGTACTGATGCAGCTTGGAATGAAAAATATCTACTGATATCAAATAGTGTATTCAAAGATAAACTGCTTATTATTTATACTCACTTTTTGTAGCATGATGTAAAACGTTTAGCCCATTTAGTAGCTTTTTCCAAGATACATATTTATGACAAAAACGTACCAATTTGCCATATCAGTACTGTATTTCAGGGTGGCTACATACATTATGCGTTAGAGAATGAACTTCAAAAATGATTAAGGAATATAAATAACGGACAGATTTCCTAAATAGGGGACAGGTCATGGCTCTGAGTCGACCTAACACACAGAACAGTGAAAAAATATATTCTGTAAGCCAGCACTCAGAAACCATAGGCTGCTTAAGAACAATAGTGAATTCCCTCCCATCGATAGAAGCAAGTCAATATTTTGAGCTAATGTGAATTACTACAAAGCTTATACATTATCAGATATTGATTCTTGAGAGATAGCATTATCAGCATGTGAGATAGCAAAACCTTTGATGTGTTGTCATATATACATTGTATATCAAAATATGGTCTTTGGACAGTTAGATTTTATGGAAGAGATTTAACTGTAAATATTATTATGATTTCTGCGAAGTGTACTAGATTCTGATGGACCTAACAGTATGTGTAGTAAATATATTTCTTTTGTTTTATGTTCTTCAATGTGAAAAGATAAACTCGATTTTCTTTAAGGAATTTCTTGTATCATGTATAGTCATGAATATATCACAATTTATTACATCATGTCACTTACGTACTGGTACTATCTGTGAACCCTGAATTAATCACACATATTTTGTTATTATGTAATGTAAACTTTTACAAACCAAACTTTTCATACAAATGTACTACTATTAGTATAATAATCAATCAAAATTACTTTGAATAATTCACTTCTTATGATGTGTTTGGTTTTTAAAGGTTTTACTATTGAATATATCTTAATTTAAACTAGAAGAACCGTCTAGTGAGACAGCTTTCTTAGAATTGCCAAGATATTTGTAAATGATACTTTGTTGCAAATTGCCATAGTGGTTTGTATCACTCACATGTTGCAATATTGGTATTGGATGACAATATGTTAGCAGAATATAATGGCAGCATCGTAACTTTGTATTGCTTGTCATGCTGTTTCCTTTACAAAAATTATGTCACAGGAATTCTATGGAAATAAAAACTTTCATTAACTGGATTTCTGCAAGTCAACAAAGTCCACAACAGCACCATGTTCAAAATTACCATTGCAAGCCAGTGAGAGTTCATGAGGAATCTCATTGAAATCTGATGGTCTCTGTCCCATAGAATTCCTATGGTATTTTTGCAAGGATGTTATTTCTCATAAAGAAAGCATATCAGCAGTCAATATTTGACCAGCATGCAATTGCACAGGTATTGTGCAAATTGATACTTAAGGTAAAATGCGCCTCGGGGACAGATATTCAGACTTTCAAACTTTTACAATTCTTTTCTGATTTACCGCTTATGGGGGTTCATAGTAAAGCTCTGGGTATAAGAAAACTTTTCACTGTCTCAGTTTTTTGAAAATTTGCAAATTTTATTTTTTTCCGTGGAGTTAATCCATGGATGGCGGCCATTTTGAATTTCAAATATCGGTAAATCTGGGGTAATTTGCATGGTGACCCCAGATATTTATCATTGAATTTCAAAGAGAATGGTTGAAATCTTTCTTGAGGTGCATACTACCTTAAAAAACAGTATTTACAGAGAAGGTTGTAATTCAATGGCCCAGCGATTATTTCAAGTTTTGAAAATTAAATGCTAGTCATTGGCACTTTTGTAAACTGAACATAGGAGTTCGGATGTATTCACAAAAATGTCAGTTTATGGCATGATTTCATAACATGGCCAATGTCTTTCTGTAATAGCACTGTGCCGCATATGATATGTTTCCTGTTTTAGAAGCTGTGAACCAACCAATTCTGATCGTGTACCTATTAACCATCCCTTTTTTTTCTTGATTGTTTTGTTTCCATAATTATTGAGTCAAACACTGACTGTTGGCATCAACATATAATATTTCAATATTTTTTAATGTTCCACTTTCACAATGTTCGAAACACCTTTAATGAAAGAGACAATGGGAAGGCTGTGGTGCAGTGAGTTTAAAAGAAGGAACCCTTTGTGTTACACTGACTTTAATAGAATTAAGTGAAGCATTTTTTGTTATTTAGACAAAGAACCAAAGTCTCATAATATTGTAGGACACTGCAGATGCAACTATGTCAGTTTCAAACAGCAAATGATTCCAGCAGACTTGACAAAACTTTGGTTTATTTGAATAAAAGAACATTGTGACAGTTGTTGTAAATTTAAAAGTTGAGGTTGCTTTAGGGAGCAATGGTATTGCATGAATTGTTCATACAGAGGTATTTAAGAATTTAGTTGTCAGAAAAAAATGAGGGCAAAAGTAGTCAATGGTTTCTGAAGCTTATTGAAATGTATCAATATTTATTTTAACGAAGTGTAAGTGCTTCCATGAGGGCTGAAAACATTTAACATATCATTTGTTCATGTTCAACATCAGGCATAGAGATTGCTACAGTGAAAACACTTTCATTGGATAGTTATGTGTTCATTGTTCTCCCAGTAATGTGAAATACCTGTCCTTTTATTCTGTTTTGTTATCTAATCTATTCATCACTAGAGACATGCTGTATGTATTTCGTTTTCAATGTTACGGATGAATTTGCATATATCATGGAAGACATGTTTAGCAATGGCTTTATATATCCGTATGAAAGTCATATCGATTTTTGTCATGCATCAAATTGCCTTCAAATGTGTCAAGATATGAAACACTGAAAATGAACGGTGTTTTTTTCTACAATATCTGAATTTGAAGTTTTGAGATTGCAGTTAATTATCGGTTTGAGGGTTTGTTGTGAAAGTCGTCATCTTTTAATCCTTTCATAATCAACCCATGTGTACCCACTTCCAGCACATTTATTGGAAAGGGCATGATGAACATGAAGCTATAAAAAGTTAAGATCATAAATTTATAGAGTGAGGTATTTTGACATGTTGGTGATACCAGCAATAGAACATGATAGACTATTTTCTGAGATAAGCAGTCTGACAACAAATAGGCCATACTGTAGCCACTTTGACTGAATTTCATATCTAGAAGTACTTACGTTCAAGTTGTCCTTTTCCTTCACACACAATCTGTAAGGAAGTGCTAGCCTACCCACAATTCCTTGTACTGAAGAGTACTTTTTTATCCTTCACATGAAGATAAATTATTGAAATGTTAGCCTTATGTTGAACATGAAACAACTTGGCAGGTATCTTTAGATCCACCAATAAAGCTCAGAGTGTGTAACTTTGAATCCAATATCTTGATTCAGAAAACAAGAATCAAAACAGGAAAAAACTTCCCATAAATTACTACGTGATAAATTGACTTGCCATGATCTTAGACATTCTGACATTGAAGATTTCAATGGGATCTATAGAAAAGTACATTAAGTGTGAAATCTATTTGTGTTTACGCCCATCATATTTGAAAAGTCTGCAAATTTTAGTATGTAGTTACAATTGTAAGTTATATTGGTTAGAATCCAAGTAAAGCTAATGGCACATACAGACGTATGTGTAGGTCAGTGAATATGTATGCAATAAACAACATTCAAAGACTTCATGTTTCTTTCCTGTAAAATGGCATTTGACGCCGTGGATCTGAAGATATCTGCTTGCCTGGTAAATGATCACGTAAAATGCAAATATATGCAAAAATTTGTACTAATTGAAGTGAGTGGTGTTATTAATAGTCGTAGATATTCATTCAGTCTTTTATGTACACTTGTATTTTAAAGAAATGTTTAATATTTATTGTGTAAAGATTACAAGACGACTTCAGTTTTGCTGCTTTTTATGGTATTGTTTAGATAAATACACATACTCACTGCAATGCTATCTCTTAGCATAATAGTTACTGTGCAAAATGCTGTAAGTTGTTTTTATTTTGTGTATGGTTTCAATGTTGACTTTTTACGTCCATCTGTGGAAAATTTATTGAATTTGATTTATATGGTTGGTGTTTGGAGATTTGGATCATTATTAATCTGTCTTCATAAAATTTTGCAGACCAGCACTTTGAAAATACAAGGGCATTTCTGAGTTGTATTCCACTGCAGTGATGAGTTAGCTGATAGTGTATTTTTTCATTACCTCCACGCTGTTCAGTCAAATTGCACAGATGATGAGATATTTTGAAATCTATTGCATTACATCACCAGTACCATGGGTACAACAATTTCTATTTAGCCACTTTATGATAATGTTCTATAACAACACCTATTCAGAATTATTCAGAACTATTATGTATACTTTCCAATCACTGAAGTGGAATATAATCTAGGAGGTATAACATTGACAATATCACTTTTATTCTAACATAAAATTTTACTTCATTTATAGTAATTTTAACCATGACAATTTGAATACTTGGTTTCAGTGTAATTTTATGGAACTTTACTGTGTCAGGCTTTTATCTCCAATGTGCGAAATTTGGTTGCTTGAGTAAGCTAAATAAATCCTTCTAATTTCAAAACATTCATTGTCAATCTTAGTATTTTATGAAAACTCCCTGTGCATTCTTGTATTCTTCAAGTCGAATATGTCATTCACTCAAAAATATCTAAAGTTAATGCATGTTGCCATATGGAAAGAACAGAAGAGTTGTATGATAAAGTTAGGTTTATTTATAAAGACTATGGATAAATCTGGCCTGATTGTCAATCTAAATTGTAGCACATTCGAATTTCAAAAAACTTCAAAATTGACATCAAGAAATATCATTAGTCAGTTATAGGGCACTCTGCTTTACAGGAAAAGACTAAGATTTTAATTTTGAATGACTTTGATTTACGACTTTGCTCTTCACCTGTAGAAAAACGAACCAATTCATTTCTTGATTGACAGAGCGCCCTCTATTGTTGCCTGCTGCTGGGCATTTATGGCTGCAAGTTAGTGCTCTCAATGAACAGTGACATCAGTTGGTGGCTGACAAAAACACTGAAAAATAAAGGTTACCAGACTACAGCTGGTGGTGTGATAAAACCAGCCCATTTTGGAAAGGTTTCCTAAGAAATTATTCAGAACTAACATTCATATCCAGCAATCTTCAAAATCACCAAAATATTGTATGTATCCACCTTCATGTCTTAATATCCTATCTATCCTGTTTTAATTGCTATGTAGCTGTACAGTTGTATGAAATACCCTAGTTTTCCTTGATTCTTACTGACAGATATTGCAATTCAAATTACTTCTTTGATATTTCAGACATTTTGATATTTTATACATACAAAGACTTTGAATACAAAACAGAGTTTAAAAGCATTTGATGTAGTTGAGTCATTTTTTTTGTAATTTGTAATTTTATTACTCAAAGTCTCTTCTAACTTTTCCCTACACTAAAACTGGCCAGTTTGGTTTTTAAATATTCCTATCATAGCATGGCTTCCTACATACAATGAACAAGGAACTTCATTTCAAGATGCCAAAATGGATCAAGACATTGGAAAGGTTATGGCTGTTTCACCACAGTCAAAAAAGTTGTTGATTAAATGTTAAAACACTGGAGTAATTGGTTTACCAAGTTAATTCACAAGTAGCTGCTCTAGTTGCACATGTTTAATAGCCGATGACAAAAATGAGCGTTTACTTTTCCAAATAGATTTGTAAATTTATGGTTCTACATATATTTAAATCTAAACCCTATACCTAATGTATGGGACAAAGCTTGTTGTGTATTTCAGTAGCTGATATCTACTGTCATGAAAAAGTCATGCAAACATTTGATACACAGCATATTTGTTGACACTTTAACTGTTGGCTACTCTAGCACTAAACAATAACAATAACAAAGTAATAATAATAATAAGAGACAGACACACAGTGTTGGGGGATCAAGGTCAACTACTTTAATACAAGTTGACAGGCTGCAAGCCAAAGTCTGCCACTCGGGTCAGAAAATTACAGAGCAAGGTAGAAGTATAATCGGGTATAGTGTAGTGGAAGAAGAAGGAAAAAATTTCTACGCTCGTCTAAGGTTTGGGTGGGAGGGTGGGGAACGCTCGAGGGTCAAGCTAACAATGGATATCCCAGGGTAGCCTCGTTTCCACGATATCCAGCACAGCCTCTAACCCACCCCATTTAAATTACAATAAAACAAGTATTATTGCACACTTAACTGTTGGCTACTCTAGCACTAACAACAACAATAACAAAGTAATAATAATAATAATAAGAGACAGACACACAGTGTTGGGGGTTCAAGGTTAACTACTTTAATACAAGTTGACAGGCTGCAAGCCAAAGTCCGCCAAGATTCCCCAACACTGGTGGTGGGCGCTAGCCCTCCTTCTGAGTACATAATGCGAGGGCCATGGATTTTGTGACTTTGCACTTGGTTTCATGGGACAGAACTGTGTAGCGTTCGAACGCATTGGATTTCCAATCGCCTTGTAGCTTGATTAATCAGGGGGGAATTCCCAAATTAAGGGCAAATGTGGCTCCGCCTCGGCAGAATGATCGAGTGTCCAGAGTAGTCGGCCGGCTTAAAGCCGCAGTCAGTAAGAATGAGTTTGAGTGTTCTAGTGAATTTCGCGTGCGTGAGGACCAGGGGGGTGGTTGCAGCGGCTTTCGACGGCAATTATACCGTAGTTTAACAGATGGTCGTTGGCTTGGTGTGTAGGGGAGAGTCATAGCATGTTTATGAGGGCGAGAATTGGACAAAGAGGAGAGTTCTCGATGCGAGGGAGAGGCAGTTCCAGTAATCGCATGGGTAGCCTCTTTCCACGATATCCAACACAGCCTCGAACCCGCCCCATTTAAATTACAATAAAACAAGTATTATTGCACACGAAACTTGTAAGGTAGGATGACCATCTCAAAATTTACTCATAGATGAATAGAAACTATAATCACATTGAGGGACCACACAATCATCCTGAGTGCAATTTCAGTATTACCTATTAGTGTTAATCATCAAAAGTTTTGATGCTCACAATCTTTGAGACACTGCTACTCAAGCAGCATGTGCAATTAACTCATGAAATAACTTCACAAACTAATTACATATATTAAATGCAATAATATTTGGATCAACTTCAGGTGCACACGTACACTGTGGTTGAAACACAGGGTCCGGCGAGCAATATATATTCGTCTAGAAATTATGAATATGATCAATAAATGTCGCCCTGACCAAATACCTCGTTAGCAGCTCATAAGGTAGTAGACGTCTACTACCTTATGAGCTGCTAACGAGGTATTTGGTCAGGGCGATAAGCCCCCGCGTTGGCGATCGGCAGAACAAATTATGAAGGGGATTAGGGAGGGCAATTAACAGATATAGACTGTTTTCTTTGAAATACTATACACAGATAGCTAGGTAAAGTAATAGGCACACACTAGACACAGGTAAGGCTTGTATAATGAAAAAAAGTTTAATACAAGACATTTATTGACCATATTCATAATTTCTAGACGAATATAAATTGCTCGCCGGACCCTGTGGTTGAAATGATAGTAAATATGTACTCTGACGCAGAGTCAAACTACATGAGAGAACAATAGTGTGTGTACGTTTTGTCTGCAGATTTGAGAAGTGAATCATAAATGTACGGTAGACTGAGTGGATTAGGAATGTGATACAGAATGATATTTTAATTGCTTTCATTTTATTTACTGCAAACACATTAGCTCCGATTTTAAATCACTGCAAAGAAAATCATGTCAGTGTTCTGTATATCAAGATCTGACTGACTACTGCAAAAAGTTGAGAATCCTTCTGTTTATAATATATTTGGTTTGCAGATACATCCTGAGTCGGATATGAGATTTCGTTTAAATAAACATATTTATTCTGAAATGCATTTAAGCTAGGTTGAAAGATATGAAAATGGTGAAAAGAAAAAAATCTTGTAACAGTCAGTCCTCTGACTTTTAATATTTGATATATTGCACTGTAAAATGTAGATCAATGTAAATTTTTCATTTCTATTGCAATATATGTAGTTTTCAATTTTCAGTGACCTTTTTACTGAATTTACATATAAAATATGTTCCCCAGAAGTGACAACCAGATTCTGTTGAAATTTGATTGG
This sequence comes from Ptychodera flava, assembly GCF_041260155.1. NCBI lineage: Eukaryota > Metazoa > Hemichordata > Enteropneusta > Ptychoderidae > Ptychodera > Ptychodera flava. Next base: position 34,756,687 of record NC_091937.1, read on the forward strand.
CAGGTTTTTACAGGTGTTGTTACATATTACATCTATTAAAATTTAAATGTAATGTGTGTATTACAATTTTCAGAACAGTGAAGTGTCTGACTAAAAGATGACAAAAGTTTGTGTATTGAACCTACATGTATGTACCAATAATCACTACGTAATATTGTTTTAAATCTAATTGTTGTCAATAATACACGTCAAATATTCATTTATTGTACCAGCGGTAAATTGACTGGCTAGAGACAAGGCTATGCACTTTTGTGTAGATGACAACAAAATTAGCAACATTATAATTCCTGAGAATATTTCAATGAAATTTGATTGAAAAATTTCTGTTAAGAAATCACCCAATTATAGCTTTAACTTTGTTTTCCAGGTTCCCAGGTCCTTTAAAAAGTGACCCTAGTGGACAATACAGTATAGCTCCCTGTGATATTTACGACAATTAAGATAATAGGTCTGGCTGTTTTGTCGATTAAGGGAATACTGATGAACATGAGACATATTTGAATATCTGAAGCAAATTTCTGAATGTGCTGTAAATTAACTTTGGGGATGGGAAAGTCAAACCTATTATCTTTAGCATAGACTGTACATCGGTGCTGGCTGTGACTGCTGGCACACTTTGCCCAACTTCTAGTATTTAACCATAGCTCAACTGTCCAGACAAATGTTTTATTTGGCCAAAACCAGAAAAAATTCCCCAAAAATATGTCTGCAAGTTTTATGATAATGCAACAAATCTGAGTCAGGTCAATTGGACAAAGAAATTCTAAGAGGATGATTTATGGAATTTTTTAACAAAGAACAGTAAAAATTACCTCAAAAATAAAGTTTTGCCTTTTTTTCATAATTTTTGTACAAAACTAATACAGATCATCCATATGGACCTCAATATTAAATGTGAAAGCTAATTATCTGATGAGCAGCTTTAGAGAAGAAGGTTTTTCTACAATAAACAGAAAAAAGTTGCCTTAAAAATACAAATATGCAAATTCCACCATGATTTGAATACAGCTTGCTGTATTGAAATCAGGCCACTCTAAGGAACCTTAATACAATGTTTAAAACCAAGGAGACAAGTAGTTTTAAAGATGATTTTTTGACCAAAAACAGGAAATTTGTCTAAAAAATACTGATATATGAATTTCACAATAATTTTAAGAGATCTGACTGAAGTCACCCCTAGCTACCTGCATATTAAGTTTCATAGCAATCCAACAAATCCAAGCGGGTTCAGACCAAAAGGAAAAATCGCTCAAAAACACAAATACATGTATTCAAATTTCACAACAACTTGAAGAAACCTGACTAAAGTCACCCCTAGAAACCTGCATATCAAATTTCAAACCAATCTAACAAGCTGTTTCAGAGAAGAAGCTTGGGATGCAAAAAGTTAATGGATGACAAACAACGGACAATGGCAAGACATCACAACAGACAACCATCCATTTTGACAAGCTCTGTGTCAATGACACTGAGCTAAAAGGCTGACTAGTGTCTAGTAAGAGAATGAGTTTATTTGATACAGTTGTAGGTCATATCAATATCAATAGATGGTGATAAAAAATAGCAGCCCAGAGTCATTGCCACTACTTTTGAGTCACAGACTGACAGCCAGATGTACATACATTAATGTACAAACATATTAATTACATACACACAGACATCATGTACTGACAACAAAGACACTGATAAAAATTGGAGCTCAGTGTCATTGACAAAATTTTTTGAGTTTTGGATTGACAGCCAAACTTACTTATACTTACTTTACTAACTTACAAATATACATACATACATGCATACAGACAGACAGACAGATAGACAGACACTGACACTGGATTTTCAAAGCATTAGATACGGTCATTTTGTCAAATACATATGACATTAGGAGCTTAAACTATAAAATTACCTAAGAAGATATTTATACACTCAATAATGTCATTACTATTTCTTACCAAATGCAACCTGACATAAGGAAATGTAAACATGTCCACACACAAGCTTAAAATAAAGATATTAAGATATGAAAGATAAATTAGCACCATTGAAATATACCATTCCTGAGAACTTTATTCTACTACAGGCCATTGTCATTGAGAAATTTTCAATATATATCTCATTTCAAATACAAATATAAAATTAATTGTGAATGGAAATATATACATTTTTTCTTCTTCACAAGATTTTTATCAATACTATTATTTATAAAAAGAAGCAATGCAATATTTTTTTTCGAAATATCACTTTTGCTATCGTATACAAATAGCCCAAATAAATAAATAATAACAGTGTCATTGACCTCGATGGGACTCTTGTGATTTAGATATCATGATTGCCAATGGAATGGTGATATAGAATGTGAATGATTTAGTCATGAATATTCCTCTGTTGATAATCACTTGGTTTGATCATATCTCTCTTTCTCTCAGTCAGTGTGTCATTAGAGATCAAGGGAGCTCTCTACAGCGTTAACAGCCAAGCACAATTCTATATCAAAACTCATTCGAGATTTTGTTCTTTAATGCTGGTTACTTGAAAGAAGTTTTTCCGTATCAGCAGGATTCAACTCTCTGTTCATACACTCATTGATTTCACCATCATCTTCTTCTTTCTCCATCTTAAGCCACCAGTATCTCTCTATGGAAACCAGCCGTTTCCATGACAACACGATCATCAACTGGAAATGAAAGAATGAGTCAATCCAATTGTAAGTAACAGATCATGAAAAGCATTTCTTTCAACTGTAACTAATGATACATCCAAAGATCAAGATACACGTATTTGGCAGCTGAGTTATAAACTTTTGTGAAATCTTGGCAGATATAAGCTGAGCTTTTTCTGCTGAATATCGGAAGATTCACCCTGTATAGTAGATGTAATTTGGAGGAGGTACCGATACAGTCGGACAGCCAAGCCCTCATTTGCATAGACACTATCAACTGAGCCACGTCTGAATATACTGTAAAACGGGCGATTTGGAGTACTTTTTCCGTTGAAAAAATAATGTACAAAATGCGCTCAAAAATAAGTGACAATTACCATATATGTAAATTACATGTTGAACTATGCTGCTCAGTGATTTTATTCCAAAATCTATTGTTAGTTATTTTGTAAAATGATGTCAAACTCAGCCCTTGCTTTGACTCAAATCCGCTGGCCTGGTTCTGAGCAATTTACCGCAAAACCAGAAAGATATCAGAACTAAGAATTAGCAGAGAGGTAGTTCCATATAACCTCTATTGAAATGGGTACTTTCTAAATTTTTAAATGCTTGTGTTATGGTAGGTGTCAAAATTAATGATCTGATTTTCCTACGAACTGAGAGGCTGCGCTGGTAGCCATCCTGGTCTAAACAGACTAGCGACCATGGCACGCAGGCCAAGACCTCTATTGTTATATCAACGTGACGTTACCCTCTGTGTACGCTAAAGTATTTTTCAGGCGATTTTAAATTAAAATTAGTGATAGTTTTGAGTGCAAGATACAAGTGCGTTTTCAGTGGTCTGCAATTTGACCAGAGCATTAAAGCTACACTAGCTGTATCTTTTAGCATTATTTTTATGATTTTACTTTCAAGCTAAAATAACTTTGTGAGAATGTAATTATTTAGGTGTGTGTATACACTTATTATTAACTACCAGCTGAGACTGTATGTGCAATTTTGATCAAGAGAAAGGTTACACTGTGATTAAATGTTTGCCTAAACATTAAATCGCAGCCCCATGCAGAACAGCAAAAACCATGGATACTGTGCATATCTGCACTGAAATTTTCACATGAACTGCACAGAGTAGTCCAATGTAATGCATAGGGATGAATGTTTTAAACTGTGACATTGAATGTTCTGTTGCCTTTGTAATATTACCAACTTTGAAAATGTCGGGAAATCAAAATGACCATTAACATTTGAATTTACAAGTGAAATGTTTCACAAAGAAATGATTTCCTAATGCAGTAAAAGCCCGTATCCCTTCAGAGGGTAGAATTCAGGGAAAACCAGGGGAGAATAGGAAGATATTTTGAGGTCAACAAATTTCAAGAGTTACAGCTAGTGGGGCTTTAATTTTGACATCTACCCTAACACAAGATTTATAATATTCAAAATTTAGATGAATATGTGCCTGGGGTTAGAAACAATATTTCTGCCAAGTTTGAAGACTGCAAAGCGACTCTAGAGTATTTGGTGATTTTTTGAAAAATACCTAATTTTCGAGCTCAGCGTACACAATGGATGACATGACATTTGATATTTTAATAACAATAGGCAGAGGCCGTGGCTTGCCTGCCATGGTCACTAGTCTGGTTAGACCCGATAAAAAATACTAAGCAGTAGATGATTAACTTGCATGGTACCAGAAGTAGACAATAAAACTTACCAGGAGCAGGATAAGAAAGCCTTCCATGACACCAAAATTGACATAAAGTATATGGAGAGCTCCACTGCCCCATAAAGGACCAAGTATAGTACCAATTCCATCAATTGCACGTCTTATGCCTTGACTAAAACCTTAACAATAAGAATAAAAAACAGCGTCAAGTTATACTCTATAAAACTGCCAGTACATTTTAAAAGATGGCACTGTTGAATTCTGTTTTGAAGAAGATAGTAGGTGCTGCGGTGCAAGAGTTTTTGATGTGGACAGACACAAATACACTCATTCATACATACATACATACACACATACATATATACATACATACATACATACATACATACATATATACATACATACATACATACATACATACATACATACATACGACATATATACATACAGACAGACAGGCAATTTTTCCAACCCATAAGAATAGCTTCCATTAGTAGTCGCGCCAGCGGCTTACTGACTACGCATGCGCTTATTCATAATATACTATGCGAGTAACCGGAAGTGTACCCTTCTTTCTCTCCTTGGGCGCCGCCATGTTTTTTTTTTGAGTACTCGTAAATAAACAAATACGAACAAATTACTATGATATAACATGCCTTTTATAAAATATACCTCTTTTATTAGCCAGTAAATGTTATTATACACCTTGTCGCTGATACAAGTATCGTTGATATAGATAAACGGAGAAAACTGTCGTGCATATGAACGGGGGCATACGCAAAGAATGCTGGGATTGAATATAGAAGAGCGCCCCCTGTGTCAATAATTAGATTCAAAAATTGCAAGTTTTTAGACGGAACGCTATAGTTTTCAGCTTGCAAGTGGAAGGTGGGCAGTGCGGTTACCATTGCAATGATAATTATTGCATAATACGTTCCTTGTTTAATGCCATAGGCTGTTATCATTGTAAAAATTGCCAATTTTTGTCCAAAATTTTTACACGCTACAGAAAATCTATACCTGCCCTGCTGCAGGGTTTGACGTCGTGTAAGTACGTGAACTGCTTCCATCAGAGGGAAACTGGGCATAGTTGTTATATAAACGTTTATGAAGTAACAATTACAGTTTATCATGAATCAATACAAATAACATTGCCAATCTTAACCCCTGGCGCGACACCAAGGGCTGAGCCCTATATAATAGTCGCGCCAGCGGCTTACTGACTACGCATGCGCTTATTCATAATATACTATGCGAGTAACCGGAAGTGTACCCTTCTTTCATGGGCGCCGCCATGTTTTTTTTTTGAGTACTCGTAAATAAACAAATACGAAACAAATTACTATTATATAACATGCCTTTTATAAAATATACCTCTTTTATTAGCCAGTAAATGTTATTATGCACCTTGTCGCTGATACAAAATATCGTTAATATAGATAAAGGGAGAAAACTGTCGTGCTATGAACGGGGGCATACGCAAAGATGCTGGGATTGAATTATAGAAGAGCGCCCCCTGTGTCAATAATTAGATTCAAAAATTGCCAGTTTTTAGACGGAACGCTATAGTTTTCAGCTTGCAAGTGGAAGGGGGCAGTGCGGGTACCATTGCAACGATAATGATTGCATAATACGTCCTTTGTTTAACGCAATAGGCTGTTATCATTGTAAAAATTGCCAATTTTTGTCCAAAATTTTTACACGCTACAGAAATTCTACACCTGCCCTGCTGCAGGGTTTGACGTCGTGTACGTACGTGAACTGCTTTCATCAGAGGGAAACTGGGCATACCGTAGTTGTCATATAAACGTTTATGAAGTAACAATTAGTATTTTTCATGAATCAATACAAATAACATTGCCAATCTTAATAACCCCTGGCGCGACACCAAGGCTGAGCCCTATATAATATTATTACATTATATACATATATGGCCATATGGGAGCTAAAAAGTGGCCATCTGGCAGTCATTTTGGATCATACCACAAAACTGGGTATAAGTTACAGTGTATATAGTTTGTCTTGATGCCAAGTTTGAAAAACATTTAAAACATATCTGATTAATGGCTATAGACAAGAAAATATGAGAAAACAAGTCATCGTTGATGACACAGTCCCCACTTGTTAATGGGTGCTTTGATTACAGGTCCTCAGAGAGGATAGAGTCCTCTTCATTAGGTCTGTGATAAAAATACTTTTGAATAAATTCGCTTGATACATGTCTGAGTTGTAGTTCAGGAAATGAAAAAATCATAATAAAATGGCCACATGGTGGCCATATTGGATCGAATCACAAAACAAATCAATGTGCATATGTATGACATAGGTCAATGTCCTTGTACCAACTTTGAATACAATTGGTTGAGATATGCCTGAGTTATGGCTCTGTACATGAAAAAATCGTAACAAAATGGCCGCACGGCGGCCATATTGGATCGTATCACAAAACAAATTGATGTGTATAGCTATGACATTGGTCAATGTCCTTGTACCAACTTTGAATAAAATCGGTTAAAACATGTCTGAGTTATGGCTCTGTATATGAAAAAATTGTAATAAAATGGCAGCCTGGCGGCCATATTGGATCGTATCACAAAACAAATTGACGTGCATATCTATGACATTGGTCAATGTCCTTTTACCAACTTTGAATAAAATAGGTTGAAACATGTCTGAGTTATGGCTCTGTACATGAAAAAATCGTAATAAAATGGCCGCCTGGCGGCCATATTGGATTGTATCACAAAACAAATTGACGTGCATATCTATGACATTGGTCAATGTCCTTTTACCAACTTTGAATAAAATAGGTTGAAACATGTCTGAGTTATGGCTCTGTACATGAAAAAATCGTAATAAAATGGCCGCCTGGCGGCCATATTGGATCGTATCACAAAACAAATTGACGTGCATATCTATGACATTGGTCAATGTCCTTGTACCAGCTTTGAATAAAGTCGGTTGAAACATGTCTGAGTTATGGCTCTGTACATGAAAAAATCGTAATAAAATGGCCGCCTGGCGGCCATATTGGATTGTATCACAAAACAAATCGACGTGCATCTGTATGACATATGAAGTAATCCTTGTACCAAGTTTGAATGAAATCACTTCTTGCATCTCTGAGATATCTGCGTGAACGGACGGACGCACGCACGGACGCACACACGCACGCACGCACGCACGCACGGACGCACACACGCACGGACATGACCAAACCTATAAGTCCCCCCGGACGGTGTCCGTGGGGACTAAAAATCACCGCCAGGCAGCCATATTTGATCATATTGTAAAACATATTGACCTGCACATGTATGCTAGAGTGCATCCTTGTGACGAGTTAGTAAGAAACTGACCACTGCATGTCCGACATATCTCTGCGGACAGACAGACGGATGCATGGACAGATGTTTGTATGCATGGAACAAAATCTATCAAGTCTCCCAAGACTTCGTCCAAGGGCAAATGATGATAAATCACAAGGGTAGACACATGGTATCGCACTGATTTATGAAAATGGACTCAGATTTGGGTACAGATTCAGGATATTAAATCACTGAATTCCAAGAAATTCTCCTGCGTATTGGAAAGTATCATACAATGATTTCTCATGCATATGTAAGTTATAGTGTGTTGTCCTTGCGCCTATTTTAAAAGAAATTAGTCAAGGAATGTCTGAGTAACAGCTGTGCACATGAAAATGCTAAGTTTGAATGACATCAGTCGAGGCAGGTCTACATACCGATAATTTATAATAGCTATATGAAAAAATGGAAAATGGCAACCTGCATGCAGCTATTTTTTTTATACCATAAAACCAATCAATGTGCATATATAATATTATATAGGGCTCAGCCCTTGGTGTCGCGCCAGGGGTTAAGATTGGCAATGTTATTTGTATTGATTCATGATAAACTGTAATTGTTACTTCATAAACGTTTATATGACAACTATGCCCAGTTTCTCTCTGATGAAAGCAGTTCACGTACTTACACGACGTCAAACCCTGCAGCAGGGCAGGTATAGATTTTCTGTAGCGTGTAAAAATTTTGGACAAAAATTGGCAATTTTTACAATGATAACAGCCTATGGCGTTAAACAAGGGACGTATTATGCAATAATTATCATTGCAATGGTAACCGCACTGCCCACCTTCCACTTGCAAGCTGAAAACTATAGCGTTCCGTCTAAAAACTTGCAATTTTTTAATCTATTATTGACACAGGGGGCGCTCTTCTATAATTCAATCCCAGCATTCTTTGCGTATGCCCCCGTTCATATGCACGACAGTTTTCTCCGTTTATCTATATCAACGATACTTTATATCAGCGACAAGGTGTATAATAACTTTACTGGCTAATAAAAGAGGTATATTTTATAAAAGGCATGTTATATCATAGTAATTTGTTTCGTATTTGTTTATTTACGAGTACTCAAAAAAAAAACATGGCGGCGCCCAAGGAGAGAAAGAAGGGTACACTTCCGGTTACTCGCATAGTATATTATGAATAAGCGCATGCGTAGTCAGTAAGCCGCTGGCGCGACTATTATCATTGTACCAAGTTTCAAAGAGATAGGCCTGAGCATGTCTGAGATATCAATGTGGATGCAAGGACGCATGGCACCAAGTCTGTAAGTCCCGTGGACAAAACTATTACACTAAATAACAGACAAAGACACGATACTTGGTCTGAAGACACTTTTTCTGTTTCTAAAGTCAAGTAGTTATGTTTTCCTGTCTGTCTCTCTGATTCATTTGGTTCAGTATTAAAAATTTTAGGGTACTGATGACACACGATGAATGATAGAACTTAATAGGAAAGTGAAATAATCTCACCTTGAGTTCTCTCTGTGGTAATTTTGGAGTAGAGAGAAACAACAACAGCGGCAAAAAATGGTAAACCAGCAATGTCAAAGAATATTGCCACGAGAATCAGAGGTAAGATGCCTGGTTCCTCTACAAACAAACAAACAAACAAACAAACAAAAATTATGCGTTCCAAGTCACACTTAATTGCTGTGCATCAGCTAGAGTGCAAAAGGAAGTAAAATAACATCATGGCTGAGATAATCTGAGTTTATTAGTTCATGTAAAACAAGTAAATTCTAGAACTTTTGGTTTTATGACTGTATTTAGTAATGATTCCCAACTGAACAGTGATTTCCATTTTACTATTCCAGATGATAAAATTGTAAACAGTCTACCGGTATACTAGTGTATTCCTTTACATCATCTGTAAGTTAAACCATCATCGTTTTAATAAAGGCTGAACACAGTCATATGTAAATCTGCAATAGCAAAGATAACCTGGATGAAAACTGATGTATTTAACTTTGGAAAGCAAGCATCCTACAAAACATCAATGTCAATTTCTCAATTGGTAATTTATAAATGAAATCATAAGTCATATCCATCCAATGATCTTCAATCATTGGATTGATTTAATGTTTATATTGATTGAGCAACTCATACCATGTGTGGCAGTGAATGGTTTTAGAGACATACCTGGAATTGCAGTGGGTACAAAATACAATATCCAGGAACAACTCATACCATGTGTGGCAGTGAATGGTTTTAGAGACATACCTGGAATAGCAGTTGGTACAAAATACAACATCCAGGAAATGGAGACCAGTGTCAAGAGAACTCCAACTAGAAGTAGTTTACGATCTTCAAATCTTTTACTCAGGAAATGGACACATGCGTACACGACAAGAATCTGTGGCAAGAAAGATATGTTACGTTAGAGACTAGAAAAAGCTATCAAAACAATAGTTTCAAGATCATTAAGCTTGATGAAATATTGATCATTATAAACTTTACTACAACACATTTTGGATTATCTATCAATGTTGGTTTTGATGCAGCCTAAATTGTCTGTGATTGCAAACATGGACAGAAATCTTACCTCAACACCAGCACCACAGAAGACTAAACTGTTTTGAAATTCACCAAAATTTAAATAGGTGCGTGTCATGGGAGTTAATATTGTCTGAAGAAAAAAAAAAATAATACATTTAATTAATTCATGAATACTGTTTTATTGCACTGGTGCTCAAATTATTGCCAACTACACAGTTTGAATACATTTATACTCAATAACCATACACATTGAAATTTTAAACGTTGGTTTACAATATCATGTAAAATGAGAAATGGAAGCATCGGCTTAGAGTGTACAAATTACACTCATAAAGTCTATTTGCCATTTTAAATGAATGAATAAAAGGGGCAGACATATCTACAGTGAGCTGGCAGCTAGATAATGCTCACTGGCCATTCTGCTTGTTCACTATCCCAAGGTAGGAAAGTCTCTGGACAACTCCCCTGCCACTTATGCAATGTGTGTATACGCAAGTTTCAAGTTGAATTATCCTTCACAATAATGGTGATTGTACACTGGTGTTAGCTGAAGAGTGTATGGCGTCAGTTACAAATACAGTGTTTCACCCAAATTGAAGAAGATATTAAATTGGTTTTGTAGGTCCTCCTCTTAATCACGGTAAATGCAAGGGCTATTTGTAGTATGAGAAATTAGCCAAGCATGTCCAATTCTCATGGAATGAAAGACAACACCATAAACAATTTGATATCAAAAAAGCTTACCTCCAAACAGGTTTGATTGAAAGACAGGAAAAACTGAGCAGTCAGTAAAACAACAACTTGATCACGGAAATATTCTGCAAATGATAACATCTTGATTAAATTTTTCAATATCACCCTTTTCTGTCATGTTTAGTAATTTTAGAATGTTTAGAACTTCACTGATTATGAAAACATGTTCAGAGAGACATTCAAATTTGAAAACCAAATCATACTCTGTAAATTTGCCTAAGAATTTTTTTCGACTGCAGCCTGAACTCTCCCTTGATGGAAGGTTATCTTGTGTATAATAGATGTGGAGCTATAATTTTTTCCAAACTTGCAATGTAGGTTTGCTTTTCTTTTATAACATATGGTCAACCAAAATCCAAGTAATGCTTGCATGTACACTTCATCAATATTCATTTTCAATTAAATTCATCAATAATTACACTACATGTATAAGAATTTAATCCCTTCAGTAAAAATTACTCAGCCAGCTGAAATTCTCTGGTATTTGCATTAACAATGTTGAGTACATGTACCTTTGCACATGGTCCACTTTCCTGGATAGATGTCTGAGCCATATCGGTCAGAGAATGCCTTCATTTTTTCAAATTCTGAGTTTTCTTCAACAGGCAAAGATGCAGCAGGCCCATTCATTTCTGGTTTATTTGTTCTGCTAGGTGAGTTGTTTGTTGTTGTTGTTGTTACTGACACTGCTGTTGTTGTTGTTGTTTGATAACAAAATTGTCCATCATCACTGATACCCTGTCCATCATCACTGACACATTCTCTTGAATATGAATTCACAATGGCACTGTCATCCTGATCCTCTGTTCCAAGTTGTCCATCTACTCTATCATTTACAACCTGCTTATCCTTCCCATGTGGAATCAAAGACTCACACAGAACATTTGGTTCTTGAAAACTAGAGCTTAGATATGTTGGTAAGTGAGGAGGTGTACTCTGAACTGATAACTGAAATGGCAGTCTTGAAGGGGAGTCTTCCATGCTGCAATCATGTACAGTAGTCACTAAGTCTTCTTTCTCATCTTCTCTGCAGTTTCCATCCTGGATTTGTTTCTCAGCTATCAAGATTTTCTCTTGCTCTTCAAGATTTGGTAGATCATAATACATGAAGATGATGATGATATTCATGGCCAGCCACATCACACACATAAATATCTAATGATAGGATTTATTTGAAACAAATAGTGTCAGTGACACAAGACTCCCATTTTGATCACAATCTAATGATATTAAGGCCAAACAAAAAATTGTGCTGTTCTGATAACCTGCTACCCTATTTTTCACCTGCAGACCGTAAACTTTTTTGAGCTCTAAACACAGAAGTAAAAAATACCGTCAAGGACAGTGTGCTCACAATCGGTTTGAATTGGTCCATTCGAGAAATATTTAAACCAGGAAAAACAAGAATGACAAATGTAAATAAGGTCTCCAACTTAGGTACTGGAGGTCATCTTTAGGAACATGCATTTCAAGCAATGGGACAAGCAGATCCTAAATACAAATGCCAACAACAAAAAATACCGCAATTATACGGTGTCGCTCAAATTTGATCAGTATATACCAAAGATCAACAATAAGTGTTATTTCTATCTGTTCAGTGCAGGAAAATTATACGTTTATGTTATGACAATTTCTGCACAGTACAACCAGAAAAACAACAAGAAATATTTAAACCAGAAAATTAAGAATGACAAAAGTAAATAAGGTCTGAAACTTTAGATACTGAAGGTCAACTTTAGCAACATGCATAGCAGAGAATCTTTCTACCATGGATGTACAAAAATAGACATCCATATGGTTTCAGCAGATCTGTTAATATGTCACAGTTCATAAACAATGACAGGAAATGAACAATTAGCTGTTTCAGTTACTGCTACCACTCTCAAACATAATAGGTACCCTGCATACAAATAGGTTAAAGGTCAAAATCCTCTTATTCAGATGTGTGGGCTGATTCAGTTCACTGCCACCACTCCTGCACACTTGCAGTATTTCCCTTTTTCTTACCTCATTTGCACATTTTTGACACTGATGTGTTCATTTGAACAAATTCACATCTCAACCCTACATCTACCTGTACACCAAATACTGAGACGGTAGCTTTGGCGGTATGGATGCCTTTGTGTGTGACGGACATACATCCGCACATACCCACAAATATACAGACATACAGACGCCACTCAGACTCATCATATAAGCTCTTTTTGGTATTTATATATAAAACCAAATATGAGCTAAAAATAGACAGAGAAGGCTTGATGAAAAGAAAAGGTGGGAGTGGTTAAAAAAATGTACAAGGGATCTGGTAAAAAGGTAATTTTACCTCATTAATCTTCTAGACCCTACCCCCTCCTGAATATCAAATGTTCCACTCCTTGGTATTACATAAGACCAGCTGTACAAGATGACAGGAAATGTATTTACAACCTTGGGGATTTTTTAATTAATGCGATGAGTGTTATCATTCTAATGTAAACAGCACTTAAGTTAGTTACAGATAGTGAAATGCCTTCCACTGTGAGTGGTGATTACAACATCTGGAATTATCCTGAATCCAAATTTCTCATCAGTTCTTGTATGTCTTACATAGAAAAGTTGCAAAACTTGGTCCACAATGAAAAAAATCACCTCAGCTTTGTTTTCTGGATCAAATTTTCCTACAAATTGATACCAAATATGACAAAATTATGTTCACAGCCTTCGAAACTTTCACAACATATCCTGGATTGGTGTTGGTCCTAAAATATACAAATTTGGGGGTTTCCCAACACTTTGGGCAGAAAATTTATCTAATAACATCCCTTGGGACTTTATACCAAATTACAAAGTTATCAAACAAGTAATTTTGAGAACAAGTTTTCTCGACCAAAAATGACAATATTGTCTTAAAAATACAAATTTGTATATTTCAGGACAATTTCCACATATCTAACTATTGTCATCTCTGTACGTCTGTGTACCAAATATAAAAGCTGTCTGTCCAGGGGCTTTAAAAAAATATTTTTTACAATTTTTTGACCAAAAATTACAAAAATTGCCCCAAAACTGTAATTTTTTAAATTTTGTCGTAATTTCAACAAATTAGAAGAGTAACACCCTCGCAAAGATCAAATCCAAATTTGAGAGCGATTGGGCTGGCGGTTTCAGAGAAGAAGAATTTTTACTGAAAATGAGAAAAATCACCAAAAACTTCAGCAAAAATACAAAATTAAGGATATCTTCACAATATTCATAAAACTGTATAAGGGACACCTAAGGTACTTGCACACAAATTTTCAAAGCAATCAAAACAGCGGTTCTCGAGTTATTAATTCTTGACCATTTTCACATTTTGTAAGCTCATTTGCATAATTTTGGCAATGCAGACTTCATTTGAACAAAATCCAATCTATAGCCCAGGATGCATCCACACACCGAATACCAAGCTGAAACGTGCAGCGGTTTGCGTGTTTTTGATGTTGACGGACATACTGTACGTACGTACATACTTACATACATACATACATACATACATACATACACACATACATACAGACGCCATCGACTTCAGCTTATACGATAAACTCACATTGGTATAACCAAATGTGAGCTAAAAATTAAGAACGAAAACACCTGTAAAATTACGCTCTAGTTACTTGGCATTTGATTTTTGCTTAAACGAGGGTATCGTTGTTTTTTTTCCTTTTATATGTATGGTACACTTTTCTGGAAATGTTGAGGCCAGTGTTTGAGCGCCCTGAACCCCTGAAAAATGCATATTTAAAAATAGAAATACTTTGGGAAAAAAATTCATGCTGACCTACCTACCCTATTTTTGAAGACTATGTTATTGGAAAAGCACAATTTATGTTTTTGGCCTAATATGACCTATTTCTATCTCAAAGTCACACATTGGATAGTATTTGATGTGCATTCATTTATAGCCAAGCATTAGGCAAACTTACAAGGTATTCGCTGCTCTCACAATTACAATTTACCATTTAAAAAATTTAGTATCACTCATTTCACTTAAAATTTAATAGATACAATAAGTAATTTATTGCATCTAACCTTGCTGCTTAAAATTGATAAAATTATGAAATTTATTTGATTGTAGACAAAATCTATAACACTACCTTCAATATTGTTTTCTAATGAATTTTTTACGCTAACCCTACATACCCTATTTAAAACCTTCCAACCCTAAATTTTTTTCTCTTTTTCTAACATCAAGCATGATTTTGTAGAATTTTACTGTTTTTTGATAGGTCACACTGAAATAAAATTCTGCAGTTTACATAATAAATCCTACCTTGGGTAACTAAAAATTACAAATAAGAGGAATCTGACCAATAGTCTCCGAGTTCTAGGTTTTTTACCATTTTTATTTTTTTCAACCATATTTGCATATGTTTTGGGCTATCACTTTCATCCACTTTTGTTTTCTGCAACAATCAAAGTAATCCAGCAAGTTTGCTACAAATTTTACGTGTCAGCTTGAGTGTATGTCTAACATGACTACACTGCATTACGATGACAGCAAAAATTATAGTATTTTGTACCTGCAAACTTAAATTTCAATATCTCAAAGACTAGATTCATTACACTCAACAAAATGCTCTTCAGTAAAGAATGCATGCTTACCCCAGGTGAAGTATATCTATTGACATGCCAGGGTCCCAGGTAAAAATCCACTGATTCCAAAAAAATGTTCAAGCCGGGACCAAGGAGAAGTCCAACCTCTCTTGCTGCCATGGCAACAGTAATTGCTGCAGTTCGTTCTCCTTCTGTTGTTGTCTGTGCAATATTAGCAAATATAGCAGAGATACATCCATTTCCAACTCCTAGGATTGAACAGATGATAAAGAATCATGATGGAGCAATTGAACATTGTTCAATATTCAAATGAACATTGTTGTATTTATTGTGCCCCAATGAAAATAATTCATTGAGTAACTCGGCCGCTCATTAAAAGTGTAAATAAATAAACATGTTTTAACTTTCATCAATCGCCAACATGCCTTAGATAGTGTTTACATCAGTAGTAGGCATCCCTGGCAACCTTTGGAGTAGTCGAGTTCCGATGACACCTTCCCTCTAATTATTACGGTGAGGTTCCTTATTGCTTTGAATAATTAACGCAATACCAATTACGGAAGACTTACCCACCTCTACAATGTCAAAATTACTGGTATAAAACTTTCCCCAAATGTAAGCTAGACCTTAAACTAAAAGCAGAAGTTCTTAAGTTTTGAATTCACTGTAATTGTTCTTTGTTTGCTTTACCACTGAACCTTAGTTTTAATACAACATTTTCTATCTACATCTGAATACACATGGGAAATGAAAAGAATAGATACAAAATGCATTGTTAAAATAAACTTACTAAGCAAAAGAAACAATATCATCAATTGACAGATTGCACATTTTTGACATGTGATAGTACTCATTTTACCGTAGTAGTAGAGTTTTGCTGTCCTTTGATTGTTATTGGATCATATTGGGAGGAAGATGAATAAAATACAGCTACCGTATGTTGGTTTGAATGCCCTAAGCTTGCAATAATGGTATATTAATTTTGTTTGTTTGTTATTAATTTACTTTAGCCTTGATGCTTCGGTTTAAGTAACCACCATCTGTTATGAAAACAACAGGGCTAGCATTTCATGATAACCCAAACTTAAAATATTAGTGTAAAAATTGACTCTTCAAACAACCATTTGAAATAATACTAGAAAGAGTTGCCAATTGAAAGGAAAGTTTAACAATCTGAATAAAACGATCTTTTTTTCAAAAAATAGTTTGTGCTTATTCACCGATATACACTAGAACAGATAATATGTAGATTGCTATTATTTCTGAGAAAACTTTATATACTGTACCTGCAACTAGCCTGCTCAAAAGTATGAAATATTTGGAAATTCCAATAAAATACATGAAATTACCTGAAACAGATGGGAAAGACTGCATGTAGTACCGTGAGCCAGACCCCCAAAATTGGTCGATTGGTACCATTTGGGTGGGCAAATTCCCCCATACATTTTCTGAAAGCCAGAAATCTGAACTTTCTGAAAATCTTTGGTGGACATGTCTCAGAAGTAGCTTTCTGTCTCAAAAGTTGTTGTCAAGGCAACCATACTAAAAATCTTAAAAGTTAAGAATACTATACAAACTGACTATTTAGTGAACAGCAAAAGATATTTACATGATTTCATGACACATACTGGTACCTCACATTATGGCCTTTCAGTTGACCCCATGACCTTGAACATTCTGGGTCAAGGTCAATAGGTCATGCCCATAACATCTCGGAATTTCTGTAAAATCAAGCATTTTTCACAAATACTTTTCTGCTACGTTTACATAACATATAATAGAAACTCAAAAACTTGCTCAACAATAGCCACAGATGTGTGCTCTTTGAAATTAGTATGTTTTGTATCAGGGATGATGTCATTAGTGAGTAATTACCAAGGCAACATATGTGTGTTTTCAGTTATGCATGTAGCCTATGAGCCAGACCCCAAATTTTGTCAATTTGCTTCCATTTGACTCGAGTGGGGAACAAAGCAGCCTTTTAAACCTGAAAATCTGAATTTTGAGAAAATCTTATTGGACAGTTTGCTGAAAACGCTTTCATTGTAAATATTGTTGTCGTGGAATCAGCATTCAAAAGCAATAAAATTAAGCATACTGTGTAAAATAGATTATCAAATACACGACAAAAGATATTTGATTGATTTAAGGATGCATATCAATAGTTCGCATTGCTTCTTAATTGACCCTTGACCTTTAGATTTGTAGGTCAAGGTCAATAGGCATTGCCTTCAGCAACTTAGAAATTGTTTAAGGTGGGATTTTTTTTGCAAATAGCTTTGCAACATTTTTACCAAACCAAAAAGTACAAACATGAAAACCTATGGTCAGCTATAAGAGCTAATGCGATCTCTTTAAAATACTAGTGTTTTTTATCATATACCTTGTTGACAGGGCGGCAATCACCACAGCAACCATCAATGCATTTTCAGATACAGTAATAGAGCGACATTGGACATACCTTTGCATGTATATAATGGTTATAAAATCTTAACTTTTGTGTGCTAAGTACACAGCAATGTCAACTAAAGTCATATCGACAGTAAAAGAGGTCAAAAGGCAAATATACGTAAGTGTATTTGATTGTTTAAAAACAAAATTTGGCAAAGTTTTATGGTTTGTTTTCATGATTGAAGTAACATGTTCACTTATCAAAAATGAGTATCTGTGTCGGACCAACGTACATGTAGTTAGTGGGAGATGATTATAAGCTTGTCAACGAGTGGACAAGTAGTCTGATCTCAAGAGATACCGATATACTATAACTTTTTCCGGATATTATGTTGAGCTACCCTGTATCTCCAGATAAATGCTTTTGGTTGTTATTTTCCATTGGGGCGGAGCTTAGGTCACATGGGAAAAGCTTTAACAAGAGGCCTAGCAGCCGATAGACTTCTGCTGTTATGTATTGCTTAAAAATAAAAAGGTCAGGTTTTGTTTGTAAATAAACTTTGTAATACTGATACATCTGCTTATGTTGATTTTAGGAACACTGAACAAGGACATCCTTGCAAATGCATGTATTACTATTATATAATAATGGGCTCTTGTTTTTCATCTCTACCACAAATATGCAAGTATCAGCAAAATTTGAAGAAACTGAAATACCGTAAAATTCCCAATTGAGGCCGCACCTCTAATTGAAGCCGCACCCTGACTTTGAAACATTGTCTTGGCTCATTGTTTGCCCATTTGGGGTTTTTGAATTGTACCATAATAGAAGCCGCACCCCTTCTCTGAGCCATCATGAAACAATGCATGCTGAAATTCACACCAGCTGGCTTGCAATGCGTCATTGACTTGTGCTAATGATTGACAGGTGTCTTTCTTACAGAAAAAATACACAATAAAAAGTTCCTTTTTAACACTTCTACCATTGTGCATTTTGTCAATGATAGTAACAAAAGTACAAACAATGCCCCATGTATCGGTACGTTTGTGTGTATGTTTGAACACGGCCGAAGTTTTTGTCAGTGTGGTAAACACCGCCATAGTCAATACCTGATGCAACAATTTTGAAGCAACGGTGTTTGTGTACAAGTTAAAATAGTTGAGAGATTGAGATACCATGTTTCAAATACGTAGTTTTCATTCAATACCCACGTACCCTTACCGATGCCTGACGTACAACACCACCACCTGCATCATATTGCCATAATGAACTGCCATGCCTATACTGTACTGTGGCTGTTGAATGACCATGGTGGGTGCGTATAAGCTTGTACACGTTCCGTTTTTGATCATGAGAAAATAAAATTTGACCGCAAAATAGTTCACAAAAACATGGCAGTGAAGTTACCAAAGGTCATTCACTTGCCTTTATTGCACTATCGAGTACGAGCCACCGGTTCGGTAACACAAGACGGCTGTAAATCAAGGGGACCATATGCAGTGGACGCTTAATTTATGCTAATTTTATGCACGATTTTTTTTCAACACCATTTGATCTTCTATTGCTTTCAAAATCGACTTACACGTCCAAAGAAATTGATTGTACAATCTCTGAATACAGAAGTGACATTTTGTGAAATTTCAGCGTCCAAAACCCCTTGAAACCACTTGAAACAAAAGACATCATGCCCGCTGCTGATCAACATGGCCGACCTTAGTGAGACTATTCTATTTAGAGGACGGGGGTGACCAGGGTCAGAGAATCAAGAAAGTGCTGGAAAAACGTGTCATTTTCCTTACGATGCTGTCAAGGGAACTCCAGTTTCCCATTGTTTTAACATCTTTTAATAGTTTCCTTATTATCTAAAAGGAATTTTACCAAGTTTAACGACCAAATACACTCTCCTAACGTTTCTATATTGGAGTTACACTAGGGTAGGGACTTTTTATGCGGGTAATTTATTCACGCAGAATTCATTGGTACCAATTTGCATAACAATAGCGATTGTCCCTGCAATGCTTGGTGAGCATTGAGAAAAATATCGAAACACAGGAAATGTACGTAATTGAAGCCGCACCATGACTTCAGTGCGTGGTCCCAGGGGTCCCTAAAAATGTTTCTAATACAAGCCGCGGCTTCAATTGGGAATTTTACGGTAATACCTAGGAACCTTTAAAGATAATTGTGAGAAAATTGTGTTTTCAAACAAAAACGAAAAAAAGGCCCAAAAATTTCAAGTACGAATCTTTTCTTCTCAACTTGAATAAACCTCACTCAGGTTGTCCCTAGAAACCCACATAGGCCGAACACATTTCAAAGTTGATAAAAAGGAAGAAATGCCCCAAATATAAATATGTAAATTTCACCATGATTTGAACAAATCTAACTGAACTCAGCCAAATGAGTTGCATACCAGTATTGAAAGCAATTAGACCAGCAGTTTCAGAGAATTAAACAATTGTTGATAGATGACGGATGACGACGGACAATCCACCTATCTGATATGCTCCACGTCACTGACAGTGGAGGTAAAAACTGCGTAACTGCCTTAATTCCTGAAAAATGATCGCTGTGTCGTGAATATCTTGGTCCAGTTAGTTGCGCTGATTTAATGACTGTCGGTTTCAATGTTACACATGTTGCTACAGCAAGTAGAATTGCAACTTCAGTTCGCCTTTTTTGAATCTATCTATTCGCCTTTTGTTGAAAGTTTTGAATTTTGTCTAGGCATGTACAATACACATATCATGCGCATACAATATCCGAGTAATTAAGTAACAAAGAAATCATCAACATATAAAATAATTCAGCTTCATGCGATATTTCTTATAAAACTGGAAAAGTGAGTTGTGTAAGTAATAAAATCAAACATCTTGAAATTAAACTTCACTAGTACTCCAAGGGAGTGATTCATTTGTTGTACATCCCATTGGTTTCAAGTTGTGGTCATATACTCACTTATTTTTCAGACATGAAATTCACTTAACCTTTGGTGATTAAAATACAATTAGTCACCTCCTAAATGATCTTTAATTTAATATATATTTCAATAAAGTAAAAAAGATTAAGTGGCATTTCTTTTTTCACGCAATATCATTTTCTCGATTGAGTTTGTGAAAAATTTTGTTACATCTAACGTAATGGATGTTTCAGAGGATGTTAATCAAAACAAGCGGGCGAAAAATGTGCAAATATTACGTCCACGTATCTGCTATGGCTCATATCTTAATAAGCTCGGGGAACTCAACTTTTGGAAAGGTTTGTTCAAAGCAACCAAAATTTGCAAATTTGAAACTGTATTACATATTGTATAATCTAGACTGCGGAGAAAAAGTGTTCCCACAAGAAAACACTTAGAAGACTTGAATGTGAAAATTCAGTCAATCTACTATTAACTGCAATCTGAGTCTAGGGTGTCACAAAGGGATGCTACAAATGTAAATACTGGAGTCTATCAGAAAAAGATGTATAATTTGTGAAAAAACAAAATATGTAATAAAGGGGCTAAACACGAGAACCCCTACATCAAGCAGTAGACTTGAGGCCAAACATAAGTCTTTGGGAAAATGCTGTAGAAAGGATGATGATATAACGTCTAGGGGTATTGTAGCAGCAGAAGCACACTGCCACCTCAGCTGCTATACAGTACCCGACAGAACTAACGCAACAAAAGGCAAGCCTCGGGCAGGCCACAGGCTTGCCACAGGCCAGCTCAGGCTCACATAGGCTTGCCTGGGTCTGCTACAAAAACCCTTGATTTTACTGAATGCACAGTCTGA
Source organism: Ptychodera flava (assembly GCF_041260155.1). Classification (NCBI taxonomy): domain Eukaryota; kingdom Metazoa; phylum Hemichordata; class Enteropneusta; family Ptychoderidae; genus Ptychodera; species Ptychodera flava. The sequence goes on from NC_091937.1 coordinate 34,778,371, forward strand.
GCTTGTGTTTGATAGCTGGCATACCTGTACCAACATTACCTTGTCGTGATTGGCGACAGCAGATGGAAAATTTGTCGTAGCTTATGCTTCGTTGTTATAATATTCGACAAATATTCGATATAATGGCTAATATGAACACATCTTGTGAGATTGAAGGACAGCCAGGGGCGTAAACAAGTGACAAGATTGAGTTCCGTTCAGATGCAGCGCTGTGATGGAGATACTTGTAGAGTTCAGTAATTTTTCCCCACATAAATGAAAATTGGTCAAGGAAAGAAAATTGATCAAGGAAAGAGCTGATACCGTGCAACAAAATATTTGGAAAATGGAATTCCATTGTATTGTCGTAAATGTCCAGAGTCGTTCATTGCCGTCCACATGACGTTAGGTCGTTATCGTTCAGCTGTCAGTGAATCTGATTCCGCTGGAGCCATTCACGTCATTTCCAAACCCGTCGAATATGTTCTGACGAAGATTCGCCCAAGAAGAAAATATTTCCTTCCTTTGCTATATATGTCGCTTTACATTTCTGCCAAGTTTTCTTTTAAGAAGTACTCCGAAGTTTTCTTACTTTGTTCTTTACAATGTATGGACAGGCATTATTTCTCATCTCAAAATAGTATATGTCCCAGGACAATAGTAAAAAAACACCCTAGCTGTCTTTATTTTTGGGCACATTACTAACGCTAGGATTTTTTTCCAGAATCTGAATAACAGAACCATTATTGTTCACAGTTTTCCACTGACTTTTGACAGCAGGGCATGACATTTGGCACATTTTAGGTAACAGAAAAAATTGTGTAGCCTGTCCATTTACCACTCAGGCTTCCGTTAGGAGATGAAGTGTTTCTGAACGTTTATTTTTAATTTATTAAACAACAGACATCAAAACAGGTCCAATAATCATTATCATTCAAGGTAACTAAGAAATTTACCAGGTCCAAGGGATATATCAAAAAATGACAAAAGCAATGGGGTAATCTTGAACCACAAATACTTTTGGTACCACTTGTCCGGAATGGGAACACGTACCCTGCCAGCTAGCTGCCCCCATCAAAATTTACCCAAAGCGACAAATCTAATACAACGTTACTGGAAATTTAATAATATCTGAAAAACATTACGTCGATGCGCAGTTAGTTTGTTCAAGCGTTTGGTTGACAGTTGATGTCTAAATATCGATGATATAATGCGTTGATATGCAGTCAGCAACAGGCTGCCCTGGTTACATTGTCCGCTGGTTCTGTAAAATTAGATATTAAATGTCTAAACCTTCGCCAATTTCAAAAGTAAGACTTTCTACAGCTGAGTAGCATACGCACGCAGATCTAGATCGCTTAAATTTGATAATTTTCTCTTGATACATTTTCAGAAGCATTCCCTTGTCTTACTTGTTCGGCGTCGATTTTCATGATGAGCGTCCTTTTTTAGTAATCCGCGTTGAGTACCAAAGGAGCCCTATACATGTAATTATAGGAAATACGTCAATCCGAAAACCACTGGCGCAACTGGGGAAGCAACGGGTTGTCTGATGAATCTGATTAAAATCAGATGTAGGGTACGCCGACTCCTATACGGTATTCTGCTGCTATTACCTAACAGCACCAGAATACTGTTTAGACGTCTGATGTTAAGGTGGTGTGGCATGAAAAAATGTGATTTTGGGCAATTTTCACCTTTTTACATAAATCAGTACGTCATATACTACCACCTTGTGAGGATTGCCTTTACATGCATGCTTTGCGTGCAAACTATCAGACTGCTGTCTGGAAAGGAAGCCTTGCTAGTCATCCGTATATACTAAATTTTCATGAAGGGCATGGTTGGATTATTGAAGACCATTGTTTGTCAATCAAATCGATAAGGGGCATACCAGGGTTGTAGGAGTTTGAGGCATGTAGGAGTTTGAGGCATGTATTAATGTTCAAAATAGTGCAAATTTCCGCCATGTCAATGTCTGGTAAACGGAATAAGGTATACTCCGGTATATATAATCTCCTGACATATGGAAATACTGTTGAGTTTGAAGAACAGCTAGGTTACTGATGATGATGATGATGATGATGATGATGACGATGATGATGGAGAAGAAAATAATAATGAGGATCAATGTAAAGATTGTTACCTAGATATTACTACTTTCTTATGAAATGCTTTATAGTGTGTGAGTGGTGGTTGACTAATGTACGTAAGAATTACTGGTGCTGTATTTTGATAAAACGCATGCCAGGAAAACGTAGAGGATCATAGAAAGTCAACATAACATTGGTCGTTGGTCATTTGTAATTAGTAATTTAACGATGAACGTTAATATGTTTGTTTTATTTAGTGCTATTTACGTTTGATCAAGCGCGAAACAGTAGTTTTATTATTAGCTTTATCAGACACATTTCATTTTGTTATCTATCATTGATATATTTACGGCTGATGTCCAGCAGCATTAAAAACTTATTTCTGACTGGTCTATTTCTTTGTTAGATCAGGTGCGGGCCACGCATATAAAGGTATAAGTACTGGGGCTCAGTACGTTGTTCAAATTGTCACGTTAAAGTTCAGATGTCATGTCACTAATGATTTTGCATTTACGTAAACGTTCGAAAAAACATTAAAATGACACGTTTGTTTACAGTAGTATGAAAATTCTGAAGATATACATTATTGGCCAATACGTATAGCTAAAGCTAATAGCTGTTGGCTCTTAGCTAAATATAAGCTTGTTGATATTGTTATCATTGATAATTATGATGTTTAATACAAACTTGTACTATAAAATACTCCGTGTAAAAACATATACGTAACACCATAGAAATCACCATTTTATTCTACTTTTTAACCTTGTTCTTTCATTGACCTTGACCTTGGTTTGAAAAGAGCATCAGACAATGTGGTCAAATTTAATACCGGTAGAAGCCACATGTATCGTTTATCAAAGACAAGAGTGCATCTTTACTGACAAGAGTGCACCTTGCTTGAAAATGTCAAAAAGTGCACAACAAAAGAGACCTGAAATGTAAACTTTCCATGTTTTGAACTTTGACCTCATTTGGTCATGTACGCCTGACCTTGACTTTGTGGTCACATCTTGAGTGAAAGTTAGAATGTGTAACATATCCTATTTATGTTATCAATTTTGGAATGAACATTTTCATAAAGCAGGATATTCACTTTTGTATACAATTGTACTTTCTAAATAATTCAGATGTTTGTTTCTATGGCAACGGTTTTCACCCATTACTAAGCTACCAAAACTTTTCAGCAAATTCAGAGTTTCAACTTTCAAAAATATATTAAGTGTGAGATTGCCCTCTGCTTGCCCCAAATAGTACCAATTGACCATAATTGGGGCCTGGCTCATAGAGTACATGTATAACTGAAAACACACTGATGGTTGCCTGGTAATTTCTCACTACCAACAACATCCCTGATACATAACATACTAATTTGCAAAGAGCACATATCTGTGGCTATGTCTGAACAAGTTTTTGAGTTTCTATCATATTTTATGTCAATGTAGCAGAAAAGTATTTATGAAAAATGCTCTATTTAATCGAAATTCTGAGATGTTATGGGCATGACCTATTGACCTTGACCAGAATGTTCAAGGTCATGGGGTCAATTGAAAGGCCATGATGTGAGGTACCAGTGTCTGTCTTGAAATCACGTAAATATCTTTTCCCGTTCCCTAGAAAATCAGTTTTATCTAAAATTCTTAGCTTTTAAAATTGTAAGTATTGTTGCCATGACAACAACTTTTGAGACAGAAAGCTACTTCTGCGACTTGTCCACCAAAATTTTCAGAAAGTTCAGATTTTGGGCGTTCAGAAAATGTATGGTGGAATTTGCCCACCCAAATGGTACCAATAACCTATCTGGCTTATGGACTACATGTAGTAAAATGAACAGGTACTTAATGAACTATTTTTATCTGTAGAATGTTATTCCTTTTTCAAATTTTTTCTATATTGAAATCTTCATAATCATCAATAGCTATTGCTGCATCATAACTTTTAGAGTACTGTTTCACTACTATCTATTTATGAATATAGAAGTGAAAAGTTATACAAAACATTAAAGTTGGACACAGATGGCTAAAGGCTTATGAAATGAACCTGAAGACCAGATGTGAACATTGTGCACATATATATCATTTTGTTCATGAGAGTGCAAGATTTGAATTTCTTCAAGAGTGAGAGGGTGGAATCAGCAAAATAATAAATAAAAGGACAAAGCGGGAATTAAATTAGGATGTTCTCACTAAATAGGGCCAAGTTTCGTCACTTTGGTTCAACAGCTTTTGTGTGAATAAGATCTGCTTGAATTATAGTTTCAGTAGGCCAAGAGGCAGAGTATCAGTGAACAGTCTAGAACACCTCGTCACAGCGCTAAAACGATCTAATCAAGGTTTCAGTGGGAGTGTAGTGGACACGGTAACCAAGGAGATATCCTAGAGTTGTCAATAATGCCATTTACACTCACTGCACTGTACATGTACGCTGTACTATGATGGCTGCCTTCTAGCCTTGATCATGATCGACTAGAAAGAATGCATTGAATGTTTTTGTTTGTGGTCAATATAACCATACAAAATGAATTTTGGTTTATCTTCAGTGATGGCATTATGGCAATGTTTGTCAAGCAGTCAAGAGTTTTTGGTTTTGATTCACTTTTACCTACACCAGTTTACTGTATCCATTACACACAATTGTGAAGGGTTAGTACCTAATTTGTAGTGTCTGCTCTCTCTTTGAAAACATCAACAATTACAATCTTTCATAGGACTTTAATAGTTTTCACTTTTTATTGGCATACTAATTATGATACAATGATAGCCCATACCAGTAAGTAGACTCATGGCTGCACTTACGAATGAAAACAGTAGGCAGGGGCATATTTTAATGCAGGTTTTAAATAGAAAACACTGATATATCAACTTTGGGTAAGTTTTGATGACATGGTTGGATTCAGTTTGTCTTAATCTTAAACTAAAACAATGTTCAGTGGCAGAAAAATATGGGAAAATTTAATAGTTTAAAATCTGTGTCTTAGGAATGGCTGGTCTGATCTTGGTCATTCACAGTTTGTTTCATTAACCCTTTGAACCCAGCTCGGACAGAAATGTCCGATGATGTCATAAAGTACCAGGGGGCCAGGGTGCAAAGGGTTAAAAGAGCTCTTTCTTCAAATAAATCAATTTTGATTCCCAAACCTTATAATTTGAAGATGGCCTGACACAGCTATATTAATACCACAAGAGGACAAATAATTTCAATCATTCATTCATTTTTACAAATTTTAGAGAGACATGTTTTATTACACTTACCGGCAATTTCCCAGAGATTACAAAAAAGAATCATGAGTTTTGTCTTGTGTGTCTTGTCATACCATTTACCAAACAACGGTGCAGTCACTAAGCCAGTAAGACTAAATGCTGATAGACACAGACCAAGAAAATATGGTTCTGCATGATAGGTTTCCGATATGTAGGCATATATGGTTGGCAGGATCACAGCTGGGAATGATAAGATACAGACAAATATAGTTGTGCTATGGGGAAAATGAAATGTCACCTTAGATATTAAAAAATACTTTACTCGCTTTTGGTTGGATGTGGCAGGCTGAGTGCGCATACAGTACCAGTATTTTCTATAGGCCTTAGCTTGAAATATTCATGATGTCAAGTGCATCTGAACATATTTTGATGCACAGTCCATCAAATACCAAGGTGAAGTATGTAATGGTTGGCAACATTTGCAAGGAACACACACACATATACACAGCCTGGTAAATTGAAAATAGTGATACATTTTTCTCTTTAAAATACCAAAATAAAGATATTTCCATGTAATATTTTATTGCATAGAATTAACATAAGCAATATTTATTTGGTAATCAATCGAGCAGTAATATTTAAGAAAACAACCTATTCTTGGCTTGGAGGCCTTTGCTTATATTTCTGTACAAATCAACACCAACGTGTAAAATTCTGACTGAAAGTTATAAAGATTTTCACCAAGTTCAGATAAGAGGTTTTAAGGAAAATATAACCCAATTATAGGTTTATTATACGAAGTTTACCACAATTTGAACAAACTTAACTAGGCTATATACCAAGTTTCAAAAGCAATAAAACAGGCAGTTTCAGAGAAGATGATTTTTCAATCAAAACTGGGAAAAACTGACCCAAAAATAGAAATATCAAACTTTTACCACAATTTGAACAAATCTGACAGAAGTAAACCCTAGGATCATGCATACCAAGTTTCAAAGAAATCCATGTAGCAGTTTCCAAGAAAATAATTTTTTGATCAAAAATGGGAAAAATTGCGCCCAAAATACACATATAAAAATTTGACCATACTATGAAGGAAATAATCTAAGGTGACCCAATAACTATGCATATGAAGCTTCAGAGTAAACAGACAAACAGTTTCAGAGGACTTTTGACCAAAAATAGCAAAAATTGCCCCAAAACTACAAATAGTACAAGTAAAACAAATTCACCACAATTTAAACAAATCTGACAGAGGTCAACAAAGTGGAAAAATTGCACTATCACACAGATATGAAAATTTCTCAAACTTTTGAGCAAATCTAAGTTGAGTCACCTCAAGGAACCTGCATACCATGAAGTTTGGACAAAATCTGGCTAGTGGTTACAAAACTTTAGCAATTTGCAGGATTTTGTCTTTCTACCTCATTTGCATATTTTTGACACTATTAAACATGTTCATTTGAACAATTCACATCTACACAGCACACTTAATATAAGTAGATTGATGTGGACTGCTACAGAGTTTGGTTGTCGTTGTGCAGTCATCATTTGACATTTAAGATAAACAATGGAGAACAATGAAAAAGTTTTGACTAAGGGAGCCTTCAGTAATTACAAGGGGGGCTGGGGGAATTTTGCACACACTTGTACCGTAAAATGTGACCCTCCCCTATCCTCCTGACTAAAATGTGACCGTCCCCCTTGTCTGACATTCTAAAACTTGACCCTCCCCAAACCACTACGGTATTCTCCCCAGGAATAACTGAAACAGTATCACTGTCAGCTCATTTACATAACGTTATGTAGGTTAGGGATGGCGTTTTTGGAGGGACAGTCACAATTTATCACGCAAGCATTTTTGAAGAGATATGGTATTCCATACATTTGAGGAAGGATCACCATATTTTGTGCAACTATAAGAAGGCAAGATGTGGTTGACATAGTGCTTCATCCAAAAATATCAAATAATACTGGTAATACATGGAGTCTATCAGGCAAATTATTGACTATTTTCCCCCCCACAAAAACATGCTGTTTCTTAATACTATATATGTTTGATCATATTTTTAAATGTACTTTACTTGAAGCGGGAAGTAACATGTGAATTTGTGTACAAGAAATTGAATTGGGAATTTCATCTCAAATGTTGGTTCACTTTGCATGGCAGTCTATGATGAAACTATGAATAATTTTTTTCCAATACAAAATTAGGTAAATCTATGCATTTCTGTATGCTTGATTATTGATATTAATGTTCTTGATTAGACTAGAGTGGGTATAAGTCCATGGTTGTGCAATAACTTTGATTTTGGAATTTCACTGAAATGTTGATTCACTGTACATGGTAGTCTATGAGAGAACTATGCACAATTTTTTCCCATATAAAACTAACAATATCTTTGCATTTATGTACATTTGATAATTGATATACACTTTTCCACCTGTTGCATATGTTTTTGTCTCTTGTCTTTCATCAGTTTTATCTGTTCAGGGTGTTTAATGTAGGATACCACTGCATCTTTGCTTGTGAAACTTGTAGATAATGTGTACGTATTTAAAAGAGTCGGCGTATTTCGTTGGTGATTTCCTATTCAGGAAATATCACACAGACAATCAAAGTTTTGGCCATAAAATCAGCTTCTGTCAAAAGTGACCCTCCCCCTAAGATAGGTTTATAAAAAGTGACCTTCCCCCTTGAACAGTTTTCTAAAAAGTGACCCCCTTTGTAATTACTGAAGGCTACCTAAATTTCAGCAAATCTGCATGACCTCATCCTGAAATGTCTTTAGGACTGCTAGTTAAGAATAATCAAGGTAACTAAGGCATACAGACAGCTTACTCAGATTCACATTGCTTGTCTTTGCTATTATATAATAATATTTTATTAATCAGATTGAATTTTTACTGCAAATGAAAAGCTTGAATGAAATTTGCATAATATCATTGAAATACCGGTACATATAGCAGACATGCCCAGGACATGATCTTGATTCTTGCTTTTATGATGCAGTGAATTGTGATTCCTTGGACAAATCCTACCACTCATGAAACTAATCATTGTCGAATTTCAAAAAAAAATTTTCAATATGAGTCAATGTGATTATGGAGCTAATCAAAATGATAGAATCACAATTTTTATCTCACTCGTTTGTGTTCCTAACATTAACTCCAACAGTGGAAGAATTCACTCAACATCTAGAACACAAGCTTGTACATGTGTGTAGTACAGTAAAAATAGACAAATATGTCAAAAGTATTCAATGATGCCCTTGTAGCCGATGTCATCAATGGACATCAAAATACCATGGAAGACAAAACTCACAACTTTAAAATCTGAACCAATTCTACTGCATTACCCACAGGGGTCAACGAACTGCGATGGAAGGATGAAAAATTATTCAGATGGCAGCTAAGAGTAATTTGGTTCTAAGAACTCACAATGTATTTTAGGTCCTGATATTCATTAAGTATAAATTCATTAAGTATTGACTCATTAAGTATTAACAGCTGACTTGATGGTGAGTTCAACCCTGCCAACTTAGACATTTGAGAGAAACGCACAGGACCAGTTTCATCCATTAGTTTTGTCTATCTGCAGTCGGCAACTTTTGAAACTTCAAAACCATGCTGACAGTGTTATGAAGTAAATTGCTGATTTTCAGTCGCTATAATGAGCATTGTATGTCATCGTGGAACAGGGGGAGGGTCACGTTTTAGATGCGGCTATAGGGAGAATGGTCACATTTTACCAGGATCTGTACAAGATGTGATACATACTTGAAGTTTAGGATGAGTTTCACTATATCATGTGTTGTTCACAACATATGCAATTAAGACAAAAGTTGTCAAACTGACCATAGTGGTCATCAATGAAAATATCACCGGCTTGAGAGAGGATGCAGTTTTGCGAAATTTAAAGTGATACTGATATTATTTACAAATCTTTATCATTATTATTATTATTATTATTATTATTATTAATTTACAACATGTTAGAACACCCCGAATCCCCCCTAAATACTGTTTAGACTCCTACATAAATTTCAATAACAAAACAAACAGACATAGCTGGGTTAACTTTACGTGACTAATTGGTCAGCTTACTGCGGACGCTGTAGCTTCAAACTTGTAGCACTATGGTGATGCGGTCATATATTCATATAAAACGTTGTCTCATTTTGGATCAAGTATCGCCTAAAAAATGGCTGTTTGCTGCGATGGGTACTTCCCAACACGATCTGTGGAGGGAGCTGGAGAGGCTGAATGGGTCGCAGCTTGCTGCGAAAACGAGCCCTGCCACTCCTTGACGTGTTCTCCAATGACCAACCTACCCGAGTGGTAGAGGCTACGGATTCGCAGCAAGGTCGCAGTTTAAGCCTGTACGGGCTGTAGTGTGAAACGTAGTGTGCCGACGAAATGAAAGCAGCTCGACGAAAGCCGAAACCATAAACCTCACCACAGTCACTCATGAGCTATTCTGAGCTCTGGGCCTATTCGCCCCATAGACGTGTGTACATAACCGAGAACACATACACACGTCTATGGGGCGAATAGTCCCACAGCTGAATAGCTCACGAGTGACTGTGACACAGACAGAGTGAAGCCAGACGCTTTGAGCACATTTTGTATACACGTCCTGACATCGTGTGGAGAGCCAGGGTCATCGGGCAGGGTCATTCCACAAAGCCAGCAAAACGAGTGAGCAAAACCGTAATAATAGAATACATAGAACAAGTACGAGCGCCCGTAAGTCCTAGGCAAAACTCACCATATTCAATGCTTCCGAACAGAAAAAATATCCCTGTAGCTATCTGCGTCAATCGTATCTTCGTTTTGAGTTTCATGTTGCACTGGTCAAATATAGAAGCATTACGCAGGTATTGTAACTATTCGCCTCATATTTGGTCCAGAACCCCCGCCGGCCGGCCGCCCGAGCTCGAAACTGCGTCAGATCACTCTTTTGATAGTACCTCCAATGAATGCTCATGGACAGACGACAAAGTTCGGGTTCAAAGGTCAATTGAACTTACTCAGCTGAACGCCAGCCGGCTTCCGCTGAATCCTGGCGGCCGATTGGTTAGATTGCGTTAAGTAGGAGGGGTGGGCAGGAGGACTTTTGGGAGAGGATCGATCTCACTTTATAAAACCTGTCCTAGGGGAGGGTCACATTTTACAAACTTAGCCTCGGGGGAGGGCGGTCTCATTTTACATTGCTAAGTTTATGTTGAATGCAAAGTCTGAATTTGCTGCGGATCCGTAGCCCTACCACTCCCTTTTAGCTGGTTATGTTGGCACTCCCCCTACATAACCAGCAAAGGGAGTGGTAGGGCCAGGCTACGGATCCGCAGCAAAGTCTCTACTACCTCCATGGTCTGAACATGGATGTAAAAAATGGTCTGAATGAGTTGTGTAACGAACTTCACAACAATCTTCCAGCTACAGCACAGTACTGAACTCGAGGTTTTGCCAGGGTATTTGGGTCGGACGGCAAAACCAGGTAAACACATTAAAACGAAGCACACTCATAAACCCATCCATGCTGTTAGGGAGCGTCCAGTTATTACGGCCGGTGGTGGGCAGGCAAAGTCCTGGGGAGATCCGTAGGCCTACCTTAAATTTGAAACTGCAAGGGGGGGCATGTATTTTCAAACAGCACAGGGGGTCACTTGATTTTCATACGTATCCATCCCATCAAAAAGCAGCCATTGACTGATGTAAAGCAATGATTAGCTGCTTTTGTGGTGATATAAACTTAAAGAATTCTAAATGCAACATTTTCCTCTGAAAAAAATGCATCTATATGAAATTTCCCTTAAAAGTGAGGCCTGGTGGAAATGTGCTTGAATGTTACAGAGCTTTCAATCAACTTCGATGTGTGGTCCAAGAAGGGATCATGGAAATGGCCATAAAGGTTTTGGTTCAATGCCTCTTCAGAAGAACAAGATATGAACATCATAAGCACAAGAACTGAACAAATACCAGACTCGCTTCAAGTCTGTGGGCATGTAGTGCGTTCGAAGTAGATTGTTGCACAGATCGTGCGGTGAACGCGATGGGCCACTCTGTGACTGCCGAGAAAAACCAGCGACTGGGGAGGGGCAGTCTAGACAAATGCTTAATTCACCACAATCTGTCAAAAGAGGGGACAAAGCAGACACAATCCAAGCAGTTTACCTGTGATGTACTCAGGAGAAAACAGAAAAACGTACGGTATGGAAACTCAGAGAAAGATCATAATTGGAAACTCTTCAAAATGCAGCTAGTGACAGTGACATATCAGTCTCAAAGCTTTTTGCCAAGAAAGAGGATGATCATATTGTAATCCATGAAATTGGCAGCAGCACAAGAGAGGAAGAACTTTTTGAACCTTCCGATACACAGTATACAGTGTATAAAAGTCATGAAAGAAGAGCAGGATCTTAGAAAAAATCTCTTTGCCTCTAGTATTGATGATATATTGTACCTGCATGCGCACCGCTACTATGGAGGGGAATATCAATCTAAATTGGATCCGAATATTGACGCAAGCAATTGGGGGTCCATGACATTTTAGTCATCTTAAAAGGGCGGTCGCCAATTTAGGGGGCAATGGGTGGGGGACGGTGTTCACTTATTTTGACTGATCCACAGGTTGACGTTGCCGGCACGTCCACTCCCCGGTCTTAATAACTGAACGCTCCCTAAAACAGCTAAAAACAATTTTTTAATCATAGAATAATGAATGTGTCTCTCCTATCAGCATCAAGTTTGATAAAAACTAAAGATTGCGTTCTTTATTTATTAAGTCTGTTAATATGTAGGTTATTTTCCATAACAGAGCAGAGAGAGAGAGAGAGAGAGAGAGAGAGAGAGAGAGAGAGAGAGAACGGACGGACGGTCGGACAGACAGACAGAGACTTTCTACTGAGAGTGAATATTGTGAATGTACAGAATAACAGTACAGTTACGTTAAAAGAATTCATTTGTAAACAACAATAATAACAATATCATCATCATCATCATCATCATCATCATTACACGTGCATGGGCTTTGGTGACAGGCAATTATATATATAAATATTTAAGTTTGCCCAGTATCTATTTGAAGTTCACTTCGTGCTTTGAAAGCGAAAAAAAGAAATTTGCTGACATTGCGAATAATCTCTGTGGTCTCATTTGTAACAAGTGTTTAAATTTAGATAAACTTGGAGGATTGTGATAGACGATGGGTATGTATTTCACTCTTAAATCATGATATAAAGGACAAACCAACAAAAAAATGAAATTCGTCCTCAACAGTTCTTTAAGCTTTCATCATATAAACACACTCTTTGTAATCTTGGCAAATTTTCGTGTTAGCTAAGCTGTGACCGGATATACGAAATGAAGTCAGACAGAGTCTAAAACAGGTTTCTTGAAATACAAAGTTATTTTTCAAGACAAATAGAAGTATTATACAATGAATATGAGGCAAGTCCATTATTGTCATTGATTGTGTCGTGCCAGTTTTGGGTATCGATATCTGTACATCGTCTACTCCCTGATTGTACCAACTTTCAGCAAGCCATAAGGAAGCAAAACTAGTTTTAAATTTGATGCCCAGCAATCTTTTCTGTTTTCAGCCATGCTATATTGAACCTGTTAAGCATGATAAATAAGTCTGTTCGAGTTTGTATGTAATAGCCAGTATTTTACCATAATAGGCAATCTTAGTGATCCAAGTGTTGGTCTGCCAAGTTCGCCTCTGGCTGCTACATCTATGCATGCTTTCGTTGGCGAAATAAATGCTTACAAAACTTTACATATAGTTTTTCTAAATGTTTGCCTTCAGTATAAGCCCAATATCTACCATAACTTAAAATAGGCAGCATTTTCGTGTCGAATATTTTACAACATATGGTGATTGCTCTGTCTCTTAAAGTATGTGTCTTTGAACTAAGTGAGAGAAGGGCTTTAGAGGCTTGATCTACCAATACCTCTTGTGCTTTACTCCACAAATACCGCTATCTCCCAAAATATTTAAAATGGGAAACAGTAGCCATTGTTTCTCCTTCATAGTTCCACCTTTTGTAGTTACAAGGAGAACCGCCATTTCTAAAAACTACATTTTTTCTGTTTTGTCGACATCGACCTTCGTCTTGTACTTTTCGCAATACATCGACAATCGGTTTAACAGTCTCTATAACTTTATTACCCGGTACACTTTAAGGAAAGAGTATCAAATCGTCTGCATATAATATGTAAAAACAAGTTAAATCATGCCTTCCACCCATATATCTCCTCTAAACTCTTCATAAATATATCATTTAAAAAAGAGAAATAAAGAGGGCGAAAGGATACGGCATTGCCTGACAAAAAAATTGACAATTGGGAAAAATCTGTCATGCCATAACTTCTAAGTACCACAGACAAATAGAACAGTCAGACTAGCAACGCGGCATGGCTTTTGTTCCATGGTCGTCTCGGTAGACTATGGCCTTTTCATATTAAAATGAGCTTCACAGGTGTTAGATATTTTTGAGACCTTTGTTCGTGGTTGATAATTGCACGAGATTATGCAAAAAGTTCGTGGTTGATAATTGCACGAGATTATGCAAAAAGTACGACGAGATGGCATCGTGCTGCCAGTCGCGTAGCAACCATACTTACTTTGTGAGCTCTCAGGGCAGAAACACTGCTTCACACCAATCAAAACATAACACGCCCGCAGTTTCATAAACACGTCTTTCAATGACCAACTTTTAATAGACGATATGACTGACAGTAAACCATTGAGTAAAACCAGACTCTATCGATAGAAGGTTTTCAAATTTGGTTGAAACGCACTCATTATATATTCATAAAAATGTGAGAGGAATTTTTAAAATGGTAAAACTCACTTTTCCGAAACTCAAAACTTTCCGGTTTTCGCCAGCACGCCGATTCCGCTCAGCTCCACATGACAACAACAACACAAAGTTTGCCGAACATACTTTCGCGTAAAAATTGGCGAAAATCCGGAAACTACAGAAGGGTGCGTGGTCGGCACTCTTCGGAAAAGCGAGGCGAGAGCTGCCTGAGGTGAGGCGAACATGGATGACTTACGTAACCGCTTCACGCCTTGAGCAATACCTGTTGCCAGTCTGTTTCTATTTGTCTGTGTAAATACCAATGCTTTAACCAGATGAACACTGCCATTACCCTGGAGTCCTGCTGTACCAAATTTAGCGAAAATGGCCGTTCTGTGAACTCTGTCAAAGGCCTTCTCAAAATCTACAAAAACCACAGTAAAAATGCCCTCCTTTACAGCTTAAATATTTTTGAATAAAAGTGTGCGAAAGAAAAATATTATCAATGGTGCTATACCCTTTCCTAAATCCAACCTGATCTTCTCTAAGTGGAGCGGCGTTTTCTTCCCAGAAAAGTAACCGTTTGTACAAAACACGTGTGTTGATTTTACTAAGGACAGGTAAAAGAGTTCTACCCCTATAATTTTAACCAGAGATCTATATTATTCCTTCTTATAAATAGGAAAAATAACACTCTGGCACCATGAAACTGGGAAAACACCGTTGGAAAAGATGGTTTAATAAATCGTGTAAAGGGGGAACAATAACATCACTACACTGTTTGAAAAATTCTGCTGAAATACCATCGATACCAGTAGATTTGTTGTTTTTCAGACACTTAATACTTTCAATAATTTCTTCTTGTGAAATGGGTTGGTCAATGGTATCACTGATGATGTCATCAGAATAACTGATCGGAGTATATGATTTCTCTTCGTTCATAAAAATATCCCGAACAACATCATTCATTTCTTTCCAAAGTTGACGAAGTGTATGTTCCGGATTGAAAAGTGTGTAAAATACTCGAGTTTTGCCGAGAACTCCGCGAAGTCTTAAAAAGGACCAAATTTTGGAGGAATCGTTGACCTCTAACAAAAACTTGATTTAGTACATTTCTTCCTTTTCTCTAATGCTTTTCTACAATTCTCTCTAACAACTTCGTTACTTAAAATATCTTGCCGACAATGTGTATGTCTGTAGGTGTTTAATTCGGCAAACACTTTGTTGCTGGCATTTGGACAGTCGTTGTCAAACCAGCCATCGTAGGCGTTCAAGTTTTTCAAAGTACAGGGTATGCAGCATCCAAATAGGAGAAAGTAAAATCTTCAGGGGGTATTACTTCCCTATTGCGAGTTACTGATGCAACGCTCGGAGTTAGCACTCAAAACAGAACGGGGTTGATCGACACTCTTTAGCAGCAGTAAAAATTGGGCGCCAGCACATGTCCCTGAGATGAAAACCTGGCTCTTGTTTTACTAGTGCATTAACAATGTGATTTGCAAAACAGACCAAAAATCTGCCATATAATTTTTCTCTTTCATTACTGTTTTGTGCGAACCATCGCTCGTTCAAAATAGAGTCGCAATTTTACACGTCGTACCACTGCATATGCCGTCGATGCTATACACGTCCAGGTATACAATGTAGTTAAAATTTGAATTGCAGGGCCTATCGTAGATGAATTTCCATACTCTGGTGATTACAGACGGGATTCCTACCTTTAACAGGCTGGTTTTGACTTTTACGACTTTTAAAAGTCAAAACCAGCCCGTAAAAGGCGGGAATCCAGTCCTAGACTGGGTTCCAGTCTGTCAATTTAAAAATAAAATGAAAATCGAAATCATTTGCAATAGTTTTTCTTGTGTCTCTTCTACTTTGTACAGAGCTATTTGAAATTTGGTAGCTCACGTCAAGATTTCCTAGCAATCGAACACGGTACCTTTGAGTGTGCGCAGTAATAAGTTGGTATCAGTCTGTCGGATTCCGGGTGAATTTTAACTCCTTTGTATTGCGCTCACCCCACTCAGATGTTCTCAAACCACAGACTTTAACAAAGTCTATGACATCATGTTTTGCCATAATGATGCCCCGAAATTCATCGTCAAAAATCGATATCCCCACATACCAAACAAACTTCTTTTACACTTCGCCACGAAACACATATCGGTGGCGCTTTTCAAAACTGAATAACAGCCGTTAATATAAAATTTTATGTACAAGTTAGCATCGGCGAAGTTGTAATGATATATCGGTAGTCACGATGAATGAAACGAATGGATTCAATTAGACCCCCCGTTTGGAGAGAGGGGTACCCTCATTTTGTTATAAGCTTTACGGAATGAGTAGCTATGCACAGTCACCTGTGTTCTAAAATTCCGCTATACGCCTATGCGCACTAAGCCACGTGTATACATATTATAATATTATTATAGTCCTTTATTTCGGACTTCCAGTCCCTATACATTACAGAAAAAGAAAACAGCATAATATACTGATCTCGTGGGAAAATAGAACTAGAAGTGATCTTGGAAATACACATCTACTCAGACTAAAAAAACTGTCTTTATCCACTGTTTTCTCAAATCAGGTGTGAAGTGTATAGTACCATGCACCTTTCGAATAATGATGTAGTCAATTGTTGATATAGTCGTAAACCATAAATTTGCTTTCCGAGCGATCATATTACTGACATTGAGCTGACGCTACTACGCCTGTCATAACCCAAGAGTATGCGTGCTACATTGTGGCACAGAGGAACATAGATAGAGTGGCAACGGGTATTGTTTAAGGCGTGAAGCGGTTACGTAACCCATCCATGTTCGCCTCGCCTCAGGTTGCTCTCGCCTCTCTTTTCCGAAGAGTGCCGACCATGCATCCTTCGGTAATTTTCGGATTTTCGCCAATTGTTAAGCGAAAGTATGTTCGGCAAAGTTTGTGTTGTTGTTGTCGTGTGGTGCTGAGCGGAATTGACGTGCTGCCGAAAACGGGAGTGTTTTGAGCTTCAGGAAAGTGAGTTTTACCGTTTTAAAAATTCCTCTCATATTTTTATGAATATATAATGAGTGTGTTTGAACCAAATTTGAAAGTCTTTTATCGATACTGTCTGGTTTTACTCAATGGTTTACGGTCAGTCATACCGTCTTTTACACTTGCGTCAAGGAAGGACATGTTTATGAAACTGCTGGCGTGTTATGTTTTGATTGGCGTGAAGCAGTGTTTCTGGCCTGAGAGCTCACAAAATAACTATGGTTGCTACGCGACTGGCAGTACGATGCCATCTCGTCGTATTTTTCGCATAATCTTGTGTAATTATCAACCACAAACAAAGCCTCCAAAAAGTTTAACACCTTTGAAGCTCATTTTAATATGAAAAGCCAATAGTCTACCGAGACGACCATGGAACAAAAGGCATGCAAGCGTTACGACTCTGTCTATGTTACTCTGTGATTGTTGTAACCAACTTTAAGTTTTTTCAGAGTACTGACCCAGAGATTACTACCATACAATTGGTAACGATAACAATACGCGTGTATTTTACATCCATTGAGCACAAGGAAAATCGTCTAAAAACATGTTAGCTGAAGCTGAGTTATAAAAAGATTCTTTTGACGTTCAATATCAGCGTTATCACTGATATATTTGTCATATGATAACCCAGATGTTTCTTCTTATCAACAAACTCAAATTTGACTCCATTGAGATAAACTGAAGGAATGCACTCCATCTTACATCTTTTTGAAACCACAGACACTGCGTTTTCTTTTCAGCATTGAAAATATTGTCATGAATATCACCGTATTTTCTACAGAGTTAACCAGTTCTCTAGTAAGCTTACCCCTCACAGACGGGCTTATCGAACAATCATCTGCGTACATAAGGGACTGGTCAGTTTCTTCAGCCTGGGGGGGGGGGCCGGTGGATTCATGGGGGGGTCACCCTGTTTTGACTTTGGTGATAGGGGGGGTCACCATGTTTTTGAAATACCCAATAGGGGGGGGGTCAGTGTGTTTTTGAATTTTGACACAGGCTCATCATTGCCTAAAATGCTAGTGTCAGCCACAAAATTCATCATTCAGTTGTATTTTTCGGCGCGCCCTTCGGGCGCGTAACTTTAATAATCAGTCATATTTTTCAGCACGCCAACTTTAACATATCAAGCATACATACATCAGAGATATCTGTATGTTCAATATTTTTCAGCGTGCTCTTCAAGCTCATTACTTTAATATATCATACATCTTTCAGCATGCCCTTCAGGTGCATGACTTTCATATACAAGGCATATATATCAGAGATATCAGGATGTTTCATATTTTTTGGCGCGCCCTTCGGGCGCCATACTTTCAGAGATATCTTGATGTTTGCTAAGTGAAAGTGTACCATTATGAAATCTGCATTTCATATGAAAAGGATGACAAATTCCTGATACTTTTCTGTTCTCTCTGTGAGAATTCAGTATGAGAAAGCAACATGCACAAATATTTCACAATATATATTTGATACAGTGACTTATTTTAGAGATAGAAAAATGACAAGATATCTTTCCTTCTCATTGATGCAATTATTTTCCTTTGTTTCATAGGTTTTCTGTAGAAAGATGCTTTTTTATGAACAAAATAACAGTTAAAAAAGGCAGTTTTTGTCATTATTAGCTGTGCTTTTATGGTTTCAATGTTACCAGAAAAGGTCCTCTCAGACACTGTACACATCAGATTTGGCTAAAAAAGCTCTCTATGGCTCCTCAGTAGATTTAATGGGATGGTTGGCAAGTCTTAACACCCATCAAAGTTTTTGATTCACTGCTTTTTCCTCTTTGATATTAATGATTGACATCCATTTCTGTACAACAGTTCAGGACATCTGGTTAAGCAGAGAAAGTGTGAAATACATTCACAGCTCATTCAAAATACAGCTCATTCAAAATGTACTGTATTTAAACTTTAAGATTGACACTTTGAAATTCCTATCTTACAACTGACATGTCAACAATTTCACTAAAACATAGAATGACTATTTAAAATATAAATATATGTAAAATGTAAATATAATATATATATATATATATATATATATATATATATATATATATATATATATATATAATTTATGTCCATCTTTTGTTTTACCTTTGTCGTGCCTGGGGGGGGGGTCACCCTGTTTTAGAAATTTGGAATAGGGGGGGTCACCTGTTTTCAAAATTTGGAATAGGGGGGGTCAGCCACTTTTTGAGTCGGCAAAAAATAATCCACCGCCCCCCCCCCCAGGCCGAAGAAACTGACCAGTCCCTAAGAGGGTTTACAAAAAATACCTCCAATGTTACAACCGACGCCAAACATGTACACTGAAAAACGTGGGGACAAGACTCCACCCTGCTTAACACCATTAATGACGGTAAAACTTTCTGATATACAACAACCCCATGGAATACAGATACTCTAGGATTTGTACCGTGAAAGAAGATATATCGGACAAAGCACATCCGTACATTGCGAGCAATCAACTTTTTGAACAATGTCGATTGCTTTACACGGTGGAAAGCTTTCGATGCACCATGAACGTAATAATGGTTTCTATAATGGCCAATTACTTCTTTTTTTCTCGTCCAACAGGCGAGCCCAATTTAAAATGAGCACCCATTACAATCCGTGGCACAATTCGGCCAACCAATAATCAATTTGCATTTTCAAAGAAGAAAATCGAAATGGAGCTAATTTTCAATTTTCAAATAGTTTTATCATCTTGATTATTAACTTTTAGGCCTATTTCTAAATTTAAAATCTTTGGGCTGAGATTGAAATATAGGAAACAGGTGTATACTGCTGTGAGGATGACACTTTACGGCCATTCAAATTTCCCTCTGACAAACTCTATTTCCCACAATTCGTATTTCCGATTTTTGAATTTCCAATATGCCACATGTCCGATTTTCCCATTTCATTTGGGGCGTGGCAGCTGATAGTATCTATCTTTGGCCTAGGAATGCATCAAATGGTGACAGTTATTTGCGCGGGTAACTCGTTCGATGGATCCAGTCACGAACATACAAATGAACAATAGTGTTGCGGCCGCCGGAAAGGAAAGTCCGATATAATCAGTTTGACCTGACCTGCTGTGGTGGGAGGCCTTATAACGCCGGTAACACAAAGCCCTGCCATGCAGAGCACGGTCGGCCGACGTACGGTACGGTGGCAGACGAACTGCATATGAAGGTGGCTAGGCAGTGTAGCTGTAGCTTGGCAGAGTTTGAACAGCGCCGCCAGCTGATAGAACGTAGAAATAGACAGCGCGATCGGAGTCTCTCGAGCTCGCTCGGCCGTGGTCGGGAGCGAACGCAATCTTTTTGAGCATGCGCATTCATTACGTTTACTCATCTCTTATGCAGTTGTCGACTGCGGCAGCCATCAAGTACATAAATATAAAGAGAGGTTATGCAACCAGTTTTTGGCCGTTTTCTCCACTCAGCAATAATGGCTGTCTGGGTCTCTAACTTTCGGGCATGATATGTTGTGGATGGTCATTTAAAAATAATCTCTGTCATGAGAAGTCTGCAACTTTTTTTCTGGGCAGAAAAATTACCGATTTTTCGCAAAACTAAATTGTTACGTTTGCGTGTACGGAGAATTAGAAATGATCAGTGTTCTCCATTGACAAATACTGATCACGTGGCCGATCATTTTGGCGTGTCGACCCGCTGCGGAGAGTGGTTGTCTGCTGTTTGTACAAACCTTTTTGAGGGTAAGTTGCGATGTTTACAATATTTATTGTGTCTAATAAGCTTGGTTGTGTATTATTATGTGTTGTTGAGTGATTTAAGGCCTCTTGTCAAAGATTTTTTCGTTTTCACGAAGAAAAACAGTAATGATCCAAATGACGACGTGCAGACCTGCCTTGTATAAACGCCATGATGCTGTGAGTTATTCACGTGTGATGTTTGGCGACCGCACTTCACTTGGTACATTTTGCTTTAACAATTTTCGTGATAGGAACGTTCTAAATCATAACATACAGCTACCAAAGATCAAATACAGTTTAATGATTGTATGTCGAGTCACATTTTAGACTGTTGACCGTTTTGTGAATCTTTTGATGTGCGCGACAGTGAGTTGACTTCAGACAGCAGCGGGAAGATTGGGTGATAAATTTCTCAATCACTTGTCAGGGTATACCACCGGGCCGAGGAGAGTCTCACAGAAGTTGAACGATCTCCTGATTTAGGCAAAACCTAGAGGACTGAAAGCGATCGAGTAGACATTTGTGTAAAAGGATATCCGTGAAAGAGAATAGGGACAACGCGAATTGATACCAACATTTTTTTTGCTATTTTTTATTTTGAAATTTTCGTTATTTTCGTTCTTTTACAGAAATTTGGGGGGGGGGGCAGAGCAGTCCTGTAGGACGGGATCACCACTTAGCGCGACCCCATTCTGTATTGATGTCCCTTTTCTGTCGACCAAATCAATAAATGAGAAAAATTTAACGATTGCCATTGATAAACACGCCGGTCTGGATCATGTGACTGTGACTGATCATTTTGGTGCGTAGATCCGGTGTGGTTGGCTGTTTTAATACCTTTTTTAGGAAAAGTTGCGATGTTTGTGTGTGTATAATAAGCTTGGTTGTGTATAATTATGTTTTGTTGAATTCGTTAAAGGCCTCTTATCGAAGTTTGTTTTTCGTTTGAACGTTGAAGAACCTCCCATTTCTTTCCTAATGACGTGCGGATCTGCCTTAATAAACGCCATGATGTTGCAGTGTGCCAGTGGTTCATGTCTGCCGTGTGGTGACCGCACTTGGTACGCAAATTGATACCAACAATTTTGTACCATTTTTTATTTTGAATTTTTCATTCTTTTACAGAAAATGTTGTTGGAACTGAGCAGTCCTGTATGGGCGAGACCACCATTTATCAGTGTGGCTAGATTTTGTATTTGATGCCTCTTTGAGCAGACCTGTTGGGCGGGATCACAATTTATCAGTGTGGATAGATTTTCGTATTTGATGTCTCTTTGATCAGACCTGTTTGGCTGGACCACCATTTATCAGTTTGGCTAGATTTTGTATTTGATGCCTCTTTGAGTTGTTCTGTTGGGCGGGACCACCATTTATCAGTGTTGTTAGATTTTGTATTTGATGCCTCTTTGAGCAGACTTGTTGGGCGGGACCACCAATTTATCAGTGTGGCTAGATTTTGTATATGATGTCTCTTCTCTGTCAGTCAATCATAGAATGGCTGCCTTACAGTTGGCTACTGATGGCCACAGTTTGTTGTTGACAGGCCAAGCTGGAACAGGGAAGACATTTCAAATTAGGGATATTGTTAGAACATTAAGAAAGAGAGGGGAAAATGTGGTGGTTACGGCAACTACAGGTCTTGCAGCATTGCTGCTTAAAGATGTGGATGCAAGGACTGTTCATTCTACTTTTTGTCTGGGTGATGGTAGATTCGAAAGTGACGAAATTGTATCTAAAATTGAAACGACTCATTGTATATGGAGTGTAAACAGAAGATAAAATCCATGGATGTCCTGGTGATAGATGAAATTTCTATGTTAAGTGTCAAGGTGTTTGAACAAGTGGAGTCTGTCTTACGGCAGATACGTAGTAGTAGTACAGTTATGGGGGGTGTGCAATGCATTTTTAGTGGCGATTTCTTCCAATTAAAACCTGTGCCAAACCGTCATTATGGTGACAATGGTCTATATGTATTTCAGTCCCAGTTATTTGTTAAAGCTGTTCCACATATTGTAACATTGACCAAAACCCTGAGGCAGTCAGAAAATGACTTTATTACCATGGTACACGAGTGTTCAAAGGGAACTGTTTCTTTTACATCTGAACGACTAATAAGATCACTTGATCGACCAGCCCCTTGATGCAAAGCCTGTACAATTGTACGCCACCAACTATGAGGTTGATTTACACAACGCAGCGCAGTTGATGGATACAGCTGGTGAAGTGACTGAATATCACTCTGAAGATGTTGGTGATCCACTGCTTTTGAATAGGTTACCTGTCCCGAAGGTATGTATTAATGGAACAAAATTCTCGCCAATCAACTGTGTGGTTTAATCCTTTGTTTGACAGCTCTCTCAAAATAATCTACTTATTATCTGCAGAAAATTACATAAAATGCAAAATCAAAGCTAAGCGTCATTTTCATATCTTTTTGGGTGTCACAGACCCTGCAGGTTTTTGTTTGCATTTGTTGGTCCTAAAGGCTAATGAGCTGCAGCTTTGAACATCAATTTCTTGATTTTACATTTAGATAAAAATTCCTTCATGTGAATGTTCTCAGAGGTATGTGCACAAATATAACTTCACTGTGAGAGGCTGCATGTGGATGTCAAGTACACGTGAATTTATTTTCCAGTTTGTCCTCTAGATAGAAATTTTTTTCGCTGTACTAGCACTCAAACAATGGTCCCAATTTTTTTTTTTTAGGTTGTCCGATTAAAAGAAGGGGCACCAGTCATGCTTGTAAAGAATATGTCAAAATATCTTGTCAATGGTCTCAGAGGAACTGTCATGAAGAATGAGCCAGAAAAAGTACATGTCTACTTTGATCAGATAGAGTCAACGGCTGTGATAACATATCAAGCTTTCTCAAGGTAGGTGCAGTTAATGTATAGCTACAGTATTCTGATTATTAAATCAGTCGTTAAATCTAGTATATTAGTAGTTTGTAAAGTTGCTAGATGTAGGTTAGTTTATGTCCTGCTGATAAACATCAGAAAATGACGTCATGATTACCACCTAGATACCTTTTGTTAGGAACTGTTGGGTGTATTTAAAGATTTGTGATCATACCCATCCATATTCTAAAGTTCATAGGTCAGAAATACAGTGTTTACATGGCCAGTTGCACAGACAACCAGTCTGAAAAGGGCATAGCACAGACAGTCCACAAAACACACAACAAAGTCAGGTCCTTGGAAGACAGATAATATTATATTGTCTTCTGGCAAAAAAAGACTGGGAAGTGTTGTCAGGTGTTTCAAAAAATAGTAAGCGAATCTTGCCCCATACATGGCACCTGCCAAATGAACACGCACTTCCTTTGTGAGAAAGTGACAGGTTATTAGTAAATCTTAATTTTTTTCACTTCAAAATATCATTTCAGGGTTTAGGGGTTTTGGCCTAGCCCTCTGTTTTTAACTGTATGTCGTTAAAACTCTTGAGGCCCATGTACCCCTCTGCTTAACCCCTTGGTCACCATGGGTGCCGTCTTTATCCGACACTATAATGTATACTTATATACCTTGAGTGCTGGAAAAAGACAGCATAAAACAGTAGGGATGTACAGTTTCTTTGGTATTGAACTTTAACAAATCTATGGTACGCATTTCAGGTACGATATCCATAGGTGACGTGAATGACCTTGATCCCTCACAAATCAAAGTTTGGACACAAATTTTGCCAAACAATTGACCCTTGACTTGACCTCAAAAGGTTAATATGATTTTCATAATCATAACAATAGGAATATCATTACAATGAGAACTTATTTTAATAATTTTGTTCATATTTTTACATAAAAATTAGTTACGATGAAGGACATGTTTCATTATGGTGAAAAATACAATATAGAGTCATATTTGTCCATAACATTTTATATCAATATTTACAAAGCACAAGTTTTGCTGGGGAAACGTTTTCCTTTTGTTTTCACTGGCTATTTTTGTCACACGATAGGTCTTGTGATAGATTTTGTGATAAAATTATCCAAAACATGTTTTTTATTTAAATAAATAATGAGGGTTCAAAAATCATATGGTTTACTTGGTCAGATAGAAACTTATCAAACACAAGTACCTGTTAACAGACCAAATCCATTTTTAACCCTATGTCAGGGGTTAAAATTTCCTGAGACGGCCATTTTGTTGTGATTTTTTCGTGTCTTTGAACCATAACTCAAATATCCTTGAACGGATTTGTTCAAATTTTGCAAAAATTGGCCTACATATGCATGTCAATGTATTTCAGGATATGATCCAGTATGGTGTCATAGAAACTCGATAAAAAGATAAAGTGCTTTGGCATACATGTACATGTGCACATTAATTTGTTTGCATATGATCCAAAGTGGCCGATTACATCAACGTACCTGATCTCATACCACTCCAGAATGTTGTTCAGATTACTTTATTTTGCAAGTCACAGACCTGATGCAAGTTGCATCAATGTCATTTCACAGCTACCTAGATACCAAAGATTATAACAAAATAGTCAAGCGGGGACTGTGTCATCAACGATGACTTGTTTATAAGACTTCAATGGGTCCACCCTGAAGTTAGTGCACCAGTTTTATCAGATACATCAGGACATTGCCGACAAAGAGTGCCCATTGTTCGGACCAGGAGGGCATAAAGCGACGCTTCAACTTGTCATTTTTTTATCCTTTGGCCAACCTTCACCAACTGGTAATGTTGATGTTTTTACGAGAGGGTTTGTACTGGATTTGCATTTCGGAGATTAAAATTCAGCACAAAGGTAATAAAATTATTCTGCTTAGTCCCGATGTTGTAAGGCCGCGGCTTGTGGTAAATTGAAATAGATTGCCCGATGGTGAAATTAGCAAGTCCGGGACGTCGGGCTACTGGAATTTTTAACCCCTGTATAATATTGTATGGATTGGCTCTGGTATATAGGGTTACATAGGCATTGGTAGTCAAGGGGTTACTATATTAGTAAACCATGCATACCCTGGTAGTGATTGTTAGTCACACATATTATTATGACACTGTCACAGTAAAGTGCAGTAACACTGGTGTTTTTCTTTTTTACAGATACAACAAGGAGCTGGGTAAAGAGGTTGCTACAAGACGTCAGATTCCACTACGTTTGGCATATTGTCTCACCATTCACAAGAGCCAGGGAATGACACTTGATTCGGTTGTTGTGGACTGCAAATGCATCAGTAACCCTGGACAGTTAGGAGTAGCCGTAAGCAGGGTTAGGTCGCTTCATAACCTGAGAATTATAAACTTTAAGCAACGGCACTGTCCTGTTCAGCCACCCATAATTTATGATTATCTTCGACAACATCCAGTTACCCCTTCTATTGACAAAGCATGTTGCAAATCAAATACACAAGAGGTAACAGAAAACTTGGAGCAGAGTGCAGCTGACTGCAACACTGATTCTGATGGCGAGTCATTCAACAGTGATTCATCATGTGAACTTGGTCCTGAAGAGATTGAAAGCACAGATCCTATGGTACAATTATCTGAAGAGAATGAGGGGGTTCCTGACATGGAAGAAACAATAACTGATACCATTATTCCACCTAATTTTTCAGGGATAAGTATATTGCAGGACATCACATTCAAAAACCCAGAAACAGAGAACCAGAAAGAACAAAACAGAGTTATTCAACGTCTCGCTGCAGATGAACATGTGTTGCAGAAATTTTGTGAACAGCAATGGAAAACTATTCATGAATTGTTTAGAGTTAACTGCTTGAAAAGGAAAAAGGCTGAAACCCGAGATTTTACTGCCTTCTCAGCATCCTTTTTTTCTTATTTGACATGCAGAGAGTATACAAATGTGTGTTTGTCACTATTTTGTAAGAATTCGCTCAGTACCCATGAAGAAAGTGTCATGACAAAAATTCATACATCAATCAAAACCTCAGTACTTAAATTGTCGCACCTGAAAGACTCAGTTGAAAACCAGCAGCCTGTAAAAGGAAATGCAAACGTTGACAAGATGTCAACTGATGGCATGGGCAGTTTAAGATACTTAGCTGGAAGATGTGTTTCCAAGTTGAGAAAACGTTTGAAAGCTAAAGTTTTGAGAAATTTATACTCCAGAAGAATGATTGAAGTAAACAAAGACACAAACAGGTTGATTGATCTACTTTCATATCTAGAGACACCCTATGATGAACTTGTACAAATACCAAATATAAAGATACACTTGAAGGTGTTCAACGAAGACAGTATTCCATGGGTAGGCTAACACATGTTAGTGATGCAACATTTGATTTCTTTTGTCAAATAGAGAGAGAGAGAGACCAAGTACAGACCTTGAATTACTCCGCGAGTCTGTAGGTAATGTTTTGGTTAGAAGTTCGAAATTAATACTTGAAAGTAAAGATCTTTCCAGTCATGGATTCAGATCTTTTCAAATTACAGAACTCCAGTCAGTTTAGAGAAGGAGGGACAATATTCTAATGTCTGCAATGATACATGTACAGAACTTGTTGCTTTGAGCTCATCCATAGTTGAATTATATACGCAGGTTGTAACATCATATATGAATGTTGCCAATAATCAGTTTCGTAAAGAATGCTCAGGAAACTGAAGAAGAAGAAAAGTGTGCCCCTTAGACAAGCCATCTGTAAAGAACAGATTGACAAACAGAGAGCACAGGTGATGACTTTCCAAGAAATTCCAAATGATTTATCCGAGAACAAATTCACAAGCCACACAAAACTTGTTGAGCATCTTGAAGCTGATAAAACCTATTTTGACAGGTGCACTTTAAGAAAAGTGAATTGATGTTACTGTGCAGGGCCTACAACATTAAGTTCAACACAAGGTCCACTGTGAGAAATTTGAAGGATGCTCTTTCAAAACTATTGTGGAGTCATCGGGAATACCGAATCCTAATGTATTTGGGATAACCTGCACAGAAGATACCGCCAATAAGAGTGGAGGATTAGAAGACACTGTTTATATTCAAGAGCCTTAAGACTATACGGAAGGGTTCAAAATGTGTTGGTTGTCCTGCATAGGAATATTTCACCATAGGACCCAAGATATTCTACTGCTGGACTATGAATGTGGAGTAATGACAACCATACAGGCCTGGATCATGAGGAAGACTGTGTATTGTGGTACCTGACCCATAGCAACTTGATTCCAAAAGGTATGATTCAGCAGTTAAACATCCAAAATACATGTATGTATATCTCGGCAAATTTCTGACAAATTTTTATTCATGTATGGACTGTAGTTTCTTGTTCAGGGGTTTCACTAAATTTGAAACAGGCGACCATTTAAAAATATAGGCGACCAACTTTTGCCAATACACTGAATTTATTACCAGCGAAATGTTGCTGACGGCTATGGGTTCAAGGTTATAGCCGGCCAAGACTGTCTTGAGATTGTCTTACTGCCAACCATATGGCCGGCGGCGGGCTTTTAACGAAACCACTGCTTGTTTTACTCCTTACAATCACCACAGAACACAATTGTAAATGATCAGCCATGTTAGTTACTGTTAAAGGCCCATGAGCTGCAACTTTTGACATTATTTTCATGACTTTATATTCAGATAAAAAGTAGTTCATACAAACATTCTTATTCAGAGACGTTTACTCAAGCATAATTATCCACCGAGTTGGACTGTATGGGTAGGTTTCAGTTAGACAAATAATAAAACGGTGCCGCACCCAAATATGGCCGCCCACATACAATTATTTGATGAGCAGTGTAAATGGTGCATGTACACATTTGAATCTTTGCAAATACAACATGGAGCTACCCACTGAAAAGACAGGAAAGGGATTCGTTCCGATTTGACGAAAAATCCTACGTGTTTTACATATTATGGTGAGATTTTGAAAATGGCATGAAATTCAAAATGAACAATAATCTGTCCAATTTCCTGTCTAATCTGCCAAAAGTGAAAGTTGATGAGGCATAGTTAATGACTACATCGTTAAATTTATAGATAACAATGAATTTCTAAGAAAGTTGAAAGGTATCTTGAGGTTGAACATTTTCGGAGAGTTGCAGCTCATGGGCCTTTAACTGCTGATATACATCTTTATTTTCTTTAATATTCATTTTTTTCATATGTGAAACAAGCAAAGCAGTACAATTGAATGTCAACAGTTTCTTCCTATTGAACAATAAGATGTTATTAGTAAATGGCCAACAAATTGTGCAGCAGAAATTAAAAGTTGTCATCTCCATTGTCTATTAATATTGATTTTTTTGGCATTACAGATTTTTGATAAAAGGTGTATTTTTCTCTTTTTTGATGGTTTGAGGGGCTCTCCTGTGTGCATATGGTATGGCAATGCTGAGTAGCCAGATTTGTTGACAACTTTAACATTTGATTTCTTTGATAGAATACCTTGCGTTAAAATGATGGTGTTTATACTTTTACCATACTGTGTATAATTTGGATTAGTACATCCACCATTTGACATACTACGTTGAGAGCAAAAAATATTCTCGACTATATCAGAGTTAACCCGCCCAGGAATAATGTATCCCCCACGACACTGGCCAAGTTTATTTTTGCATAATCTATCAAAGCCCAAGATCAAGCTGATCAGATCGTCCCGTGTTTCCTTTGACAGCAAGCTTCTCTTTTTCTCTTCAGGTGACATGCTGTCATCATCCATTACAGTAGCTTCCCAGTCCGAAAACCATCTCAAGATG
Organism: Ptychodera flava; assembly: GCF_041260155.1. NCBI lineage: Eukaryota > Metazoa > Hemichordata > Enteropneusta > Ptychoderidae > Ptychodera > Ptychodera flava. Next base: position 34,807,848 of record NC_091937.1, read on the forward strand.
TTCATATTCTCATGAAGCCTGGTGTCGTCATATTCCTTAATGGGACGAAGATCTCGAAAATTATCAATCAATTGGGATGTCTGCTCCAGTAACTCTATCGTCTTGTTAAGATGCCACCTGTCAATCTCAGTGGGAAGTGACTTTTGATACGCCTAGAATTGGATTTAGATATCTGGTTAGTAACATATAAAAAGGAAACCATCTTGGAAAATGTCTTTGGAAAACAATGTTTGGCTAATCTTGTTACCACAAAATGTCACTTAATTCATTCAATCAATCAATCAGAAATTATACGAAGAAAAAAATCTAGAAAGTTGTTTTAAAGGGACAAAGTATCTCTTTTTTACTTTTTATTTCATGATTTTTTTTTACATCTAGAGCTGTTCCTGTTGTTTTTCTACTTGTAACACACTGAGAAACTGGCTAACTGTACACTATCTCTACTCTGCCAATAGATAAACAAGATCTAAACATCAACTGAAAAATAAAAGGTTTCTACCATTTATTCAGTGTTGAATGACTTTTCATCTATAGACTGCACCGGATATCCAGTGTTACATAATGTTCAGACTTGATGGGGCTTGTAATTAGATCTCAGAGTGTGTATTCCTTTCATGTAGATAGGATAATAGCTGTCATGCACACTGCCTAGGCAACGTTTATTTGTCAAAGGAAACACACTTAGGAAGGAGAAGTTCATTCCATCTACATTTGTAGATGTCACACACAAAATCACCACTTTTCACACTGCAAAGGGGTCATTTTTGACAGTTTGAGGTTCTGTACTGACATTATTCTGCACAAGGAGTGATTTATACAAGTATTCCCTGTATTTATGATATCACAAAAGGTTCAAAAGAGCAACTTTGTCCCTTTAAGTGAAATTTATGCAGATTTATCATGAAGAAACCTTTTTTAATCATATAATCTAAAATGTTTCTCTGTTTTAGCATCTTGTTGGAGAGTAATGGAGAAAACCTATGAAAGCAAAGGCTAAATGGATTTGCACACATGGTAAGTTAGTATTTGAATAATTCGGATCCATCCTGTTTCGTGAGTACTCTGGTAGACTGAACAGAGCACAAATGTCAGAAATGATTACCAATTGAAAGACTTGGACCATTTTAATGTAACTTACAAGCATTAAGTAAAGCATGTCCTTGTTGAGAACTTCCTCTGCTAGGTGATTCCTCATCTTTGCAGTTTGATCTGGGTGCAAGTGTTCTTCTGTCAGTTTGAAGTGAATCCTTACAGGATTGGTGTTAAGGTCCCATTCATATGCTCTAACCCAATGGTGCCATATGATGTCATGGTCTCCATGCACCAAGTGCCTTGGTCCTTGTCTCCTGCTACTTTTGAGAATGTTGTTTCGAATCTTCTTAAATTCATGCTGTAAGAAAAATTATGGTCGTCTTTCTAGATCTTTGTCCCCTGGACACTTGGGCTTGAATTACACTGAGATTGCACAACCATACACTGAACAACATCTCATTTTATTTTATCTGTACTAAATGCAACCTTTGACTTCAACAGGTACCCAGATACACATGATATTTAAATTGTGGTTACCAATGTACAGAATATAAAGGTAAGTAAAGCAAAAAACATCATTAGTTTAACTTATCAGACTTTTGGACCTGTTATTGTTTACTTGCTTTGTATAGAACATGACATACAAGGTTTACCATGGTCATCATGATAAAAAAAATGTGTGGTTAACAGGTTTTGCCTTTGTCACCTTTTCGCCATTTGGGTAGGTAGAGAAATCAAGCTGTCAACTACAACTGAGAAAACAATGCTGTTTTGGCACTATCAAGTTCCACAAATGGTGAAAAAAGTGAACTTTATATAAATTCATGGTAATTGTTCTACTTACTGATGGATCAAATATGAAAGTCATTTCCTTATTTGAGTCATATATATTTGGCACTGTGAACTGTAATTCCTTTGGATGCGTGTTTTTGAAATGGAGTTTTACAAATGAACGATTGCTTGAAGCACCATCAAAGCATCCATAGTTGACCTGTAATAATGAATTTCAAAAGGCATGCATTTTAGCAAGTGATCAAAGTACAACTGCATATGAATGCCAACATCTTTCCTGCAATGATTGTAAATAGCAAACCAACTTTCCAAACCGATTACAGAAGTGTGATGACACTTAGATGAACATTTCTTTCTTAGTGGGCTGGGAAGGACTATTATAGAGAAGAAATGAGTTCCCGCCATGTTGGAAGGTGCAGTGCTCTGGGATACATTCAACAAGAAGTGTTGGGGGTTGTTATGTAATTAGGACCATTGTTTTGGATGTTTATGCCTCCTCCCTTCTGTCAAATGTGTCCCACAATGCATTGCAATTTCTATGATTATTCCTTGCAGAAAAGGTAGTGTGTAAAGTTTAAGAACATCTGTAAAACCAAGCATATGTGCATACTTGACATTAATTTTGAAGTTCAGTGTAAAATCCTGTTTCAACAAGTCCCTGTGTATAATGTTGATTTCACACAAAGGATGACCAGTCTACTTACATTGAATTGCCAATCTTTCAGCAAACCAACACACCTCCAAAATATGTCAAACAACTCTGGGGCTGTAATCTCCGTCGTTGGAAAATGTGCAATTGGAAACTTGAAACCAGTATCTCCAAGAAAGACGAGTTGCAGTACATGTGTGGCCATTGCAATCCTGTTTCCTCCTGAACATCAAAGTGAAAAAAAAGGTAAATGTAAAAACTTAAACACCTACACTTACACTTTCCTAAATCTTAATAGTGTTGCTGAGCATGGCTTCCAATGGTTGGAGTCTAAAAAGAATTTGAAATTTGCCCTCAACAGTATTCCAACGTATTCAGTGAGGTGTAAAGTGTAATGGAATTTTTTTATTTTCTTGTTCATTGTAGTATCATTTGAAAGCCCATTTTTTAGCTTAATCATTTGAATATTTATTGCTATTGTCAGTTTAGCTCATTTTGATGATATTGAAGAAATGAAATCACTACCAGTCACAATTTTGTTAATTGAGTGGCAAGTTCTGGTCTCCACTGTGTGTTGTTATGCAAATGAGCTGGGCTCCATAGGGTAAATAATAGTATTAGAGTGAGAGGCGGCAACATTTAGTATAGGCACTCTGTGCTAAATGGGGACAAGAATTGCTCACAGAGTGATACAACCATAAAACTTTCCACAACAGTTCACAAAGACCTATTGTACAATTTCAGGGCAGGAGCCACTGAGATTTCAGTATTGCATAGAAACGGTTGCTAGGCAAATCATTTCCCTTATCAACCGGCAGCAACAATGCAGTTTCTGACAAACTGTGAGGTGCTGTTGTTTTTTTTCTTGACTCCTGTTCTAAAAAACATGTAGCATTTCATTTGGATATCATACACAAGAATTATATGGCATAAAATCCAATCTAGGTCAAGTCAGGCTATAAAAATGCAGCTCCTCACATCAAACTAGTTTTTATGCAAGTGTAGATCTCGTATGAATCGTTCATTTTGTGTTTAATTTTTCACTTATATGTGTGGCCTTATTTGGGGAATGCTATGGTGAGAGACACCCTTAGATCTGTAGTGTTAAATTCTTTAATGGATGATCCATTTTGCCGAGCGTTCGAGACTCTGAAAATGTGGTCCCTTCATCAGTCGCTTGATTTTGTATAGTATCCCAATTGTTTTCGTGTACTAATGCTTGAGTGAGTTAATGTTGTTCTGTTAGAGGGAATGGGAAGCAGTATATTTGGATCTATGTGGTCTATGTTTAATTATGTTGGCGATCCTTCAGTTTCATCAAAAGAAAACTGCAGTGTTGCATGCTTTTTAGTGATTTCTGCTTTTATATCTAATGTTGCTATGTTATTTGCTATGTTCATTTTGGTTTTGATCAATGTATCTTTTAAATTATTGTTTCTCCTATATGGTATTGTTGGCTTTTGTGGAAACTGGGCGGCCAAAACAGTATTGTTTTCGATAATATCACAGTTGATTGTCAGTGCTCTTTTAATGTCTTCCATTTTGATGTACGGGCTATATGGAGCTGTACTGACTAGACAGTCAGTTTGTAGCTCTTTTTAATGTGAAGAGGCCTATGGGAAGGCACTTGTCAGTGTCCGTGTTTGAGCTCTTACTTCTCTCTTCTTGTGGAGTTGGTGACTCGTCTTGTATTCATTGTGGTTGGGCAGAAGGGATCTCATATGAAAGTGGTATACCAGCATATCTATGCTATCTTTACTTTATATGATCCATAATATTTTCACAAAAGGCAAAGCGATGACTTGAACAAGACGTTTTCAAGTAATTGTAACAATTTTGGGGGTTTAATTAACGTCAAAAGTGGAGATTATCACATTTTTGCTATCTTGTAATCTGTTGAACCATTTTAGGAGTGTATATATAGGAAAATAAATAAAGTACATTGTCATAAAAGCTTATAGTAGTTCAGAAACTGCATCGTTGCTGTCGGTTGCTAAGGCAAATGCTTTGCCTAGCAACCATTGCCATGCAACACAGAAATCTTGGTGGCTCCTGCTCTGAAATTGTAAAGTATGTCCTTGTGAACATTTCTTGGAAATTACATGCATGTATCACCATGTGAGTAATTCTTACACCCATTTGCTTGACTAACAGACAGTTGAAACTTTATACTGTCTATGTTGCAAGATACTCACCATTTCTCAACACATCCATATACTTTGCATCTTCAGATATTTCTTTAAATCCAATTAGCCTACAGACATTGCCGCATTTAATGATCTGAAGGTCCTCCTGATATTAAACAGAATTAAACGGAAGTACAATTGAATTTCTTCTTTAAGACTACAAATGGCTGTACATGTGTATCAAAACTTCTTTCCCATGTTTTATTGTCTCTTAATTTCAGGTATCCAGATATACTTGGCTATTTGCAGTGACTGTGGTGACGTCAAGACAAATGTACTTACCTGAATACTCATCTCATCGAAGATCAAACCTCCATGATAGCCATGAGATGGAACCCTCAACCTTTCAGCTTCTCGTGACATCCACCGAAACATCTTGTCATCAAGCCAGCATTCTGTTGGATTCCATTTTTGTAATATGACAGTAGACGTTTTGACGGCAAGATCAAATACCCACTGTCTTTCAAGTGGTCATACGCCGCTGGACTCTTCGCCCATATTGACAGACACAACCTAATGATTCTGTATATATACACACACATATTAAAAAAAAAGAAACGGTTATGACTTTCAATTTCAAAACCTTCAACAACTGAAGGGAAAGAAGGAAGCTGCTAATGCCAAGATAAAAAGTAAACATGACTTATGTCATTTTTAGGGAGCTGTCATTATTTACGACCCTTTCCATTCTGATATATCATGATCTTTAACACCAAATTTCAAATAGCAAGCCAAGACTCTAATGTTCTGCATCAAATAAACATTTAATATTTTCATTCCTGTAAGCAATGAATCTTCACCAAACACTTTGAGTATCCTTTGTCAGTGAGATGAACCTGTGGTAGTGATATCATTGCAAAAATTATGGACAGTTTGAAGCTACCTTGAAGCTAGGCATGTTAACTGGTAAAATAAAACAGTAGAAATGTGTGCCCGCCTGCCCAATTAGCAACTGCAAATGAATTACTTGGGGGGGGGGGGGGGGGGGTGTCTATCCTCTCCCAATGGAAAAACTTATTGAAATTTCAAGTTGAAATAATGCAATTTGGTGATACTTAGAAAACTTACCACTCTCCAAAATTTTGAGTACATACCTCCCCCCCCCCCCACCCCATCCCCATTCAGCATTTTTTGAGTGACGACAGACAATTGTGAATAATGACAGCTACTAGACTCGTTCAGTATTTCAATAAGGATTACGCCAGACATTATTACTGTAAGTTTGGCATCGCTACAAATTTGTTTTTCAAACCTGGGATCCCATTTGTTGTGACGATGATCTGCTTTTTCAACATTATCTAACTGGGACTGCAGTAAAACCCTTAATTGTTGTTTTCTGCCAGGTGCGGACTTATCTGTCTTATGATCTCCCTCAGATCAAGCTCGTCGTCCTCAGATAGTTGTAAAAGGTGTTCGCCAGAGTTAATCCATTTTCTATATTTTCACTCTTTTTCTTCAGAGTGTAAATTTGGTGTCTCTTGCAGGCCACGCAGATGTCATTTGCTGCTCTAGCAGTGTATTGAAGGAAGCCATGACATGCAGGAGATCTTCTTCTTGTATGGCAAGGTCCACCTTCTACCTGGCACTGATAGATATCTGATGAAGTAGAGACATCTTCACAAACATTGTATCCAATGCAGACAGTACTCTGTCTAACTGCACTTAGAAGGGCATTGACCGCCTGGTTGTTGAACTCAATTTGACTTCGAACTCCTATACTGCTATGATCAATCTCGGTGTTCCTCAGATAGATATTCACTTTCCCAGTACTGGAAATTTTATCTCTTTAAGAAGTCTGTTACTATTGATTGACACTGCACTGACAGTTGCACACCTGATGTGTGTATTTGATGTAGATAGAATGGCATAGTGTGGGTTAGCAGCCAGGACACTCTTCAATTGTTCAAATCCACAATGAATGAGGAGAACCCTCTTTTTTTGAGAGATTTTTGTATATAGTAGATGGTATGCCTTTAATTCTGTGTCTGCACCTCTGTATCACAGGTTCAAATGTCTTCATCACAGTCTTTCCAAATATGCCAATGGGTAGGGGTGTTTCACTAGTACATGCCACTGCTTGGCAGTACGTATCATACACATCATGGAAGGTCTCTGAGGAACCAATTTTAGGCTCAAATGTTTGATGTAACCTGAAATATGAAGGACATCAGGAGTGAACCTTCACTCCCACAATACACAATATGTTGCTTACGGCAACGTCAAGTTTTGGGATTATCTAGGACCACTGACTTGCAAATTATAATAAGATTGTATAAGAAAGGCGAGCGGACATCCAACAACAAACAGTCGCAAACTTCTCAATTTTTCCTCAAAAAGGTTTGTACAAACATACAGCTGTTTTTCCTCAAAAAGGTTTGTACAAACATACAGCATAATTTTTTCCTCAGAAAGGTTTGTACAAACTCAAAAAACGTGCCTCCAGCACCATTTATTGAATGCTAGTATTGGAGCAAAAATATCTTGATAATAAAGGCAAGGTCAAGACCTTCAGAGTTATGGCTCTTTACAGAGGTTACAGTGTGTTTGTTTGTTTGTTTGATCAAGTAAAGAGTTAAAAGAGCATTTACTGTAAACTTGGTGACTTGGTGGGGGGAGGGGTTCATTTTTAGCTTCCATTTGGTGTGTATATATAAATGGGTTAGTCGGCCATGGCGTCTGTATGTGGGTATGTATGCATGTATGTATGTCCATCCAATGCCAAATCTTGAATACCACTGCAAGTATCACCTTTGCTATTTGATGTGTAGATACATGCTGGCCCGTAGATGGGATTTTGTTCAAATGAAGTCATTATCACCAAAAATATGCAAATGAGCTTGAAAAATGTAAAATCATCAAAAGGCTAAAAATTCAACTATGGTCAGTCAGATTGCTTTGAAAATTGGTTTATATGTTCTTTATGTACTCTAATTGTGATTTCTATCACTTTTAGCTGATATGTACAATTTTCAATTTTTGAGGATTTTTTTAATTTTTCATGCATAATTTGTCATTTTTAAAGATCATAATTTTTCCCTTGAATCTTACATCTAATTGTATTCAAACTTTATATCTAAATTCATAGGGGTAACCTGACTTTAATTTGTTCAAGGTGTGGTTGAAATTTACATCTCTGGTGGAATTTTTTTTTTGCATTTTTTAACATTTTAGTCAAAATTCTGATTTTCTGAAAGTGCTTATCTTATTGCTTAGAAATTTGGTTTGTATGCACCTAAGGATGGCCTTAGTGAGTAGTTCTCATTTTATAATGAAATTCACAATCTTGTACTTCTTTTGTAAATTTTTAGATTTTTAGACTAAGTGTCCTCTTATGAATTAACTTGTCTGATTGATATAAATTTGGCATGCAGGGCTCTATTGATGACCTTAGTGTGGTATTTTCAAATCATGACGAAAAGTTGTTTGTGTCTGGGGTAAGTTTTCCTCAGAAACTACTACTAGTTTTGATCACATTCCTGGTTTCTTGAAACATCTGCCAAAACTGTCCCTGTTATACAAGTTTCTTCAGGAACCCCTAATTAGAGAGGATACCATGCACTTAGATGGTATTTATACCGGTAGTGGCTTGCTATTTGTTGACATTGTACATTCTTGAAGCAGTATCCTAGACAAGGTATTCAAGTGAAGATATTATTCAATGTGATTCTTAATTGTTTTGGTTTAAAATTCATGTCAGAAACTTTGTCTGAATGATTTATAATAATGTGTTGTAACATTTTATCAGTAGAGTTTTAGAGGGGATATTTGGATTCTAGTTTATGCCATCTGATTTCCATGCTAGAAGAAATATCATTTCAGGTGTAATTTGATTTCTAGTGAAATTTTACCATTCTCTCAATATACACTTACCAGCATGTTATATCTCTTTCAAATGGAAGCATAGTGTTGTTGATACTATTTTTTTTTCTATGTACCAACCAGAAAATATTCAAGAAAGTCACCCATAGCCACCGCTAATATACCTCTGTGTTATCTCATGTATTAAATTTGTATTCCCAATTTTCTATCCCTTCAATTACTTCTCTGTGCCCCCCCCCCCACCTTGTACCCTGACATCCCAAGCTTTTCATGAAACTAGAGTTGGTGTGAAGTTAAACAAAAAAATGATCATAGATGTGTTTAAAACAATGGGAAATCTAGCTGTGATTTATTGATGTGATGCATTGCTTGGAAAAGTCTTTTTTTTGTAGCATTTAACCAAGAAATAAAATATTCACGCCAGTTAATTTAAATTTGAAATAGAAATCCCGTGCAAAGGACAATATACTCTAATAATGTAATGTTTATAACATTTTCTGTATTAAAAAATCAGTGTCTTGGTTAGGTTTTTTTTAAGAAAAAGTATGTGACCCTTTTCACAATTTGCTATTTATTGTCACTCTTGCCTAATCACCTTCCTTTAATTCCACACAGATTCAGGTGAAAGTTGTTTCCAAATTTTTATCTTTAAAATCTTTTTGATTTCTTGAGTACAGATTGAAAGCTAGATTAATTCAAAAGATGTGTGGTATATTTTCTGACAAAAAAAAACTTGTTAGATCAATTTTGTTAAAGGAGTTCAAAAAATGAGCCTTTGTCCTTTGTCGCCGGGGGGGGGGGGTCAAACTTTGAAAAAAAGTAATGAATTGTCCACAATAAAATATGTGTAAAACCACAGCCTGCCTGGAGAATCGACTGGTATACGTACATGTTTATGCACGCGCTCCGTACTTTTTTTGCAGAAGATGTGAGTGCGTATACACATGTATTATGGAAGACCTAAAATGGCCGAGGTACTTACCATTGGGTAAGAGGAAATTCTTTTGTTTCGTTCATTTTGTTAGCGACCAATATTTTCGGCAACAAATTAAAAGCGTGATGGTGTAGAGTGACATAGGCCGACGATAACACATCGATGAATGTGACACTGGTTGACTACAGGTCAAACCGAGGTCGGTGACTTTCAGCCAATAGCAGCGCTGCAATGCAAGGTAGGCTGAATACTTTATCAATGAATCGCTGATCATTTCTAATTCTCCGTACACGCAAACGTAATAATTGCTCCAGGGGTCAAAAAACTCCCCAAAGTACGCCCCCAACCCGGAATTGCTCACAATTTTCACGATGTATGACCTGGGATTGTCTTTCAATATGGGTGTATTGATATAAGAGACCGCAAATTTTATGCTTTCTACTCAAATTCTGACACGGCCAAAAACTGGTTGCATAACCTCCCTTTATCATGTAGCTGCAGGCACAGCGTACAGTGTGTGTAAACAAGGTCGCGCGACCAGGGCCGGCCGAGCACGAGCGGCTGCGATCGCGCTGTCCACTTCCTCGTTCTATCCGCTGGCGGCGCTCTGCCTTCAGTTCGTCTATCACCGTACGTCGGCCGACCGTGATGCAGAGCTAGTGCCCAAACTGCTCTGCGGGGCTCTCATTATCCAATGTGAAGCAGTCGAATCTGAATCCGAATCTGAATCCGAGTCTAAGCTGTCTGAAATCATACCCGTCGGTCGTGGAGATCACAGTCCCTCGTGGGCTATTCAGCTCTGGGACTATTCGCCCTATAGACGAGTGTACATAAGCGAGAAACATTGTTTCTCGCTTATGTACACTCGTCTATGGGGCGAATAGTCCCAGAGCTGAATAGCCCACCAAACGACTGTGATCGTGATAGCACATCGTTGCACTCCATCAGTGACGAGATATTGAATCAGTGACGGCTAGCGGTTCGCCTGCATTGAGTCAAGACAGGTCAAGAGCCTGTGATTTATACCTGCATGATCTCTTAAAATTTTTCTGGTCTGCATAAATATCACAGTCGGACTTTCGGCACATGAATGTCACTCACTTGCATCCCTTTGAAAGTATTTATTCGGCAGAAGGGGAGACCCAGAATACAGCTTGTGACTCCAATCCAGGCACTGGTAGTACTAATATTTGCTTGTGGCATTCTGTTCAGTTCTGAAGGTATGACTTTGAACACAGGCATTCGACGGCAGATCGTCTATGTGGGGGGGGGGGGAGGGAGGGGAGGGGACTCAATGCAAGTATCAGACCGTCAGTGATGCAACGATATTACTATGTATGCCAAATCCCATAATGCAGTAGTACATATGGACTCAGCTGTGGGTCCATAGCTGTGGTGTTTTCAGACGGAATTCCTGCCTTTTACAGGCTGGTTTTGACTTTTACGATTTTAACCCCGTCACCACAGCTATGGGAAACTGCGGTGGCGGGGTTAAAATCGTAAAAAAACAAAACCAGCACGTAAAACTAAGGCAGGAATTCCGTCTGAAAACACCACAGCTGTAGACCCAAAGCTAATATGGACTATGCAGAGAGCTATTAACCAGATATGAACTGAAAATGCTCACGTTTCATTATATATTGCAGTTACATGTACGTGTAAATTTGAACCTCTGCCACATGTTTGCAACTTCATTGAAAGTAATATGATCAGTATAATGAACAATATTCACCGCAGATTAATTCTAAAAGTTCATGAAGTATACAAATATGTAATTAGCTGAAATAAAAATATTCAAGTTCTTTAAATTCTGTCATTGTATAACCACTTTATATAGCAGTGTAAGTACCTTTGGCAAAGCCATATATCCCGAACTGTGAAAGCTCATTAGATATACAAATTATAAATTAGCTGACATGAAAATGTGAAATGACTTTCGATATTGTTTTAACTAGGTATAATCATCAATGTACATAGCATGTTTTACCAACTTTGATCAAGTAAATCCCCAGTATATATCCGTAATTAGAAAAGGTCATTGAATATGCAAATTAGGAATTGGCTGAAGAAAAAATGTCTTTTGACTTTCAATAATGTTGTATCATAGTATCTTAAAGGGATAGTAGCTGTAACTTTTGACCATTTTTTCCGCCCGACCACATGATAAAAACCAAGCTAGATTATATCTATCCCACCCTAATTGTCGATTGACAAGGAAATAAGTCGAAACTAACACCCGATTGTGAATAACGAACGGTAATAAAACTGTTGCTGGCCTGCGCTTGTGTTTACAAAATGTTAGGCGATCACGTGGTATGGAGCACAAGGAGTGATGATATCACTAGCCACGCGAGAGCGGGATTTTAAACGTGATCACTGTAACAATGGAGACGGAGAGCGTCGTAATTAATGCATATTTATATCCAACTTACGCACATGTGTTTTGATTGTGATGTACGTCCACTGTTCGTTTGAATCTGGAGTGCTATTTGTTCACTCTTTTTTCTGTTGCTTGAGTATGAGAATGCTTTTTACGTTTCAAGTGGTGATGCATTAGGTCAGAGTAAAAAAGAGGTAATTTAGGCCCGGTGCATTAGCCCGACCCGGCATCGGCAGTCGGTGCATCGCCCGAGCCAGCGCCAGGGCCCGAAACGACTGTCACCGCGTCAAAAAACCCGAAACGTCGAGCATTTTTCCACAACTATTCATTACCAAGTTTAAAACTAGTGCATTCATAATTCGGTCAGTTTGCTTTGTCATTTATCGGCGAACAAGTCAACTAGTTCAATGTAAAGGTGACGATGCGATACTATACTTCAAGTTCAAGTTAACGGGATTGGGAACGGCTTCACTCTTTACTCGGCCCGCGGACACCAGTTGTGTAGGTACGTTTGACGTTGACCTACATGATCCGCAGGAATTACTGCTGAAATCACTAATGCATTCAAAACGTGAAAACAAAGACCCTGCCGCCAGCACATCTGATTCTCTGGATTTACTTACTGGTTTACTAGACTTGGTTCAAGTGCGTGATTTGTAAACGTGTGAGTTGGATGAACGCTTGGAATGCGATGATTTGTGTTCTGTTTTCATGTGAAACGTGTGAGTAGGATTATGTGAACGCGTTCAGTGGGGTGACACGAGGTGTGAGAAGCCGATGGTCAGTTGGGGAATGGACTTTTAAAAAACTAACGCCAGTAGCCTGCGAAAAATTCACCAATGAGAATATTGCTTATTGTGATGAATATGTGATTTTTTTTCTGAACAACACCCACACAAAATCCGGTTCTTTGATTTCCAGTTCTTGCATATTTCACAAAGTCCTAGTCAATGTTTTCGAGCCATGCTTCTGGTTATTTCTCCCGCGGCGTGTCGATATTGTTTGGGTAAATCCTAGCTGTTCATCGTCGCACAATTTTACAATTTTCCAAAGATGAACGACAGAATGGCCGCCGGCCGCGCCAGTTGACAGGACCACAATGTCTGAACAACGTCTGAGAAATGGATTGATCTTGAAATTTTGAGGTCAAAATTTGAGTTGCTTTGGCGGTGAACTTCGCAATTTCGCGCCACGATCTTTTGAGTTTGGCGGGTTGATGTTTTCACTTGACAAGTTGAGCGACAGCTGGGAATATCTTGCGGTAAGACGCGCTCGCGGCTGGGCCTTTGTTTTGACGTGACGTTTTGAACCTATCAGTGATTTCAGCAGTATTTTTTGAGCAAAATTTTGGTGGTACTTGTAGTTGAGTCATTACATTTGCTAACTCTGGTTACGTTAAATATCAAACCAATAAATTTTAACATGCCACGTTGTTTCTTCTACAGCGACCACAACAAGTACAGTGAGCAGTGACAGTTCGCGAGCTCGGACGCGGGCCGGGTCACACCATCAATGATAGTTCAGCGTAGCCTACAGCCGTCGACGTCCAGGATGTGTACGGGCTGTTTTATCTGCTTATTTTCTGAAGAGTGTTTGCATTTTCATAAAAATTTACTTCCGTCGCGAGCACCACCACTGAATATGACAACATACAACACAAGTGTACATGCATGGTTACAGAAATAAGATTATTTCGCAAATGAAAGAAAGACAACATAACTGCAAACTATAAGTCATGCGAAGAATTTATTTACATAAGTTTGACCAAATTTTACCAAATACCCGCAACTCAATTTGGTCTCTCACGTTTGTAAATTTTCAGTGATTTTCATAATGTTCAAGGGTCATGACTGTGAAGGCTAACATAAACATTTTACATCGCATAGCCACAAGTGGTGGACATGTGAATATGCATCCTTGTTTAGACATGATAAGGATCGGATATTGCCAAACTGTCAGTTATATTCCAGCTGTCAATGTCAATGACAGATACATTGTTCGGTCTACCCACTGTACTGGTCGCTTACACTGCGCACTGTAGTGTGGACGCAATGTTGAACCATAGTTGAACTGTGCGGTACTTCTCTTGCACATGCGTACAAAGTCGATTACGTTGCATTCCGTGTGTCAACATCGTTGAATTTCTGTCCGTTAAGAAATTCACTTCGTCAATATTCTTTATCACGAGGAATTGATACACGTTACGTACTGAGGTCAATTAGTAGGTGATTCTTCATGATTCACTATGCTTATTCATGTGAATAGTTCGCGACATGCAACAAAAATAGAGAAAATAATGTCAAAAGTTACAGCTACTAGCCCTTTAATATATATAGCAAGGTTCATCAACTTTGGTCTGGTCAATTCAGATATATATCCCTAATTAGCAAAGTTCATTAAATATGTAAATTAGAAATTGGCTGAAGTAAAAATGCTTAATGACTTTCAATAATGTTGTATCATAGTATCTTCAATATATGTAGCAAGTTTTGTCAACTTTGGTCAAGTCAATTCGGATATATATCCCTAATTAGGAAAGTTCATTAAATATGCAAATTACGAATTGGCTGAAGAGAAAATGCTTAATGACTTTCAATAATATTGTATTATAGTGTCATAAATGTACATAGCAAGTTTCATCAATTTTGAACAAGTCAGTTCAGATATATATCCCTTATTATGAAAATTCATTTAATATGCAAATTAGGAATTGGCTGAAGTAAAAATGTCTTTTGACTTTCAATAATGTTATATGAAAGTATCTTTGATGTATATAGCAAGTTTCAACAACTACAATCAAGTTAATTCAGATATATATCCCTAATTAGGAAAGTTCATTAAATATGCAAATTCGGAATTGGCTGCAGTAAAAATGCTTAATGACTTTCAAGAATGTTGTATCATAGTAGCTTCAATACATGTAGCAAGTTTCATCAACTTTAGTCCAGTCAATTCAAATATATATCCCTTATTAGCAAAGTTCATTAAATATGCAAATTAGGAATTGGGTGAAGTTAAAATGCTTGATGACTTTCAATAATGTTAAATTATAGTATCTTCAATATACATACCAAGTTTGGTCAATTTTGATCAAGTCAAATCAGATATACATCCCTAATTAGGAAAGTTCATTAAATATGCAAACTAGCAACTATCTTTCATGTCACCCATTAATGGTTCCCACTACTGATATATTTTGGTGTGATCAACATTTGTAGCAAATCTCGTGAAATTGTGTGCAGTCGTTTCTAATGTATATCCGTTTTTTCTAAAATAATTAATTATGCAAATGAGCAAAAAGTAAGCAAGCCACACCCACCAAAAAATAATCAGCTCTTGCCATTTACTAACTGAATCTATTTACTAGATTTGATTCTGATCTGATCAGCCGTTTTTGAGATATCGGACCAACAGACAGACAGACAGACATCCCTGCAACATATGCTCACGTGTGTGAACACGTGAGCAAAAAAGAAGAGAAATCCATCTGAGGAACAGCCATAATTAGAGATTAGGTAGTCACCATTTATAGTTCCAGCATGGGAGATACACCCAAAAACTACAAGTGTGACGACTGAAGGGTGCCAACAGAAGTACAGCCATGTTTTGCTCACTCTGAAGTTGCATATATCAGAACACATGAGTGTGAAGAGTGTGCTTGATCATTCAGTCGGAAAAGCCATCTGAAGATTCATATGCTGACTCACACAAATATCAGACCTCATGAGTGTAAAGAGTGTGGTAGAACATTCAGTCAGAAAAGCAATCTGAATTCACACATTTTGACGCACACAAATGTCAGACCACATGAGTGTAAAGAGTGTGGTAGATCATTCGGTAGGAAAAGCCATCTGAAGACACATATGTTGACACACACAAATATGTACGTAGCCTAGTGTATAGTTAAATAAAGTAGCATCTTTAGATTATAGTACTTGCTGCCTTGAGTTGTCTTTACATCCCTGCAACTTTGGAATACCAACCTTGCCGGCCCCAGCATGCTACCACATAACCGACAATACCATCATAACTTAAACAGACTTAGTTGTAAACTAATTGCTAGACCAAGTAAATGGTATCTTGGTGGCAGTGAGGTTTCTTTCATTGGTTACGGTGCTGGAAGTGGAAAAATAAAACCTATGGCAGATAAGGTTAATGCTGTTGTAAATTATCCAACACCAGAACAAAGCATGATGTCAGATCATTTTTGGGATTAACAGGATACTACAGGATGTTTATCCCGAATTTTTCTGACATTGCGACCCCATTGACTGAGCTGACATGTAAAAATAGCCCAGCCCATGTTCAATGGACTCAGAGCTGTGAGGATGCTTTCCATAAGCTGAAAGATGCTTTAGCATCATCACCAGTTCTGGTGGTTCCAGATTATAATGAGCCATTTGTGGTGCAGACAGACGCATCTGACCATGGTATTAGTGTGGTTTTGTGTCAGTATGATGACCAGGGAGAGGAACATCCGGTTCAGTATATTAGCTGAAGAAATTACCCAACTATAGAAAGAGAGTGTTTAACCATTGTTTGGGCTATGGAAGCCTTGAATCTTTACTTGTACGGGAAAAATTGGAACAGGTGACAATGTATCTTTAAGACTCTGTCATAAATAATCTTAAAGAATGTCTAATATAACAGACACTTAGATGAGCACTGAAGGACAGGAATTCTACTTTAGAACGTAACTACCTACAATGGCAACATTTAGTTCAGTAATAAAGTGTACAATATTTGACTGCTGTGTACCTGGTATCATGCATTTTCACAAATTGAATTTGGAAATGAACTACCAGGAGTATGTCATCGTTCCTAGAACTTTGCAAATGAAGTGCTATGTTTATAAGGAATTGTAATATCTATAGAAAATGTGGAGAAAAACACACTATATCAATTGAACGCTATTTTGCATTTGTATTCTCTCTTAACATGCATTCTCTCTTTACAACAAGTTTGATGCAATGGTATATCAACTCTTGAAATGGCGGTTTCAGGTAATATAAAACTCTAAAAACCTTCATAGACCTTCACATACAGCTGTGTGTAGCTTTTATCATTTTCAGTACTTTGTGAGATTACAGCCATATTTGGCAGTGCCAATTGAGCATATTAAAGAATGGCATTTGCTGATAACATGTCTCAGAAATTCTATCCTTGTGTAAATCTATTCTGTTATCCAAAAACAACACAAATAAAATTTTCAAAGATTTCATGTTATTTAAAACCTGAATTAATTTATCAAAGTTCAGTTACTGATCAAAACATATTTGCACGTGTACTCTCTAAAAGCTTCTATGTTTAAATGTTACAGAATAATATGGATTTCACTGACATCCATTTACCTATCTTTTAACCCTTTACTTGGACTTAATGAACTTTCTAAAGCAAGTCTTTCATTAGGCCATTGAAAAAACAGTAACAAGGGAATAATCGCAACTGTCATACCCCTCACTGTTTAAAGCAAGTGTCTCTCAGTTCAAGAAAACATATCAATCCATTTAATAGTCCAACACAAACTACATCATCTTTGGTAACATCAACTGATGTTACTGCATGCTCAAAGAAAAATGTACTTTGAACATGATAGGTTAATCCAACGGAGTCTTCGTTCTTCTCAATCTTCCAAACTTTTATGGATTTGTCATAGGATCCAGTTAGTATAAACCTCTCTTTATGCATTTTGACAGATGTGACCATTCTTGTATGACTTTCTATCTTCCTTTCTTTCTCCAACTGCTGCTTGCTTTGAACTGCACATCGTCCAACATATGCAAGAGTATGCCCATTGTTGGTGTCCCAAGCCTTTAGTCGACAGTGGGTTGTACCGGACAAGACAGTGTGCCCATCTTCACCAAATTTTGAAATATTACCCCATTCATTTTGATGTCCCATCATAGATAATATTACTTTGTATTCCCCATTGTCTTTCTCTCTCATCTCTGAAAAATAGTTGTCATAACAGCAAGTTACCGTTCTACTATCATGAGACACAGCAAGATGTTTCATATTGAATCTTGGACCAAGTTGTATATCTCTTCCTACTTTCTTTCCAGTTTCCAATTCATGCTCTTCCATAACATTATTCCGTGATCCAATTAAGTAGCTCTTCTTGTTTGGGAAAACAGTGAGACACTTTATGCCACACTTTGACCCAAAGTTGCTTTCATCTACCCGACTACATGTACCAGTTTGTACATTCCAGCATCTTACCGTGCCATCAAGAGATGCTGATAAGAGCACTGTTGGTTCAACCAAGCAAAGGGCTGTAACAGGTCCTTTGTGTCCTGACAGCTTCTTTACCTGTTGGCCTTTGATTACATTCCAAATGGTTATTGAAATGTCTTCATCACTTTTACAAGTAGACAATAACATGGGATTAGTGTCTTGAAAATAGCCCACCAACTGTGAGACACAAGATGCTACCCTTCCAATTTCTTGTTCTCCATCAATTTCAAGCAGCTTGGCAGAACTTTCACTCTCCAACAATTGTTTGGGGTCAATACTGGAGAAGGGTGTTCTACCACACCCATAGATGCTACTCCTGTTGTTTGTTTTCCACCAAGATATGAGACCATTATCAAACCCAGCAAACATGAGGACTGAGTAAGTTTTGTCATCACAAACAGACTCACTTTCCAACAGAAATATACTTGTAACTGAACTGTTTAGCTGTAACTGTCTCTTCAGTTTTCCAATGTAGCTTTCTGTGTTGTTCAACCCAATTAAATTGACATGCCCCTTTTCACTGCCACATAAGAGTATTTCATTGTCTGGTGTTAGATAAAGGGATGTTACCAGATCATTATCTTCATGACCACTTGAAATCTTTGACTCCATTTCATTGTTTAAATCCCACAGGCGAATTCTGCTCACTTCATCCCAGCCGACCACATATCCATTCCTGTTAACTTTTTCAACAATAGGAAATGTATACAGCTGTTTTGAAACCACAGATACGTCAGGTTCATATTGTTCACTTAACATCAAGGAAAATCCTGATTCGCTTTGGACAGAAAAATCACCCTTGGATGATTTCTGGCAAGATGCAGGGTCTCCTTCATCATCTCTGGTGAAGACATTTGAAAGAATTTTGTCAACTTTGTCTTTTGTAATTGTCCACTGACTGACACTGTCCCCAAATGATGCAGCAATCTCGTTGCAGTTTACAGCAATGTCTTTGACATCGTAAAACTCAGAGATCAGTTTACAGAGAGGAATGCACTCATCCAGATTCCAAAGTATCAGAGTGTTATCAATAGAACCTGATACCATGATATTTCTTTCATGGAATCTTGCGGCCTTGAGAGCTGTTATGCCATACTCATGCCCAAGCAGAGGATTGCAGACATTTTCCCTTCTATCCAGATCCCACACATTGATAGTTTTGTCATCTGAGCCAGACAATCCATATCCTAGCTCTTGTGATATAGCAAGACAGTTTACACTATCAATGTGTCCATGAAATGTGTGCACACATGAGAATGTAGACAGTTCCCATAACTGTACTGTAAAATCAAGTGATGCTGACAAAATCATATTGCCTTCTGCCTTGACAGCAAGTGCAGTAACAGCTTTGCCATGACCTCTCTGTATTAAAACTTGCTTTGTATGGTCTGGGTCACAATCCCACAGCTTGAGTGAGCAATCTTCTGACCCAGATGCCATTGCTTTACGATCTTTTGAGATGCCGATATATCGCACTCTCTCGGCATGACCTTGGAACAGACGTTCCTCCTTATAGGTAATGAGTGACCACATTCTAATTTTACCATCAGCTGCACCAGTGAAGACATGGGAGTCGTTGTTAGTCACAGCACAGGCAATGATTTCACATCCATGTCCTTTTAACTCAGTAATCAAATTTCCATTGTTAAGGTTCATGACAATAGCATTCTCATTGATTCCAACAGCAATAACCCTTTCATCATCATGTGTAATCGCAATTTGATAGATGAATTTAACCCTGGAATCAAACTGCCTGAGTTGTTGGCCAGAATTTAGACACCAGACCCTTATTGTTTCATCTTCAGAGCCAGACACTACTTGATCACTTTTACTGGTGATACACACTTGACGGATTGTCTTGTGATGACCTTTCATTGTTAGGGTGCACTCTTTTTTTAACATATCCCACTTACGGATTGTTTTATCTGCTGAGCCAGACACAGCAAATGATCCGTCAGCAGAGAGTGTCACACAAAATACATTATCATCATGGCCAGTCAGTGTATGTACACTTTCAAAGTCATCATCCAGTGGCCATACTTTGAGTGTCATATCAAAGGATGCAGTGATTACAAAGTAATCCTTTGGATGAATGGCAAGACCAAACACAAGCCCTTCATGGTGGTCACATTCTTTGCCAAGGATGGCCTCTCTTCCCGTTGCTCTATCCACTACTAGAATGCGTGCCTTCTTATAACCACCAGTTCCAAGCCCTGCTATTATTCTCTTGTTATCATGGGTAAATGCAACACACAAAACTGTGGCTTTGTTATCTGGAATCGATCGTTTTAAGTAACCACCAGGCTGAGTAAGAGAGGAAGTCAGCGGAACTAAACTATATTTTCTATTTACTGTCTCATCAATCTTCATCTTGCTAACAAGGAGTTGGACACTAGGTTCTTCTATTTCAACAAGGGATCCTAGGAGTTGATACGGTAATTGGTCCTTGTCCTTGCTAATAATGCGTGCCGTAAAATTTAGAGTTTCATACAGCATGACTACGCAGTCTTCAATTGCTTTTTTAAGTGACTTAAAGTGTTTAAAATAAAGTTCAAAGTCCGAGATGACTGCAGCTATGTCTGTTTCTCTTAGCTTCCTCTTAATCCATTCATATTCAATGAGCAGTTTTCCAGCACTTTGTTCATCACCAGCCTTCAATAAATGATGCATGAGATGTTGGTAGATATAGCCATCATTGTTTATCTTCCACCATGGAGTCACAATTCCTGTGGTTTTTGTCTCAACTTGTCTGTTCTTTGGTTGATATGTCACATCTGACACACTATGTACAGCTGATTTTGGTGGGCATGTTGCTTCCTCAGCCTCGGCACAATTTAGGGATATTGTATAACAGTGTAAGAATGCTTCTTGGCGCCTTTGAAAGGATCCTTTCCCAAGCATTTTGTTAAATTTATACTCTGCATACTGAAGTACTAGATCATGAACACCATAGCAACATTCATCAGAATCTGACTTTACATCATTTACCAATGAAGACTCCTTCAGAGCATACAAGTCATCATCCAAGTAATCATCATCATCATCATCACCATCATCATCATCATCACCATCAGATTCTGCATCACTGTTGTCATTGGAAGATGTCAGAGAATTTTCATGGCTCCAAAATTTTTTCAGAACATGACCTGGAATTGCAGTGTCTTCTGGAAAAAGTGCAAAATCAAGAAATCTTCTCTGCAGTCTTGTAAGTTTATCCTGTAGCATTTCATCTTCTTCAGATTCTTCATCTGATCCAAGAAAGTTGAAACTGACATCAAATGCACCATTTAGAGAGTACGAATAGCTTTCTGTCCTTAGTTTGTTAACTTTCTGCTCCCAAAATGCGTTTCTTTTACTCAACTTTTGCAAAGTGCGTTTCCATCTGTTACTGACATCCTTTGAAGAACTGAATTGTCGCAGAACAGATCCGATCAAAGCTATGGCAAGTGGGTGATCCTTTAAGATGTTTTGAAACTCTTTGAACATTTGCCCAAGATGTAATTCTCTGATTTTATTGGCATCCATACCTGTATATCTCAGTAACATTTCTCTGGATTGCTCAATACTAAGGCCACCAAGTTTGAAAGATCTTGCCTTGTTGAAACTGATAACATTATCATTACGTGTAGTTAAGAGAAGCTTACACTTTGGCCCTAACACATTAAATGGTATAACATCAGTTTCATTCCAAACATCATCTAGAATAAGTAAAATCTGCTTGTCCTTTGTGCTTTCCCTTAGCCATTCCTGCCCTGCCTTAACATCTGGAAAGCTTTCTTTCTTACCACTGAAGTAGAACTTTAGAGTATTGAAAGAACGTAGAATGTCAGATTTTTGAGAGATTGTCAACCAAAACACTTCCATATTTAACTCCCTGCACACTCTCTGTGCAATTGCTTTTGCTATGGTTGTCTTTCCAATGCCTCCAAGTCCCTTTATGCCTATGGGAGTTGATTGATATTCATACTGATCCTGACGTTTAGCATCGATAATGCCAACTGGAGCTGATTCTGCACGGTCAATTAGCTGCAAAATTTCATCAATTTCAGCAGGTCTGTCAACATATTCTCTGATAAGAAGGTCAACTCCGTGACACTTCGCTGTGAAAAAAAATAGAATGACGCAAGATATTAGTTTCATTTTGCTATTCTTCAGGACAGTTTTTAATCTATCTCTAAGTTTTTAAAAATATACTCTTAATGTTGGAAGTGCGCTCAATTATGTTTGAAATTTCTTATCTATGTTAATGACATACATGATATTTCCATATATGCATAGTATTGTTTGTGGCTTCATCCCCTTCACTTCTTAGTATGTATGTTTATATAATGCATGTGATGGGAGCTCATTTATATGTGTTGAAATTGGAAAATGTAAATATCATTCTGGATTCATTTTTTCACACAATGATGTATTACAGTTACCTTTGGAAACAGACCCTTCCTTGAATTCTTTACGATCAAAACCAGAACTTCCTGCAAATAATGAACATATTAGTGAGACATTATAAACACAGCAGAGGTATATTGTACACTGTGGACATAAGTTTCAGTGCGCTTATGCAGCATGACATATTGTCTTGGTTTGCAATGCTTTTTTCCACATGATAATTATGAAGTAATCTTCTTATGAAAGAATTAATCAAACTGTGAAACTATAATGTAGCATGATGGAAACTTACTTTTTTGTAGGGCAAAGTCAAGGGCATTTTAAATTCAAGCTTAGTGAAAAGAGATGATCTAAGATGGCATACTATAACCTTCTTTACATTGTATATCTAGAAACACTGCAGTGGGAAAAGTATCACTTCTTCAAAGAGTGAAGGTCACCAGATATCTATCCTACTTTTCTGTCTAAAAGCAATATTATTTTACCAATTATGTCATCAGTGGTTTGTAGTCTGAGCCAGCGTGGCGGCCATTGACTTGCTATAATTGATGAAAACATCTGATAATGCATTATTAGCTCATACAATCATAATGAAATGAGTTTTCGTTCTAAAACAGGAACAGTGCACATATCCATATGTAAATGAATCTGTTTACTGTTGTCTGTCAATCACAAAGTCAAATTCTAGTAACTCATTTAGATTTCACCAGTATCTGACAAATGACCTATTTAAACATTTTACCAAATATTAGCTTTTGTAATACAAAAGTTGCCACAAAACAATAGTTTACCAATGGAACTAACTTTTGCATTTCAAATGAAAACTGGTAAAAAGAGTTTACAAGTACCAATTTTGCTGTTAAAGCTTAAGTACCAGTTTGATCATTGAAGGGTCTTGTGAGAGATCAAAGAGGTTTGTAATTTTTACAATTTAGGCTGTAATGATATCATTAAGAGTAAGGTAAATTCTTAGCGATTTGAAACAAAACTGTGTTTGTCTTTCATTTCAATCATAGATTGGTGGAACATGTGTCTGAAGTTTATTTGTCACTGTCATAAGGGTAATTTAATTATCAACTTGCTGACAGTACACTGTTACATGGCATCCCCTACTATCATATTTTAATAGCTACCATCAATAATGAAGCAATTTTTGGTCTTTTCAGTCCTACATACACATATATCCCCACACACGTTCATCATTACATTTGGTATGAGTTTGTTAAAATTGAAAATTACTAATTAGCTAATAAGAACCTTCATGATTCATGATGCACATTTTAGCTCATACTCTGTATGAAAAATGTCATGAATTATTAAATGAAACTAAATAGCCATACCTGTCATTGTAGAACTTGCTTGACTTTCTGTAGGCAAATAATTGGTCAAGGAATGACTTTCTGTAGGCAAATAATTGGAATGGAAAACCGGTCAAAACCCATTTTGGTCTCTTGTAATGAATATTATATCAAAATTTAACACAAACAACTTCCTCTTGACAATCTTGTGTACTAAAAATATGTAGAGGCAATTATCACTATCAATGACCTGAAAATACATCTGTGGGGAGCTGTTCACAAAATTTTAAAATTCTGTGGGAAAATGCTGCTTCTCACCAAAATGAAAAGAATCAGAGAACATTTTCAAAAGCTAACAGAAAAGTTTTTAGAAGAAGACTATGTTGTGACAAGAATATAGAAAATTCCCCTACCTTACAGAAAAAGTTCACACATGCAAATTTTGTTACCATGTAAATTGGACAAACAGATGGATATACAGACACAGAAAGACAAGTACATGTAGATAAACAACGACTGCTCAATAACTCTAAATGCTATAAATACTTTAAAATCATGAACATATTGTTCTTTCATCTGAAATGTACCATACCACACTCTCTGTCAGTGTGTGTTGAGTAATAAAAGATTGATTGATTGATTAAAATAAGACCTTAAAATGACACTTATTCAGTATCAAACACAAACCTTTATATTTAGTAAAGTCTTCTGCCACACTTCTCAAGCCCATTTCAATTAAGGTATCTTCAAATTTTGTGTGAGAGACCTGTCCTTTATGGCGCTGTACAACCATCCGAAGTAGCTGATACTTTCGCTCTCTGACATCAGAGTCAGTAAAATCATGTTTTACTGTATCGATATCAACTTCCGTCAGCGTCATGTGTCTGACAAAATCTCTACACTGATCAAATGTCAGGTTTTCCCTGAGAAATATCAGCTGTTTAGTTATCATGCTGTCAATCCTCTGCTCCGAACCTGCAAAAATGTAAGAAATGTTAGCAGTGTTTCAATATTGAATATACGGTTAGTTTTCAATCGGGTTCGAACCCACAACATACAGCATCAGTCGCCTAGCAGAGAGGCCACAGAGAGAACCGCTCGGCTAAATCCCCACTCTCAATAAAGAGTGGTTGAACTTACAGAATGAGATGCTTTCGCAATAATTCCTTCAAGAAGTCTGGGATACAGAAATTTGTATACAGTGTGTAATATAGTGGAAGAGCCTCTAAGTTTGGAGCAAACTTTACAAAAATCAAGTGTACACCTGTGCAAGTGGAGAGAGTTTATTTGCTAAAATATAATATCAATATTTTTGTGACTGGCACTTAAAGGCAGAGCCTCCCAAATGCAAGCTAATGGGGGCGTTCATTGTGTAAGTTTGACACCAAACAGGCAACACGCAGACACATGTTCTAGAAAATGCCACTTTTTAGTTTTTTTCCGGCCACAAAAATGCAGAAAGACTGCAAGTGGTCAGCGTGAAGCTGCTGCCAATCAAACTCAGTGGTTTATTCAAATTCAAACGTGAATGAAGACAATTTTTTTGGAAATTCGAGTGTTGGTGGCGATTTGAACCGAAATAAATAAAACTCTTTGTATAAGTCTTTTTGCAGGATTAGCAAAAGTGACAAAGGGTTGAGATCAGTTGATGTAATTATTGTTATAGAAATCAAACATCGTACTGGTCAAGTCTTTGACTGGGAGGAGAACTCAACTAATGCGAAAAACTGGGATTGAAAATTGTGGCTTTAAAATGAGAAAACATGTGGGAACTGAAAATTGAGCCACTGTTCTAAATGAATGTTAAGTACAATGGGACAGTGCATTAACCATCACCAGAGGATTTGTAGTATTATACATAACAAAATATCAATGATATATTATTATTGTTGTATTAACATTTCTTTTAAATCAATGTCTCTGAAGCTAATATAGACATGGAAGGTATACCGGTAGTGAGTGCAGAGGTCCTTTGGCAATACAGTGTAATTCTTATGGCATTGTTCAGTATGGCTCATACTTACAGACCCCCTTTACAGAAATTCATTAATAGCCTGAGGATAGCAAACTGTCATGCCTATAGTGTCTCATCGTCTGCAAGCCGGGTCGTTAGCCAGACAGGAGTCTTCCACTATTAAAATACGCCGTGCGTGATCACGCTGATATACTAGAGAGGTTTACAGTTGCGCGTAATTTTGATCAGTACGCGTAGCGTCTTTGTCACATGATTAAACCAGATGTCGCGTACGTGTAGCACAGACATTCTCTTACACTTCTACATGTAGTCATAATTGCGTGTAGTATTTTTGAGATTTTCTCAATTATTTCCACGAATTTAGACAAGCAAAACTCAAAAGGTATCATTGTAAATTAGCAAACATCTTTGATATCAGAATATTTCGTAGTGTTTGCAACTGTACAAGAAGTACGTGCAATAATTTCCTTACATGAACGAAATGTTGTAGTGGCATTCCACTTTTTGCCTGACGCCTAGCTCCAAAAAGAATTCTCTAAACCGCATAAATTACTGTATCAAAGAATATCGGCTGATTTAAGGTAGTTCGAGGGTACAACAAGCTACTATAAGAGTGGTCCTCATGTATCGAAATTCATGTCGAAATTACATGAATTTTGCATGTTTCTGAGAAAAATATGCAGCAAAATAATCGGGAACGCACAACTTAACCTCTCTATTCACACCTGAGCACGGATACGCATACGCCACTGCACGCCGTCAGATGTACACGTAATTACGTTTAACTATACCTCTCTATTGTGCGAAGGAAATCTGAGAGAACTTGAAAATCAGGCAGATCAATCACAGCACGTGTTACATAAACACAGAAATCCGAGGTGGTGCCAGCAAAGTGCACAGTGTGCAACTGCGACATAGATCGACGAACAAACTTCACATCAACGTTTCCCAGTCACTTACTTGGCATTCTAAATGAAGTTTGCTGAGGACTTGACGATCTTGTTGGATCGAGGTACCGTACATTTGTTAACCAATTAATCGCCAAAGTAAATACTTTAGCCTAAGCTGCAAATTTACACTCTCGCTTTAAATGTGTACGCGAAGAATTAGAAATGAAATGTAAACAAGGACAGCGATCGCTGATTGGCTAGTTATAGGTCTCATACAGTCATGTGGTAGCGCTTTAAAAACCACGATCTGTGGGCTCAATCCTGATTTCGGGAAGCATCGGTTGCCTGAACAGCAGGCCTTGGCAAGCAAAGATTATAGTGTCTTTGCCATCTGTCTCTCACACTATGAAGACACTTATATACAGCCAGTTTGACAAAAAATCTTGAAACATTAAAGAACTATTAGACAAGCGGTTTCTGTGACAATGATTCATTATTATAGCAATACTTTGATACTGCTCCATTCAGTGTACTTCACTGTATGAACAACATGTACAGTAGGTGTCATCAAATTTGACACAGTCTTACTGAATGCATGTTACTTTTTATAGGACTTGAACTCACAATATTTACAATAGTTATATATCTGGCCTATCAATCTGTTAGCTGGAGCCCCTCAAAATATATTTCAATGAGTGTCCTGAAAACAAGTGCTATTTAATTGTGTTTGCTTCAAGTTGGAACTTTCAATTTTAGACCATTTCAATGACCGGTTTTCAATTTTGGTGATCAACAGTAACAATTTGGAGGTTGAAACTGTTAATTTTTTTTTGGAAATTAATCAGTTATGTAATACACAGACAAACAAGGCATAAAATGTGCGGTATAAACTATACATGTAAACCAAATAAACTGATTAGAATGAAATTAACAAAGTTTGTACCTTTCCAATGTTGAACATCAGTGAAAAACATATGACAAATTGAAGATTTCATCACAATTTCAATATATCACATTAAGATAGCCCCTAGGAACCTGTATACCAAATATCAAAGCTATCAGACAAGTAATGTTTTGATAAACAATTATTTTGACCAAAAATGGCAAAAAATATCCCCCCAAAATTGTAGATTTTATCATAATTTGAATAAATCATATTTTGATCATCCCAATGAACATGTATACTAAATATCAAAGTTATAACATGAGTAGGTTTTGTGAAAAAAAAAATTGACCAAAAGTGACAAAATTGCTTTGATAATACAAATTTGCATATTCTAAACAATTTGAACAAACTGAAATGATCATCTCTAGGGACTTAAAGCTGTCTGACCAGCAGTTTTGAAGATGAACATTTTAAAAGATATTTTTGACCAAAAATGACAAAAATAATATTTTATCACAATTCAGGTATGTAAGGGTAGGTCAAACCCCAAACTCGGGCCGCTGACTGGGACTCCCAGTTGCTCAAAATGCACTCTGGGACCGGTCCCAGTTGGTTTCCAGGACAGTGCAGTCCCAGTTGGCTTCAAAACAGTTTATCATCATCATATTTTGCATCTACACAATAAATATCAAGTCCATAAGCACTGTGGTTCTCAAGATATTTGAGTGGACGTACATCCTCACAAATGCAATACACACACATACATACATAGATACATGCATTCATATATACATACAGCATGCATGCATGCATGCATTTACATGTACATACATGCATACATAAATACATAAATACATGCATGCATACATACATTGATTATTATTATTGCTTATTTTTCTGTCTTTTGTCTCTCCGCTAGGTGAATAGATGCCGTATGTTGTGAGTTCGAACGAGCTCCTGCAGATGAAGACACGTACTGTATTTCTGTGTATGTCAATGTGTCTGGCTTTACTTAGTTCCCCATATCATGAATCAAGCAATGGGAGATGCATTATTTGGATGTACATAACTTTACCAAGTCTTGAGACTCTGTCCTTAGTGACTCTGCATTTCCTTAGCTCAACAACTACAGTTTTGGAAAGAGATCTCTTTCAGGAAATCATAATTATTCCATGTAAATTTCTTGGATGTAAATTTTATGAAAACTCACCCGCCATGGCTGTAGGAGTCTGGTCTAAGTATAAAGTGCTTGATCCTTTGCTGATCTATGCTGTAGCTGACATCTATAAAAAATATATGACAAACATTTATATTTCGTATGTGAAAAATTATTTTCAATATGTTAGCTTTCACCAGAATAGAGTACAAATTAACTTAAACATTAACATTCAGTACGCTTTTTTAGCACGCCTGAAATACATGGTGCTATGGAAAATGGCACTTATCTCAAGGTCTTTAATTATACATACAGTTTTGGGAAGCAACAAGACCTCCAAGAATCATGTAATTTATAAAGTTATCAAGGTCACATGTGTATCACATCACAATATTTTAGAATGAAGTTCATAATCCACCAGTGTTATGACATTGCGATGGCAGAATCTTGGTTTTTCCCCTCATAATGTATTTGTGACAATGTACTGCTCCCAACGGATTTTATCACCCTTCCCTCTGTACACAAGCAGATCTGAATAAATTTGGTGGGTTTGGATAGCAAGAAACTCAGTGTATATGAGTATATCAATATTTATTTTAAAAACACATGGATCCAAACCACTATTGACAGATTTATTGCCCTGCATGGCAAGATTTTTGTCGTAGAATTGAGGAGGGGACTCACCCATAAATAGTTTGACATCGCTTTGCCCCTAGTGGTTAGGCTTAAAGGCAAAATCCACTCCAAACATGCTCCTCCCAATGAGAGTATGGAGCACAGAGTCATGCAACATCTAGCATTTCACTGGTATGATTAAATAAAATTTTTAGTTTTTGTCACTCAATTCATGAGGTATTCTTATCATCATTGCCTTTTGCTTTGGTAGTTGTGTTTAAAAATCTCTATAGGATTGATTCCTGTAAGATAAGGCCCTATATGATTCCCATATGGCTAGTGTAATAGTGTTTTGGAATTTTTTCTTAAAGGACAGACAAGGTTACTAAGGTATAGGTGAATTGCACATAAAGGTCATATACCGGTAGGTATCACACAAGGTCTTGTGTAAGTGTCGCCTGTCCAAGTTGGCTGTCCTATAGACAATATGACGTCAAAACAAACTCAATTAATCCACATCATTCCAGGTAATAAAATTACCAGGTCGCATAAACATAGCCTCAATGACAATGGCTCACATTTGGTTTGTTGTGGCAGGCCAGAGTCAATATACTCACAAACAGTTTATCCTGGGAACACGAATACAAAGTTTTCAATCAATCAAACAAGTAATTTAAGAGAAAATGATATTTTGATTAAAATGGGAAAATGGGAAAAGTTGTCCCAAAAATACAAATATGAAAATTTCACTTCAACTTGAAGATACTCAAGTAAGGTTGCCTCTAGGTACATGTTTTATTTGACCAAGAATTTGAAATGTGAAAATTTCACAACAATTTTCACAAATCTGACAAAAGTTAACCTAGGATCAAGAATAAATTTGAAAGCAATCTAACAGAGATTTGAGAGGAAAGGAATTTTTGACCAAAAATGGGAAAAATGTTTAAACAAAATGATTTTTTGATCAAATGGAAAAAAATTGCCACAAACATACAAATATAAAAATTTCACCACACTTTGAACAAATCTTAGCAGAAGCTATTCCTAAGATCACACATACAATAAGTTTCAAATTAAGCTAATGTTGGAACAAGCAATTTCACAGTAGAAGATTTTTTTACCGAAAATTGGAAAAATTGTCGCAAAAAAACAATCTAAAAATATGACCACAATTTGAACAAATCTAATAAAATAACAAGTCATCGTTGATGACACAGTCCCCACTTGTTAATGGGTACTTTGATTACAAGTCTCAGAGAGGATAGAGTCCTCTTCATTAATTAGGTCTGTGATAAAAATACTGTGATACAGATGGCGCTCAATGGCCAAGAATGAGTTCCATGGTGATGAAAACATAAAACCAATGTAGGCCACCATCCTAAAGTTCATAAAATGAGTCAACTAGGAATAATTTAAGAGGATGTTGCAAAACATTTTTGCATACAATCCTAACACTGAACAGATTATCACTGGTACCATATTTCGTAAAGTTTGATGCAGTATTTACAATACTATGAGATCAACATCTGTATAAAGTTTCATCAAATTTGACGTTGTATTAATTTGTGGCTATATCACTCTAATTAGGAAAGTTCATTACATATGCAATTACAAATTAATTAAAATGACACTGATAAATGTCTTTTTCAATGTTAAAGCAATGTGAGCTTAACATCTGTACAAAGTTTCATGAAATTTGATGCAGTATTTCTTGACATATCAGCCTACTTACGAAACTTCAATAATTGACATGTTACTGCTACATGACGTGAAACAAATTGACGAGCATATGTATGAAATAGGTCAATGTCCTTGTACCAACTTTGAATGATACTGGTGGAAATATGTCTGAGTTATTGCTCTCAACATTAGAAAATTGTAACAAAATCACAGCCATGCAGCGATATTTGATCTTACTGTTTAAAAAATCAACACGTATACGTATGACATAAGTCAATGTCCATGTACCAACTTTGAATAAGATCAGTTGAGACTTGCCAGAGTTGTGGCTCTCGACATGAAACAACCATAACAAAATTGCCACCATGTGGCCATATTGGACCATCTCGTGAAACCAATCGACATACACATGTATAAATAAGTAAATATCCTTGTACCAACTTTGAATGAATTCGCTTGATATGTCTGAGTTATTAGAATTAGAATTAGAATTAGAATAACTTTATTGTCCAAAAATTGGAAAATCGTCTTTTTATCACTCGCAGTAAAATACATACAATAAAATGAAATACAAAAAGTTAAATGGCACACATAGAAACACAATTACAAAGACACTGCTGATCAACAGCACATGAAAGTGAATTAAAAAAAGTGGTTAAAACTACAAATTGAGTTCAACTCATTCTGTGTTGTTTAAAATAGATATTGTTGACGGAATGAAAAAGTTTTTGTAAAAATTTCTCCCAGCTCTAGGCACTCGATATCTGCGCTAAGATGGAAGTTTCTGAAACAATCTGTAAAGTGGATGTGTGCTATCATTAAGAATTGAACATGTTTTTCTATTCATGGAATTGTGATATAAAACTGATAAGGGAATTTGCTGTGTTCCAATAACTTTGCTTGCCGTATTGATTACACTACTAAGTTTAAGCTAATTTCTCATGGTAAGATTTCCATACCACGTTACGATGTTAAAGCTTATCACACTTTCTATTAGACTTTTATAAACTCGTTCAAGTATACATTGACTGACATTGAAGCTTTTCAGCTTCCTTAGCAGAAATAATCTTTGTTGTGATTTTTTAGTCCCCACGGACACCGTCCGGGGGGACTTATAGGTTTGGTCATGTCCGTGCGTCCGTCCGTGTGTGCGTGCGTGCGTGCGTGCGTCCGTCCGTTCACCCAGATATCTCAGAGACGCCTGGAGCGATTTCGTTCAAACTTGGTACAAGGATAGTACCCTACCTCATACAGATGCACGTCGATTTGTTTTACAATGCGATCAAATTTGGCCGTGTTAGAGGACTTTTTAGTTTTCACCTCCATAGACTCCCATGTATAAGGCAGTCCATAGACTCCCATGTATAAGGCAGTCCATAGACTCCCATGTATAAGGCAGTCCATAGACTCCCATGTATAAGGAAGTCCATAGACTCCCATGTATAAGGCAGTCCATAGACTCCCATGTATAAGGCAGTTCATAGACTCCCATGTATAAGGCCAAGAAAAATAAAAAATTAGTTTCTCATCGTATTCATATTGCAAAAAGGATGCAGTGACACAGTTTTTAGTCCCCACAAATAAAGTCCAGGGGGCTTATAGATTGGGACATGTCTGTCCGTGAGTCCATCAATGAGTCCATCTGGTCACGCAGGTATCTCAGACACTTTGACAAAATGTCACGTGACCTTGGTGACCTTTGACCTCAAATATACATATTTGTCCATAACTCAGTAACCACAAGTGCTAAACCTTTCATACCGGTATATGGTATGATGGGACACCTTATGACACCACATATTGTACCTCATTAATTATGTGCATATCTAATTTTTAGCGAGCGAATAGAGCTAGAGGTCTGATTTTTGGTATATAGGGATAACTTAGCAATACAATTTTTTGACAAAATGTCACGTGACCTTGGTGATTTTTCACCTCAAATATACATATTTGTCCATAACTCAGTAATCACTAATGCTACACCCTTCATATTTGGTATGATGGGACACCTTATGATGCCACATATTGTTCCTCATTAATTATGTGCATATCTAATTTGAGCGAGCCAATAGAGCCAGAGGTCTGATTTTTGGTATATAGGGATAACTTAGCAATACAATTTTTTTTGACAAAATGTCACGTGACCTCATTGACCTTTGACCTCAAATATACATATTTGTCCATAACTCAGTAACCACAAGTGCTACACCCTTCATATTTGGTATGATGGGACACCTTATGACGCCACATATTGTTCCTCATTAATTATGCACATATCTAATTTTGAGCGAGCCAATAGAGCTAGAGGTCTGATTTTTGGTATGTAGGGATAACTTGGCAATACAATTTTTTTGACAAAATGTCACGTGACCTCGGTGACCTTTCACCTCAAATATACATATTTGTCCAAAACTCAGTAACCACAAGTGCTACACCCTTCATATTTGGTATGATGGGACACCTTATGACGCCACATATTGTACCTCATTAATTATGTGCATATCTAATTTTGAGCAAGCCAATAGAGGTAAATGTTTGACTTTTGGTATATAGTGATAGACTATAGCATAGAAATTTTTTGACAAAATGTCATGTGACCTCGATAACCTTTTACCTAAAATACACGATTATGTCAATAAATAAGTAACCACAAGTGCTATGTCCTTTATATTTAGTAGGATGGGAGACCTTATGACAACACATGCTTTACCTCGTTAGTTATGCCCATATATAATTGTGGGCAAGCCAATAGAGCCAGATGTCTGAATATACGGATTAATTAGCAATACAATGGTTTGTTTCAAAATGTCACGTGACCTTGATGACCTTGACCTTGAATATGCATATATATGCATAACTCAATAACCACAAGTTCTATACGCTTTAATTTTGATAGGATATTAGACCTTAAGATGTCACATCTTGTACCTCATTTATTATGCACATATGTATTTCTTGGCTGGCCAATACAGCTAGAGGTCTGATCTTTTTTCCCGATTTAGAACCATAACTTAGACATGCCTCTTGTTTCAAATTGGGAACAATGACATAGACCTATGTGTCCATAGATCTGAACATATACACTCCAGTGATACTTCTTAATGACCTCATTTCCCTGCCCCATCAAGACTAATACTCCTATTACAAGTGGGGACTATGTCATTGTCAATGACTTGTTGTAAATAATATCGGTGTTTTCCTGGAAACAGAGTTTGTTGTCAATGCCGGTGCCAGGATATTTAAACAAACTCACAATCTCAACCTCCTCATCATCACTTACAATTACTTAAGATGTTTGTCTTTCTCGCCTATTATCACATACCAATTCTTTTGTTTTTCCAATATTGAGTTTGAGAAAGCTTTGTTTGAACCAGGCATTGAGTCGACCAATCTGAACAAAATATTGAGACAGGGTGAACTCGTCTTTTAAGCAACCAACAAGAGCCATGTCATCTGGTTCCGGACATGAAAAAATCGGGGAAAAAAATGGCCACAAGGCGGCCATATTGGATTGTATCACAAAACAAATCAATGTGCATATGTATGACATAGGTCAATGTCCTTGTACCAAGTTTGAATAAAATCAGTTGAGACGTGCCACAGTTTTGGCTAAGGATCGTGAAAAAATTGTAACAAAATGGCTGCCATGCAGCCATATTGGACCATATCATGAAACAAATTGATGTACACATGTATTACATAGGTTAATGTCCTTGTACCAACTTTGAATAAAATCGGTTGAGATATGCCTGAGTTATGGCTCTGTACATGAAAAAATCGTAATAAAACGGCCGCCTGGCGGCCATATTGGATTGTATCACAAAACAAATCAACGTGCATCTGTATGACATATGAAGTAATCCTTGTACCAAGTTTGAATGAAATCCCTTCTTGCATCTCTGAGATATCTGCGTGAACGGACGGACGGACGCACTGATCGACGAACGCACGGACATGACCAAACCTATAAGTCCCCCTGGACTGAGTGTCCGTGGGGACTAATAGGGGACCTGCATACCAAATTTCAACAAAATCTGGCCTTTGGTTACAGAGTTTTTGCAATTTGCTCAATGTATCTATGTGTTTTGTTAGAATGCTTTGCAATTCTTTTACAACTAGATTTATTTAGAGATTGCATAAATTGGACTTGTATGGATTATAACAACAAATCAGTAACAAGTGGTGCTCAGTTCATTAGTCCCCACGGACACCGTCCGGGGGGACTTATAGGTTTGGTCATGTCCGTGCATGCGTGCGTCCGTGCGTGCGTGCGTCCGTGCGTGTGTGCGTCCGTGCGTCCGTCCGTCCGTTCACGCAGATATCTCAGAGATGCCTGGAGCGATTTCATTCAAACTTGGTACAAGGATTACTTCATATGTCATATATATGTCGATTTGTTTTGTGATACGATCCAATATGGCCGCCAGGCGGCCATTTTATTACGATTTTTTCATGTACAGAGCCATAACTCAGACATGTTTCAACCGATTTTATTCAAAGTTGGTACAAGGACATTGACCAATGTCATAGATATGCACGTCAATTTGTTTTGTGATACGATCCAATATGGCCGCCAGGCGGCCATTTTATTAGGATTTTTCATGTACAGAGCCTTAACTCAGACATGTTTCAACCGATTTTATTCAAAGTTGGTACAAGGACATTGACCAATGTCATAGATATGCACATCAATTTGTTTGTGATACAATCCAATATGGTCGCCAGGCGGCCATTTATTACGATTTTTCATGTACAGAGCCATAACTCAGACATGTTTCAACCGATTTTATCAAACGTTGGTACAAGGACATTGACCAATGTCATAGATATGCATGTCGATTTGTTTTGTGATACGATCCAATATGGCCACCAGGCGGCCATTTTATTACAATATTTTCATATACAGTGCCATAACTCAGACATGTTTTAACCGATTTTATTCAAAGTTGGTACAAGGACATTGACCAATGTCATAGATATGCATGTCAATTTGTTTTGTGATACAATCCAATATGGCTGCTGTGTGGCCATTTTATTACGATTTTTTCATATGCAGAGGCATAACTCAGGCATATCTCAACCGATTTTATTCAAAGTTGGTACAAGGACATTGACCTATGTCTTACATATGTACGTCAATTTGTTATGTGATACGATCCAATATGGCCGCTAGGCAGCCATTTTATTACGATATTTTCATGTACAGAGCAATAACTCAGACATGTTTCAATGGATTTTATTCAAAGTTGGTACAAGGAGATTGACTAATGTCATACATATGCATGTCAATTTGTTATGTGATACGATCCAATATGGCTGCCTTGCGGCCATTTTGTTACAATTTTTTCGTGTCCTTAGCCAAAACTTGGGCATGTCTCAATTAATGAAGAGGACTCTATCCTCTTAGGACATGTAATCAAAGTACCCATTAACAAGTGGGGACTGTGTCATCAACGATGACTTGTTCCCCAAGGAATGCTCACAGATTGCCTAAATATCATACCAGAAAATTTGATGAATATTTTGTCTATGAGGAAATGAAGCATCTTAATAACTTCCTCATCAGTGTATTAGTGTTAAGCATCAGTATTGTTACTCAAATACCCCACATTGCATGTGATGATCATGTATTGGTCCATCTAACTCGATCTGCACAAAAAATACCTTAAAAATACAAATTTGCATACTTCATCACAATTTGAAAAAATGTAAGTTTGGTTATCCCTAGGTAACTGTATACCAAATATCAAAGCTCTCTGACCAGCTGTTATGAAGAAGACTTTTTACCAAAAATGCCTTCTTTGAGCTAATTTGCATATTGTCATCAATATAGAAAACATAAAAACTTATTTCTTATAATCATATTTTGCATCTACACAACAAATATCAAATCTAAAAGTACTGCAGTTCTCAAGATATTTGAGTGGACGGACATCCTCACAAATGGACATACATACATACATACAGACTGATGCCGGATGCCGGACGGATACCCATCCCAATAGCTTCTATGGACTACAGTCTATAGTAGCTAAAAATCAAATGTACTATGAAGCTGTACTTGATTTTATTTGATTACATTAGTATGCAATATTTTTTTTCGAATTTTTTAGTATCCACATAAGAGTTAATCCTCTGGTCTCATGAATGTTATCACAAAAGAGAGGCCTACAGGACACCTGACACAAAGTCCTACAGGACAATGTATTGCCCTATAATCCTTTATAGTGTTTACATAGGAAAAGCCTGTCCTATAGGAATCTTATAGCGTTCCTTAAAGGTTTTATGAAAGTGTTTGAGAGAGTGATAACAATAGTAAGAAACATAAGTGCTGAGATATAGTAGCAGTAGATGTTCAATACGAAAACCCTTCACCAGTCAAACTTTAAAAAATGAACATGTTTAGGCACATCACAGGCCTACTTGAGGAAATATGCAAATTTCTATTTTGTTCTTGCACAATAGTGCCCAACAGACCGCAAGTCGACCCTGAAGCATTGGGAAGTAGTATCAGTTAATTGCCTATCAGCCTTCAGCTTCCCCTAGTGATGGGCTTCTCCCAGTGATCTCTCTACTCATCCCTAATCCCCATGCAGTTATTCAGGCTGTGTGCAAATGTCTGGTCTTTAGAAACCAGCACCATTAAGGGAGAACCATTTGATTTCTATTAGGGTTGACGAATATTTGGGGTGGGGGAGGCAAGTGTTTCTTTGCCTAACTTCAAACCCTGTTTTGCCTAATTGAGCCAGTACATGTATGCCCATATCAAGTATTGTTTTTGCCTATGGTAGAAATTGAATAAAATATAAACAAGCAACCTAATGGCCAGAGCTCTGCTGTGTTTTGTATAGAATAACTATTATGACATAAAAAATTTGCAAGATTGTGAGGCTTTGCAGAGTGATATTCATGCTCTTTATAATCAGAGTGTCAAATGGGGTATGACATTTTATACAGGAAAGTGCAGTGTCCTACATTTTACACGTTGTAAAAATTCTTTGAACTTCGATTACATCATGAATAGCAATAGTATGGTATCAGTTAAAAAATATTGTGACTTAGGTGTTGATCTCACTTTTGACCTGAATTGGAACACTCATAGAGATCGTATTTGTATGAAATCTAATAGATTGCTTGGCATGATAAAGCGCACATGTGGCTAAAAATATGACTCCAAAACACTTAAACCTCTTTACTGTTCAAATGCGTAGCCATTTGGAATATGGCAGTGTTGTTTGGGCAACCCAGTCTAAGCGTAACTTAGTTAAAATTGAAAAAATCCAAAGAGCTGCAACAAGATACATTATCCCACCAATGTCAATTATATACAGAGACTAGTTGCTGTAAACCTTTTACCCCTGTCATTACACAGGGAAGTTCTTGACCTCATCTTTTTTTATAAATGCACCACACAGTTGTACTCCATTCATGTTCATAAGTACGTCAACACTCGTTCATCTAACATCAACACACGTTCTAGTACTGATCCAAATGCACTTTATATGAACCATTGCAAAACTGTTACTTTCCAATATCTCCTCTTCAATAGAATTGTCACTCTCTGGAACAATTTACCAGTCATAATTAGAACTGCTACTTCACTTTCTGCATTTTGCCAGGCAGTAAAAACGGTATTGGGATAAATTTTTAAACTGTTTTGATCCAGACAACACTTGTTCGTGGATTTCTAGATGTTTGTGCAGTAATTGTAGACCATAGTACACCTTTTTGATTTTTGAATTTTGTTTTTATTTCTTTTACTGACTACCTTTTGATCCTCTTGTGAACATTTTTCTCTTCTTTGTTAATATTTCATTCCATTTGGGGGACTGGCTTTGTATAGGTGATTTGCACCTGTTTCAGTCACCCTATCCATTGTAGACATATTTCTTGTGTTTATCTTGGATGAATAAAATAAATAAATAAATAAATAAATAAATAAATAAATAAATAAATATGTGCTTTGAAGAAGGTGGAAATCTTTGATAGCTCATTTCAGGATGGCCTGGCCAAAAATAGCAAAAATAGCTCCAAAAATACACAATTGAAGATTGCATCATATTTTGAAAATATCACATTAAGATCATCCCTAAGAACATGTCTACCAAATATCAAAGTTGTTAGATGAGTAGTTTTTGAGAACTGTTTTGACCGAAAATGGCAATAATGGCCCAAAATATACAACATCGCAGATCTCATCGTAATTTCAATATATCATATTAAAATAACTCCTAGGAACTATGCCAAACATCAAAGCTATCAAACATGCAGTTTTGAGAAGCAAATGTTTTGACCAAAAACGGCAAAACTTGCCCAAAATACAAAGTTGCAGATTTCATCACAATGTCAGAACATCATATCAAGATAACCCCTGGGAACCTGCATCAGAGGAGCAGGTTGTTTGAGAATTTTTTTTACCAAAAATGACAAAAATTTTCCCTAAAATAAAAATTTGTAGATTTCCTCAAAAATTTAATATATCATATTTTGATCATCCCTACCAGAGTTTATAATGCAAGGGAATATAACAGAAGTGTAGTTAAAACTCACAGCACACGTTTTTTGACAAGATGTTGAAATATATGATAACATCAATGAGAAGTGGTTTGTTTTGTGACCTACTCTGTCAATAGAGAAATTTTAAAAACATGGCAGGATGTGTTAATACTAAACCACACCAAGCTGCCTCTCAATGTACATAGATAGACTTATAAAGGTCAGAAACTCACAGAGGTCAGGAATACAACACTTTCTATCACAGGCTCTTGACTCAATGGAGGCGAACCGCTAGCCGTCACTGATACAATAAAAATTGATTTTTATTGTATCAGTGACGGCTAGCGGTTCGCCTCCATTGAGTCAAGAGCCTGTACTTTCTATAGCATTCTGCTTTTCATGGACTCTTTACCAGTTATCTCTTGTACATTAAATTGAAATAACAGAAACATGGATTGTAAACTCCTACTCTGGAACACACCAAATTATATATAGATGTAGTTGCGAACAGTGGCGTATGTAGCTACAGCCATGAACCGCAATGTTACCATATTGGCAGTTGACGAAAAAATGCATCGCTCCTATATACGGAATAGGCCTACAATTATTTCGTGCAGGATTGACAACAGAAAAGTTGTTATCACAGCGACAAAATAAAGAAAAACTGCTATAGCGACTTCATCCACCTCCCAATCGTCCGCGCGCACGGGTCCATTCGTACTACTGACTTCGAGGAGCATCCAGCTGCCCAGACAAGAGACCTTAGCAAGCTAAGATGCCATGCCACCTCTCCCAAAACAAATGGTGCTCCCCTTACCTTACCACTCAATTAAACCTTGTCCATGGAACGCAGATGCGTTCCCCCGATGATACGTGACAGCAGACGACTTTACCGCCAAACCGTACGTTCAGGCGATGAAATAGCTGACCGCGTTCTCTTGTTGAAAAGCTGTTATCAAGCGACCTCTGAAGCCTCTATAAATTTGCCTTCTCTCGTGCGTCGAGTCTTGTGTTTGCAAATTTATGTTATGGAATGGATGGAGAGGCAAGAAACTCGTACCACCGTCGACAAGTATAATGTAGGACATCGTACGTGCCAGGTGCTAGATGCCAAGCCTGTGGGTTGCCTTATCGCTTTATCAGCGGAAGGAGTAGGATTAAAAGCCTTCACCCTCTCTCGACATCCTGTTTTCTTTGAAACACCGAATTAAAATACCCTGTTTACATCAATCCAACTACAACAGTCAAGTGTTTGATTAAACGTTAAGCAGAAATCTGTTCCTTATAATTAATCAGGCTTTCAGGAAACAACTTGAGTTGATTGCCAGTGGTCCTATTTTTTCAGTTTTAATGTGACCACCATATAAAAAACCAAAACCAAAAACAAAAAAAAATCACAAAACAGCGATATGTAGCAGATTTATTAGATCTAAATTGCGAAATGTAGGAGTTCTTAAATAGTTTCTTTTCAATAGTTTAAAAGGAGGGTAGTTAGAGTTATTGTAACAATTTAACTCGGTTATTGAACCTCTCGTTTTTGAGAGTGGGGATTTGGGGGTGGTTCTGTCTGTTCCTTTGCTTGGTGACTGGGTGCCGTGTGTTCTGAGTTCAAACCCTATTGAAAATACCGTACGGTACATAAGCTTATACTGTTACAATTTCTTTCATGACCATTCAGTGTAGTGTTGGATCTCTGGCGTTTGAGTATGGGGAGCATAGAAATTCCAGAGCGATCTGGACATACTGGCTTTGTGTCTACCTATATCTCCGGAAAGTTTGAAATATATACATAGTGTCAAATTAGTTTGGTAAAAATAAAAATAAAAACAATATATTATGTTTCCGTTTAACATGCCTTCAGGAGGAAGTATGGGAACT
The DNA here is from genome assembly GCF_041260155.1 of Ptychodera flava. NCBI lineage: Eukaryota > Metazoa > Hemichordata > Enteropneusta > Ptychoderidae > Ptychodera > Ptychodera flava. Next base: position 34,849,137 of record NC_091937.1, read on the forward strand.
TTCCCTACGGTGCTGTCGGGGCGGGAAAACACGTATATTTCCATTTGGAATTATGTATGAACGCACCATATTTAGGCCATAAGTTAAATCGACTCGATGACCTTACGACTCGGGTCACTCACCCTCTCAATGTGTTTTACGAATTCATAACTATCCTCGCGTTGCTACAATTTGCTACGAAATACCCCCCCCCACCCCCACCCGCCCATTAAGTTTGCACTCTCTTTTCAATTCATTCTCGACTCTCAACGTTTCTCGACATTCCTTTCTACAGATACATGTACCGCCTCCCTTCTACAAAAGTCCCCCATATCATCTCTTTATCTCATTCCCCACCCCAAAACCCGTCCGAAAACAACTGACTTGCAAATACCTTTCCATCCATCAGGCCTCTTTCAAACCATCCGCTAAACATGAGCATTACCATCCGTCCGCTGAGAAATCGCCACAAACGCAGGTTTGTTGGTTGCCCTATACGTTCCGATCAATGTTGCCGCGGTGTTTTATTTTCAGCAGACAAACGCACTAACTGAAAGATATTTTACTGGCAATTTTCCCAGAAAATGTCAAAATGCCTGGCTTTCGATATTGGACTGCTTATATAGATAGGCCTACGTGTTTATGAAGTAAGCTGTGACTGTGATACGATCGGGGAAAACCCAACAGCCTATATGAGTAACAGCTTGCACACATGCGCAATAAAAAATGCAGGATAGGATGTCGACAAAATTGAGTGAATAGTATAAATAGATAATATCATTGTCGGCAAATTGGGATCACTGACAATACAAATACTAAACCCATCATGTTGATATAGCTTATTCTTGGTGCTTTGAGGATTACAATGTCGCTCTATATACTCTTTATCATTTCCTGAATTTTCTCTGTGAAAACTCGCAGCTTCATAAATTCAGGTTTTAAAAGTGTCTAAAATGTAAGAATAGGAAAATGAAAGTGGTAAACCGTTAATTAAACATTATTGAGAAAGGTTCTTTGAACTTCAAAAGTTGTAGGTGGACCGCATCCCTTCCAGTCCAAATTTATTTGGTCCATATTTTAGGCCAAAGGATGCAAAGGCATGTAAGTTTTAAATACACTGATATTCTGGTTGCGTATAAAACGGTAGCCACAGAATTTCTCGTTTCTTTGACTCTTTATTAAATTGAAAAATAGTACTTGCTTACCATATACAACTTCTGTTCTGCGCAGATGAATTAAAAACTCGCGATTCATAATCTGGCAAGCCTTAGGCTACCTAAATTTTCTTTTGTTCTGTCTATTTTAACGATTACTCTCCGCAAATCTTTGACTATACTTTGCAAAAACGGGTTCATGTGAAAGCACAGAACGGATTTCGCTTCATTAATTACTTTGTCAAGTAATGACTTCACTTATACTTGATGGGCCGCTCAGAAAACATTTTGCATTTAACTTTCGATATGCCTTGCTACAACACGCAGACTACAGCCAACATAAAACAAAAACTTGGCATACGGCCAGAGTTACATCACAGATAATCAATGACGCTAACTGTTTCGTCGGTGGACATTATTGGCTTAGCAATCTTCAATAGATAAGGGATTGGACAGAAATTTCACATGGGGAGGGCCAGTGTCTTTCAAATGACGCTGCACAAAAATAGCGACCCTTCAAATGTGTTTGCTCAAAAAATTGTTACCCTCTGTGTTTCACAGTCCATATATCTTAATGGACATATAATTTCTCATTTGACTTATGACCTTTCAAAATAGTTATTAACCTTCCAAATAATCACTTTCATGCAAGATTTCAATTCATTCACGAAAGAGAGATTACATTTCACAATATTTCATCTAAATGCCCTCAAAATAAACAAAAAAGCACAACATATCGCTCCCTACAATGGCATCTTGAGATACTGACATACACTGCACATTGATAGTGGCATTTCACAGGATGATTACTGTCTTTGATGTAACATCACATAGTTGATTGAACCCACTCTCTGTCGAGCTAGATTCCTATCTGCAGACACAGGACTAATCAGTGATATCGTCTAGACTTTGCCTCTCCGGATTACAAAACTGTGTTTTAGATTGTATGAGTAAAGTATATGAGTGAAGTGTGAGTAAGCCTTTAATAATTAAAAGTGCAAAATGCCATTTTCCACTAAATGTCAGAGTTCTTGCAAGGTACTGACTATTTCAAGTGAAATTAGTGAAAATAAATTTCTGTGCCGTATTAAAAGTTAAAATTTTCCCTCCTTCCGCTATCAACAGCCTCGTTACATTACACACTTTTCTGTCCTTTATCATAGACCCTAAAAACGGAGGGGTCTATGCCTTTATCACCTATGAATTAGAATAATGAAATTTGAAAATGTAAAATTTGCTAATTTGACCCTACCTCCAGGACAATCATACAGCATATGACCTTCCCCGTATGACAGGTTTTTCAGAATATGACCTTCCCCGATTCTTCCATCCCGCCCCTCAGAATAAATGAAAGCTCCCTAATATCTTTACTTTCAGACAGTTCAGCTCGTGTTTACCGAAACCTTTACCAGAAATAAATCCTCACTCCGTAGTGGACGAGATTTCACTACAATAGATTACGTTACGTTACATTACATTACATTAGGCGCTTTAAATAATAATGTTTGTTTGCCGTCCGCGTGATGGTGGGTTTTCAGGGAAAATTAAGAAAAAGACGATGTTAACACTATTACAGATAAAAGTAGGCCTATTATGTGTCCAAGAGAAACCAAACTAAAAATAACTTGTGTTTTTTGGCTGTTTGATGCCTGGCTGGCTGGTAGCTTTTTCAAAAGTCCAAGTAGGCCTACTGCAAACAAAGAATTTTCTTAAAATGGCCTTGCATTACATTACATTACATTAAACAAATAAGTACAAGATGGGCACACCCACAAAGTCATGACGTCATTGTTTCGAGCGACACAACACGCAATAAAGGCACCATATTGGCGGCACTTGCTACGGTTTGTTGCCCTGCCACTTTTTTAATGTTGCCGTAAACTTCCAATTTCCAACACAAGAAAACTAAGTACCACTAACAAAGTAAACTGACCTATATACTATGCCAACGCCACATTCAAGTTACTGTCTTAAAACGCGATCGCTTATCAGCCTTTAATGCAAGTGGGTCAACGCCCCGGGTCACCGCACTTTAATAGCGCGCATATCAACAATGGAGGATACCACTGAAAGACTAAAGGTTAAAGAAATAGATCAATATAATCGGAAAATACCTTAATTGTCGCCAACAAATGTGCTCATTGCATTGTAAGCTGTTTGTCTTCGCTGACACGTTGCTCGTGGCGGGGGATACTTGAGGGCGATGTCATCGGATATGGAAATGTCACCCGACACGTCATGCATGCATAAACAGTTTGCCTTGAAAACCTACACAACAACCATACGGTATATACCAGTTATTTGGACGGGCAAAAGGAGGCGTATGAGACTCTTTAATAATAATAATAATAATAATAATAATAATAATAATAGGCCTAATAGCACTTCGCCTATAACCTAAAAATATATCACACGCTTTGTATTAAGTATCACCAGTGCGATCGCATTGCTAATGTGGTCAAAATCTTGTCATCTTGAATTTTTTACGCTTTATTTTAAGTCTTTTTACGAATGTATTTGAAAGAATGATTTTTCTTTGTTCATGATACGGAGTTACATCCCAAAAAGTTCTGAGCCCCGCCCCGAAAAGAACGATCGTAGAACAACAGTGTCATCTAAGCTTAGCACAGGTCACAGTCGCTCGAGAGTTATTCAGCTCTGGGACTAGTCGCCCCATAGACGAGTATACAGAAGCGAGAAATACTCGCTTCTGTATACTCGTCTATGGGGCGACTAGTCCAGAGCTGAATAACTCTCGAGCGACTGTGCACAGGTACGCTCCCGCGAGCAAAACAAAATCCATGTTTATTGGAATGTTTCGATCGTTCGCGCACAAATTCGAATGCTTCCTTGGCTAGTTATCTGAAGACATAAGAGATGTCGTAGCGAGTATGAAGTGTTCAGTCACAGTCCATCCTTAGTCCCTCCATCTTAGGGCTGTGGTCTGGTGCATCTCAAGGTCAGTCTCAATCTAAACCTCGCTAGCTTGTTCGACCCCATTTGCCAAAGTTTTCCCTTTTCGTGATTGGGGTTGAAAAGTTTACTTTCTAGTATCATCTATTTCAGAAGAGGGTCGACATGGCAACGTCAAAAGTGTGTATTCGGTTTCCTAAGATGCAAGACGGTGACGTCATGATGAGCGAGTGTCCTGAAAATATTATAGAAGAAAGATTACTGAAACAACGCTTAGCAACACTGGAAAAACAACAGACGATAGTTGTCCGTCGCATTCAAAGCGAACAACACCTTATGAAGCTTTGTTTCAAAGCACTACGACAAAGTTCAATTGGCGAAAAACACAGTGCTGACATGGGAACGACATTTCACAATTTTACACCGGGTTTCGTGTTCTCAGCGAACGGTGACCGGAAGCCGGAAGCTGTTGCATCACCATGGAAACGGCATCGTTTGAAATCTGCGCCGCCTTCATACAGCCGAATGCCATCAACTTCTATCTATCGAATGACACCGTCATCATCAACTGTCTATCTGAAAGAAAGTATGGATTCAAGTAATATTACCACCTCGTTGACAAAGTTTCCATCTCATAAACCTGAGGGCTGTCCGTATTTTTGCGGAAAACTCTTAAAGGGATATAGTCGTCGGAACTGCGCCTGTGCGAGTTTCTTGTCTACGAACTATGTATTTCGTGCACGATATCAAGATGCACCTCATCATCATAGCTGCAACATTTAAATTATACGATGATAGATTATGACAGACATGTTTTAACTGTCATCAATCACCATTGTGCCTTGGATACATTGTTGCCATGGGTCGTATGGGTCCCATACGACCTTTGAGCGCAGTTCCGACGACTATATCCCTTTAACCAACAGTAGGCCTAACAATATTGGCTGTGAATCTGTAAGCTTAGATGGCAACACAATTTCAACAAACAACCAAATTCAAAGCCTCGATTTTGACGATTGCAAGTTACAAGGAGACTACAAAGATGAAAAACATCGATGGTCAAGACGCACAAAGACACAAGTCAGTTCGAAAACAATTGAGGATGATTCGGAAAACAGTATCCGAGTAGACGAGGCAACGAAAGCTTCGAAAGGGGGTGAAATTATAACTTCAAAATGTTTGGGGCCCGAAGAGAAATTTTCTCATTTTAGCAACGATAATCATGAAACAGCGTGTCAAAATAGCATCGATTCGGAAAAGATGCAAACTGATAAATGTAACACTCCTCACGTTAATCCGAACGCAAGGTTTGCCTTTCAGCCAGGCTCTTCGTATTTTGGAAAATCGCGGGCTACAGGGTGTCATGGAAGGTCGTCAAAAGATTTACGCAAAGCCATACGACGATCGACCAAGCCAAACTGCGTTGCCTGTGAGAGTCGTCTTGAAGAACACGCAAGGGCGTTAAAAAGCAAGACTGCTCGAACGGATTTTGTCGCTGCAAAGCATTGCAAATGTATACATGACAGAACGCAATCAGTACCAGCGATAGTGATGACATCATCAACACAGGGACTCAAAATGACTAATGGTAGTTGTCCTACTTGTAGTTATGCCAACAGTAGCCAGTGTGGTCCAGCAAACGGTACTGATGACTTCAAGGATTTAAACGCCCACTGGGTAAACAGATTTCGCAACTCTGCAACTTTAATACGTATATACAGGGTTAGTACTCTCATGTGGCCAGTGTAGCCTAATTACTTTTTTGTGTTTCGGTGCGAGTAGAATTTTGGAGGTTTTCATAAAAAACGATATTGTGAGGTGGAGTAGGACTTTTACATGTAAAGCCTTTTGTGTCTAAAAACATGTTATCTACAAATTTTGCAAAATGTATTCCGAAAGCCTGCCTGCTTGCAGAATGTCGTCATGCACATTGTAGGCCTATAGTGTAAAACAGTGTAGTGTGTGAATGAGGAGGTGAAACACAATTTCCTGCATTGATTCTTCAACTGGGCACTCATATTACGTGGAAACAAGTAAATACAAAACTTGTACACCTAAATTTTCGTGTATTTGTTTTGAAGCGCTTACACACTATACCTTTCGAAATTTTGTGTGGACGCAAAACAAAGAATATTTAAGGTGGAACGCGCCCAGGGGACAGACTAATCGGACTCTCAAACTGATCTACCACTTGTGGTTGTGGGGGTTCATTTTAAAGCTCTTGGAGAAAGAAAACTTCCACTGGCTTAGTTTTTTGAAAAAATCCTAAATTCAATTCCACAATAGAGTTAACACAGGAATGGCGGTCATTTTGAATTTCAAATACCGCAAAATGTTGGGTTTGCTTTCTTTAGGAGGTTGACAACTATCGTACCAAACAAAAAATCGACGAGTTCTTCAATCGTCAGTTCCAAACTTTGCACGGTGACCCCCAAGTTTTATTGTTGATTTGGTAAGAGAATGGTGGAAAGTTTCATTCAGGAAAGTTCCAGCAAAAGTTTAAGACTTTCACTTTCGAGGCGCATACTATCTTAATTACTCTAACCTCATTTATTGAACACAATGGTTCTGTGAAAAATCTAAAAGATACTAGACTTTCATCTGTATATTAAACACGTAATGTACTGCAAACGTATACACATTTTCTATCGTAGACTGCCTTCTATGTAGTGCATTGGATCTTGAAACATTTCAACATTGTTTTACTCTCTATTGTAAAATCACTAGGAACTTTCCTTCGTTTATTTTTGCTGTTACATTATTAGTTTTATTAACCTCAGCCCATTTACAACTGGATATACGGCATGGGGAGCTATTGGGCTCAATTGGCATGAGTCTTAATATGTATGTCCGTATGGATGTCCATCCAATGACTCTGAGATCTATATTGACAAGCAAATCCCTTGGCTAATCATGAACCTATAATCTGTTTGCTTTCTTTAGGAGCTTGACAACTATCGTACCAAACAAAAAATCGACGAGTTCTTCAATCGACTGGAAAAGGAAAATCGCATATCAAAGTCAAAGATGCCAACCACAATGCTGCAAGCATCATTACAATCTGGTCGTAATTCTGGAATATTTCAGTCACATGACTGTGGTTCTTTGGAGGACATGGATACCAAAACATCAACATCAAAGCCAAACGATATTCATAATTGTCGCTACTTAAGAATTCCGAGTCATCTCTAAACTATGATGTTGAACATCTATGAATTTGATCCCATTTCTTCGTGTAAAATATGTATGGTTGCTTAGAATTTGAGACCAAATAAAGCTAAAATTTCATCCACTGGTCAGATTTCACAGTTCATGTCGATGCTTTTACACATAGACATCTTCCGCTCCACTATGCTTCGTCAAAAAATTAAATCGATAGGCCTACAATCAAATTTTATTCAGAGAGAGTCACATAAGCTTATATGATTTCATAAATGACACAAAATATTGCATTATGATATTTAACCGCGTACGTCGTTTCCTTGAGATGGTGAGATTATTTGATAAAGTAGGGATGGCAAAATCATAAAGCATGGCTGCTATGCGTACAAACAGTTCCCACTTACATGACTTATGGCATGACTCACATGACTTCATTTCACGGTATGAGGTCAGCGCAGGCCTGAGGTTAGACTCTCCACAGTCGCTGTGCCTTGTTTTATGCGCGCCCACGATGGGCCTGCATTCGAAGGCTACGCTGTGCGTATGGGGGCCCGTTCTGGTCAAAATTATGTTTTATTAATTTTAGTATGTTAGAATTAATTTTATGTAGACTGGAATTAATTTACTAGCACCTCGAATTAATATTATGTTTCTTTTTAATTAATTTTTATATGCTTTAATTAATTTTGTGTAGTCATACCGAATTAATTTTATGTGTTCCAATTAATTATTTCTGCTTATCTTTGCTGTAATTAATTTTATGTAGTCTAGAATTAATGTTGCTAACATTTCAAATTATTTATATGTTTTTTATGTGCCGGAATTAATTTTATGTAGTCTAGATTTAATATATTAATTCCTTCAATTGATTAATTGGGTTCAAAATGTTTTCACGTGCTGCAATTAATTTAATGTGTGCTAGAATTAATTTCTACCAGTGTCTTCAATTAATTTTGTGTTCGGTCGAAGTAATTATGTGTTTGAGCGAATTAATTATATGTGTTCGGTCGAATTAATTATATGTGTTCGCTCGAATTAATTATATGTGTTTGCTCGAATTAATTATATGTGTTGCTCGAATTATTTTCGGCCGATCCCACAGTCCTTTGCGCACACACTCTTAAATCAATATGGCGGCTCCCGACCGGAGTGGTATTATTCAGGCGCTCGAACCGTGATCTGTGAAAATGGAAATCAATAAACTGATCACAAAAAACTTTGGTAGTGTCTCCTGTCTGAGGGATCGTGTATGTGATTGCTCATAGAGCGAAGCCCGACCAATTTTGTGTTTACGTCAGACACGAACGTTCACCCTTTCTATCGGGCTTTGCCAATCATCTCGTGTACTGTAGTTTGTGTAGCCCTGCGTACGATGCTGTGTGTTCCGCTACAGCTAATAGCCCCGCACACCACAGCCCTGCAAAGACCCGTACGTAGAGTTGGTGACTTCAAATCCATTTTTGGACTTGACGTAAAAAGCCAAATACTGCCGAAATTCAGCGTTCTTGGCCCAAGTCGTATCCCTGCCTACCTCAGCTACTCGATCGCTTCCAAAAATGCCAGTCTTTTATTCTTTTTTCGTAAATAACCGTCGATGTCGGCAACTCTCTCGCTAGCCCTGCGTACGTACGCAGTGTACGCTGTGTGTTAGGAACGCACACAGGGAATGCACAGCGTACACTGCGTACGTACGCAGGGCTAGCGAGAGAGTTGCCGACATCGACGGTTATTACGAAAAAAGAATAAAAGACTGGCATTTTTGGAAGCGATCGAGTAGCTGAGGTAGGCAGGGATACGACTTGGGCCCAAGAACGCTGAATTTCGGCAGTAATTTGGCTTTTTACGTCAAGTCCAAAATGGATTTGAAGTCACCAACTCTACGTACGGGTCTTTGCAGGGCTGTGGTGTGCGGGGCTATTAGCTGTAGCGGAACACACAGCATCGTACGCAGGGCTACACAAACTACAGTACACGAGATGATTGGCAAAGCCCGATAGAAAGGGTGAACGTTCGTGTCTGACGTAAACACAAAATTGGTCGGGCTTCGCTCTATGAGCAATCACATACACGATCCCTCAGACAGGAGACACTACCAAAGTTTTTGTGATCAGTTTATTGATTTCCATTTTCACAGATCACGGTTCGAGCGCCTGAATAATACCACTCCGGTCGGGAGCCGCCATATTGATTTAAGAGTGTGTGCGCAAAGGACTGTGGGATCGGCCGAAAATAATTCGAGCAAACACATATAATTAATTCGAGCAAACACATATAATTAATTCGAGCGAACACATATAATTAATTCGACCGAACACATATAATTAATTCGCTCAAACACATAATTACTTCGACCGAACACAAAATTAATTCAAGACACTGGTAGAAATTAATTCTAGCACACATTAAATTAATTGCAGCACGTGAAAACATTTTGAACCCAATTAATCAATTGAAGGAATTAATATATTAAATCTAGACTACATAAAATTAATTCCGGCACATAAAAAACATATAAATAATTTGAAATGTTAGCAACATTAATTCTAGACTACATAAAATTAATTACAGCAAAGATAAGCAGAAATAATTAATTGGAACACATAAAATTAATTCGGTATGACTACACAAAATTAATTAAAGCATATAAAAATTAATTAAAAGAAACATAATATTAATTCGAGGTGCTAGTAAATTAATTCCAGTCTACATAAAATTAATTCTAACATACTAAAATTAATAAAACATAATTTTGACCAGAACGGGCCCTCATACTGTGCAGCTGTGAGCACGCGCTGCCAGACACAGCGACTGTCCGTTTTTGCAAGTATATGAATATTCATAAGGGTAGTGACCTCAAAGAAACACATATCTAACTGGGCGGAAAGAATATTACACTATTAGCCAGTAGACCTATATATGCGGTATGTTATTATTTTTCATTTTTGATTTTATTTGGCTATGGTACTTGTCATTTTTTGTTTGATTAACGGATGTGAGGAGTTCTGTAAAGTACCCGGATCAGGCAGAAATCCGACCGGTCGCTTGCAAGAACGTCCAGACCCTGGGATTCGCGTCGCGTCTCTGAAGGGCGCACGCGTGTTCCAACAGGGAAGAACGCGAATCGCAGGGTCTCTGCCAGACTAGCCTGAGGTCAACGGTTCATAGACCACTTTCCCGGAAGTAGATTTCAAAACGAGACTACGCGCACCGGGGTGTTCCGGTGTATGCGCTGCTGTGGTCGGTCTGAGGCGGAAAAAACCTGTTTCTCGGAGGAGGGAGTTGGAGGAAAAGAGTTTAGACTTTTCAAAAATCAAATGATAATCATGTCAAAATATAAGGCTGACATACCGGTCATTTTCATCATAAACGCTAAAGAATATTACATAAATTCTAACACTACGAGTGTTCAACGCTATGAAAGCAAATAACACTTTATACGTATCGGAATCTCATTTGATCACAAAAAAGAGCAGGCTTTCTTAATTGATACTTGAGAAATAATCTCTTTGGAAGAAGTAACTATACCTTCACAACACGAAAAAAATGCTAAAATTGAAGGGGTACTTTTCAGAAGGAAATTACCGCAAGCAAGACAAAAGTTTAGATCGAGGATGTACCCAGGAGTACTTGCGTGGATGGGGGAAGGGCGCTACGCTGGATACTTCCGCGTCAGAGTCTTCAATTTCTCATCCTCGAATAGTACAGTGTCATCAGCAACTCTAAGTAACAATCTGAGTGTTATTGTGATTGAATGTAGAGTTGTCGATGGCGGCAGTAAAACTATTAGGATCGGGACCGACTGGTTGAGCTTATAGTATACATGTAGACAATTCACAGCACGGAGTGATGACAGAGGCTCTGCTTAAACTACCGGTAAGTCCATAAAAACTAGTCCAGCACCTCGACACTCACACTGCATTTACGGAATTTACACATACATAAACAGGCTTTTCATGGAGGTAACACACAGATTGGCTGTTAGAGCAGAAAATTAGATTCCACAAAAAACAGGGGCAAAGAAGATTATATTGACCAGCGAAGATGTAAACATGTACATTATTTTGAAATCCAAAACTATTGTGTAAGATTGTATGAAAGTAGGGACGCATTATTCAAAAACCATAAGCGTTGATTGACATGCACAGGTAAACTTGATTTTTCCCCCCTAAGAATATAGATTTGTACAGTGTTCAGAGCTAAAGGAAAAATGTACGTAAATCAACTTAGTTGCCCTAGTTATAGATTCATGTTCTCAAACATTAACCTTTGATTCAATTGATGTGATGAAGTAATTACCTTTTTGTGTATACGTTTAGCAAAGATCAGACAACCATGAAAGGCATGGACTTATCGAAAACTCTGTGACTGTGTATGTGTATTTGTATGACATACGGTGTGAACTAATAAATTTCTCAAATAGAAATAAAATATGGTATATTTGCATTTTTATTTTATTCAGGTGCAGTATTCCTCATGATCTGATCAGTTAACTCATACTCAGAGGCATTTTACCGGCAGTTGTGTCCATGAGATAGCATTGGTATTGTGGAGCCCTGCCAAGATACGGTTTATACTTCAGTGACACTGTAATTAGAATCAGTGAATCTAGGTAACTCCTGATCATGGCAGAGGCTCCACGGGCATGCACCATCAACCCACTAAACATCTTGTTTGGAAACCTTGCAAAAAGCTTGAATGAGGATGATGTGAATGAAATGAAGAACCTACTCAGAGATGAACAGGTGCCAGAGGTAGACATGGATAAGCTTAGAAGTGCATTGGATGTCTTCCATCACTTAAAGAAACATGGTGATATAGATGACAATAATTTAGATTTGCTTCTACAGTTGTTTGAACAGATGAAAAAAGAACCACTGAAAGAAAGAGTACGCAAATTCCAGAGAGACCATAGTGCTAAAACTGGTAAGTATGTGAAGCATCAATCCCATGTACGTGTAAGAGAAGTTTCTTAGGTGAATGTTTATCAACTAGTGAAGAATTACATGCAGTGCTTAAACGATGCATTATGCTCAAGACCTGATCAACACCAGAGCTATCTTGGTTATGCTGTTAAAGCTTATCTGAGGGTAATATTGATTCAATTAAAAGAACCTCTCAGGTAATGTTGAAGTGTGATATATTTTAGTATTGTCCCAGGGTTCTTCAGTCTTACAAATTGTGCTATATTCGTTTTTCATGGGAACTATCTACCTCAACAATGAACTTCAGTTATTCTCTTGATTTTTTCCAAACTTCCATTCTTGTGGTGCAAATTGCTGAAAAAAAGGACATGAAAATACCAAGGATGAACAATCTGGACAAGAAACAAAGCCGCAAAGCTTACCAAGTAAGTCAGTCCACAAATGATATAAAGGACTTTTTTATTTTATCCAAACAAATAGTTGGAGGGATAATATGTTTGATATTTTTTTATTGTTTTTCTACAAGAAACCAAGAACTTTTTTCCTTCTGCATTAATTATGTTGCAATTCAAAGTGTTAGTCTTGCCAGCACAAGATACACAATATGCAATGTTATTGTTGACAATTGTCAATTTAGAGGCTTGACAAAAATTTAATTGTCAATAGTATCATTGAATGTTATACTCGTACGCACAGACAGTGTTCACCAATCAAGGGCATTCAACATGCTTTAGGGGGTGAAATAGAAAATGCATTTTGCAAGGCAGAAGAAGAATTGTGTAAAACAAAAATGTATATGTAGTCGAGCTCTATAATACAAGTCAGACCATGCCTACAATAGTTCAAATTGTGGTTTGAAGAAACCCAGAATGACAATTATTGAACTTACAGTACTATTTCCATTGGATTTTAATGAATTACACACTCTACATCCAACACTACCTATATCAATCCCTTTGTTATTTTATGCCATGTAATTAACTCTAGGCCAATTATAACAATTGAATAGTGTATGATGAATTAAGTTGCTTTTTTGCAGTTTTCATTTAGGTTGAATTTGCTAAAAATGAACCCATACCCACTGACAAAGAACTTTGAAATCTAACTTCCTTACACACTCATCCATTAAATGAATGTGAACAAAGTTGCAAGTACTGCTGTAGGTGCATTTGAATTCGGAATGGCCTTTTCCATGCACATGAGTATACATACAAACTTCCCTTGGCTTTTGAAATGTGACTGGATTGAATTAGGCAAGGTTTAACCTGCAGTTTGATGGTGCTACTACAATTCTAACGCTTCTCTCCCAGGGTTACTTACATAACCATCAGAGCAAGGTAGTGTTTGTGTGCTGCCAATATGTGGCATGATGCACAACCTTAACTTCTGACAAAGTAAGCGTCAAATGATAATATAACAAGGTGCCCCCTTGGTGAACCAGGCCCATGACCTGACCTTATTTTTATCTGCACTAACCCTTCATCAACTGCCCATCTCCAAGGGCATGAACAAACTGACAAAAATCTAACAGAACCACAGCTAGCCTGTCGCCGAATATCAGTGATTTTTTTCTAAATGTCTGGCACAATAATGGCTCTACCATGAAATCTTCGACATACACATACTAGGAGGCTGGTTCCTACCGAGTTAGCAAGTTATCACGAAATATGAGAAGCAGGTAAAAATATTCATATGCATGTTTAGGCAAAGTTGAATTAATGACTGAGCAAATAATTGTGAAAACAGGGTCAAACATTAAAAATTCATAAACAATTTGTCCTCAGAATTTGAAACTCTTTGGAAATATTACTGGTTTGATGCAAATTTGAAATTATTCGAATCAAATCAATTTGATCAGTAATGTACAAGTAAGCAAAACAATTGTAAATAGAGTCAAAATGATTCTACACTCAGACAGCACTCTCTTTTTGACTTCAGTTTTTGCTAAAGATGTCCGTAATCTATTTATTTGAACAAAGTTTATGAAATAATGAATATGCAAATGAGCGGGGTATTGTCAAAAACAAACAATCTCTCTAACTAATTAAAGGCCCTATTGTCTATTTTCACTGTAAGATGACTACTATCACTGCAAGAATGTTCTAATTACATTTTAGCTTTCTAAGTGTAGTAACAAGTGAAAATTTATGTAATTTCTGCTAAAGCACTCTGGTATTTTCACAAGTTGTTCAACGGGAGGCACACTGCCACAAGGTAGCAATATTTTTTACTTTCATTTAGGTGTGACTCATCAAAAACAGAAACAATTGGCAAAATCATGCATGACTTTTGAAATGGCTTTGAAAAGTTTTGGGTCATAGAGTTTCAAAGAGGGTAGGTTGAGTTACTGAAAACACTTTTTTTGCTCACGTGTTGATACACGTGAGCATATGTCGCAGCGATGTCCGTCTGTCTGTCTGTCTGTCTGTGTACTCAATATCTCAAAACGGCTCATCAGATCAGAATCAAATCTGGTACATAAATTTAGTTTGCAAATGGTGTGGCTTGCTTACTTTTTGGACACCGTGGTGCGAAGCACCAAAGGTGTCCTATGTCGCCACAATGTCTGTGTGTGTGTCCGTCTGTCCGTCCGTCCGTCTGTCCGTCCGTCTGTCCGTCCGTCCGTCTGTCCGTCCGTCCGTAGACAGATTTTGTTCCACTCATAACTTAAGAACCCTTAGGTCCAATGTCATGCAATTTGGTATTTGGTATTATCATGATAAGACTTAGATCTGATTAGATTTTGGTGGGTGTGGCTTATTAATTAATTGCTCATTTGCATATTTTATGACTTTTTTCGTTCACGCAGATATCTCAGAGACGCCTGGAGCGATTTTGTACAAACTTGGTAAAGGGATGGTACTCTACCTCATACAGATGCATGTTGATTTGTTTCACAATGCGATCAAATTTGGCCGTGGTAGAGGACTTTTTAGTTTTCACCTCCATAGACTCCCATGTATAAGGCAGACCATAGACTCCCATGTATAAGGCAGACCATAGACTCCCATGTATAAGGCAGACCATAGACTCCCATGTATAAGGCAGTCCATAGACTCCCATGTATAAGGCAGTCCATAGACTCCCATGTATAAGGCAGTCCATAGACTCCCATGTATAAGGCAGTCCATAGACTCCCATGTATAAGGCTGTACATAGACTCCCAAGTATAAGGCCAAGAAAAATAAAAATTAGTTTCTCATCGTATTCATATTGCAAAAAGGATGCAGTGACACAGTTTTTAGTCCCCACAGATAAAGTCCAGGGGGCTCATAGATTGGGTCATGTCAGTCTGTTAGTCCATCCATGTGAGTCCATCCGTTCACGCAGATATCTCAGACGCTTTGACAAAATGTCATGTGACCTTTGACCTCAAATATACATATTTGTCCATAACTCGGTAACCACAATTGCTAAACCTTTCATATATGGTATGATGGGACACCCTATGATGCCACATATTGTACCTCATTAATTATGTGCATATCTAATTTTGAGCAAGCCAATAGAGCTAGAGGTCTGATTTTTGGTATATATGGATAACTTAGCAATACAATTTTTTTGACAAATGTCATGTGACCTTGGTGACCTTTGACCTCAAATATACATATTTGTCCATAACTCAGTAATCACTAATGCTACACCCTTCATATTTGGTATGATGGGACACCTTATGACGCCACATATTGTTCCTCATTCAGGGTTTGCTCTGGCTACTCAAGCTGATTAGCCTTTTTGGCTAATACAGTGTGAACACAAGTAGCCAGATTTTCTTTTGAGAGGTGAGGTCAAGGGTCACACACATTCATCTCGAAGGGTCAAAGGTGATATCATTAAATACTCAAGAGTAATGACACACTCCAAACAGTGGCGGCGCTCTCACTTCCGTTTCACTTCTGCTCCCGCTTTCACCACTGCCACGGTGGCAAAAATGTGGTGATTTACCACATTTTTACGAAGTTCACTTGATAGCAAATTTCAACAATGTCAAGCTCTGTATGCTATATTTAATTTCAAAGTCAAAGAATAAAGTATAAAAGATGTCTTTATGTTGGTTTTTATTGTATATTTGCGAAAATCGTTGGACCTACTTTTCGTGGGTGAATGTGTCTGATACAATAACGTGAGTGAAGGGTGGCACCGAAGCAGACAACACTTACGGCACTTTCATTTTTCAACTTACCGCTTAATAACACACTTTGGAAAGTGAGCAAGTACAATGAAACATGATCACATCTTGAAAACTGCTGCCAGGTAATGGCCAGCATTGAAATGAACTTTACGGGTGATAACATAAAAATTATTCTTATATAAACTTTCAAAACTAGCAGCACTCACTGATGAGGAAAAAACTTTTGTGTCTTTTGTGTAAATACATTTTGAATGGCTGTATTTAAACTTTATTTCATTTTATTTAAATTTCTATCATTACTTTACTAAATAGCAAAAATGAAAGTCTCTATCACATGATACTCTCACATTGCCTCTGACACTCATTTAAATTACTGGTAAATAATCCGTGATATTTTGCGGCAAAACAAGACATTAGACATATGGACATAGGTTACGTTTATAGCTTAAATATCACTTTCATTTCTTTTCAGTGCATCTGAACGACACGCTTTCAAAGACTTGTGGCACGCCATTCTTTTTTCGCCGTACACAATATGGCCAAATGATTATTTCAATTGTCTTGTTTTAACTGGATGAATACGTATATCATTTGATCCAGACATGTTATTTGAAGGGATATAGTCGTCGGAGCTGCGCTTAAAGGTCGCATGGGACTCATACGACCAATGTAAACACTGTATCCAAGATACGATGGTGATTGATGAAAGTTAAAACATATCTGTCATAATCTACATCGTATAATTTCAATGTTACAGCTATGATGATGAGGTGCATCTAGATATCGTGCACGAAATGCATGTTTGTAAACAAGAAACTCGCACAGGCGCAGTTGCGAATACTGGTTCCTTTTGATAATATGTATTCGGTATTTCGGTATTTCTGTTTTCAGTCAAATACTAAATTTATCTATTGCTAGATTGTCGCATTCGATTTGGTGGGGATTTGGCCGAGGGGTGCAGAGGGCTAAATTTATTGCCAGGTGATTTGCTGACATAGTGGCAACATATAAGAATACAAAAAAATGTCGAC
The DNA here is from genome assembly GCF_041260155.1 of Ptychodera flava. Lineage (NCBI taxonomy): Eukaryota > Metazoa > Hemichordata > Enteropneusta > Ptychoderidae > Ptychodera > Ptychodera flava. The sequence goes on from NC_091937.1 coordinate 34,866,430, forward strand.
AAATGTCAAAGTGTTGGGGATTCATACAATCTTATGTAACTAGAGCCTTCTTGATGGCGGCATCTTATTTCGTTCGAATTCGGTCGTCATTTGCAGTTTCTTTGTACATGGTTTTACTTCAAGCTATTTTCAAGTGTCGACCATGTAAAACGTAGTTTGGAAAAGGAAATTTGACGACGACTGTGAAATTCGTGATGTAAACTAGCTCAGGATAATATTTCATTAGTCATGAGGGCTACTAATTTTGTTTGCTCGAGAAATATGTCATGCGTCGCTTGCCCTTTTTCCCTTCCCTCTAACTCTGAGCCTACATTGACCATTTTGCAATCACCCTTGCTCGTAAAAGTAGCACAGTCTCGACATCGTGTCGATTGAGGCAAATGACATGGTAGTAGAGATGCTACGACTTGCACAAGAGGAAATAGCAAATTTCAGTGACGATACATTACTTTAGGCGTATGGCTGTCGTCATCGGAATGTGATGTGGTTGACATGTGTACGATTTGTTGAGTATCAAAGGAGGGTTTCCAATATGAAAATAATGATGACAATATGATTAATTTTTATCGATTTCAAATAAAACTGCCTCCAGTTACGTTTTTGGGAGCCTTAAGTTTCGAAGATATTATCATTTTCAAGGGATACTGTCTAGATCTTTATTAAAATAATGGGCATTGGTCCAATAGCGATATATGAGAAACTTAAAGTTAGAATCGAATATTCCTTAATGCAACATGTGATAGAAAATCACATTTCCCAGATTACTTTAAATATAAATTATTAGGTTTAATATTCCAAAAACCGAATGGGCGCCAAATGTACCGCTTGATGCTTTAGATTCTAAAACATTACATTGACGGTGTTTAGTTTGCAAAAAGGAAACATATGGCAATCAAGATTGTCCCGTATGCAAATCGTCATGCGAGATATCAATAGGCCTACATCAGTATATGCAGGGATTGACCGAAAATGCAAGTGTGAAAATCAAATAGGAAATTAGCTTATTGCCGAAATACGAATATGTTGATTAATACCGATTTCAACTAGGTATACCGATTTCCCGCAAAATATTACGAATTACGAATATTCCTATTTCTCATCTTTTGTATAGACTTCATCCATCCCTGTTGGATGTGGTCTCAAGTGACAAGAATAAGAAAATAAGATGAAAATAATACAGAAAAGAGAGCTACAATTACGTCTGCTGCCAATGTATTACGGCAGATGAGAGAAAACTCTATTCTTCCATTGTAATTTTCATGAAACTTGGCACACTGCCCAGTTAAAACAGATCAGATTTCATTATGCTATATATTCAGATACACCCCAGGCAAAGGTTTCAAAAGTTATGTGAAAATAGGCTTACTCGGCATTGTGTTATGTTATTGACAAAATTAGGGACCTTAATTATATTTTTAAAACTAGAGCGGTGACCTAATTTTACCTTGAAACCCCGCGTTCTGAAAATGACATTTTCACTTCACTTATTGTACATTCTCAAAAACAAATATTTATACATATGTATACATATTTTCTTGCCATTTCAAAGTTGCTGTCTTCACCTTCATCGGCCTAAAGTGTTCCACGTCCTCTGATGTCAAAAGTAAATGCTGATATACCACATGATTTTACTGCTAATGTGACCCAGGCCCTCGAGTTTTTCTCGAGGGTCTATGTTTGACCCCATTGAATTGTATTCAACGGACATACGAATACGGTGCCGTCCCTTTAACAGAGTCATTTTTTCGCTTCATCATCGGTGTCAAGAGAAGGAAAATGATACTTTTCCCGCAATTTGATTAAAATCAGATGTAGAGTACGGCGACGTCTTATTTATATGCGTACGCGGTATCGTCTCGCTGTCGCCCCCGTAGCCTGTAGGGATTGTTATACTACAATGTCTCCTTCCCGGGGTCTCCTTGTGAGTTCCAAACACTTTGTAGCACTTCTGTCTTGGTTTTTACGTTTATACTTCGGTTACGCGCGTCCAAAACTCGTGTTACCGCGTTATATAGTTGGTCCCGTAATTGTAAATCTAGGTCAATGACGTCTTGATATGACATCATTCACCTCGCCTGACATATTACAAAAGAATGACATTGCTAATATTCATGCGCCTTTATTATGCAAAGTCACCGGTGGCAGTGGTGAAAGCGGGAGCAGAAGTGAAACGGAAGTGAGAGCGCCGCCACTGTTTGGAGTGTGGAGTAATGATAACCAAATATTTCAGGTCTGCCACTTTCTCATCATCATATGTATCCTCAGTGCTGCTTTAATAGTTCAATAAAAAGAATGCTTCGTATCAAAACTCATGCATGACTATTGAACACCACTTGAACTTTCAAACGTCATCCAAAGACATTGTGAAGTACAGAAAAATACAGAAAAGAGTAACATCCTCAAGATCTTCATGAACGTGGCATGGCATGCCATGATCACACTGATATTGATACACTTCCGTGCATGGCCAAAAGACAGCAAAACTCAGTAACAATTTCCAAGCTAAGTAAACAGTGTTTTACAAAGCTGTTTTAAATCAAACTGGTTTGCACAATCCCTCGATATAGAAGTGACATTTTGGTGACATTTCAGCTTGAATTATACCTTGAGATAAAAGATAAACGTGAAACAAAGACATCATGTGTGCTGCCATTCACGTTCAAGAGCATGGTGTGAACCCATGAACTGGCATGTGCATTGGCTGCACGTAAAAGCAACTCTACTTTCCAAGATCAAACGGTCCGTGTCTTGTTAAAACAACAGCATAGCAGTGAAAATTGTAATGGTCACCGGTAAAACCGCTCTTCACAGATGAAAGGATGATCACTGAAAACAACTGAAATTGCCTGTTTAGACTTGGGCTATGACAACGTCCCGGGAAAACAGGACAGCGTGAAGGTGAACAATGGCGGACGTAACTAGAGTGGGACTATTCTATTTAGGTAACGGGGGACATTTCGGAGGGGCACAAGTACATGTATTGGGTATACGTGCCATTTTGCTCACGATACTATCACGGGAACTTCGATGTCCCATTAGCTTCTTTTATCTGAAAAGTAATTTTACCAACTTGTACGACCCATTATACTCTGAAAACAGTGGCAGGGCTTATACTTAGATGAGTACGATAGTACTATGGCGGAAGACTTCCCAAGAAGTAAAACAAAACACCGCAATGCAACAGAACATCGTAGAACAAAGTGACCGAACGTACAAATTTTGAGTCGCCAGTCTGGCGATTGTTCTGACCGTCTGAGTCGCCAATGAGTGAATCAATTCGCCATTTTGCCGTCTGGCGAGCGGTTAGCGCGAACACTGCTCATTAATTATGTGCATATCTAATTTTGAGCGAGCCAATAGAGCCAGAGGTCTGATTTTTGGTATGTACGGATAACTTAGCAATGCAATTTTTTTGACAAAATGTCACGTGACCTCAATGACCTTTGACCTCAAATATACATATTTGTCCATAACTCAGTAACCACAAGTGCTACACCCTTCATATTTGGTATGATAGGACACCTTATGACGCCACATATTGTACCTCATTAATTATGCACATATCTAATTTTGAGCGAGCCAATAGAGCTAGAGGTCTGATTCTTGGTATATAGGGATAACTTAGCAATACAATTTTTTTGACAAAATGTCACGTGACCTCGGTGACCTTTGACCTCAAATATACATATTTGTCCATAACTCAGTAACCACAAGTGTTACACCCTTCATATTTGGTATGATGGGACACCTTATGATGCCACATATTGTACCTCATTAATTATGCACATATCTTATTTTGAGCGAGCCAATAGAGCTAGAGGTCTGATTTTTGGTATATAGGGATAACTTAGCAATACAATTATTTTGACAAAATGTCACGTGACCTCGATGACCTTTGACCTCAAATATACATATTTGTCCATAACTCAGTAACCACAAATGTTACACCCTTCATATTTGGTATGATGGGACACCTTATGATGCCACATATTGTACCTCATTAATTATGCACATATCTAATTTTGAGCGAGCCAATAGAGCTAGAGGTCTGATTTTTGGTATATAGGGATAACTTAGCAATACAATTATTTTGACAAAATGTCACGTGACCTCGATGACCTTTGACCTCAAATATACATATTTGTCCAAAACTCAGTAACCACAAGTGCTACACCCTTCATATTTGGTATGATGGGACACCTTATGACGCCACATATTGTACCTCATTAATTATGCACATATCTAATTTTGAGCGAGCCAATAGAGCTAGAGGTCTGATTTTTGGTATGTAGGGATAACTTAGCAATACAATTTTTTTGAAAAAATGTCACGTGACCTCGATAACCTTTTACCTAAAATACACGATTATGTCAATAAATAAGTAACCACAAGTGCTATGTCCTTTATATTTAGTAGGATGGGAGACCTTATGACAACACATGCTTTACCTCGTTAATTATGCCCATATTATATTGTGGGCAAGCCAATAGAGCTAGAGGTCTGAATTTTGGCATATATGGATTAATTAGCAATACAGTGGGTTTTTTTCAAAATGTCACGTGACCTTGATGACCTTTGACCTTGAATATGCATATATATGCATAACTCAGTAACCACAAGTTCTTTACGCTTCAATTTTGATAGGATAGTAGACCTTAAAATGTCACATCTTGTACTTCATTTATTATGCACATATGTATTTCTTGGCAGGCCAATACAGCTAGAGGTCTGATCTTTTTCCCCGATTTAGAACCATAACTTAGACATGCCTCTTGTTTAAAAATGGGAACAATGACATAGACCTATGTGTCCATAGATCTGAACATATACACTCCAGTGATACTTCTTAATGACCTCATTTCCCTGCGCCATCAAGACTAATACTCCTATTACAGGTGGGGACTATGTCATTGTCAATGACTTGTTACTTCTAGAATATACAGAATATTATCTCACATAGTGAGTGTCTGAATATTATTCTGAATTGTATTCCAAAGCACATTCTGAAAGGACTCTTCTGGAATATACAGAATATTATCTCACATAGTGAGTGTCTGAATGTTATTCTGAATTGTATTCCTAAGCACATTCTGAAAGTAACTCTTCTGAAAATTTCACATTCTTTGCCACTGCACCATCTCCCTAATACATACTGATGACCCACGGTGTCCACTCAAGTCTCACTTTGATTGCTCATTTGCATAATTAATGATTTTAGAAAAAAACTGATATATGTTGACAACGACTGCACCCAATTTGATGAGGTTCGCTACAAATGTTGATCATACCATAGTATATCAGCTTTGAAAGATATTAAGGGTTAACGTGAAAGATAATTACTAATTTGCATGCTTAATGAAATTTCCTAATTAGGAATATATATCTGAATTTACTCGATCAAAATTGACGAAACTTGGTATACATATTGAAGATACTATGATCTAACCTTATTGAAAGTCATAAAGCATTTTTACTTCATCCAAATCCTAATTTGCATATTTAATGAATTTTTGAAATTAAGGATATATATTTGAAGTTACATGACCAAAATTGATGAAACATGCTATGTACATTAAAGATACTATGATGGAACATTATAGAAAGTCACTAAGCATTTGAACTTTAGCCATTTCCTTATTTGCATATTTAATGAACTTTCATAATCGGGGATATTTATCTGTATTGACTACACCAAAGTTGACAAAACTTGCTATGTACATTAAAGATGCTACGATACGACGTTATGGAAAGTCATTAAGCATTTTTACTTCATCCAGCTCCTAATTTGCATATTTAATGAATTTTTGAAATTAGGGATATATATTTGAATTAACATGACCAAAATTCATGAAACTTGCTATGTACATTAAAGATACTATTATATAGGCTAACATTATTGAAAGGCGTTAAGCATTTTTGCTTCAGCCAATTCCTAATTTGCATATTTAATGATTATTTGAAATTAAGGATATATATTTGAAGTTACATGACCAAAATTGATGAAACTTGCTATGTACATTATAGATACTATGATAGAACATTATTGAAAGTCATTAAGCATTTGAACTTTAGCCAATTCCTTATTTGCATATTTAATGAACTTTCATAATCAGGGATATTTATCTGTATTGACTAAACCAAAGTTGACAAAACTTGCTATGTACATTAAAGATGCTACGATACGACATTATTGAAAGTCATAAAGCATTTTTACTTCATCCAGCTCCTAATTTGCATATTAATGAATTTTGAAATTAGTGATATATATTTGAATTTATATGACCAAAATTGATGAAACTTGCTATGTACATTAAAGATACTATTATGTAGGCTAACATTATTGAAAGGCATAAAGCATTTTGCTTCAGCGAATTCCTAATGTGTGTATTTAATTAACTTTCCTAATTAGGGATATATACTTGGATTTATTTATTAAAGTTGGCATAACATGCTATGTAAATGATGATTATACCAGGTTATACCACTATTGGAAGTCATTTCACACTTAAGTTTTCATGTCAGCTAATTTATAGTTTGCATATCTAATGAGCTTTCAAAGTTTGGAATATATAGTTTGAAGGACTTGCCAAAGGCAATTACACTTGCTATATAAAGTGTGTGATACAATGATAGCAGTCAAAGAAATTAATTATTTTATTTCAGCTAATTAAATATTTTGAATACTTAATGACCTGTAGAGTTAATCTGTGGTGAATATTGTTTATTATGTTGATCATAATACTTTCAATGAAGTTGAAAACATGTGGCAAAGGTTCAAATTTACACATAACTGCAATATATAAGCATCAATGTTGTGTACAGCATGAAGTAACTGTATTATCAGCAGGATTTTGGTCATTTTGGCGTGACATATGTTTCTGATGCATTATGTTTGGCATTCGATCCCCATTTGTCTTACTTAGATGTTAAATTACCATTAACACCGTGTTAGTCTATTGTCCAAGAATATATTGATCATGATAATTTGCCATGAAGGTCATAATTTAATTGTATATTAACTCTTTGATGTAATTGTTTTCTACAGGCTTGAATGTGAAAATCACTCATGTGCTTGAAGAAGACCTTAGTCTTCAAGAACAGAAAACAAAAATTGAATTAGTCGCTGAGATACAGAAAAATGAATTAAGAAAGCTGATTACAGATACATCAAAGGATTTGGTACAAGCAGTAAAAGACAATGATAGTGTCAAGAAGCAAGAATTAAAGGACTGTCTAAGTCAATTTCGTGCTATTTACAAGGAAATGTATCCTGGTTCTCTAGTCTTAGTGTTACAGTTTCTTACAGAAGAGGATTTACAGTATTTCTGGCAGAAATATAAGGATGGTACAGTGGAGAAGGGGCTGAGTGATATAATTATACCAACTGCCTTAAGAGAGAAAGCTCGAAATGCCGGCTACACCATAAGACTCCAGGTTGAGATAGATGAGAAACAGTTTATAGAAGTCAAACGTAAGATGCATGGTATGTCCCTGTCAAACAGATTTGAATATACCAGAAATATACATTTACATATTATATTAAAAGCAGATGCATGCATGAAAAAGAAAGAATGTCACTTTAAAGTTCTGGGCGTCAAGAAGCAGTTTACAAGCGCTATACATTTACAGGCATGACACAATGCACAAAACAGTACCTGATATGTATTAATTGCTTCATTCCAAAGCTAATTACACAAGTCAACTGTCATAATTTCTAATGGCAGCAATGTGCTTGATATATTGTTTAGTTTTCTTGCATGAAACTAATTAATGTACATTATTGCTTCCAATTGTAGTGCATTTGCAACTGGGTAAATACAATCTTTCATATTTTTCATTACTTCATAGAAATATCACGTTTCTTCAGCACATGACCTGATTTCCAATATGATGTTCAGTCTTGCATGTACTGAGAAGAGCCATGTGTATATAAAACAATCATATCACTTGTAAGCACAGTGTTTTCAATATTTTATACATTGCAGCAATATCAGCTTTTCCAGCAGCATACAGTACAACATGGTGCAGAGATACTCTGCGTGATAAGTGGTATTCCTTTGTCATGGATCAAATACAAGATAGACAACAAGCAAGTCATTTACTTGAACAGTCAAGCTCTGATCCTGTAATTCAAGCTCTGAGACAGGAAGAATTTTTCTTCCCTGCCATTGTATCCTTTTGGTTTGAGAATTCCTTTACCTTACCTCCAACAGTAACCAAGGCAACCGAATATGCTGTGATACACCATGCTGAGATGTACTGTAAAGAAAATGATGTAGAAGTGGAAAATCTCAGAGAAATTGTAAAAGCTAGGTTTAATGATATAGGGAAGCATCTGTATGAACACATTAGTGAGGAAAATGTGGGCAAATTATATCCATCATGGATTGATGAAAGTATTTCAAATCTAGAATCACACTTGTTTGGTTTGTTGACAAAGTCTGAAGATTTTTACACTTTTCCAGGCAAGTATGTATACAGTTACATCATAGCAGTGTATTTCAGTAATATCATTGCATTGTCACCCCATAATATTCCAATGTATATCAGGGAAGAGAGAATGAAAACTTTGCAAACATACTTGCCATATTGTTTCCCTTATATCACTGGGATTTTGGGTGACAAAGCAATGTGCTTTCTGAAAGAAGTTACTACATTCAGTACAATGCAAACTTCAGTTGATATTGATGACCTAGTAATGGTTGGTAACTGTTTGTTTGAATCAGAGAGGCCTTCTGTCTTTGCAAGAGACATTGAGAAACTGGTGGGTCAGAACCATACATTAGATCTGTCAACTTGTACAGGGATCTCCAATCAAAGTATACACTCTCTCTCGGTAATTTTACAGCACACTTCTATCATCAGTGACATTAAATTGTATTCCGAGATTGATGAAGCTTTTCTATCAAGTGAATTCAAAGAATGTCTGACAAATATCATGGGAGATCCTTTAGCTGTTGACAGGTGTAAAGTCAGAATAAACAATTCTCATGACTTCACTGTGACAGCCAAGTTGTTGAGAATTCTACCACTGCTATGTAAACATGCAACATCCAGATCTGGCAGTGACACAACCCAGCAACCAGTAATTACATCATTGACCATTTCAAGTAATGTAAGCATGTTGGAAGAGATACCCACTTTTGCCATGGAAATGTTTATAAAGGCATTGTCATGTATGCCACACTTAGAGAAACTAAGCCTCACTGGGTTGGGAGAAAAACTTTGTGAGCAGTTTCTACTCTGTTTGTCTAAAGAGACTGTCAGTCTGAATATCAACACATTGTGTTTAGCTGGAAATGACTTGTCGTGGAAGCATTGTAGATTATTATTAGATGCATTGAATGTGTTGCCATGTCTCACTAGTTTAGACCTCAGCAGAAACAGTATTGGCAGTTTAGGGTGTACAATACTGCTGCCCATAAAAGATGAAATTAATGTTAGTGTAGATGGCAATAACATAGCACATGGTTTACTTGAAATTCTATCGTCATGTACCTCCAGAGAACAGCTGCAGACTGCTGGTTTTAACACTCTTGAATCACTGGATGATGTTGCAGATTTAATGAAAAGTTTAGAAAGTGTGAGACACATAGATTGTACAAAATTATCAAACAGTCAGTTCTCAAAACTCTGTCAAAATTTATCACTACTCCATAACATTGTAAGCATTGATCTGAGTGGTATTGAGTTAAACCAACAGATAGTTTTGTTACTTAGTGAGAGACTGAAAAATTTAAAAGAGCTTAAAAAAGTAGATCTGAGTCAATGTATTGTTAGCAGGGCTGATTTGAAAGTTTTACTGCAACACATTTCTCTGGAAGTGACAGATTTGAATCTTAGTGCTACCAACATGTCAGGTCTTTTGCTTGATAGTTTGAAGCATTTCGAAAATTTGAAGCATCTTAATCTGAGTAACAACAATCTTAACTCATCTGACCTTGTTTTCTGGTACATACCCATGACGGTGACTCATTTAAATCTGAGTCACAATAATCTTTACAATGAGAACTTCAAAAAACTGAAAAATATGACGAAACTTGAAGAGTTAGATGTGAGTTACAATAAACTCGCATCAACTGATATACAAAGCATTTTGAAAGCCATTTCAACATCAGTCACTACACTTAACATCAGCCATAACGATTTGAAAGAAATGCATGAACCCTTTGAGCATTTAATACAATTGAAGCAGTTGGACTTGAGCAATAATGATCTTGACACTTGCCTGAATCTCTCCCTGTCATCCTCTGTAACAAAACTAGATCTGAGTCACAACCAAATAACAGATATTGGCCAGAGTTTTAATCATCTATCACAGTTAATACAGCTTAATTTAAGTCATAATAAGGTTAAGCTATCACTACATGATATACTAACAAATATGCCAACAAAAGTAAGGTATTTGGATTTCAGTTCTAACGGCATTGAAGATGTTGCTAATGTTGGTAATATTATATCCAGCTTTAATGACCTTCAGATAATTAACCTTGGCTCAAATAAATTTTTGGATATCGGTATTAAACATTTGTTGAACAAAGTTAAAAGCAAAGACATGGCAAAAATTAATGTGAGTCACAACTTTACTCTGATACCTCATATCATTGATTATATGCCAACAGTATCAATAAACTCACAGCAAGATGACTTACTACTCAGTGAAGTGGAGAGCAGTTCTATCTATGATCATTTGATGCAAGTTACAGACATTAATGTGTCTGGGTTATCAGAAGAGAAATGTTCTGGATTTTGTAAAAGTCTAATGATGTTAACAAATCTAAGCAAATTAGTCATGACAAAATGTTGTATGACAAATGTTCAGAGCCTCAGCACTAGTCTAAAACATCTCCATGCACTGACAGAGCTAGATTTAAGTAACAATCTGTTAGATGGTGCCACAATATGTGATATTGTGAGAGCTTTGCCAACTACGCTGATAAGTTTGAATCTGTCACACAATATGGCAGAACCGGAATTTAACCTAAAACATCTCACAAAGTTGGTGAGACTTGATTTAAGTCACAACAGCTTAGAGTTGCCGATGCACTCTATACTGTCAAATATTTCACAAAAACTTGAATATTTGGATGTTAGTTTTAATAAAATCAAAAATGTTGATGAGCTTGGTAGACTGCTATCTGACTTCAGTAAGTTGCATTGCATAAACATGAGTTCAAATAGCCTTGGTACCTTTGGTGTGCAAAAACTGTTTTCTGAAATAGAGAACTGTGATGCTAATTGTGACATTGATGTGAGTCATAATTTGTCAGGGCTGCAAAAAATCATTCCCCACATTACATGGCAACTCCCTATATCAGCTAGTTTACTTGATTTTGATAGAGAAAACCTGTCAATAAAGGATGAACAGTTGAAGATCTTGTTTGAAAACATTCCAAAGGTTACCAGTGTAGAATTCCACAAAATGTAGAGTGGTCTGATACTGATTACGAGAGTGTGTTTAATGATATATCACTGTTTCTAACATGGAAAGTTTCACAGTTCCTTTGTCAAAGCCAACCACTTGCCGATACTTAGCCAAAACTCTAAAAAACTTCAGTCAGTTGAGACATTTAGACATTAGTGGCAGTAAGATTGACAATAGAGGTGTTGAAGCAATTGGAAATTCATTACTTTTACTGAAGAGGCTTGAGTATGTAAATTTCAGCAACACCAATCTTAACATGAAAGGAGTGAAGATTCTACTTGATATTCATAGACAACATACTTGTCAGCCGTTAATTAATGTTGCCAATAATTTACATTACCTACCAAGCATTTTACCACACATTGAAGATCAATTGACTCGGTTATCAACTGAGGAATTATTAGATTCTCCTGAGTTACCTGTCCATTTTTTGGCTGGCATTGAACAAATTACAAGGTTGACTGTCAGTGAGAAACGTTGGGCTGACAAGGATTTCGTGCTGTTTATACAAGGGCTAAATCACCTAAACCTTGAGTACTTGGATCTTAGTCGTAATAACATAGGAGACAGTGGTGCAAAGAGTTTGAGTGAAGTGATGAGGTCAATGGATGGACTTACTCATCTTGATCTTAGTCATAATAACATAGGAGACAGTGGTGCAAAGAGTTTGAGTGAAGTGATGAGGTCAATGGATGGACTTACTCATCTTGATCTTAGTCATAATAACATAGGAGACAGTGGTGCAAAGAGTTTGAGTGAAGGGATGAGGTCAATGGATGGACTTACTCATCTTGATCTTAGTCATAATAACATAGGAGACAGAGGTGCAGAGAGTTTGAGTGAAGGGATGAGGTCAATGCATGGACTTACTCATCTTGATCTTAGTTATAATAACATAGGATACAGAGGTGCAAAGAGTTTGAGTGAAGGGATGAGGTCAATGCATGGACTTGCTCATCTTGATCTTAGTCATAATAACATAGGAGACAGTGGTGCAAAGAGTTTGAGTGAAGGGATGAGGTCAATGCATAGACTTGCTCATCTTGATCTTAGTCATAATAACATAGGATACAGAGGTGCAAAGAGTTTGAGTGAAGGGATGAGGTCAATGCATAGACTTACTCATCTTGATCTTAGTCATAATAACATAGGAGACAGTGGTGCAAAGAGTTTGAGTGAAGGGATGAGGTCAATGCATGGACTTACTCATCTTGATCTTAGTCATAATAACATAGGAGACAGTGGTGCAGAGAGTTTGAGTGAAGGGATGAGGTCAATGCATGAACTTACTCATCTTGATCTTAGTCATAATAACATAGGAGACAGTGGTGCAGAGAGTTTGAGTGAAGAATGAGGTCAATGTATGAACTTACTCATCTTGATCTTAGTCATAATAACATAGGAGACAGTGGTGCAAAGAGTTTGAGTGAAGGGATGATGTCAATGCATGGACTTACTCATCTTGATCTTAGTCATAATAACATAGGAGATAGTGGTGCAGAGAGTTTGAGTGAAGGGATGAGGTCAATGCATAGACTTACTCATCTTGATCTTAGTCATAATAAGATAGGAGACAGTGGTGCAGAGAGTTTGAGTAAAGGGATGAGGTCAATGGATGAACTTACTCATCTTGATCTTAGTCATAATAACATAGGAGACAGTGGTGCAAAGAGTTTGAGTAAAGGGATGAGGTCAATGGATGGACTTGCTCATCTTGATCTTAGTCATAATAACATAGGAGACAGTGGTGCAGAGAGTTTGAGTGAAGGAATGAGGTCAATGGATGGACTTACTCATCTTGATCTTAGTCATAATAACATAGGAGACAGTGGTGCAAAGAGTTTGAGTGAAGGGATGAGGTCAATGGATGGACTTACACATCTTGATCTTAGTCATAATAACATAGGAGACAGTGGTGCAAAGAGTTTGAGTGAAGGGATGAGGTCAATGGATGGACTTGCTCATCTTGATCTTAGTCATAATAACATAGGAGACAGTGGTGCAGAGAGTTTGAGAAAAGTGATGGGGTAATGGATGGACTTACTCATCTTGATCTTAGTCATAATAACATAGGAGATAGTGGTGCACAGAGTTTGAGTGTAGGGATGAGGTCAATGCATAGACTTACTCATCTTGATCTTAGTCATAATAACATAGGAGACACTGGTGCACAGAGTTTGAGTAAAGTAATGAAGTCAATCGATGGACTTAGTCATCTTGATCTGAGTTATAATAACATAGAACACAGTGGTACAAAGAGTTTGAGTGAAGGGATGAGGTCAATGCGTAGACTTGCTCATCTTGATCTCAGTCATAACAACATAGGAGACAGTGGTGCAAAGAGTTTGAGTGAAGGGATGAGGTCAATGCATGGACTTACTCATCTTGATCTCAGTCATAATAACATAGGAGACAGTGGTGCAAAGATTTTCAGTGAAGGGATGAGGTCAATGCATAGACTTACTCATTTGGATCTTAGATATAATAACACAAAATATAGTGGTACAAAGTCTTACAGTGAAGGTAATTCATCAATAACAAGCTTGGAAAAAAGTCAAGCTGCTTCAGAGGAAGGTAAAACAACATACAAGTCTGCCAAATCAAGTAAGCCTTTTTCTCAAGAAGGGCAACATTTGAAAGAAATGCCATATCAAAAATTGGAACATAAAGAACAAACTTTGCAACCATCATCTCCACAGCCTAGCACATCTGGCTATCTTCCTCCTACAGAAAAAGATCTAGCAAAATCGTGAAAATTCATCAAATGTAAAATACGGATGTTGTCTCAACAATCATACATATAGATGCTAGATATAGCACAAGAGTTATGCATTTTCAGCAGATATGTTTAAACCTGTTAATTTTCAGAATTATTCAGTGACCATTGATCAAAGGATTGTTGAGTTGTTGTGTCATTATACTCACAATATGGCTGTAATATTAAAGTAAAGTAAAATTTAGGTTGTGAAGATTCTGAGAAGCTATTGCTTTACACAATAAAGATGATTATATTACCGTGCCCTGTCCATCACAGCTTGATTGGTCGAGCTGAACCACGTGACTGCCCACAAATATACAGTAACGGTTTGCTTTCATGCCCATGAATATGAATAATATCGTAACCATAGTAGCTTTACAGCTAAAACGAATATTGTCATTTGTATAAAAATAATAATCAACCTTTACAGCTAAAACGAATATTGTCATTTGTACAAAATTCATAATCAACCACAAATGAAATGGAGGATTTGTCGGCCAAGTTAGATGCTTCCCCCCCCCCCCCCCCCCCAAAAAAAAAAATCTCGGGATTTGCAAAATTAGTGTAGCGCGCACTACTCACTGACAGGTTCCGGGGCTCCGTTGTCGTTCGCATGGGAAATTTTCGTAAATTTGATGGTTTTTCGGGATTCATTGATAATAGAATGTAAATAACAGACTCCGCACTGACCATTAACGTTTATTTATGGGTGCGGGCGAGAGGAAAGCCAAATTAACGGGCTCGGCAAGTCTCACCCATTAATTTTTGGCTTTCCTCCCGCCCTTGCCCATAAATAAACGTTAATGGTCAGCGCATCGTCTGTTATTTCTATAATGTCGATGATTTGCTGAAGGAGATGCTGACAATTAATTTTGATAGTCCAATGACATTCTTCTGATGTTGAATGTTGCTCACTATCATCTTAATTGTTTCTCCTTGTAATTGTGAATTATTAACCTTGTGTTGATAAACCTGCAATATTCTTGTGGAATGTTGATTACAGTAGTCCACAGTAAGTGAGGCTACCCACAATTCCCCTTGATTTGTTCACTCAGACATATTTTGCTAAAGGCTTTTTCAATTTTATCAGTTTCTTAACAATTTTAACTTACAATTTAAGTTC